>NC_133144.1:11819147-13019147 GCF_048418815.1 Hemitrygon akajei
CACTCCCCCCACTCACCCCAGCCCCATCCATCCATATCCTTTCACTCAGCCCTCCCTCACTCCACCCACTCACCCCAGCCCCATCCATCCATATCCTTTCACTCAGCTCTCCCTCAGTCCACCCACTCACCCCAGCCCCATCCTTTCACTCAGCCCTCCCTCACTCCACCCACTCACCCCAGCCCCATCCTTTCACTCAGCCCTCCCTCACTCCACCCACTCACCACCCAGGGGAAGGAGGGGGAGGGGGAAGGGAGGGAAAGAAAGAGGAGTGGCGGGATGGGAAGAGGGGAGCGGAGCGGAAAGGGAGGATGGGAAGTGAAGAGTGAGTAGGGGAGGGAGGGGAAGAGGGAGGATGTGAGGGAGGGGAAGAGGGAAGGGAGGGGAAGAGGGAAGGGAGGGGAAGAGGGAGGAGATGGTAGTGGTGGAGGAGCGGAGGGAGAAGAGGGAGGAGGGGAGGGGAGGGAAGGGGGTAGGCTGTGGAGGAGAGGCGTGAGGGCGAGGGAAGGGGGTAGGGGGAAGAGGGACGGAGGTGAAGAGGTAGTAGGGAGGGGAAGAGGGGAGGGGATGGGAGGATGGGAGGGGGAGTAGGGTAGGGAGGGGAAGAGGGAGGATGTGAGGGAGTGGAATAGGGAGGAGGTAAGAGAGGGGAAGAGGGAGGAGAAGGTAGGGAAGAGAAGGAGGAGGGGGTGATGGAGGGGAATAGGGAGGTGAGGGAGGGGTAGAGGGAGGTGAGGGAGGGGAAGAGGGAGGGTAAGAGGGTAGGGAGGGATGAGGGAAGAGGGGGTGAGGGAGGGAATGAGGGGAAGAGGGACGGAGGGGAGGAGGGAGTAGGGAGGGGAAGGAGGAGGAGCGAGGGTTCGAGGGGGAGGGGTAGGGAGGGGAAAGGGAGGAGGTGTAGGAAGGGGATGGAGGAGGAGTGAGTGGAAGAGGGATGAGGGGGAGAGGGGAAGTGGAGGAAGGAGGGGGAGAGGGGAAGAGGAAGGAGGTGAGGGATGGGAATAGGGAGGTGAGGAGGGGAAGAGGGAGGAGAGGGTAGGAAGAGGGAGATGGTAGTGAGGGGAAGAGGGAGGGGATGGAGGGTGAGGGTAGGGAGGGGATGAGGGAAGGGGGTGTGGGATGGAGGGAGGGGAAGGGGGTAGGGAGGGGAAGAGGGAAGGGGTAGGGAGGGGAAGAGGGAAGAGGGGGTGAGGGAGGGAGGGGAAGGGGGTAGGGAGAGGAAGAGGGACGGAGGGGAGGAGGGAGTAGGGAGGGGAAGAAGGAGGAGCGAGGGTTCGAGGGGGAGGGGTAGGGAGGGGAAAGGGAGGAGGTGTAGGAAGGGGAAGGAGGAGGAGTGAGTGGAAGAGGGATGAGGGGCAGAGGGGAAGAGGGAGGAAGGAGGGGGAGAGGGGAAGAGGAAGGAGGTGAGGGATGGGAATAGGGAGGTGAGGGAGGGGAAGAGGGAGGAGAGGGTAGGAAGAGGGAGATGGTAGTGAGGGGAAGAGGGAGGGGATGGAGGGTGAGGGTAGGGAGGGGATGAGGGAAGGGGGTTCGGGATGGAGTGAGGGGAAGGGGGTAGGGAGGGGAAGAGGGAAGAGGGGGTGAGGGAGGGAGGGGAAGGGGGTAGGGAGAGGAAGAGGGACGGAGGGGAGGAGGGAGGAAGGAGAGGGAGAGGGAGAGGGAGGAGGTGAGGGAGGGGAACAGGGAGGAGGCAAGGGAGGGGAAGAGGAGGAGAGGGTAGGAAGAGAGAGGAGGGGGTGAGGGAGGAGGAGGAGGGTAGGAAGAGGGAGGAGATGGTAGTGAGGGGAAGAGGGAGGGGAGGGAGGGGAAGAGGGAAGGGTTAGGGAGGGGATGAAGGAAGAGGGGGTGAGGGAGGGGAAGGGGGTAGGGAGAGGAAGAGGGACGGAGGGGAGGAGTAGGGAGGGGATGAAGTAGGAGGGAGGGGAAGAGGGAGGAGGGTAGGGAGGGGAAGAGGGAGGAGGAGGAGGGGGAGAGGGGAAGAGGGAGGTGAGCGAGGGGAAGAGGGAGGAGAGGGTAGGGAAGAGAGGGAGGAGGGGGTGAGGGGAAGAGGGAGGGGAGGGAGGGTGTGAGGGAGGGAGGGAGGGGAAGGGGGTAGGGAGGGGAAGAGGGATGGAGGGGAGGAGGGAGGGGAAGGGAGGGGAAGGGAGGGGGAGGAGGGAGTGGGTAGGGAGGGAAAGAGGGAGGAGGGGTAGGGAGGGGAAAGGGAGGAGGAGTAGGGAGTGAAGAGGGAGGAGGGGGTAGGGAGGGGAAGAGGGAGGAGGGGAGAGGGATGGGAAGAAGGAGGAGGGGGTGAGGGAGTGTATAGATACGTGAAAGGAAAAAGATTGGTCAAGACAAATGTAGGTCCTTTACAGTCAGAAACAGGTGAATTGATCATAGGGAACAAAGACATGGCAGACCAATTGAATAACTACTTTCGTTCTGTCTTCACTAAGGAGGACATAAATAATCTTCTGGAAATAGTAAGGGACCGAGGGTCTAGTGAGATGGAGGAACTGAGGAAAATACATATTAGTAGGGAAGTGGTGTTAGGTAAATTGAAGGGATTAAAGGCAGATAAATCCCCAGGGCCAGATGGTCTGCATCCCAGAGTGCTTAAGGAAGTAGCCCAAGAAATAATGGATGCATTAGTGATAATTTTTCAAAACTCCTTAGATTCTGGATTAGTTCCTGAGGATTGGAGGGTGGCTAATGTAACCCCACTTTTTAGAAAAGGAGGGAGAGAAAAACCAGGGAATTATAGACCAGTGAGTCTGACATCAGTGGTGAGGAAAATGCTAGAGTCGGTTATCAAAGATGTGATAACAGCACATTTGGAAAGAGGTGAAATCATCAGACAAAGTCAGCATGGATTTGTGAAAGGAAAATCATATCTGACGAATCTGATAGAATTTTTTGAAGATGTACCTAGTAGAGTGGATAGGGGAGAGCCAGTGGATGTGGTATATTTAGATTTTCAAAAGGCTTTTGACAAGGTCCCACACAGGAGATTAGTGTGCAAACTTAAAGCAGATGGTTTTGGGGGTATGGTATTGGTGTGGATAGAGAATTGGTTGGCAGACAGGAAGCAAAGAGTGGGAGTAAATGGGACCTTTTCAGAATGGCAGGCAGTGACTAGTGGGGTACGGCAAGACTCAGTGCTGGGACTCCAGTTGTTTACAATATATATTAATGATTTAGACAAGGGAATTAAATGCAGCATCTCCAAGTTTGCGGATGACACGAAGCTGGGCGGCGGTGTTAGCTGTGAGGAGGATGCTAAGAGGATGCAGGGTGACTGGGATAGATTAGGTGAGTGGGCAAATTCATGGCAGATGCAATTTAATGTGGACAAATGTGAGGTTATCCACTTTGGTTGCAAGAACAGGAAAACAGATTATTATCTGAACAGTGGCCGATTAGGAAAAGGGGAGATGCAACGAGACCTGGGACTCATTGTACACTAGTCATTGAAGGTGGGCATGCAGGTACAGCAGGTGGTGAAAAAGGCAAATGGTATGTTGGCATTCATAGCAAAAGGATTTGAGTACAGGAGCAGGGAGGTTCTACTGCAGTTGTACAAGGCCTTGGTGAGACTGCACCTAGAATATTGTGTGCAGTTTTGGTCCCCTAATCTGAGGAAAGACATTCTTGCCGTAGAGGGAGTACAGAGAAGGTTCACCAGATTGATTCCTGGGATGGCAGGACTTTCATATGAAGAAAGACTGGATCGACTAGGCTTATACTCACTGGAATTTAGAAGATTGAGGGGGGATCTTATTGAAACGTATAAAATTCTAAAGGGATTGGACAGGCTAGATGCAGGAAGATTGTTTCCGATGTTGGGGAAGTCCAGAACGAGGGGTCACAGTTTAAGGATAATGGGGAAGCCTTTTAGGACCGAGATGAGGAAAAACTTCTTCACACAGAGAGCGGTGAATCTATGGAATTCTCTGCCACAGGAAACAGTTGAGGCCAGTTCATTGGCTATATTTAAGAGGAAGTTAGATATGGCCCTTGTGGCTAAAGGGATCAGGGGGTATGGAGAGAAAGCAGGTACAGGGTTCTGAGTTGGATGATCAGCCATGATCATACTGAATGGCGGTGCAGGCTCAAAGGGCCGAATGGCCTACTCCTGCACCTATTTTCTATGTTTCTATGGGAAGAGGGAAGGGGGAGAGATGGGAAGAGGGAGGAGGGGAAGAGGGAGGAGGGGAAGAGGGAGGAGGGGAAGAGGGAGGAGGGGAAGAGGGAGGAGGGGAAGAGGGGAGGAGGGGAAGAGGGAGGAGGGGAAGAGGGAGGAGGGGAAGAGGGAGGAGGGGGAAGAGGGAGAGGGAGGAGGGGAAGAGGGAGGTGGGGAAGAGGGAGGAGGGGAAGAGGGAGGAGGGGAAGAGGGAGGAGGGGAAGAGGGAGGAGGGGAAGAGGGAGGAGGGGAGGGGAAGGAGGAGCAAGAGGGAGGAGGGGTAGGGAAGAGAGGGAGGGGAAGGGTGGACAGGAGGGGAAGAGGGAGGAGGAGGGGACGGGGAAGAAGGAGGAGGAAGAGGGAGGAGGGGGAGCAAGGGGGGTAAGGAGGGGAAGAGAGAGGAGGGGTACGGAGGGAAGAAGGAGGAGTAGGTGAGGGAGGGGAATAGGGAGGAGGTGAGGGAGAGGAAGGGAGGAGAGGGTAGGAAGGAGAAGAGGGAGGGGTAGGGGAAGAGGGAGGAGGGGGTGAGACTGAAGAAGAGGGGGAGGGAGGGGAAGAGGGAGGAGGTGAGACTGAAGAAGAGGGGGAGGGGAAGAGGGAGGAGATGAGGGAGAGAGGGGAAGGGGAGGGGAAGAGGGAGGAGGAGGGGAGGGAGGGGGTAAGGAGGGGAAGAGGGAGGGGGTAAGGAGGGGAAGAGGTGGGGTCAGGGAGGGGAAGAGGGACGAGGGGGTAGGGAGGGAAAGATGGATGAGTAGGGTGGGGAAGGAGGTGGAGAGGGAGGAGGAGAGGAAGGGGTAGGGAGGGGAAGAGGGAGGGGAGAGGGAGGAGTGGGTAGGGAGGGAAAGATGGAGAAGGGGTAGGGTGGGGAAGGAGGGGGGAGAGGGGAGGGGTTGAGGGAGGAGGGAGTAGGGAGGGGAAGAGGGAAGGGGGTAGGGAGGGGAAGAGGGAGGAGGGGAAGAGGGAGGAGGGGAAGAGGGAGGAGGGGAAGAGGGAGGAGGGGAGGGGAAGGAGGAGCAAGAGGGAGGAGGGGTAGGGAAAGGGTGGACAGGGGAAGAGGGAGGAGGAGGGGGAGGGGAAGAAGGAGGAGGAAGAGGGAGGAGGGGGTAAGGAGGGGAAGAGAGAGGAGTAGGTGAGGGAGGGGAATAGGGAGGAGGTGAGGGAGGGGAAGGGAGGAGGTAGGAAGGAGAAGAGGGTAGGGAGGGGAAGAGGGAGGAGGAGGTGAGACTGAAGAAGAGGGGGAGGGAGGGGAAAGAGGGAGGAGGTGAGACTGAAGAGGGGAGGGAGGGGAAGAGGGAGGAGGAGGAGACTGAAGAAGAGGGGGAGGGGAAGAGGGAGGAGATGAGGGAGAGAGGGGGAGGGAGAGGGTAAGAGGGAGGAGGAGGGGAGGGAGGGGGTAAGGAGGGGAAGAGAGGTGGGGTCAGGAGGGGAAGAGGGACGAGGGGGTGAGGGAGGGGAAGAGGGAGGAGTGGGTAGGGAGGGAAAGATGGATGAGTAGGGTGGGGAAGGAGGTGGAGAGGGAGGAGGAGAGGGAAGGGGTAGGGATGGGAAGAGGGAGGGGAGAGGGAGGAGTGGGTAGGGAGGGAAAGATGGAGAAGGGGTAGGGTGGGGAAGGAGGGGGAGAGGGAAGAGGGGTTGAGGGGGAGGAGAGGGAGGAGGGAGTAGGGAGGGGAGAGGGAGGAGTGGGTAGGGAGGGAAAGATGGAGAAGGGGTAGGGTGGGGAAGGAGGGGGAGAGGGAAGAGGGGTTGAGGGGGAGGAGAGGGAGGAGGGAGTAGGGAGGGGAAGAGGGAAGGGGTAGGGAGGGGAAGAGGAGGTGAGACTGAAGAAGAGGGGGAGGGAGGGGAAGAGGGAGGAGGTGAGACTGAAGAAGAGGGGGTGGGAGGGGAAGAGGGTAGGAGAGACGGGAAGAGGGAGGAAGGAGGGGAAGAGGGAGGAGTGGGTAGGGAGGGAAAGATGGAGGAGGGGTAGAGTGGGGAAGAAGGAGGGGTGAGGGAGTGAGAGAGGGAGGAGGGGGTGATGGGGAGAGTGAGAGGGAGGAGGTGAGAGGGAGGTGGGTAGGGAGTGAAAGATGGGGTAGGGTGGGGAAGGAGGGGGTGAGGGAGGAGGAGCGGGAGGGTTAGGGAGGGGAAGGAGTAAGGAGGTGAAGAGAGGAGGGGGTAGGGAGTGGAAGAGGGAGAAGGGGGTGAGGGAGGGAAAGAAGGGGGACGGACGGGAAGAGTGTGGGGGAGTGGAAGTAGGGGAGGGGGAGAGAGGGGGAGTAGGGAGGGGAAGAGGGGGGAGGGGAAGAGGGAGGAGGGGAAGAGGGAGGAGGGGAAGAGGGAGGAGGGGAAGAGGAGGAGGGGAAGAGGGAGGAGGGGAAGAGGGAAAGAGGGAGGTGAAGAGGGAGGAGGGTGTGAGGGAAGGCAGGATGGGAGGGGAAGTGGGAGTAGGGGAGGGGAAGTGGGAGTAGGGGAGGGAGGGGAAAAGGGAGAGGGTGAGGGAGGAGGGAGGGGATGAAGGAGGGGGAGGAGAGGAAGAGTGAGGATGGAGAGGAAGGGAGTACGGAGGGAGGAAGAGGGAGAAGGGATGGGAAGGGGGGAGGAGGAGGGGAGGGAGAGGGTAAGAGAGAGGTGGGGGTAGGGAGGGGAAGAGGGAGTAGGTGTGGGAAGGGAAGGAGTGAGGGAGGGGAAGGAGTGTGGGAGGGGAAGAGGGAGGAGAGGGTGGGGAAGAGAGGGAGGATGGGAGGACGGGAGGGGAAGTGGGAGTAGGAGGAGGGTGAGAAGAGGGAACTGGGGTGAGAGAGGGGAGGGGTGAGCAAGGGGGAGGAGGAGGAAGAGTGAGGAGGGGAGGGAGAGGGTAAGAGAGAGGAGGGGTAGGGAGGGGAAGAGGGAGGAGTAGGTGAGGAGAGGGTGGGGAGGGGAAGTGGGAGTAGGAGGAGGGGAGAGAAGAGGGAGGAGGGGTGAGGGAGGAGGGGGAGGGGTGAGCAAGGGGGAGGAGAGGAAGAGGGAAGGGGAGAGAGGGGAAGAGGGAAGGGGAGAGAGGGGGAGGGGTGGGGAGAGAGGGGAGGGTGGGGGATAGAGGGGGAGGGGTGGGGGATAGAGGGGGAGGGGTGGGGGATAGAGGGGAAGAGGGAGGATGGAGGGGGAAGAGGGGAAGGAGGTGAGGGAGGGGAAGAGGGAAGGGGGGTAGGGAGGGAAAGATGGAGGAGGGGTGGGGAAAAAGGAGAAGAGGGAGGAGGGGATGAGGGTGGGGAAGTGGGAGGAGGTGGAGGGGAAGAGAGAGAAGAGGGGGTAGGGAGGGGAAGAGAGAGAAGAGGGTGAGGGAGGGAAGAGGGGGAGGACTGGAGGGAGAGGAAGAGGAATTAGGGGAGAGGGAGGGAGGGGAAGAGGAGTGGGGGGGAGGGAAGTTGGAGGGGGTGAGGGCGGGGAAGAGGGAGAAGGGAGGGGAGGGGGAGGAAGGAGGAGGGGAGGGAGGGAGTAAGGAGGCGAAGAGAGGAGGGGGTAGGGGAGTGGAAGAGTGATGGAGAGGAAGAGGGAGGAGAGTTAGGGAGGGGAAGAGGGAGAAGGGGGTGAGGCAGGGAAAGAAGGGGAGGGAGGGGAAGAGTGTGGAGAGGAGAGGAAGTAGGGGAGGGGGAGAGGGAGAAGGGGGTGAGGGAGGGAAGAAGGGGAGGGAGGGGAAGAGGAAGTGGAAGGTGGGGGGGGGGGGGGAGAGGGTAGTGGGGAGGGGAGGGGAAGAAGGAGGGTGTGGGGAGGAGGAGTGGTAGGGTGTGGAAGAGGGACGTGGGAGGGGAAGAGTGTGGGGAGAGGAAGAGGAAGTAGGGGAGGGGAAGAGGAAGTAGGGGAGGGGAAGGGGAGTGGGGGAGGGGAAGAGGGAGTGGGAAGAGGGTAGTGGGAGGGGGGAGGGGAAGAGGGGTGAGGGAGGGGGAGGGGAAGAGGGGTAAGGAGGCGAAGAGAGGAGGGGTAGGGAGGGGAAGAGGGATGAGGGAGTGAGGGAGAGGAAGAGGGAGGGGAGGGGAGGGGATTGACATTGGAGTTGGGGGAGTGACAAGGGAGCGGAGGGGCAGGCGAGGGACCGGGCAGGACAGGTGCAGGCGAGGAAACGGGAAGGTAGGGGTTGAGGGAACGGGAAGGAAGGGGTGAGGGCACGAGGAGGGTGAGAGGACTGGGGAGGAGAGGAGGGTCAGGGGAACGGGATGGGGAGTGTGGTGAGGGAAAGGAACGGAGGAACATTGAGATAAGGATAGGAGATGTGGGGGGTTCATACCAAGGAAAGGATTTGATGAATGGGCCACTGGGGGAATTGGAGTAAATAGTTTCGGGCGCCATCCCAGCCCTTTCCCTGCGACCGTTTCCCCTTCGCCCTTGCAATTGGCTAAGGCCTCAGCCCATCAGTGACGTAGTTCCTGCTAGCCGACCAATGGGAAGGACGGGCTGGTCGGCTGGATACAGTGTGCCTCGAGTGTAACAATTTTGTGGGAGCCGGGAATCCTGGAGCGCGATCCCGAGCCTCGAGCGGGGGATCCCTGGTCCGGTCACAGGTATGGAGCGGAGGGAGTCCTGGCCTTTTTGCAGGGGGGCTGGGCAGCCTTGTCGTGTCCGGCAGCGGGAGAAATTTCACCGGGTTTGGGAAGGTCAGAAAGCCCGGTTCGGATTCTGGAACGTGAAAACACGCTGCGCATCAACTGGCTGCTTTTCCTCTCTGATATATCGGCTCCTGGACGGCAGTAGGTGGTCGTGCGTCCATGTTGTGTCTCTAACACAGCAGGACTGGGTTGCTGGACGCCTCAGCGGTGTTGACTGTGCCCCGACGCCTGACTGCCGTGTACACTATCTCATCCGGGAGGAATGGACCGACTGGCTTCCTTCTGTGTCCTCAACACGGCAGAAATGGGCTACCTGCCTGGCACCTGTCCCGTGTATCTGGACATGGCAGGAACTGGGTGCCTGGCATCTGTCCTGGGTATCTGCAGCCGCACAGAGTAGAGGATCCGCATGTTATCCTTTGATGTGTTGCCACTTATGCCCAGCGTGAGGAAATTCTTGTATCTCAGTGAGTTTGCTCTTGTGAAGTTATTCTGTCTTCTACCAACTTCCCCTTTTGATCAGGTCAGATTTGACACAAGGTCAGGATCTGAAGCACCTCCCTTTACAGATGCTGTGTGATCTGCTGAGTATTTGCAACACTTCCTTCGTGCTGGACGGCAGAGGAATGAGAAAGTTTTTGACGTCCTGTGGAGCACCACCTGTCAGTTTCTCCCTCTTTGCTGATCCCGGTGATGTAGTCTGTGTGTGACACACAGAAGGCTGTGATGTGGTGAGAGCTCTCTCAGTAGGTGAGGTGGTGCCGGTCCTTCGCTGCTCCAGTGACCTGGGTTCGATTCCGACCCTCGGTGCACGTTAACAGGGCGGATCCGGTGTCCTCCCCCCATCTCAAACGTGTGCAAGTTGGGAGGTTAATTGGTTGCGCGGTGGCGACTCGAAGAGACGGCAGGTGCTGTCGCCTGGGGCAAAGGAGAACACGAGCTGCTGGAGGAACTCAGTCTGTGACTGAGGTGGTTCCTCATGTGCAGTCCACCTGAAATGTCGGCTGCATCCTTGTAGCGATAGTCGTAAATGAGGTGAGTGGTCAGTAAATCAGGCGCCATGTAAGCTGCCGTGTGATTGTGATGATCATTTTGTCTGCTTACTTTGCGCGGTAGTTGACGCTGTTCGTATCGTTTATCTTCCAGTCCCTCGTGAAACTTACCGCTGAAAAGGTTGTCCAGTTTTCCCATTGTTTTCAAACGGTTGTGGAGTTGGCCCTTTTCCACTTTGGACTCCAAAATCATTGTTAGGTTTGGTATTCTTCACATTTATCTGTTGTGGTGTTGGGCTTTTTCAGTTGAGTTGCAGGAGGGACCAGTGCTGAGGCTGGCCCTCCCTCTGTGGTTGAGGAAAGCTGGCTGTTCCTGTCCCTGGACTGTTGGGGACCCTGTAGTAGAAGGCCGAGGCTCTGAAAGAGATGTCCCTGAAGCTTCAGACACTCCTGAGGTCCAGCTGTTGAAGCTTATTCATGATGCTTATTGAATCCATTCTAATTCTACCCTGCCCTCTTCACATAGTACTGATCCAATTCCCTTTTAGGACCCCACAATTAATTACATTTAACCTTATTTGATGGTGTCTGAGCCACATAACTTGGAGATAAACTCCAGGGCCTTGCAACTTTGTGTTCTTTCTCTCTTTTATTTGGTTCCGATCTGTGTTCTGAACATCTTGTCTCTGACCATAGAATCACAGAGTACAGTTGGCCCATGGAGTCTGTGGCGTCTCCATCCAAGACCAACCCAGAGGGTTCATACAGTCCTGCAGATCAATTGCCTGGGGTGCATGACCTTGTGATGGTATCAGTGAAACTGCCTCCATGACACCCCTGAGGGGTGTTCCAGAGGAGTCGACCAATATACAGCAGCTTTTGATGCCCTCATTGCAGCAGACCTGCCCTCATCTCATCATTCTTCCTTGGTATAGCACAGTACAGGCCCTTCAGCTCACAATGATATGATTTCATTTACGCAAAGACTCAGAGATCAATCGAACTCTTCCCTCCCACATCTTACCATGTGTTTAACAATCCCTAATGTATCTGGCTCTGCCACTACCCCTGGAAGCATGCTCCATGCACCCACCACTCGCTAACAGCACCCCCCCCCCCCGCCCCCATCCCTTTACAAATGGTGTTCTCTCATTAGCTTCTTCCACCTTGGGTAAGTCTTTGGCTGTCACCTCTCAGATAGATAGATAGATAGATACTTTATTCATCCCCATGGGGAAATTCAACTTTTTTCCAATGTCCCATACACTTGTTGTAGCAAAACTAATTACATACAATACTTAACTCAGTAAAAAAATATGATATACATCTAAATCACTATCTCAAAAAGCATTAATAATAGCTTTTAAAAAGTTCTTAAGTCCTGGCGGTAGAATTGTAAAGCCTAATGGCATTGGGGAGTATTGACCTCTTCATCCTGTCTGAGGAGCATTGCATCGATAGTAACCTGTCGCTGAAACTGCTTCTCTGTCTCTGGATGGTGCTATGTAGAGGATGTTCAGAGTTATCCATAATTGACCGTAGCCTACTCAGCGCCCTTCACTCAGCTACCGATGTTAAACTCTCCAGTACTTTGCCCACAACAGAGCCCGCCTTCCTTACCAGCTTATTAAGACGTGAGGCGTCCCTCTTCTTAATGCTTCCTCCCCAACACGCCACCACAAAGAAGAGGGCGCTCTCCACAACTGACCTATAGAACATCTTCAGCATCTCACTACAGACATTGAATGACGCCAACCTTCTTAGGAAGTACAGTCGACTCTGTGCCCTCCTTCAACCGAGAGGGACCTGGTCTGCGTGGCCTTTCCTCGCTGTGCCCCAGGTCAGTCGTCATAAACCTGGTTCTGAATCTCTGCCTGTGATCACCTGAGGCACTCGAGAGTGGGCCTGGAACAATGTTAAACTCCTTGATTGATCTTGTCGGTACGATGATATTAAAGAATTTTTATTTTAATGTTTTAAAACAGGCCCTTCCAGCCCACTGGAGCTATGCTGTCCAGCAGCCCACCTGTTTAACCCTATAGTGTAAGGTGCTTAATTTTTTGGGCATACTTTCTTTCCTTAATAGTGGGCTGATGTTTGATTAGGAAGATTAATGTCTGGCTGGTAGAGTCTGTAGCCACACAGAGGGCTTGTCAGCAAATTCTGCCCGATCCCCAGTGGGTTATAACTGGTGACAGAGACCCATCTGAGTTCACCTCCTCTCCTGCTGGACAAAGCTTTTGTGTACGTGAATATAATGGCTTCCTGTGCCTGCTGACGGAGTGTAACAAAAATTATTTTAAGCTTTGTTTTGTATTCTTTCCTGATTCACAAATTGACATTTGCCTGTGTATTCGCAATCAAGGGAGACACTGTACATGCGCTAAGACAACTTTAATAATGTTGTTTAGAACACGCGGTTCAGAAAAGGAAAACAAATGGTTAATGAAGCAGCAGTACAGAAAACAAACTCATACTTATTATCTAGTAAATGAGCTGGTCTGCAAAATGCTGATAAACTTGCACGCATCCCCGTCCTCAACGTGTTTGTCTCTATCTTTAACTACTCCTGCACTACTAGTCCTAAGAGGGGCTTCTCCTCTCTCTCCTTATCACCCTCCTTCTCTCCCTTGCACAAAGGAATTGCCCCTTTTTATACCCTTACACTCGTGCTTGCCCATGGTTCCCGTATGTCTGGTGTCTGCACCTGCACAATGATCTCACCTTCCCCCATACAAACAAGGTTTCCACCATTACCCACTTCTTTGACTGTGGACTCGCGTTCCAAAACTGCCTCAAAACCTGCCTGTGGACTGGTTCTCAATACAATCCCAGTCCAAGTGAAACCATTTTGTCTTACAGACTGCCATTTTATTTTAGCACGTACCAACAAGGAATCTCTTTTAACTCTTCCCTTACACAGATCACTACAGTTCAGCCCACGATGTTGTGCCAATCTTTTAACCTACTCTACAATCAATGAAACTCTTCCGTCCTACACAGCCTCCATTTTTATGTCATCCATGTGCGTATCTAAGAGTTTCCTCAATATCCCAAATGTCTCTGCCTTAACCCCCCCCCCCCCGATTGCACATTCCATGCACCTACCAGTCTGTAAAAGACTTAACCTACCCCCCCCCCCCCATACTCCCTTCAAACCACCTTAAAATTATGCCCTCTCCTATTAGCCATCTCTACCCTGGGGAAAAGTCTGGTTGTTCACTCGATCTGTGCCTCTTATCATCTTGTCACCTCTCATCCCCCTCCGCTCCAAAGAGACGAGTCCTAGCTCACTCAGACTTGGGTAGAAACAGGAAAAGCTCAGCAGGTCAGGCAAGTGGCGAGAGAAACGGCGTTTTAGAGCTGCGACCCTTCATCAGGGTGATGCTGCTTGTCCGGCATTTCGCTTCCCCTTTGGGTTTCGAGCTCCTGCAGTTCTTCTGCTGGTCTGTATCCTGGCAATGTGTCTCCCCAGGAGAAATCTGATACAAAATAGTTTCCTCTAATTATTTCAGTCGGAGAAGAATGAAGAGCATATGCAAGGTTATCACTGCAGATCCCATTCCCTGAACTGTAGGTAACCCTTTATGTAAAGCAACACACACAAGATGCTGGGGGAGCTTAGCAGGTCCAGCAGCACCTCTGGGGGGGAAGTAAACTGGAAAGCGAAGAATACGAGCTGGGAGTAGGTGAAACAGCCAGGTGAAGATAATGGCCAACAGATATAGGAATCCTCATTGCCCTCTTCCAGGCCATGAGGGTGAGGGGAGGAGTGAGAAGGTAATGAGGAAGGGGACTGGGAAAACCGTGGAAATCACCTCCCTCTGGTTCCCTTCCTTTCTCCTGTGGTGCACTCTCTTTCAGATTCCTCCTTCTTCAGCCTTTACCTCTTCTGTGCATCAGCTCCCAGCTTCTAAATTCAACCTGCCTCCCCTACCCAGCCACCTCCCCCCTCACCTATCACTTTCCAGCTTGTATTCCTTCCATTCCCCCCACCTCCTTATTCCGGTTTCCTTCTCCCTTCCTTTCTGGCCCAGTCCTCAGCCCGAAACCTCTGCTGTTTATTCCCCTCTATAGATTCTACTGGGTTCCTCCAGCATCTTGTGTGTGTTGCTCTGGATTTCTGTTTATATTCTGTGGGGACCTCTGTTCCCACCCTCGCCCGCAGGTGAGATGTTGCTGGACTGTGTGTTTGACGCACACTGCTGCGTGCCCAGGAGAACGGGCGGGTTGTATCCTAGTAACGTAAAGGCTGCCTTGAGGGTATTCTGGCTCTTAATCTGCATGTCAAATAATTGATGTGGATAATGGACTGAGTGTGTCTGTGTGATTATCGAAGGAAAGATTTTGATTTCAAGTGTCGTCAGCAGGACATCAAAGTTATAAAAAGCTAATGCAGGTTGACACGTTCTCTTCAGTATTGAATGGGTGTGCTGCCTGTCGGAGACAGTGAGGATATTAAGGATGTTGATAAAGGGTCCCGTGTCACTGTGCTAATGAAGATCAGGGAGTCCTGCTGCCGATTGCCCAGCCAGCCACTGAAATAGCTTACCCGCTGGTTAGTACCTTCACGGTGGCGTGGTGATGGAGAGGTTAGAGCAGTGTTTTACAGACCAGTGCTCGGTCACAGCCGCTGTCTGTACGTTCTCTCCGTGACCACCCGGGTTTCCTCCCACGTTCCAGAGGCGGACGGATTAGGGCTGGTCAGCCGGAGGGCGCTGGGAGCGTGGCCACGCTTGTAGACTGCCCAGCACAACTCTCGCTGATTTGTGTTGCAACGTACCTGTGACACACAAAGCTCATCTTGCTTTCTTTCTCAGCCGAGAGAGAGACAGTTCGTGCAAGTGTCATGACATTTCATGCAGAGGCTTTATTGGACTCAGTGTTGGTTGGGACGTCCTGAGCTTGTGAAAGTCGCTGTAGAAATAGTTATCGTGGTCAAAGGATATTAAATGGGTGAAATAGTGTTCTCAATATCATGATGGTGTATAAATTCTGTAGTTTCATCTGGTACAAAGTAATATTGCAGTGTCAGCATCGTGTTCATAGAAATCGGCCCTTTGTTTGAACTTGTCCGTGACAAATGAGCTCATTTGTCTGTGTTTGTCTAACCAATCCTATCCATGTACCTGTCCAAATGCCTTTTAAACAGTAATTGTACCTGTTACCACCACTCCCTCTGGCAGCTTCTTCTATGTGGGGAATTAAAACTTGCCTTTCCCTTCTCACCTTAAATCCTCTAGTTTTAGAAAGATGATCCGGTGTAGCGCAGTAGTGTAGTGGTTAGCGTAATGACACAGATTCAATTCCACCATTGTCTGTAAGGAGTTTGTGTGTTCTGCCCAGCACTGTGTAGGTTTCCACTGGGGGGCCTGGTTTCCTCCACATACAGTTAGTAGGTTAATTGGTAACATGGTGTAGCTGGGTGGCGCAGATGGTTGAGCCAGTTACTGTTCTGCAGCTCTGAGTAACGAACAATAAACAAGATCAAGTTTTCATCTACTTCCTGGTTAGAAAACTTTTTGGTGCTTGCCAAGTCTGTATATGTTCAGCAATTATAATATCCTGTGTAAATCTGTCACGCTGTAATTACTCCTCTACACCTGTGGTGGCGCCACCAGGTTCTAATGCCTCCGTACCGCGGAGGAGCTGACTCCCGACAGCTGCCATCTTTGCCATTCTGTTTCAAGTAACATAAAACTGAGATATGGTGGAGGAATGTGTGCAAAATTGGGATTTAGTGATGTAAACAGATTTGGGTGGCATTTAATGCCCATTCTAATGACTCCACTCTCTCTCTCTAACCCTGATTATTTGGAGTCTGTTTTATTACCGGTGGTGAAGGCCAAGTTATTACTTGTATTTAAAGCAGAGGTTGATAGGTTCCTGATTAGTCAGGACATCAGAGGTTACGGGGAGAAGGCGGGAGAATGGGGTTGAGACGGATAATAAATCAGCCATGACTGAAGGCGGGGCAGTCTCGGTGGGCGGAGTCTCTCTCTGCTCCTTTGTCTAATGCCACGTTGTGTTCTTTTGTGGCCGCAGTACAGTGCACGACGGAAGATTTACTGTAAGTGACTGAACTGAGGAATACCAAGTGGATTAATGAGGTAGTGAGCCATAAACACAGTGGGAGCTGTGCTCCTCCAGAGATGCTGCCCGACTTGCTGAGTTCTTCCAGCTTGCTTTCTGTCGCTTCATGAGGCAGTGTTCATAGGCATTCAGAGGGCAAGAAGCTCTTCCTGAAACATTGAGTGTATATCTTTGTGCTCTTCTACCTCTCCTCTGACGACTATATCAAAAAGAGAGCATCTCTCGGTGATGGATCCCGCCTTCTCGAGGCACCAGCGTTTGGAGATGTTCTCACTGACGGGGAGGGTTGTGCCCATGATGGAGCTGGCTGAGTTCGTTATGGTTGTGTGCGCACACATGCTGGTGAATGTGTATGTCTGCTTGTGTATGCGTCTACCTGCACCTGTATGTGTGTGTTCCTGCGTGTGTGTGTGTGTGTGTGTGTGCATATGTTCATGTGTCTGTGAACGCCTGCGCGTGTGCATGTCTACCTGTTTCTGTGTGTTCCTGCGTACATGAACATCTGCGTGTGTGTACATCTACTTGTATGTTTGTTTTCTAAGTGTGTGTGTGTGTGCATGTCCCTTTGCTGAGGTGTGTTTGTGTGTGCACGTGCGCAAGCTTACATATGTGAATGTCTACATGTGCGTACGTTTATCTGTGAGTGTGTGTAAGTGTGTCTGCATCTTTTTGTGTTGCTTCTGTTTGTGTGTTCTTGTATATGTGAACATCTGCTCGTGTCTACCTACGTGTATGTATGTCTTTGAGTCTGTGTGTGTGTTTGCGCTTTTGTGTGTGTGTCTTTTTGTGCATGTTTATGTTCGTGTGCATGCACTCTTTACATGTGTGGATGTCTGGACGTGCATATGACTACTTACGTGTGTGTGTCTGTGTTCCTGTGTGTGTATCTGGCTGTGAGTGTCTGTCATTGTTTGTATATGTGAGTGTGCTCTAAATGAGGTGGGTATGCACCTGCTTATGTATGTGGGTGTCTGCATGTGCATACGCCTGTGTGTGTGTGTTCCTGCAAACATGAACGTCTGCGCGTGAGTAAGTTTACCTGTAAGTGTGTGTTTGTGTGTCTTTCTGTGTTTGTGCATCTGTGTGTGTTTGTGTCTTTGTGTGTCTGAGTTCCTGCGTACTTGAACAGCTGCACATGTGATTACGTGTGTGTGTGTGTGTTTTTGTCTGGGTCTGTGTATGTGTGCAAGTGTCTTTGTGTGAGTGTGTGTGCGTGTGTTAATGTTGATGTGTGTGTGCTTGTCTTTTTCTGTGTTTGTGAGTGTGCATGTATGCATGTGTGTGAGTGTGTGTGTGTGAGTGAGAGAGAGAGAGTGCGTTTGTGTGTATATGTGCCTGTGCTCTGAATGGGTCGTGTGTGTGTGTGTGTGTGTGTGTGTGTGTGTGTGTGTGAGTGAGAGAGAGAGAGTGCGTTTGTGTGTATATGTGCCTGTGCTCTGAATGGGTCGTGTGTGTGTGTGTCCGCGCGCGCCTGTGCTCGGAATGGGTTGTGTGTGCCTGTGCTCGGAATGGGTTGTGTGTGCCTGTGCTCGGAATGGGTTGTGTGTGTGTGAGTGCCTGTGCTCTGAATGGGGTGTGTGTGAGTGCCTGTGCTCTGAATGGGTTGTGTGTGTGTGTGTGCGTGCCTGTGCTCGGAATGGGTAGTGTGTGTGTGTGTGCGTGCCTGTGCTCGGAATGGGTTGTGTGTGTGTGTGCGTGCCTGTGCTCGGAATGGGTTGTGTGTGTGTGAGTGCCTGTGCTCTGAATGGGGTGTGTGTGAGTGCCTGTGCTCTGAATGGGTTGTGTGTGTGTGTGTGCGTGCCTGTGCTCGGAATGGGTAGTGTGTGTGTGTGTGCGTGCCTGTGCTCTGAATGGGTTGTGTGTGTGTGTGTGCGTGCCTGTGCTCGGAATGGGTTGTGTGTGTGTGTGCGTGCCTGTGCTCGGAATGGGTAGTGTGTGTGTGTGTGCGTGCCTGTGCTCGGAATGGGTTGTGTGTGTGTGTGCGTGCCTGTGCTCGGAATGGGTTGTGTGTGTGTGTGCGTGCCTGTGCTCGGAATGGGTTGTGTGTGTGTGTGCGTGCCTGTGCTCGGAATGGGTTGTGTGTGTGTGAGTGCCTGTGCTCTGAATGGGGTGTGTGTGTGTGCGTGTGTGTGAGTGCCTGTGCTCTGAATGGGGTGTGTGTGTGTGTGCGTGTGTGTGAGTGCCTGTGCTCTGACTGGGTTGTGTGTGTGTGAGTGCCTGTGCTCTGAATGGGTTGTGTGTGTGTGAGTGCCTGTGCTCTGAATGGGGTGTGTGTGCGTGTGTGTGAGTGCCTGTGCTCTGAATGGGTAGTGTGTGTGTGTGTGAGTGCCTGTGCTCTGAATGGGGTGTGTGTGTGTGCGTGTGTGTGAGTGCCTGTGCTCTGAATGGGTAGTGTGTGTGTGTGTGAGTGCCTGTGCTCTGAATGGGTTGTGTGTGTGTGAGTGCCTGTGCTCTGAATGGGTTGTGTGTGTGTGAGTGCCTGTGCTCTGAATGGGGTGTGTGTGTGTGCGTGTGTGTGAGTGCCTGTGCTCTGACTGGGTTGTGTGTGTGTGAGTGCCTGTGCTCTGAATGGGTTGTGTGTGTGTGAGTGCCTGTGCTCTGAATGGGGTGTGTGTGTGTGTGTGTGTGTGTGAGTGCCTGTGCTCTGAATGGGTTGTGTGTGTGTGAGTGCCTGTGCTCTGAATGGGGTGTGTGTGTGTGCGTGTGTGTGAGTGCCTGTGCTCTGAATGGGTTGTGTGTGTGTGAGTGCCTGTGCTCTGAATGGGTTGTGTGTGTGTGAGTGCCTGTGCTCTGAATGGGGTGTGTGTGTGTGCGTGTGTGTGAGTGCCTGTGCTCTGACTGGGTTGTGTGTGTGTGAGTGCCTGTGCTCTGAATGGGTTGTGTGTGTGTGAGTGCCTGTGCTCTGAATGGGGTGTGTGTGTGTGCGTGTGTGTGAGTGCCTGTGCTCTGAATGGGTAGTGTGTGTGTGTGTGAGTGCCTGTGCTCTGAATGGGTTGTGTGTGAGTGTGAGTGCCTGTGCTCTGAATGGGTTGTGTGTGTGTGTGTGTGTGAGTGTGAGTGCCTGTGCTCTGAATGGGGTGTGTGTGTGTGCGTGTGTGTGAGTGCCTGTGCTCTGAATGGGTAGTGTGTGTGTGAGTGCCTGTGCTCTGAATGGGTTGTGTGTGAGTGTGAGTGCCTGTGCTCTGAATGGGTTGTGTGTGTGTGTGTGTGTGAGTGAGTGTGAGTGCCTGTGCTCTGAATGGGGTGTGTGTGAGTGTGAGTGCCTGTGCTCTGAATGGGTTGTGTGTGAGTGTGAGTGCCTGTGCTCTGAATGGGTTGTGTGTGAGTGTGAGTGCCTGTGCTCTGAATGGGTTGTGTGTGTGTGTGTGTGTGAGTGTGAGTGCCTGTGCTCTGAATGGGGTGTGTGTGTGTGCGTGTGTGTGAGTGCCTGTGCTCTGAATGGGTAGTGTGTGTGAGTGTGAGTGCCTGTGCTCTGAATGGGTTGTGTGTGTGTGTGTGTGAGTGCCTGTGCTCTGAATGGGTAGTGTGTGTGAGTGTGAGTGCCTGTGCTCTGAATGGGTTGTGTGTGCGTGTGTGTGAGTGCCTGTGCTCTGAATGGGTTGTGTGTGTGTGTGTGAGTGCCTGTGCTCTGAATGGGTAGTGTGTGTGTGTGAGTGAGTGCCTGTGCTCTGAATGGGGTGTGTGTGTGTGCGTGTGTGTGAGTGCCTGTGCTCTGAATGGGTTGTGTGAGTGTGAGTGCCTGTGCTCTGAATGGGTAGTGTGTGTGTGTGAGTGTGAGTGCCTGTGCTCTGAATGGGTAGTGTGTGTGTGTGAGTGAGTGCCTGTGCTCTGAATGGGGTGTGTGTGTGTGTGCGTGTGTGTGAGTGCCTGTGCTCTGAATGGGTTGTGTGAGTGTGAGTGCCTGTGCTCTGAATGGGTAGTGTGTGTGTGTGAGTGTGAGTGCCTGTGCTCTGAATGGGTAGTGTGTGTGTGTGTGTGTGTGTGTGTGTGAGTGCCTGTGCTCTGAATGGGGTGTGTGTGAGTGCCTGTGCTCTGAATGGGGTGTGTGTGAGTGACTGTGCTCTGAATGGGGTGTGTGTGAGTGCCTGTGCTCTGAATGGGGTGTGTGTGAGTGACTGTGCTCTGAATGGGGTGTGTGTGAGTGCCTGTGCTCTGAATGGGTTGTGTGTGTGTGTGTGAGTGCCTGTGCTCTGAATGGGTTGTGTGTGTGTGAGTGCCTGTGCTCTGAATGGGGTGTGTGTGTGTGTGAGTGCCTGTGCTCTGAATGGGGTGTGTGTGTGAGTGCCTGTGCTCTGAATGGGTAGTGTGTGTGAGTGTGAGTGCCTGTGCTCTGAATGGGGTGTGTGTGTGTGTGTGTGAGTGCCTGTGCTCTGAATGGGTTGTGTGTGTGTGTGTGTGAGTGCCTGTGCTCTGAATGGGGTGTGTGTGTGAGTGCCTGTGCTCTGAATGGGGTGTGTGTGAGTGCCTGTGCTCTGAATGGGGTGTGTGTGTGTGTGTGAGTGCCTGTGCTCTGAATGGGTTGTGTGTGTGTGTGAGTGCCTGTGCTCTGAATGGGGTGTGTGTGTGAGTGCCTGTGCTCTGAATGGGGTGTGTGTGAGTGCCTGTGCTCTGAATGGGGTGTGTGTGTGTGTGAGTGCCTGTGCTCTGAATGGGGTGTGTGTGTGAGTGCCTGTGCTCTGAATGGGGTGTGTGTGAGTGCCTGTGCTCTGAATGGGGTGTGTGTGAGTGCCTGTGCTCTGAATGGGGTGTGTGTGTGAGTGCCTGTGCTCTGAATGGGGTGTGTGTGTGTGTGTGTGAGTGCCTGTGCTCTGAATGGGGTGTGTGTGTGTGTGTGTGAGTGCCTGTGCTCTGAATGGGGTGTGTGTGTGTGTGTGTGAGTGCCTGTGCTCTGAATGGGGTGTGTGTGTGTGTGTGTGAGTGCCTGTGCTCTGAATGGGGTGTGTGTGTGTGTGTGTGAGTGCCTGTGCTCTGAATGGGGTGTGTGTGTGAGTGCCTGTGCTCTGAATGGGTTGTGTGTGTGTGTGAGTGCCTGTGCTCTGAATGGGGTGTGTGTGTGAGTGCCTGTGCTCTGAATGGGGTGTGTGTGAGTGCCTGTGCTCTGAATGGGTAGTGTGTGTGAGTGTGAGTGCCTGTGCTCTGAATGGGGTGTGTGTGTGTGCATGTGTGTGAGTGCCTGTGCTCTGAATGGGTTGTGTGTGTGAGTGCCTGTGCTCTGAATGGGTTGTGTGTGTGTGTGTGTGTGTGAGTGCCTGTGCTCTGAATGGGGTGTGTGTGTGAGTGCCTGTGCTCTGAATGGGGTGTGTGTGAGTGCCTGTGCTCTGAATGGGTTGTGTGTGTGTGTGTGTGTGAGTGCCTGTGCTCTGAATGGGTAGTGTGTGTGTGTGTGTGAGTGCCTGTGCTCTGAATGGGTTGTGTGTGTGTGTGTGTGAGTGCCTGTGCTCTGAATGGGTAGTGTGTGTGTGTGTGAGTGCCTGTGCTCTGAATGGGTTGTGTGTGTGTGTGTGTGAGTGCCTGTGCTCTGAATGGGTAGTGTGTGTGTGTGTGAGTGCCTGTGCTCTGAATCGGTTGTGTGTGTGTGTGTGTGAGAGTGTGTGTGCCTGTGCTCTGAATGGTGTGTGTGTGTGTGAGTGCCTGTGCTCTGAATGGGGGGTGAGTGTATGTGTGTGAGTGTGAGTGCCTGTGCTCTGAATGGGTTGTGTGAGTGTATGTGTGTGAGTGTGAGTGCCTGTGCTCTGAATGGGTTGTGTGTGAGTGTGTGTGTGTGAGTGCCTGTGCTCTGAATGGGTGTGTGTGAGTGTGAGTGTGAGTGACTGTGCTCTGAATGGGTTGTGTGGGTGTGAGTGACTGTGCTCTGAATGGGTTGTGTGGGTGTGAGTGACTGTGCTCTGAATGGGTGTGTGTGAGTGTATGTGTGTGTGTGTGAGTGCCTGTGCTCTGAATGGGTTGTGTGAGTGTATGTGTGTGAGTGTGAGTGCCTGTGCTCTGAATGGGTTGTGTGAGTGTATGTGTGTGTGTGTGTGTGTGTGTGTGTGTGTGTGTGAGTGACTGTGCTCTGAATGGGTGTGTGTGAGTGCCTGTGCTCTGAATGGGTTGTGTGAGTGTATGTGTGTGAGTGTGAGTGCCTGTGCTCTGAATGGGTTGTGTGAGTGTATGTGTGTGTGTGTGTGTGTGTGTGTGTGTGTGTGAGTGACTGTGCTCTGAATGGGTTGTGTGAGTGTATGTGTGTGTCTTTGTGTCTGTTTGCTGTCACCAGATGATCTTTTCCCGTCTCTGCTTCATTACAGTACATCACATGGACCCTAACGGAACACAGCTGGAGGCAGACTTCTCCCAGCAGGACACCCCGTGCTTGATCGTGGAGGACTCCCAGCCGGAGAGCGTGCTGTCGGAGGATGACCCGGAGCGGAGTTACCGGCGCCTGCAGGCCAGGTGCCTGTCAAACCTGCAGGCACCCACTCCGAGCCCCGTCCTGGTGAGAAAACCGAGATCTTCCCCCTTGGCTGGTCACACCGTCCTCCTCCTCCTCCCGACGGCACGCGTACAGTGAAATGCGTAGTTTGTGTTAACAGCCAACGCGACCTAGCAGTGTGACACGGGAGCCCGCAAGGGTCGCCACGGATTCCGGGGCCAGCGTTGCATACCCGCGGTGCTCGGCAGAACACAACAAGCAACAAAACAACAGTCCCTCCCGGACGTTGACATCAGGCCTTGGAAAATTGACAGACTGCATAAACGTCCCCTGTGTTGTGTGTTCCAGGAGCTGCTAACTGGCCAGTCGGCACCCAAGGTCTCAGCAGGAGGCAATGAGGAGCAGTCAGGACAGAGAGAGCCACACATCAAGGGTGAGTGCTGGTGGGGCAAGGGTTAAGCAGCCGCGGAGAACGCTGGTTGCTCGTGGAACCTTCTCTGGAGCTGGCTGTGGCTTGCGTTAGTGGACGGGCTAGGGTGTAGTGTGCCAGGCCCTGTGTGTGATCAACACTCTTCTCTCGTCTACAGTCGTGAGTACCGTGGAAACGGTGACGGGTCACAGGTCGGATGAGCGCTCCACTTCCTCGTCTGAAGACCAGCCACGGCCAAATGGACAGTCCAGGTAGGTGACCAGAGCGCCTGGGAGACACAGCTGGGCTCAGATCTTCCCTATCACTGCGTTCCTACCTTCCTGGGGGTCCTCAGCTCTGCCCAGCATACGGGACAGGGTTCTCCCAGTACAGCAGAGATGGCATGTCATGGAGAAGATGTGGAGTGCCATTTCAAAGAAAAATTGGGGTGGTTATACCTGGTGCTTGTACCAATATTTCTCCAGCAAAAGAGGTTGTAGAAATGCCTGCTCATTATCTAAATGTGAGATCTTGTTCTGTGTTCTTTTACCACATCTCCAGCACTGCCCTTTAGACGTTAAGGCATGGGAGCAGAATTAGGCCATTCGGCCCATCGAGTCTGCTCTTCGATTCATATTTCCTCCCAGCACCATCCTCCTGCCTTCTCCTTATAATGCTTGACACCCTTACAGACCAAGAATCTGTCATCTTCTTTAAATATACCCATTGACTTGGCCCCCACAGCCATTTGCGACAATAAATTCCACAGGTTCATCGCCCTCTTCAATTCCCTTCTAAGGAAATGTCTTTGTATTCTGAGGCTGTGCCCTCTAGCCCGAGACTCCCCCACTACTGGAAATGTCCTCTTCACATCCACTCTACCCAGGCCGTTCAATACTCGATAGGATTCAATGAGAACCCCCACCTTCCCCCCCCCCTCCCCCGTTCTTCTAAACTCCAGCGACCATGGACCCAGAGTCATCAAAAGCTTCTCGTACGTTAACCATGTCATTGCCACAAACCTCCTCTGGACCCTCCCCAATACCATAGATTTGGGTATTCTTAGATTTGTTCCTTAGATTTGGGGCCCAAACCTGCTCAGGATACTTGAAGTGAGATTGTCCAATGCCTTCTAAAGCCTTGTGAGAGTTGGGTGATGTGGATCTCATCGTTTGTCCTACCTTTTGTTTTAGCAGCACCCTGAACACCTGCGGAAACCCACATGAGGGAAAAGGTGACGTCACAGATCTCACGACCAACTCTGTCATTGCTGAAGGTAAATGTGGTGTGTGGAAATGATTGGGGAGCTGTGTCAGTCCCTGAGGTTACGTGGATATTGTGCCCAGTGGTGTGTGGAAATGATCGGGGAGCTGTGTCAGTCCCTGAGGTTACGTGGATATTGTGCCCAGTGGCGTGTGGAAATGATCGGGGAGCTGTGTCAGTCCCTGAGGTTACGTGGATATTGTGCCCAGTGGCGTGTGGAAATGATCGGGGAGCTGTGTCAGTCCCTGAGGTTACGTGGAAATGATCGGGGAGCTGTGTCAGTCCCTGAGGTTACGTGGAAATGATCGGGGAGCTGTGTCAGTCCCTGAGGTTACGTGGATATTGTGCCCAGTGGCGTGTGGAAATGATCGGGGAGCTGTGTCAGTCCCTGAGGTTACGTGGATATTGTGCCCAGTGGTGTGTGGAAATGATCGGGGAGCTGTGTCAGTCCCTGAGGTTACGTGGAAGTGATCGGGGAGCTGTGTCAGTCCCTGAGGTTACGTGGATATTGTGCCCAGTGGTGTGTGGAAATGATCGGGGAGCTGTGTCAGTCCCTGAGGTTACGTGGATATTGTGCCCAGTGGCGTGTGGAAATGATCGGGGAGCTGTGTCAGTCCCTGAGGTTACGTGGAAATGATCGGGGAGCTGTGTCAGTCCCTGAGGTTACGTGGAAATGATCGGGGAGCTGTGTCAGTCCCTGAGGTTACGTGGATATTGTGCCCAGTGGCGTGTGGAAATGATCGGGGAGCTGTGTCAGTCCCTGAGGTTACGTGGATATTGTGCCCAGTGGTGTGTGGAAATGATCGGGGAGCTGTGTCAGTCCCTGAGGTTACGTGGATATTGTGCCCAGTGGCGTGTGGAAATGATCGGGGAGCTGTGTCAGTCCCTGAGGTTACGTGGAAATGATCGGGGAGCTGTGTCAGTCCCTGAGGTTACGTGGATATTGTGCCCAGTGGCGTGTGGAAATGATCGGGGAGCTGTGTCAGTCCCTGAGGTTACGTGGATATTGTGCCCAGTGGCGTGTGGAAATGATCGGGGAGCTGTGTCAGTCCCTGAGGTTACGTGGATATTGTGCCCAGTGGCGTGTGGAAATGATCGGGGAGCTGTGTCAGTCCCTGAGGTTATGTGGATATTGTGCCCAGTGGCGTGTGGAAATGATCGGGGAGCTGTGTCAGTCCCTGAGGTTACGTGGATATTGTGCCCAGTGGCGTGTGGAAATGATCGGGGAGCTGTGTCAGACCCTGAGGTTACGTGGATATTGTGCCCAGTGGCGTGTGGAAATGATCGGGGAGCTGTGTCAGTCCCTGAGGTTACGTGGATATTGTGCCCAGTGGCGTGTGGAAATGATCGGGGAGCTGTGTCAGTCCCTGAGGTTACGTGGATATTGTGCCCAGTGGCGTGTGGAAATGATCGGGGAGCTGTGTCAGTCCCTGAGGTTACGTGGATATTGTGCCCAGTGGCGTGTGGAAATGATCGGGGAGCTGTGTCAGTCCCTGAGGTTACGTGGATATTGTGCCCAGTGGCGTGTGGAAATGATCGGGGAGCTGTGTCAGTCCCTGAGGTTACGTGGATATTGTGCCCAGTGGTGTGTGGAAATGATCGGGGAGCTGTGTCAGTCCCTGAGGTTATGTGGAAATGATCGGGGAGCTGTGTCAGTCCCTGAGGTTACGTGGAAATGATCGGGGAGCTGTGTCAGTCCCTGAGGTTACGTGGATATTGTGCCCAGTGGTGTGTGGAAATGATCGGGGAGCTGTGTCAGTCCCTGAGGTTACGTGGAAATGATCGGGGAGCTGTGTCAGTCCCTGAGGTTACGTGGATATTGTGCCCAGTGGTGTGTGGAAATGATCGGGGAGCTGTGTCAGTCCCTGAGGTTATGTGGATATTGTGCCCAGTGGCGTGTGGAAATGATCGGGGAGCTGTGTCAGTCCCTGAGGTTACGTGGAAATGATCGGGGAGCTGTGTCAGTCCCTGAGGTTACGTGGATATTGTGCCCAGTGGCGTGTGGAAATGATCGGGGAGCTGTGTCAGTCCCTGAGGTTACGTGGAAATGATCGGGGAGCTGTGTCAGTCCCTGAGGTTACGTGGAAATGATCGGGGAGCTGTGTCAGTCCCTGAGGTTATGTGGATATTGTGCCCAGTGGCGTGTGGAAATGATCGGGGAGCTGTGTCAGTCCCTGAGGTTACGTGGAAATGATCGGGGAGCTGTGTCAGTCCCTGAGGTTACGTGGAAATGATCGGGGAGCTGTGTCAGTCCCTGAGGTTACGTGGAAATGATCGGGGAGCTGTGTCAGTCCCTGAGGTTATGTGGATATTGTGCCCAGTGGCGTGTGGAAATGATCGGGGAGCTGTGTCAGTCCCTGAGGTTACGTGGAAATGATCGGGGAGCTGTGTCAGTCCCTGAGGTTACGTGGAAATGATCGGGGAGCTGTGTCAGTCCCTGAGGTTACGTGGAAATGATCGGGGAGCTGTGTCAGTCCCTGAGGTTACGTGGAAATGATCGGGGAGCTGTGTCAGTCCCTGAGGTTACGTGGAAATGATCGGGGAGCTGTGTCAGTCCCTGAGGTTACGTGGATATTGTGCCCAGTGGCGTGTGGAAATGATCGGGGAGCTGTGTCAGTCCCTGAGGTTACGTGGATATTGTGCCCAGTGGCGTGTGGAAATGATCGGGGAGCTGTGTCAGTCCCTGAGGTTACGTGGATATTGTGCCCAGTGGCGTGTGGAAATGATCGGGGAGCTGTGTCAGTCCCTGAGGTTACGTGGATATTGTGCCCAGTGGCGTGTGGAAATGATCGGGGAGCTGTGTCAGTCCCTGAGGTTACGTGGATATTGTGCCCAGTGGCGTGTGGAAATGATCGGGGAGCTGTGTCAGTCCCTGAGGTTACGTGGAAATGATCGGGGAGCTGTGTCAGTCCCTGAGGTTACGTGGATATTGTGCCCAGTGGCGTGTGGAAATGATCGGGGAGCTGTGTCAGTCCCTGAGGTTACGTGGAAATGATCGGGGAGCTGTGTCAGTCCCTGAGGTTACGTGGATATTGTGCCCAGTGGCGTGTGGAAATGATCGGGGAGCTGTGTCAGTCCCTGAGGTTACGTGGATATTGTGCCCAGTGGTGTGTGGAAATGATCGGGGAGCTGTGTCAGTCCCTGAGGTTACGTGGAAATGATCGGGGAGCTGTGTCAGTCCCTGAGGTTACGTGGATATTGTGCCCAGTGGCGTGTGGAAATGATTGGGGAGCTGTGTCAGTCCCTGAGGTTACGTGGATATTGTGCCCAGTGGCGTGTGGAAATGATCGGGGAGCTGTGTCAGTCCCTGAGGTTACGTGGATATTGTGCCCAGTGGTGTGTGGAAATGATCGGGGAGCTGTGTCAGTCCCTGAGGTTACGTGGATATTGTGCCCAGTGGCGTGTGGAAATGATCGGGGAGCTGTGTCAGTCCCTGAGGTTACGTGGATATTTTGCCAGTGGCGTGTGGAAATGATCGGGGAGCTGTGTCAGTCCCTGAGGTTACGTGGATATTGTGCCCAGTGGCGTGTGGAAATGATCGGGGAGCTGTGTCAGTCCCTGAGGTTACGTGGGTATTGTGCCCAGTGGCGTGTGGAAATGATCGGGGAGCTGTGTCAGTCCCTGAGGTTACGTGGATATTGTGCCCAGTGGTGTGTGGAAATGATCGGGGAGCTGTGTCAGTCCCTGAGGTTACGTGGATATTGTGCCCAGTGATCCCACGAGGTGACCTTCTTTAACTTCCCACCCAGCCTTTGCCATAAATACATACAGCACAGATCAGGCCCTTTGGCCCATCGAGTCCATACTGACCATTAACCATCCATTAAAGATCAGCTTCACTTGTCACTTGGACATGAAAACCTAGTGATATGTGCTGTTTGTGTCACTGACCGAACAGTTTGAGGATGTGCTGGAAGGATCTCCAGAATTCCAGCATCGATATAACATGTCCACAGCATATTAACCCTAACCCGTCCGTCTTCGGACTGTGGGAGGAAACCGGAGCACCTGGAGGAAACCCAGGCAGTCACGGGCTCTGTACAGATAGCGGTGAGAATTGTACACTGTTGAAGCAGTGTTGAAGCCAGTAGGAACAGCTGTGTTGTTGAAATTGGGGTCTCATAGAAACATAGGTGCAGGAGTAGGCCATTCGGCCCTTCGAGCCTGCACCGCCATTCAGTATGATCATGGCTGATCATCTAACTCAGAACCCTGTACCTGCTTTCTCTCCATACCCCCTGATCCCTTTAGCCACAAGGGCCATATCTAACTTCCTCTTAAATATAGCCAATGAACCGGCCTCAACTGTTTCCTGTGGCAGAGAATTCCACAGATTCACCACTCTCTGTGTGAAGAAGTTTCTCCTCATCTCGGTCCTAAAAGGCTTCCCCTTTATCCTTAAACTGTGATCCTCGTTCTGGACTTATAGCACTCATAGCAGAGTGCTCCTTCTGCGCGTCAGGGGACGTCCTGGTCGTCAGTAGTGGGCTGGGTGATGGGAAGTGCTGGCACTGTTGCAGTTACTGACAGTGAGGGTGCTATCAGAATGGGTGCCTGACACTATTGGAACTGTGGCAGAATATGTGACCCTCACCCGGACTAAATCTAACTGTCTTATCTATTAAATGCACACACTGCCCACGCAACCCCTCTCCCTCGCTTCCCCCAGCTTCCGCTCTAAACCTATAGCCTCTAGTTCTAATCTCACCTGATCTGAGGGAATGTCTGCATGCGTTCACCCTATCTACACAGCTCATCATTTTGTCTACCTCTGTAACACACTCCCTCATTCTCCTGCATTCCAAGGAATAAAGTCCTAACCTATTCAACCTTTTGTTCTAACTCGGGTCCTCAAATCCCGGCAATGTGTGTGTAAGTTTTCTGTGCGCGCGTTCAAGCAGGTTCAAGTTCAAAGTCACTTTATTGTCTTTCATCCTACACATGCATACCACCACGTGAGATGAGGTCTTCCAGAAAAAAGTGTTAACCATATGCACGTGTACTGCCAAACGAAACAACGTTCCTCCGGACCAGGGTGCACAACACAGCACATGTAACTCACACACATAACACATAAAGTAATATTAAAATTAACAAATAATAAGGTGCATTTACAAAGTAAGTTAAAAATTAGACAGTATACTGCTGTGTGATGAGACCTGGGTGGTGGCAGGTGGTTCAGTGTGGTCTTCCAGCCCTGGGAGGGAGCTGTTTCTCATCCTATGTGGTATGTCTTGCTTGGCGGGCGGGAAGGATCATTGACAATGCTAAGGACCCTGCATCTGCAGCGCTCCTGATGACTATCTCTGACGGTTGGAAGATCCTCTCAATCCTTTGTAGGGACTTGCGGTCAGATGCCCTGCAATTCCCGTACCAGATGTTGATGCAGCTGGTCAGGGCGCTGTCTGGTGCTCCTGTAAAAATTGGTCAGAATGAGGGGAGAGTCACTCGCCTCAAACTCAATCAGCTTCAAGGCAGGACTTTACCACCAGCTCTTCTGGGGGGGGGGGGGTTGGGTGAGGGAGGGGCAATATACGCTGGATTTGCCAAAGCCACAAATGTGGAACTCAAGCCTTCTTAGGGTGTTTGGGTGAAACGTTAGACTTTCCTGGTCTGTGATGAGCCGTGCTGTCTTCTATTCAGGGTCTTCTCAGGCTGGTCTGGGTCTGCTGGAATTGTCTGAGAGTCAGGAGATCGATCCCGAAGCCAGTACCACCGAGGGAGGCGGACACGAGCCTCTGCCAGAGGAGGTGAATGTAGACTCTGACTCCCCCAGCAAGGAGCCAGGACCTGGTAAGATGAGGCTGACTCACTGATCCTGGGTTTACTTGGATGATCAAACCTTTTGGTCTTTTTTAATGGCTTTTGCTGTCTTTTTTGTTTCATCCCCCTCCTGCCATTGTCTCTGACCCCCACCTTCCCATACCTGCACCTCGCTTCTATTTTACCTTTTGTCTCCCTCTATCTATCACCCAACCTCCATCTCCCCTCCCTCCTCCTCCACTCTCCCTTTTATCTTCCAACTCTCAATCCACCAATTGCCTTTGGCTCCCGTCTCACCCCCTTTCATTGTTTACTGGCCTTCCCTCCTCTCCTCACCCAGTCTTTATGCAACCTTTTGTCCAAAACGTCAGCAGTTCCTTCCCCACCCCACCTTCTGAATAAAAATATTGTAAAAAAGAAAGAAAGAGAGGATGTGCCGGAGATGGTCCCAGGAATGAAAGGGTATGAGATGCTGTTCGACCTGCTGAGTTCCTCCAGCAGACTTTCCTGTTAGCTCAGGTCTTCATATGTTATGGGAGTCTGATCACGGATTTACTCGGTGACATTTGGCTTGCATGCTGAGGGTGAGCTGCCTTGCGTACTCGAGGGAAGTTATGTCTCGAGGGAGCGCCACCTGGTTTCGAGGGCAGAGCAGTGATTGGTCTTTCCGCTGCCAGTTGACTCCAGTCCCTTTGTCAGCTCAGATGTAGCCCACTGGTTGGATAGTTGGCTCTTTGCCCTCTGGTTCTGTATTCTCTCTCGGCTCTAGTTAGACTCTTCGGTAGGGGAGAGTTAACGGTCAACATTTCAGGCTGAGTCCTGAGAAGGCTCTCAGCCCAAAACATCGACTCCTTATTCCACCCGAGCTGGTGAGTTCTTCCAGCATTTTGTGTGTGTTGCACTTCAATATTTGGTAGTTCTGAATGAGATCCCTCCCCCACCTTCTTCTAAACTCCAGCCAGTAAGACCCAGAGCCATCAACTGCACCTCATACCCTTTCATTCCTGGGACCATCTCTGGCACATCCTCTCTTTCTTTTTACAATATTTTTTTATTCAGAAGAAAAAACAAGATTTACAGAGTGCAACACATAGATACATCTCAACATAAATTGTGTACATTCGTATATTGTAATAAAATTGATCAAAATGTTACGGCATAACACATAAAGATATACCACTGTAATCAAAAATTTAATCATACATCATAAAATAAATTTTTTATATAAAAAAAGTCAACCCCCCCCCTACCAACTACCAAAGAAAAAAACTGATGGATGATAATGGATAATTAGAAAAAAAACATATTCGCTTAAGAAGAGAAGATAGAAATATACATAAAAGTCTGTGCAATCTTCTCTTAAATGTGAGACCCAGAGCTGTTCACGATATTCCAAATGCAGTCTGACCAGCGCCTTATAAAGTCTGAGCATTACATCCTTGCTCTTATATTCCAGTCCTCTCATAACGAATGCCAACATTGCAAATAGTTCCATTTAATGAATGCAATATACATCCTGAATTTCTTGTTCTTCACAGACGTCCATGAAAAAAGATTGCCCCAAAGAAGGACAGTTAAAATGTTTGAACCCCGAAGACCCCTTACTCCTCCCCCACACATAAGCAGTGGCAAAACAACGATGCCCCCACCCCACCCACTAAAGCCCCCAGTAAAGACAAAAACTGCAGTACAGCAGAAACTACTCATTCACCTGACGTGCCCTAAAGGGGGAAAAAAGTCTCCCTTTTGCAGCGAGAGGGGAGTCATAACAAAGCGACTCGCCGATTTACGGTGTTAAAAATTTGCCGCGCCGCTTTTCCCCTCCGAGTTCTCTGCCCGGAGAATTGGCGACGATCTCACCCGCCGACGAGAGAGAGAGAGCGTGACTCGCCGAGTACAGAGCCTCCGGCAGCCGATGCGCTGTTCCCGATGCTCCGTTCTCTCTCGCAACGCTTCGGTCGGTGGCACCGGCTCAGAATCAGCCCGTCCACAGGGCCGCGAAACCTTGGGAACCCGAAAGGCACTTGTCGTCTAGGCCACGTCCTTGGAATATTGAAAAGCAGCAGATGGCGAGTCCCTAGGAGCAGGTCCCACCACAAAAAAACTAAAGTCAGGGTCCTCAGCAGAACCCATCCACCCCAAAAGGGAAAAAGAGAGACAGCAAAGGTAGAAAATATGCTGTTCTTTGTAGATGAGCATGAAGGAGTCACGCCATCATAACTCCGCTTTCCCTACCTCATTTGCCTACCTTCCCACTGAGTCAACCTACAAATAACCTCCAGGGCATCTCGCACTGGGGCTCCCATGTGTCTTGTACCTCCAGTTTCCTGTTTAGAAAAGCGTCTGCACTTCTATTCCCTAAACTTTCCTACACTATTCCATCTGCTTCCACTTCTCCCATTCTCCTAATCTGTCCAAGTCCTTCTGCAGACTCACAGCTTCCTCAGCACTACCTGCCCATCGATCTGTCTCTGTGTCATCCCCAAAATCCTTACAGGCGGCGACGAGAATTGAACCCCAGTTGTTGGCGCTCTGAAGCATTTCGCCAGCGGCTTGCCTGGCCGGCCAGCTGTTGGCTGCTTTAAGCTGGAAGAGGCTGCTGTGCCTACGTATCCTAGGGCAGGGCAGGGTCCCACCACCGACACTCAGGGGTAGCCAGACCTTTAACGCTGCTGTCTTCTGCTTCCTTTCAGTTGACGACACCGGGGCTGCCTCCCCTCTCCCGGTGGTAGCCGGGCCCCCGGCTGGACAAACTCCTGAGAGGTAGGTAGGTTGACGGGGTGAGTGCACTGAGAAAGCATGGGCACGTTCCTCTCGGCAGCAGACTCTGATTGCACTGCAGGAAGAATGTGAGGCTACTGGAATGGGTGCAGCAAGGTGGATTTCAGCTCCAGAGAGTGAAGTTTGATCCTGACCTCAGGCGCTGTCTGTGTGGAGTTCGCAAGGAAAGCAAATGCAGTGTTAGTATTCATTTCTAGAATACGAAAGAAAGGATGTAATGCTGAGGCTTTATAAGGGCATTGGTCAGATCGCGAGTGGAGTACTGTCAGCGATTTGCGGCCCCATGTCTAGGAAATGATATGCTGGGATTGGAGAGGTTCACAGGAATGATTCTGGGAATGAAAGGGTTAACGTAGGAGGAGTGTTTGATGGCTCTGGGCCTGTACTCGCTGGAGTTCAGAAGAATGAAGGATGATCTCATTGAAACCTATCAAATATTGAAAGGTCTGAATAGAGTGGACGTTGAGAGGATGTCTCCAGTAATGGGAGAGTGTTGTTCCAGAGGCCACAGCGTCAGGAAGGAAGGAAGGGCATCTCTTTAGAACAGAGAGGAGGGGGAGTTTCTGTTGTCGGAGAGTGGTGAATCTGGAATTCATTGCCTCAGACAGCTGTGGAGGCAAGTCATTAGGTATATTTAAGGCAAAGATTCATAGGTTTTTGATAAGTAAAGATATCAAAAGTTAAGGGGTGAAGGCCGGAGGATGGGGTTGAGAGGGAAGGTAAATCAGCCATGATCGAATGTCGGAGCAGACTTGGGATGGGCTGACTGGCCTAATCCTGTTCCTTTGTCATATGGTCCTCACTAAGCGTTGGTCCTATGGTCGTATGGTCGTATGGTCCTCACTAAGCGTTGCTTCGTGGTGGGAGAATCGAGCGGGGTGGGACGGGGGATGAGAACAGGTTACGGTAATGTAAGTGGAGAAATGGGATTGTTCAGACAAGAAGGGCCAAATCGGTAACTGTTTTACTGTTGTCACGTGTACCCCGATACAGCGAGAAGCTTTTGCTTGATCGTACATGGAGGTTTAGATTCAGCACGGTAACAGGTCCTTTCGGCCCGACAAGCCTGTGCCACCCAATTACACCCATGTGACCAACTGATTGACCAATCCGTACGACTTTGGCACATGGGAGGAAACTGAAGCTCCTGGAGCAAACCCACGTGGCCAGGGGGGAGAACGTATTAACTCCTTACAGAGCGTGGCGGGAATGGAACCCGGGCTGCCGGTGCTGCGATGGAGTTAGACAGACCGCAGCATTACCCCAGTAGGTAGCCCTGAGGAAAGGGACGCTGCGGAACGCAGTTACCGAGGAAAGGGACACTGCAGAACACAGTTACCGAGGAAATGGGACGCTGCGGAACACAGTTACCGAGGAAAGGGACACTGCAGAACACAGTTACCGAGGAAAGGGACACTGCGGAACGCAGTTACCGAGGAAAGGGACACTGCGGAACGCAGTTACCGAGGAAAGGGACACTGCGGAACACAGTTACCGAGGAAAGGGACACTGCGGAACGCAGTTACCGAGGAAAGGGACACTGCAGAACACAGTTACCGAGGAAAGGGACACTGCAGAACACAGTTACCGAGGAAAGGGACACTGCGGAACGCAGTTACCGAGGAAAGGGACACTGCAGAACACAGTTACCGAGGAAAGGGACACTGCGGAACGCAGTTACCGAGGAAAGGGACGCTGCAGAACACAGTTACCGAGAAAGTGCTGGGCAGGGAGACAACTGAAGTCAGGCCTGTTGAGGGGTTAAGAGGAACATTGAAGAGTTTTATAACAGTGGGACAGAAGCTGTCTGAGCCTGGTGGTAAGAGGATTTTGTATTTTCTGTCTGAAGGGAGGAGGAAGGAGGGGAATGACTGGGGTCGAAGGCATCCTGGATTATATCCTGAGGCGGGGGAAGTGTGGACCAAGTTATTGTAGGGCGCTGGGCTCCGTTTACTTTAATTTACACATTGTACTGCACAATGCCTGTATTGTTAAACGTTATTTAGAGATACAGCACAGAATCAGCCTGCTTGCCCATTTGACCCCAACCGCCCAGCAACCCTCGACAATCCTAATTGAACCCTAACCTGATCGCGGGGCGATTTACGATGACCGGTGGCCTCCACCCGCCTCACCGAGGCACACTAACCTCACCGAGGCGCTCTAACCTCACCGAGGCGCACTAACCTCATGGCCGTGTGTGGGGTCTTGCTGTGCACAAGTCGGGCATCTGCTCTTCCTGCAATGTAGCAGCACCTGCGAAGGGGCAGGTAGTGTCGAGGAAGCAGTGAGTGAGCAGAGGGAGTCAGGTCGGGAGAATGGGCAGATGGACTATAGTGTCGGGAAATGTACGGTGGTACACTTTGGTAGAAGGAATAAAGGCAAGAACTATTTTCTAAATCGGAGCTGCAAAGGGACATGGGAGTCCTTGTACAGAGTTCCTTAAAGGATAACTTGCAGGTTGAGTCGGTGGTGAGGAAGGCCAGTGCGATGTTACCATTCATTTTGAGAGGATTAGAGTATAAGAGCAAGGATGTATTGTCGAGGCTTTATAGGGCTTTGGTTAGACTGAACTTGGAGTATTGTGAGCAATCTTTTGCTCCTTATCCAAGAAAGGGTGTGCTGGCATTAGAAAGGGTCCAGGGGAGGTTCACAATTGTGATCACAGGAATGAAAGGGTTAACGTATGAGAAGCATTTGATGCCTCTGGGCCTGTACTCGCTGGAGTTTAGAAGAATGGGGGGGGAATCTCATTGAAACCTGTCGAATATTGAAAGGCCTAGATGGAGTGGATGTGGAGAGGGTGTTTCCTATAGTGGAGGAGTCTAGGACCAGAGGACACAGATAGAGTGGATGTGGAGAGGATATTTCCTATACTGGGGGAGCCTAGGACCAGAGGGCACAGATAGAGTGGATGTGGAGAGGGTGTTTCCTGTAGTGGGAGAGTCCAGGACCAGAGGGCACAGATAGAGTGGATGTGGAGAGGATGTTTCCTATACTGGGGGAGCCTAGGACCAGAGGGCACAGATAGAGTGGATGTGGAGAGGGTGTTTCCTGTAGTGGGAGAGTCCAGGACCAGAGGGCACAGATAGAGTGGATGTGGAGAGGGTGTTTCCTGTAGTGGGAGAGTCCAGGACCAGAGGGCACAGATAGAGTGGATGTGGAGAGGATGTTTCCTATAGTGGGAGAGTCCAAGACCAGAGGGCACAGATAGAGTGGATGTGGAGAGGGTGTTTCCTATAGTGAGAGAGTCTAGGACCAGAGGACACAGATAGAGTGGATGTGGAGAGGATGTTTCCTATAGTGGGGGAGTCTAGGACCAGAGGACACAGATAGAGTGGATGTGGAGAGGATGTTTCCTATCGTGGGAGAGTCCAAGACCACAGTGGATGTGGAGAGGATGTTTCCTATAGTGGGGGAGTCTAGGACCAGAGGGCACAGCCTCAGACCTGAGGAACGTCCATTCAGAACAGAAATGAGGAGGTTTCTTTAACCAGAGGGTGGTGACTCTGTGGAATTCATTGCCAAAGACAGCTGTGGAGGCCAAGTCGTTGGGTATATTTTGGGCAGAGGTTGGTAAGTTTTTGATTAATCAGGGTGTCGGATGCTACAGGGAGAAGGCAGGAGAATGGGATTGAGAGGGAAAACAAATCAGCCATGATGGAATGGCAGAGCAGACTCGATGGGCTGAATGACCTAACTGTTACTATGTCTTAAGGTATTTTATGTGCTGTGTGTAACTGTTGGTACTGTTTTTTTTGCAATAACAGTTCGACACGGACTAGATGGGCTGAAGGGCCTGTTCTGTGCTAGTGCTCGATGACTCTGTCTACCAAGCCCATCAACGTTGGTGGTTACATTAGACCATAACGCTGCCATAATTTTATCAGCTGTGGGAGTGTACTAACCTCTGACCTTGCCGGTGACCCAGTCTTAACTCATGATACTTTGCAGGTCGGAGGTCACATCCAGTGTGCCCGCCCCCCTGTGGCAGGAGAAGTTGGGAGCTGGGAAGGAGGTGGTAGTCCAGTTTGTGGTGCCTCGTGGACTCCCGATCGAGAAGAGTGCCCCTCACCCTGATCCTGAAAATCTCCAGATCGTCTCCACACAAGAGGACGTGCTTGTGACAACTCAACCAGGTGTGCTTTTCTCCAGGCAGAGTGGGTAGCTCTGGAATTCGGACCCCTCTGTCGATCTAACCCAGTGGTCCGCTTCCTGGTCTCTAGTCTGGACTCATGGGGTGGGCAAGGAACAGGTGTTCCCACTTCTGGGTGGGAGATGAATAGGGAGCTGTCCATCTGAGGCTAGCTGCAGTACATCCATTTGGGAATTTGGGAGAAACTTCCTTCCTTGGAGATTGATGGGAACGTGCAGCTGATTCCCATAGGGAATGGTAAGGGAACATGGGTGTTAAGGGGAAGCTGGACAAAGAGAGGAATAGAAGGAGATGGTGATGGGGGAAATGGTGGAGGAGGCTTGCAGGGAACCAGGAACACCAGCACACATGATGGGCTGAAGGGCCTGTTCGGGAGCGAATGAGCCTGTGACAGTCCCAGCACAGGATAGGTTAATGACAACAGTTGAGGGATTTGGGGTAAACATAAACAAACTGCTGGAGGAACTCACCAGGTCAGGAAGCATCTTTGGAGAAAAATGAACACTTGATGTTTTAGGCTGAGACCCTTCATTCCAAAGGGCTGTTTTCCCTCTCTGTCGCTGCCACCTGACCTGCTGAGTTCCTCCACCATTTTGTGTGTTTCAATCTGGATTTCCAGCATCTGCAGAATCTCTTGGGTTTGTGAGGGATTTGGGGATTAGTGCAAGGCACTCTTCCCTACGGGGATTCTACTTGAACCAGGATATGAGACAAACCGTGATTTTGTACATCTCCTCGGGTTCTCTCGGGCTTACAGCCCTGGCAGCTACCGACCCGTCTCTTAAGCTCTCCCTTTCTTGCTTGCTCTCAGGTCCCAGCGCAGAAACACCCGTGGGAAAGCAGTGTGTTCTGGCTGTTGGAGTCGACCGCCTCCAGGTTCTCCACCTCTCTGGGCACCAGACGCTGGCACAGGAGAGTCTCTCAGAGTAAGTGAGGCGGTAAACCAGTTGGACACACACTGTGAACCCGCCACGTCTGGTAGGTTTGTCCCACAGTGCCTCCGGCTGAATCTTTCTCCTCTTGTTTTCAAATCTGACACTGACAGCCTGAGGCACCCACTACTCTGTCCACGTCCTGGGTGTCACGATAGCGTAGCGGTCAGCACCAGCGCTCGGGGTTCAGTTGCCGCCAGTGTCAGGAGTTTGTGAGTTTCCCATGGCCGTGTGGGTCTTCTCTGGGTGCTCCAGTTTCCAAAGACCAGCAGATTAGTTCCGGGTTGCTGAGTTGTGGACGTGCTGTGTTCATGCTACACTTGCGGGCTGCCCCCAGCGCAGCCTCAGACTGTGGTTGCTGACAGAAACGATGCATTTCAATATGACCCCACTTCTAGTCACCTCCCTACAGGAAGGATGTGGAAGCCATAGAAAGGGTGCAGAGGAGATTTACAAGGATGTTGCCTGGATTGGGGAGCATGCCTTATGAAAACAGGTTGAGTGAACTCAGCCTTTTCTCCTTGGAGCAACGGAGGATGAGAGGTGACCTGATAGAGGTGTATAAGATGAAGAGAGGCATTGATCGTGTGGATAGTCAGAGGCTTTTTCCCAGGGCTGAAATGGCTAGCACGAGAGGACACAGGTTTAAGGTGCTGGAGAGTAGGTACAGAGGTGATTTCAGGGGTAAGTTTTTTACTCAGAGAGTGGTGAGTGCGTGGAATGGGCTGCTGGCGATGGTGGTGGAGGCGGATACGATAGGGTCTTTTAAGAGACTCCTGGATAGGTACATGGAGCCTAGGAAAATAGAGGGCTATGGGTAACCTTAGGTAATTTCTAAAGTAAGGACATGTTCAGCACAGCTTTGTGGGCTGAAGGGCCTTGTACTGTGCTGTAGGTTTTCTGTGTTTCTATGTGACAAATAAAACTAATCGATCTTTAAAACCAGCACCAAGCACCCTTCACTCTGTCCTGCAGTATGCTCCTGGTTTATCAGAACCTTGCCTTTAAAATTCTTTCCTTGATGGTCTTTATCTCACCCCCCCCCCCCCATCCACCTCCCATCCATGTCTGTAGCCACCTCCAATCCCTCAACTTCACCTCACCCTCTCACTATCCACCTCTCTGCTTCACGTGTACCTTCGCGTTTCCTTCACCCCCCTACCTTGGACTGTCCAGTCTCACCCAAGCTGTGTAGTACACTCGCTGATCCACGAGAGGTTACTTCGGACCTCAACTTGACCGTTGAGGTTGGGGGTAAGAAGGGAGGTGAGAGGTTGAGATGGTGGAGCATTGGAAGGTGATCAGAGGGCATGTCCTGAAATCTTTGACCCTCTGACCCTGTCCCATCAATCCCCTCTATCCCTGTCTCTCCAAACTCATGACTTGATTCCAGTGGAAAGCTGTTACAACGTGGAGCGGTTTCCTTGGGCCACGTCAGAACGCTCGTGCTGTGATGGGCAGCTGTCTGCTGGCTATCCTCCAGGAACATACAAGGGTTTAGTCACAACCACTCTTGGGCCATACCTGTGGGGATAGCTTTTGGTGGGTCCCACCTTCCTGCTCTTTCCCTGTTATCCCTGTAAATATTTCTGCCATGTATTCGTGCAACCGCTCTTTTAAAAGTTGCCGCAGGACCCCCTTCGTTCCTGAGTTGACTGTCAACCACAGCTGGCCGAGTTGGCATCGAATATTGTGTTAGATCACGGACTGCCGTGGTTGAGAAACCCACGCCAGTGTTTGAGTGCGCTTTTCTTTTCCCTGTGAAGACTGCAGCTAGCAGCGAAGCCTGGAACACTGGCAGCTTACAGAGGGGTGTGTGGTAGGAAGAGACTTGGGGCAGAGTCTCGTCCCTGGCCTCTCAGCTCTTCACTTGGGGTGTACAGTTGGCAAGGCCGAGTTAGTGTCCAAGGGAGCTGCTTCTACGAATGCGCAGGGCGGACAATGACCTTTTTTTCCCCCCGTGGAAAAAAAAAGGTTTATTTGCATAACTTTCATTATAATCTGTTAAAAATTGTCAAACTAAAACATGACCATATTTCAGATTCAAATTTAGTTATTGGAAACACGTACATGGAAACACACCGGGAAATGAGAGTGAACCCACGGACGTGTTGGGGGCCTCCCACAAGTATTACTGCACATTCCGCCACACGTTCCCGCGCAAACGTAGTGTGCCCACTGTGTTAGGCAGAAAAACGCAAGCAACAGAAACAACACAAAAACACAAGCCCCTTTCCCATGACACACACCAACAGGCTTCTAACCCCAGTACAAGCCACCTCCGGGCCTCCAGTCTTTGGTCCCAGAATCTCAGATACAGAGGTTCCAACCTCTGGTCCCTGGCTTGGACTCATACCTGCAGTCATCTGGCCTCTGACCTACGGGTAGTCTTTGACCTACCCCTGCCCTTCCCTACCCTCCAGACTCACCTTGTAGGCATCCGTTAGTCTTGTGAGACCATGGATTTGCACCTTGGAAGGTTTCCAGAGCCAGGCCTGGGCAGGGTTGTATGGGAGACCAGCAGTTGCCCAAGCTGCAGGCCTTCCCCTCTCCACGCCACCGATGTTGTCCAAGGGAAGGGCACTAGGACCCATGCAGCTTGGCACCGGTGTTGTCGCAGAGCAATGTGTTGTTAAGTGCCTTGCTCAAGGACACAAACACGCTGCCTCAGCTGAGGCTCGAACCAGTGACCTTCAGATTACTAGAGCAATGCCTTATCCACCAGCTCTGGAATTTCAACCTTTGGCCTTGCTTTCTGGACTAAGCGAACGTCTGGGTGTCAGCCAGCGGTTGGGAAAGTCTGGATGCTTGACCATCCAGGGTGCGGTCCGATCCTTGAGGTGCGTGCTGTCTCTCCAAGGACACCCGGACACAGGCACCTCCAGGGAAGGGGGCAGACAGTGAGCTTTGGCAGAAGCCTCAATCGTCCGTGTAGGAAACTGCTCATTGTGGTGTGCAGGGCATGATCAGCTCCGAGGTATCAGGGCCGGGGCCCCTGTGCAATGCTGGCTGAGCTGGGGGCAGGATGGCCCCGCGCTCGTGAGCCAACTCAGCAATGTTTACGCCGGGACAGCTGGAAACGTCGTCCATGTGCTCCAGTGGTGTGTGGTGACTGCTCCTTCACCACCGGATCTATCCAGTCACCCTGCAAGAGGAGCATCTCCCTCCCCAGGCAAGGTCTCTCTCTGACCGGAGTTCCATCGCAGACCATCGAGCACTGCCGCTGGAAATCAGCGCCTGCAATCAAAACCCCAGCCGTCCAGGCCCCGCTCTCTCCTCACTGCTTTGGTCAGGTTCAGGAGCCGTTATCACACGACAACCATCAATAGGTTTCAATGGGTACGTTTAATCTCAGAGAAACGTATACAAAACACATCCTGAAATTCTTCTTCACTGCAAACATCCATGAAAACAGAGGAGTGCGCTGAAGAATGAATGACAGTTGAATGTTAGAACCCCAAAGCCCCCCCCGTTCCCTTCCCATGCACAAGCAGCAGTGAAGCGATGATTCCCCTCCCCCACCAGCAAAACAGCATCTGCACCCTCCTCCGAGCACTCGAGCGTGCAGCAAAGCTTCAGCGAAGATACGGACTTGCAGTTACCCCAAAGACTACTCGTTCACCCAGGCGCGCGTGCTCTCTCTCCCCCTCTCCCCCTCCAATAAGGGAAAAAGGGGTGTCCCCGTTTCACAGTGAGAGGGGAGACATAGCAAAACAACTCGCTGATTCATGGTGCTAAGAGTCTGTTGTGTTGCTTTTCCTGAGCTCAGGGCCTAAAGAACTCGGGTCTCTGGACACGCAGCCAGCTCACTGCTTTCGATCTTCCGCCTCCCACGGTGCACCAGGCGGCGACACTGACCTCGAGCCACGAAAATCCGGCACCCTGAAGGCGCGCTCGTCTACCAGGCCGCGTCCTTGGCACATTGAAAAGCGGGCCGGTCGTGAGGCCCCGAGAGTGGGCCCCATTTCCCCAAAGAACCGAAGTCAGCGTGTAACTCCGGTCAGCGTCGAAAGAACCCTGAAAGGGAAAACAAGAAATATTAAAGATAGGGAGAGAGCTGTTTCCGAAGATGCAAGCAAAGGAGTCGCCGTTAGGCACCGTCGTCCGAAGCTCCTCCCTCATCCGGCTCCTGAACTTCACTCAGCTCAATGCTGAACCGTTCCTACAACCTTCTGACTGACTTTCAATGACTCTACAAGTTCTCAGCTTTCATATTTGCACAATTCGCCACCTTTACCGCGTTGGTTGTTTGCTAGTCTCCGTTTATGCATAGTTTTTCATAAATTCTTTATCTTCCTGTAAATGCCTGCAAGGAAATGAATCTCAAGGTCGTACATGGTAACGTACAGGGACTGTGATAAGAAGTTTTATTCTGACTTTGTTCTGGCTCTGAGAAGGTCCCAGTGAAATGGGAGCTGTGCGCCATCCGGAAGGTGTTGGCCCGGCGGGGGAGGATGTTTTCTGCCAGGTCACTCCACCCGGGAGGTTGCTGAACACACGGGTGTCTCTGTGGGGTTCAGAGGTGGAGAGGCAGCACCTGGGTTTGCGAGTGTCTCGGTGACTGAGCGGGAGCCTCAGCACCTCAGCAGAGCCGCTGTGTGTCCAGCACGTTCTCCTGGATCTGAGTGTGGGAGGTCTGGGGCAGAACCGAAGTGGGCCCCCCAGCAGGGAGGTCGCTGGCTGGTTTAGCAGTTGAAGACTACAAGACACGGGAGCAGAGCTAGACCATCTGGCATATCGAGTCTGCTCCACCATTCCATTACGGCTGACTTCTGATCCTGCTCAACCTCATTCTCCTGCCTTTACCCAGTAACTATTGATGCCCTTACTAATTAAGAACGTCCACTTTAAATATACTCAATAACCTGGCCTCCACAGCCGTCCATGGCAATGAATTCCACAGATTCACCACCCCCTAAACATTTCCAGTGTTGAAAGGCTGTTTCCCTCGGTGGGTGAGTCCAGGACAAGAGGTCACAGTCTTAGAATTAGAGGGTACCCATTTAAAACAGAGACGAGGAGAAATATTTTAGCCAGAGGGTTGTGGATTTATGGAATTCGTTGCCACATACAGCTGTGGAGGCCCGATCATTGAGGGTTTTTAAGGAGGAGATTGACAGGTATCTAATTAGTCAGGGTGTCAAGTGATACGGGAAAAAAGCCAGAAATTGGAACTAGATGGAAGAATAGTTTAGCTGATGGTGGAGTGGCGGAGCAGACTCGATGGGCCGAATGGCCTGCTTCTGCTCCTTTGTCTTGTGATCTTGTAAAGAAATTCCTCCTCATCTGCTTGTGCCTGTGCCCTCTAGTCCTAGATCAGAAACATCCTCTCCATATCAAATCTATCTAGGCCTTTCAATATTCGATAGGTTTCAGTGAGATCCCCCCCAGTGAGTACAGGCCCAGAGCCGTCAAACACTCCTCATGTTGTAGGCAGCCGATGGTATCTCAAGCGGTAGAATTATTTGCGGTCTTGTCGCCAGCTGGTTTTATGACCCAGATCCTGACGATTTCCTACCTCTGTTGCTGTCCAACCAGTTTGCACAATAATGCACCCTGTTTGTTTTGCATACAGTGCAGACTGTTTCAGGGTTAGACTGCCGACTTTCCTGCGTGGCCGGTTTCTGGGACCATCTCCGGCGGCTCAGCCGAAACAAGGGTCGGGGAGTGTGGGGTGCAGGTGAACGCTGCAGGCGTTTAACCTGACCAGGTGTTGTCGCTCGGGGCTGGCTGGGGTCCGTGCGTCAGACTGCACCAGGCTTTCCCGCTCCCCCTTTTACCCGATACGAAGTGACACCCTCGAAATGCTGGAGGATCTCAGCAGGTCGAGCAGCGTCTCCGGAGGGGAGTAAAGGATTCAGGTCTATTATCAAAGAATGTATAAATTATACAGCCGTGAGATTTGTTTGCTTACAGGTATACACAAACCCAAAAGAACCCAATTAAAGGATAAACAGCCAACGCCCAGTGCGCCAGAGGAAGGGGAAACAAACCATGCAAACGGCAGCTTTCTGAGCCAACAGCGAGTCCTCAGATCCGAACCCCGGAGTAGGCCCGAGGCCTGGCTTATCAGTTCATCATATTAGCAGGCACGGAGCACAGCAGCCGAGACTGTCTTCACAGCCTCAGCGCTACGAAGAGAGGAGTGGCCATTAGGGTTGATGTTTAGACTGGGACTCATGAAGGGTCTCGGTTTGAAACGTCAAGTGTTTATTCTGCAGACCTGCATTTTGTGTGTGTGTGTGTGTGTGTGTGTGTTACTCTGAATACAACTCTCTCTGACATTCACTTGAGGGAAGTCCTTGCACCTGACCAGGTGATTCCCAACTGTCCATCGACTGGCTGCAAATTGGCAAGGTTTGCTACGATCCCTAGTTTTATGCTACAGAAAACACACCTGTGACTGTTTGTTTCACTCCTCCCTCACACACCCACTAGTACCTTTTGTTTGGTGTATGTTCCTACACTTACAGTCTGTCAGTACATTATAGTTCACCTAGAGGGGCTGTCATTCTGTGTGATGCTGTGACTTCTGTTGGGGTACTTTGGAAGAGCCAAAGACTTAAATTCCCAATGACTTTGGCAGTGAAACCGTGGAGCACAAGTGGCAACTTGCTGGAGCAATTTGGTGGGTCAGGGAAATGGATAAGAATATAAGAAACAGGAGCAGGAGTAGGCCCCCCGGCCCTTTGAGCCCGCTCTGCCATTCAGTAAGATCAAGGCTGATAGTCGACGTTTCGGGCTGAAAATTTGTACTTGAGTCCAGTCCAGAGGAAGGGTCTAGGCTCCGTGTGGACAGCCGACGTCTTTCCTGCGCAGATGCTGCCTGACTCACCGAGTTCCTCTGCCGTTTTGTGGGCTCCTCCAGACTGTGGCATCAGCTGCATCTGTGTGTTGAAACGACGGTTGATGCTGCTCAGGGTTTGTCAGTCAGTCGACAGTAAGACTAAAGGTCGAAAGATGAGCTGCATTTGTCATGTGTGTAGCGAAACACAGAGTGAAACGTGTTATTGGCATCAAATCAAATCAGCGAGGATTATGCCGACAAATATTGCACCAATGTAATATTTTCACAGCTCACTAAACCTAACCCTAAATGTATACCTTTGGAATGTGGGCGGAAACCAGAGCACCAGGAGGAAACCCACATGGTCACGGGGAGAACGTACGAACTCCTCACAGAGAGCGGAGGAATTCAAACCCGGTCTTACAGCAGGCGCTGTAATAGCATCACGCTGGGAGTCGGAGAGGGAGCCTGCTGAATCCCTGTTAACACTGATCTGGTTACCCTCCAAACAGGAATGCGGGTTAATTTGTGTGGGGAGCGGGTTTACCGAAGGTGAAATGCATTCTTGCTGCAGGTTTGGCTGCGCTACGTTAGCTGACCTGACCCTTCAGGGCAGGAACGAGGAAGCATGCACAGTGGCTCAGTGCAGAAAACTGTGGGGTGGAGGGACAGTGGGGGAAGGTGAGGTGGAGGGACGGTGAGGGAAGGTGGGGTCGAGGGAAGGTGATGTGGTGGGGAGGAGGGACGGTGGGGGAAGGTGAGGAGGGACGGTGGGGGAAGGTGGGGTGGAGGGATGGTGAGGTGGTGGGGAGGAGGGGCGGTGGGGGAAGGTGTGGAGGAAGGTGAGGTGGAGGGACGGTGAGGGAAGGTGTGGAGGAGGGAGGGTGAGGGAAGATGAGGTGGAGGGACTGTGAGGGCAGTTGAGGTGGAGGGACGGTGAGGTGGTGGGACGGTGAGGGAAGGTGAGGTGGTGGGGTGGAGGGACGGTGGGGGAAGGTGAGGTGGAGGGATGGTGAGGTGGTGGGGATGGTGAGGGAAGGTGGTGTGGAGGAGGGATGGTGGGGGAAGGTGAGGAGGAGGGACGGGGAAGGTGAGGTGGAGGGATGGTGGGGGAAGATGAGGTGGAGGGACGGTGGGGGAAGATGAGGTGGAGGGACAGTGGGGGAAGGTGAGGTGGAGGGACGGTGAGGGAAGGTGAGGTGGAGGGATGGTGGGGGAAGGTGTGGAGGAGGGACGGTGGGGGAAGGTGTGGAGGAGGGACGGTGAGGGCAGGTGAGGTGGAGGGATGGTGTGGGGGGACGGTAGGGTGGACGGGTGGTAGGGGAAGGTGTGCTAGATTTGGGCAGGGTTGCATCAATGGAAGGTGCGTGAGGCCAACTGCTGACAGTCATGTTGTGTGAGGTTGAGTTAAAGTCGGGCAGTGTAGACTGGACATATGAGCAGAAATAGGCCACTTGGCCCAACGAGTCTGCTCTGCCATTTCATCATGGCTAATATCCTTCTCAACCCTCTTCTCCCTGTAATCTTTGACGCCCTGACTAATCAAGTACCTATGAAACTCCGCTTTATACCCAATGACTTGGCCTCTACAGCCATCTGTGGCAGTGAATTCCACACATTCACCACCCTCTGGGTAAAGAAATTCCTCTTCATTACTGTTCTCAAGAAATGTCCTATTCTGAGGCTGTGCCCTCTGATCCTACACTCCCCCACTACTGGAAACATCTTCTGTACATTCATTCAATCTCGGCCTTTCCACAGGTTTCAATGAGAACCCCCTTCAATGTTCCTCTGTCCAAAGCCGCACGTTAGCGACGGTAGATCCTGATTTCCTGGTGTCGGGCTGGACGATTTGCTCTTAGGGTTGTCGTTAGCCAGCACTACGTGGCTAGGATTTGTGTCACCTCGCTCTGCCCTCTCTCTTGCTTGTTACCCTTTTGGTTGGTTGGTTGCAATGGTTTTTAAACTTTGATGGAAATAGGAATGATTGGGATAAAGAGGGGAATTGGATTGGCCACTTCAGCAGCACATAAAATGCTGGATGGGTCAGGCAGCATCCGTGGAGGGAAATAAACGTTCGACATTTTGAACTGAGACTCTTCAATGGGAGGGTGGCAGGAGCTGGAATGAAAAGGGAGGGGAAGGAGTACAAGCAAGCAAGTGATGGCTGAATCCAATATCAACGGTGATTTATTTAACTTCTGGTAATCACTCCCTTCTCATGTGGCCCCCTCACTTGCTCCCCTGCCCCCCTCACCTGACCTTTGCCTTTCTCTGGTTCCTCACGGCCTTCAATTTCTGACTTGGCCCACTGTCCTTTCATATTTGATTCCTTCTTCTTCCACCCTTCACATTTTCTACCCATCACCTCCCGGCTTCTTACTTCCCCCTCCCCACCCACCGGCCTTCCCCCCTCACCTCCCACCAACCGACCTTCCCCCTCCCCACCCACCGACCTTCCCCCTCCCACCGACCTTCCCCCTCCCACCGACCTTCCCCCACCCACCGACCTTCCCCCTCCCACCGACCTTCCCCCCTCACCTCCCACCGACCGACCTTCCCCCTTCCCACCCACTGACCTTCCCCCCTCACCTCCCACCCACCGACCTTCCCCCCTCACCTCCCACCCACCGACCTTCCCCCTTCCCACCCACCGACCTTCCCCCCTCACCTACCCACTGACCTTCCCCCTCCCACTGACCTAACCCCCACCCACCGACCTTCCCCCCTCACCTCCCACCGACCGACCTTCCCCCTTCCCACCCACTGACCTTCCCCCTCCCCACCCACCGGCCTTCCCCCCTCACCTCCCACCGACCGACCTTCCCCCCTCACCTCCCACCCACCGACCTTCCCCCCTCCCCACCCACCGACCTTCCCCCCTCCCCACCCACCGACCGACCTTCCCCCTTCCCACCCACCGACCTTCCCCCTTCCCACCCACCGACCTTCCCCCTCCCCACCCACCGGCCTTCCCCCCTCCCCACCCACCGACCGACCTTCCCCCCTCACCTCCCACCCACCGACCTTCCCCCCTCACCTCCCACCCACCGACCGACCTTCCCCCCTCACCTCCCACCGACCTTCCCCCTCCCCACCCACCGGCCTTCCCCCCTCCCCACCCACCGACCGACCTTCCCCCCTCACCACCCACCGACCTTCCCCCTCCCACCACCCACCGACCTTCCCCCCTCACCACCCACCGACCTTCCCCCCTCACCACCCACCGACCTTCCCCCCTCACCACCGACCGACCTTCCCCCCTCACCTCCCACCGACCTTCCCCCTTCCCCACCCACCGGCCTTCCCCCCTCCCCACCCACCGACCGACCTTCCCCCCTCACCACCCACCGACCGACCTTCCCCCCTCACCTCCCACCGACCTTCCCCCTCCCCACCCACCGGCCTTCCCCCCTCACCTCCCACCGACCGACCTTCCCCCCTCCCCACCCACCGGCCTTCCCCCCTCCCCACCCACCGACCGACCTTCCCCCCTCACCACCCACCGACCGACCTTCCCCCCTCACCTCCCACCGGCCTTCCCCCCTCACCTCCCACCGACCTTCCCCCCTCACCTCCCACCGACCTTCCCCCTTCCCCACCCACCGGCCTTCCCCCTCCCCACCCACCGACCGACCTTCCCCCCTCACCACCCACCGACCTTCCCCCTCCCACCACCCACCGACCTTCCCCCCTCACCACCCACCGACCTTCCCCCCTCCCCACCCACCGGCCTTCCCCCCTCCCCACCCACCGACCTTCCCCCCTCACCTCCCACCGACCTTCCCCCCTCCCCTCCCACCGACCTTCCCCCTTCCCCACCCACCGGCCTTCCCCCTCCCCACCCACCGACCTTCCCCCTCCCCACCCACCGGCCTTCCCCCTCCCCACCCACCGACCTTCCCCCCTCACCACCCACCGACCTTCCCCCCTCACCACCCACCGGCCTTCCCCCTCCCCACCCACCGACCTTCCCCCTCCCCACCCACCGACCTTCCCCCTCCCCACCCACCGACCGACCTTCCCCCCTCCCCACCCACCGACCTTCCCCCCTCCCCACCCACCGACCTTCCCCCTTCCCCACCCACCGGCCTTCCCCCTCCCCACCCACCGACCTTCCCCCTCCCCACCCACCGGCCTTCCCCCTCCCCACCCACCGACCTTCCCCCCTCACCACCCACCGACCTTCCCCCCTCACCACCCACCGGCCTTCCCCCTCCCCACCCACCGACCTTCCCCCCTCACCTCCCACCCACCGACCTTCCCCCCTCCCCACCCACCGGCCTTCCCCCCTCCCCACCCACCGGCCTTCCCCCCTCCCCACCCACCGACCTTCCCCCCTCACCTCCCACCGACCTTCCCCCCTCACCACCCACCGGCCTTCCCCCTCCCCACCCACCGACCTTCCCCCTCACCACCCACCGACCTTCCCCCTCACCACCCACCGACCTTCCCCCTCACCACCCACCGACCTTCCCCCTCACCTCCCACCGGCCTTCCCCCTCCCCACCCACCGACCTTCCCCCTCACCACCCACCGACCTTCCCCCTCACCACCCACCGACCTTCCCCCCTCACCACCCACCGACCGACCTTCCCCCTTCCCACCCACCGACCTAACCCCCCTCACCACCCACCGACCTTCCCCCTTCCCCACCCACCGACCTTCCCCCTCCCACCGACCTTCCCCCTCCCCACCCACCGACCTTCCCCCTCCCCACCCACCGACCTTCCCCCCTCACCACCCACCGGCCTTCCCCCTCCCCACCCACCGACCTTCCCCCCTCACCACCCACCGACCTTCCCCCCTCACCACCCACCGACCTTCCCCCCTCCCCACCCACCGGCCTTCCCCCTCACCACCCACCGACCTTCCCCCTCACCACCCACCGACCTTCCCCCCCTCCCCACCCACCGACCTTCCCCCCTCCCCACCCACCGACCTTCCCCCCCTCACCTCCCACCGACCTTCCCCCCTCACCACCCACCGACCTTCCCCCTCACCACCCACCGACCTTCCCCCTCCCCACCCACCGACCTTCCCCCTCACCACCCACCGACCTTCCCCCTCACCACCCACCGACCTTCCCCCTCCCCACCCACCGACCTTCCCCCTCCCCCACCGACCTTCCCCCCTCACCACCCACCGACCTTCCCCCTCCCACCCACCGACCTTCCCCCCTCACCACCCACCGACCTTCCCCCTCACCACCCACCGACCTTCCCCCTCCCCACCCACCGACCTTCCCCCTCACCACCCACCGACCTTCCCCCTCCCCACCCACCGGCCTTCCCCCCTCACCACCCACCGACCTTCCCCCTTCCCCACCCACCGACCTTCCCCCTCACCACCCACCGACCTTCCCCCTCACCACCCACCGACCTTCCCCCTCACCACCCACCGACCTTCCCCCTTCCCCACCCACCGACCTTCCCCCTCACCACCCACCGACCTTCCCCCTCCCCACCCACCGACCTTCCCCCTCCCACCCACCGACCTTCCCCCTCACCACCCACCGACCTTCCCCCTCACCACCCACCGACCTTCCCCCCTCCCCACCCACCGACCTTCCCCCCTCACCACCCACCGACCTTCCCCCCTCACCTCCCACCCACCGACCTTCCCCCCTCACCACCCACCGACCTTCCCCCCTCACCACCCACCGACCTTCCCCCTCACCACCCACCGACCTTCCCCCTTCCCCACCCACCGGCCTTCCCCCCTCCCCACCCACCGACCTTCCCCCTCACCACCCACCGACCTTCCCCCTCACCACCCACCGACCTTCCCCCCTCACCACCCACCGACCTTCCCCCCTCCCCACCCACCGGCCTTCCCCCCTCACCTCCCACCCACCGACCTTCCCCCCTCACCACCCACCGACCTTCCCCCCTCACCACCCACCGACCTTCCCCCTCACCACCCACCGACCTTCCCCCTTCCCCACCCACCGGCCTTCCCCCCTCCCCACCCACCGACCTTCCCCCTCACCACCCACCGACCTTCCCCCTCACCACCCACCGACCTTCCCCCCTCACCACCCACCGACCTTCCCCCCTCCCCACCCACCGACCTTCCCCCTCCCCACCCACCGACCTTCCCCCTCACCACCCACCGACCTTCCCCCTCACCACCCACCGACCTTCCCCCTCACCACCCACCGGCCTTCCCCCCTCACCACCCACCGGCCTTCCCCCCTCCCCACCCACCGACCTTCCCCCTTCCCCACCCACCGACCTTCCCCCTTCCCCACCCACCGACCTTCCCCCTTCCCCACCCACCGACCTTCCCCCTCCCACCGACCTTCCCCCTCCCCACCCACCGACCTTCCCCCCTCCCCACCCACCGACCTTCCCCCCTCACCACCCACCGGCCTTCCCCCTCCCCACCCACCGACCTTCCCCCCTCACCACCCACCGACCTTCCCCCCTCACCACCCACCGACCTTCCCCCCTCCCCACCCACCGGCCTTCCCCCCTCCCCACCCACCGACCTTCCCCCCTCACCTCCCACCGACCTTCCCCCCTCACCACCCACCGACCTTCCCCCTCACCACCCACCGACCTTCCCCCTCCCCACCCACCGACCTTCCCCCTCACCACCCACCGACCTTCCCCCTCACCACCCACCGACCTTCCCCCTCACCACCCACCGACCTTCCCCCTCCCCACCCACCGGCCTTCCCCCTCACCACCCACCGACCTTCCCCCTCACCACCCACCGACCTTCCCCCTCCCCACCCACCGACCTTCCCCCCTCACCACCCACCGACCTTCCCCTTCCCCACCCACCGACCTTCCCCCCTCACCACCCACCGACCTTCCCCCCTCCCCACCCACCGGCCTTCCCCCCTCCCCACCCACCGACCTTCCCCCCTCACCTCCCACCGACCTTCCCCCCTCACCACCCACCGACCTTCCCCCTCACCACCCACCGACCTTCCCCCTCACCACCCACCGACCTTCCCCCTCACCACCCACCGACCTTCCCCCCTCACCACCCACCGACCTTCCCCCCTCACCACCCACCGACCTTCCCCCTCACCACCCACCGACCTTCCCCCCTCACCACCCACCGGCCTTCCCCCTCACCACCCACCGACCTTCCCCCTCACCACCCACCGACCTTCCCCCTCACCTCCCACCGGCCTTCCCCCCTCCCCACCCACCGACCTTCCCCCCTCACCTCCCACCGGCCTTCCCCCTCCCCACCCACCGACCTTCCCCCCTCACCACCCACCGGCCTTCCCCCCTCACCTACCCACTGACCTTCCCCCTCCCACCGGCCTTCCCCCTCCCCACCCACCGACCTTCCCCCTCACCACCCACCGGCCTTCCCCCCTCACCTCCCACCCACCGACCTTCCCCCTCCCCCACCCACCGACCTTCCCCCCTCACCACCCACCGACCTTCCCCCCTCACCACCCACCGACCTTCCCCCTCCCCACCCACCGACCTTCCCCCTCACCACCCACCGGCCTTCCCCCCTCACCTCCCACCCACCGACCTTCCCCCTCCCCACCCACCGACCTTCCCCCCTCACCACCCACCGACCTTCCCCCCTCACCACCCACCGACCTTCCCCCTCCCCACCCACCGACCTTCCCCCTCACCACCCACCGGCCTTCCCCCTCCCCACCCACCGACCTTCCCCCTCCCCACCCACCGACCTTCCCCCTCCCCACCCACCGACCTTCCCCCTCACCTCCCACCGACCGACCTTCCCCCCTCACCACCCACCGGCCTTCCCCCTCCCCACCCACCGACCTTCCCCCTCACCACCCACCGGCCTTCCCCCTCCCCACCCACCGACCTTCCCCCCTCACCTCCCACCGACCGACCTTCCCCCCTCACCACCCACCGGCCTTCCCCCTCCCCACCCACCGACCTTCCCCCCTCACCTCCCACCGACCGACCTTCCCCCCTCACCACCCACTGACCTTCCCCCCTCACCTCCCACCCACCGACCTTCCCCCCTCACCTCCCACCCACCGACCTTCCCCCCTCCCCACCCACCGACCTTCCCCCCTCCCCACCCACCGACCTTCCCCCCTCACCTCCCACCCACCGACCTTCCCCCCTCACCTACCCACTGACCTTCCCCCTCCCACTGACCTAACCCCCACCCACCGACCTTCCCCCCTCACCTCCCACCGACCGACCTTCCCCCACCCACCGGCCTTCCCCCCTCACCACCCACCGACCTTCCCCCCTCACCTCCCACCCACTGACCTTCCCCCTCACCACCCACCGGCCTTCCCCCTCCCCACCCACCGACCTTCCCCCCTCACCTCCCACCGACCGACCTTCCCCCTCCCCACCCACTGACCTTCCCCCCTTCCCACCCACTGACCTTCCCCCTCCCCACCCACCGGCCTTCCCCCCTCACCTCCCACCGACCGACCTTCCCCCTTCCCACCCACCGGCCTTCCCCCTTCCCACCCACCGACCTTCCCCCCTCACCTCCCACCGACCTTCCCCCTCCCCACCCACCGACCTTCCCCCCCCCCCACCCACCGGCCTTCCCCCTCCCACCGACCTTCCCCCTTCCACCGACCTTCCCCCTCCCACCCACCGACCTTCCCCTTCCCACCGACCTTCCCCCTCACCACCCACCGACCTTCCCCCTCCCCACCCACCGACCTTCCCCCCTCCCCACCCACCGACCTTCCCCCCTCACCTCCCACCGACCTTCCCCCCTCACCTCCCACCGACCTTCCCCCCTCACCTCCCACCGACCGACCTTCCCCCTTCCCACCGACCGACCTTCCCCCTCCCACCACCCACCGACCTTCCCCCCTCACCTCCCACCGACCTTCCCCCTTCCCCACCCACCGGCCTTCCCCCCTCCCCACCCACCGGCCTTCCCCCCTCCCCACCCACCGACCTTCCCCCTTCCCCACCCACCGACCTTCCCCCCTCCCCACCCACCGGCCTTCCCCCCTCCCCACCCACCGACCTTCCCCCCTCACCTCCCACCGACCTTCCCCCCTCACCTCCCACCGACCTTCCCCCTTCCCCACCCACCGGCCTTCCCCCCTCCCCACCCACCGGCCTTCCCCCCTCCCCACCCACCGACCTTCCCCCTTCCCCCACCCACCGACCTTCCCCCTCCCCACCCACCGACCTTCCCCCCTCCCCACCCACCGACCTTCCCCCCTCCCCACCCACCGACCTTCCCCCCTCACCTCCCACCGACCTTCCCCCCTCACCTCCCACCGACCTTCCCCCTTCCCCACCCACCGGCCTTCCCCCCTCCCCACCCACCGGCCTTCCCCCCTCCCCACCCACCGACCTTCCCCCTTCCCCCACCCACCGACCTTCCCCCTCCCCACCCACCGACCTTCCCCCCTCCCCACCCACCGACCTTCCCCCCTCCCCACCCACCGACCTTCCCCCTTCCCCCACCCACCGACCTTCCCCCTCCCCACCCACCGACCTTCCCCCCTCCCCACCCACCGACCTTCCCCCCTCCCCACCCACCGGCCTTCCCCCTCACCTCCCACCGACCTTCCCCCCTCACCTCCCACCGACCTTCCCCCCTTCCCCACCCACCGGCCTTCCCCCCTCCCCACCCACCGACCTTCCCCCTTCCCCACCCACCGGCCTTCCCCCCTCCCCACCCACCGGCCTTCCCCCTCCCCACCCACCGACCTTCCCCCCTCACCTCCCACCGACCTTCCCCCCTCACCTCCCACCGACCTTCCCCCTTCCCCACCCACCGGCCTTCCCCCCTCCCCACCCACCGGCCTTCCCCCCTCCCCACCCACCGACCTTCCCCCTTCCCCCACCCACCGACCTTCCCCCTCCCCACCCACCGACCTTCCCCCCTCCCCACCCACCGACCTTCCCCCCTCCCCACCCACCGACCTTCCCCCCTCACCTCCCACCGACCTTCCCCCTTCCCCACCCACCGGCCTTCCCCCTCCCCACCCACCGGCCTTCCCCCCTCCCCACCCACCGACCTTCCCCCTTCCCCCACCCACCGACCTTCCCCCTCCCCACCCACCGACCTTCCCCCCTCCCCACCCACCGACCTTCCCCCCCTCACCTCCCACCGACCTTCCCCCCTCACCACCCACCGGCCTTCCCCCTCCCCACCCACCGACCTTCCCCCCTCACCTCCCACCCACCGACCTTCCCCCCTCACCACCCACCGACCTTCCCCCTCACCACCCACCGGCCTTCCCCCTCCCCACCCACCGACCTTCCCCCCTCCCCACCCACCGACCTTCCCCCTCACCACCCACCGGCCTTCCCCCCTCACCACCCACCGACCTTCCCCCCTCCCCACCCACCGACCTTCCCCCTCACCACCCACCGGCCTTCCCCCCTCACCACCCACCGACCTTCCCCCCTCACCACCCACCGACCTTCCCCCTCCCCACCCACCGACCTTCCCCCTCCCCACCGACCTTCCCCCTCCCCACCCACCGACCTTCCCCCCTCACCTCCCACCGACCTTCCCCTTCCCCACCCACCGACCTTCCCCCCTCACCTCCCACCGACCTTCCCCTTCCCCACCCACCGACCTTCCCCCCTCACCACCCACCGGCCTTCCCCCTCCCCACCCACCGACCTTCCCCCCTCACCTCCCACCGACCTTCCCCTTCCCCACCCACCGACCTTCCCCCTCACCTCCCACCGACCTTCCCCCCTCACCACCCACCGACCTTCCCCCCTCCCCACCCACCGACCTTCCCCCTCACCACCCACCGACCTTACCCCCTCACCACCCACCGACCTTCCCCCCTCACCTCCCACCGACCTTCCCCTTCCCCACCCACCGACCTTCCCCCCTCACCACCCACCGACCTTCCCCCTCCCCACCCACCGACCTTCCCCCTCACCACCCACCGACCTTCCCCCTCACCTCCCACCGACCTTCCCCCCTCACCACCCACCGACCTTCCCCCTCCCCACCCACCGACCTTCCCCCTCCCCACCGACCTTCCCCCTCCCCACCCACCGACCTTCCCCCCTCACCTCCCACCGACCTTCCCCTTCCCCACCCACCGACCTTCCCCCCTCACCTCCCACCGACCTTCCCCTTCCCCACCCACCGACCTTCCCCCCTCACCACCCACCGGCCTTCCCCCTCCCCACCCACCGACCTTCCCCCCTCACCTCCCACCGACCTTCCCCTTCCCCACCCACCGACCTTCCCCCTCACCTCCCACCGACCTTCCCCCCTCACCACCCACCGACCTTCCCCCCTCCCCACCCACCGACCTTCCCCCTCACCACCCACCGACCTTCCCCCCTCACCACCCACCCACCGACCTTCCCCCCTCCCCACCCACCGACCTTCCCCCCTCACCTCCCACCGACCTTCCCCTTCCCCACCCACCGACCTTCCCCCCTCACCTCCCACCGACCTTCCCCCTCACCACCCACCGACCTTCCCCCTCACCTCCCACCGACCTTCCCCCTCACCACCCACCGACCTTCCCCCCTCACCACCCACCGACCTTCCCCCCTCACCACCCACCGACCTTCCCCCCTCACCACCCACCGACCTTCCCCCTCCCCACCCACCGACCTTCCCCCTCACCACCCACCGACCTTCCCCCTCACCTCCCACCGACCTTCCCCCTCACCACCCACCGACCTTCCCCCCTCACCACCCACCGACCTTCCCCCCTCACCACCCACTGACCTTCCCCCTCACCACCCACCGACCTTCCCCCCTCACCACCCACTGACCTTCCCCCTCACCACCCACCGACCTTCCCCCTCACCACCCACTGACCTTCCCCCTCACCACCCACCGACCTTCCCCCTCACCACCCACCGACCTTCCCCCTCACCACCCACTGACCTTCCCCCTCACCACCCACCGACCTTCCCCCCTCACCACCCACCGACCTTCCCCCCTCACCTCCCACCGACCTTCCCCCCCTCACCACCCACCGACCTTCCCCCCTCACCTCCCACCCACTGACCTTCCCCCTCACCACCCACCGACCTTCCCCCTCACCACCCACCGACCTTCCCCCTCACCACCCACTGACCTTCCCCCTCACCACCCACCGACCTTCCCCCTTCCCCACCCACCGACCTTCCCCCCTCACCTCCCACCGACCTTCCCCCCTCACCACCCACCGACCTTCCCCCCTCACCTCCCACCCACTGACCTTCCCCCTCACCACCCACCGACCTTCCCCCTTCCCCACCCACCGACCTTCCCCCCTCACCTCCCACCGACCTTCCCCCCTCACCACCCACCGACCTTCCCCCCTCACCTCCCACCCACTGACCTTCCCCCTCACCACCCACCGACCTTCCCCCTCACCACCCACCGACCTTCCCCCTCACCACCCACTGACCTTCCCCCTCACCACCCACCGACCTTCCCCCTTCCCCACCCACCGACCTTCCCCCCCTCCCCACCCACCGACCTTCCCCCTCACCTCCCACCGGCCTTCCCCCTCCCCACCCACCGACCTTCCCCCCTCACCACCCACCGACCTTCCCCCTCACCACCCACCGACCTTCCCCCTCCCCACCCACCGGCCTTCCCCCCTCCCCACCCACCGACCTAACCCCCTCACCACCCACCGGCCTTCCCCCCTCACCTCCCACCCGCCGACCTTCCCCCCTCACCTCCCACTGACCTTCCCCCCTCACCTCCCACCGACCTTCCCCCTTCCCCACCCACCGACCTTCCCCCCTCACCTCCCACCGACCTTCCCCCTCACCTCCCACTGACCTTCCCCCTTCCCACCCACCGACCTTCCCCCTCACCACCCACCGACCTTCCCCCCTCACCTCCCACCGACCGACCTTCCCCCTCCCCACCCACTGACCTTCCCCCCTCACCACCCACTGACCTTCCCCCCTCACCTCCCACTGACCTTCCCCCCTCACCACCCACCGACCTTCCCCCTCCCCACCCACCGACCTTCCCCCTTCCCCACCCACCGACCTTCCCCCTCACCACCCACCGACCTTCCCCCTCCCCACCCACCGACCTTCCCCCTTCCCCACCCACCGACCTTCCCCCTCCCCACCGACCGACCTTCCCCCTCCCCACCCACCGACCTTCCCCCTTCCCCACCCACCGACCTTCCCCTTCCCCACCCACCGACCTTCCCCCCTCACCACCCACCGACCTTCCCCCTCACCACCCACCGACCTTCCCCCTCCCCACCCACCGACCTTCCCCCCTCACCACCCACCGACCTTCCCCCTCACCTCCCACCGACCTTCCCCCCTCACCTCCCACTGACCTTCCCCCTCCCACCGACCTTCCCCCCTCACCTCCCACCGACCTTCCCCCCTCACCTCCCACCGACCTTCCCCCCTCACCTACCCACTGACCTTCCCCCTTCCCACCGACCTAAACCCCACCCACCGACCTTCCCCCTCCCCACCAACCGACCTTCCCCCCTCCCCACCCACCGACCGACCTTCCCCTTCCCCACCCACCGGCCTTCCCCCCTCACCTCCCACCGACCGACCTTCCCCTTCCCATTGACCTTCCCCCCTCACCTACCCACTGACCTTCCCCCTCCCCCACTCACCGACCTTCCCCCTCCCCACCCACCGACCTTCCCCCCTCACCACCCACTGACCTTCCCCCTCCCACCGACCTTCCCCCTCCCATTGACCTTCCCCCCTCACCTACCCACTGACCTTCCCCCTCCCCCACCGATTGACCTTCCCCTCCCCCTCCCACTGACCTTCCGCCTCCCCCTCCCCCACCGACTGACCTTCCCCCTCCCCCCCTCCTGTTTCACCTGTCACTGTCAGTTTGTACTCCTTCCCCTCCCGCCAGCTTCTCAATCTGGCTTCTTCCCCACCTTCCTTTCCGGCCCTGATGAAGGGTCTTGGCCTGTAGTGTCGACTGATTTCTGCCCTCCATAGATCACCTGACCTGCTGAGTTCTTCCAGCACTTTGTGTCTGTTCTAGATTCGCAGCACCTGCAGAGTCTGATTTTTACTTTAGAGATACAGCATGGTAACAGGACCTTCTGGCCCAGCAAGTCCACACCGTCCGGTTATACCCAGGTGACCAAACCTACTAACCGGTACGTTTTTGTAAAGTGGGAGGCAATCTGAGCACTCGGAGGAAACCCACAGGGAGAGCGTTGAAACTCCTCACAGACAGAGGCAGAACTCAACCCGTGTCGTTGGCATCGTAACAGCTCTGTGCTAACCGTTATACTATGTGCCGCCACTTGAGTGTCTGGATTAGCCTCTTATTGCCTGGACAAGCAGGCTGAATGGCCTGGAGGCAGAGGGTGGTCGGGGGATAGGGAACAGTGTATGTGAGAGAGGCTGCAATGATTCACAGGGATTATTCCATTGCTCTCTCGTATAATGTGCCTCTCTTTTTACAGAAGCTCTGTCAACGTTGTTGACCCTTCGCAGGAGTCGTTTGGGCCGACCCCCATGATTGTCCCCAGCAGCCCCACGGAGCAGGGTGGTGAGTCAGGTGTGGTTAAGATGCTTGCCCACTCGTGCTGCGTCCCCTGATAAGAGGCCTTTGTCATTCCAGCCCGGGAGGATCTGGGCTGTGATGGCGTGGAAGAAGTCTGCTTGGCCAGTCGAGTCCACGCCATTCCGTCCTCGTACATCGCAGGTGGCTGCCATTCAGCCCTGAATCTCTGCTGGCCCTTTGGTAGAGCTCCACTGCCAGTCCCAATCCCACTCTCTGTCCCCTGTGGAAAAATCTAGCTCTGTCCATTTGATTGAGTTCTCTTATTATTCCCTTGTACACTTGATCACTTGCCACAAAATCCAAAATCGTAAATTATTTCTAAATCCATTTGGGAATTTGGATAGTGTTGAGAATACTGACCTTAACACCACAATACGTGGTTGAGATGGAATAGTCTAGTTGAGAGAGAGAGAGAGAGTGTGTGTGCGTGCGTGCGTGCGAGATAGATACAGGGTGCAGTTCCCCTAAGTAGGAAGGATGTTCGTAAGATTGAAAGTGTACAGAGGAAATGTTCTTGAGGCAGCGCCATCTGTAGATGCAGTCAGTGGTGGGGAGGAAGTGTCCACAATGGACCGGGTGCATTCACTATACCCGGCAGCCTCTTGCGTTCCTCACCATTGGAATTACCGTTCCAGGCTGTTAGGGTGCAAGGAAAGCTGAAGTGCTGAGAGATCTAAAACTTTCACTCGGTGCAGACAGAGACTGGGAGGAGTGGTTTGGGGGCCGTGAGCAGCTCTGATGTGTTTGCTCTGACTTTTTGTAGAAGAGGAGCCAATGGACACTTCTGCGCCCCTTGCCGATGTCGATGAGCCAGGAAAGCCGCCGTGTGAGGGAGAGGAGCTGATGGAAATGGACCAGCCTGAGCCAGCTCCTCCTCAGCCGCAGGCATCCACCCCAGTGTTGGCCTCAGCCCCTGCGTTCACCCCCAGCCAGCTGGTTCCTGTGCCAACGCTGCCCAATTTATCTCATGTGAGTCCATAATCTGATGTTCCTCTCCTCGATGAGATGGTCCTGTTACACAAACCAGCCGATCATAACAGTAGAATTAGGCCATTTGGCCCATCGAGTCTGCTCCAGCATTTCATCATGGCTGATCAATTCTCCCTCTCAACCCCATTCTCTTGCCTTCTCCCCATAATCTTTGACATCCTGACTAATCTCTTCCTTAAATATACCCAATGACCTGTCCTCCTCAGCCGCAGTGGCAATGAATTCCACGGATTCACCACCCTCTGGCTAAAGAAATTCCTCCTCATCTCCGTTCTAAATGGCATCCCTTTATTCTGAGGCTGTGTCCTCTGGTTTCAGACTCACACCGTAGGAAACATGCTCTCCAAATCCACTCTGTCAAGGCCCTTCAACATTCAAGGTTTCAATGAGGTCCCCTCTCATTCTCTGAAGTTAGTACAGGCCTAGAGCTCCTCATATATAAACCCTTTCATTCCTGGAGTAATTCTTGTGAGCCCTCTCCAACACAACTGCATTCTTTTTTAGATGAGGGGCCCAAAACTCTTCACAATACTCCCAAGTGAGCCCTCACCAGGGCCTTATAAAGCCTCAGCATTACATCCTTGTTTTTATATCCTAGACCTTTTGAAATGAATTTGCCTTCTTCACTGCCGACTCAATCTGCAAGTTAACCCTTTGGGAGTCCTACACAAGGACTCCCAAGTTACTTTGCACCTTGAATTTTTGAATTTTTTTTTCCCATTTAGAAAATGGCCTATGTCTTAAACCTTCTGTCAAAGTGCATGACCGTACAATTCCTGACACTTGCCACTTCTCTGCCTTTTCTTCTAATCTGCCTAAATCCTTCTGCAGCTTCTCTGTTTGCTCGGCATTATTTGCCCTCCGCCCAGCTTTGTATCGTCTGCAAACTTGGCCACTCAATTCTATCATCCAAATTATTGACATGTAACGTATAAAGAAACTGTCCCGGCCCCTGTGGAACACCACTAGTCACCGGCAGCCAGCCAAAAAAGGCTCCCTTTATTCTCACTCTTTGCCTCCTGCCAATCGGCCACTGCTCCATCCATGCTAGTATCTTTCCTGTTAAACCATGGGCTCTGTCTTGCTAAAGAGCCTCTTTTGTGGTACCTTGCCAAAGGCCTTCTGAAAATCCAAGTACACAACATCTATGGCTCTCCTTTGTCTATCCTGCTTGCTGTTTTCTCAAAGAATCCCAACAGATTTGCCAGGCAAGATTTTTCCTTAAGGAAGCCTTGCTGACCTTGACCTCTTTTATCACGTCCAACCAGTACCCGGACACCACGTCCTTAACAATGGAGTCCAACATCTTCCCAGCCACTACGGTCAGACTAATTGGCCTAAAATTTACTTTCTTTGACCTCTCTCCCTTCTTCAAGAGTGGAGTGGTATTTGCAATTTTCTAGTCCTCTGGAACCATGCCAGAATCTAGTGATTCTTGGAAGATCATCAATAATGCCTTCACGATCTCCCCGACTACCTCATTCTGAACCCTGGGTTATAGTCTATCTAGTCCAGGTGACTTATCCACCTCAGCCTTCCCAGCACCTTCTCCCTAGTAGTAGCAATTACACTCACTTCTGCCCCCTGATGCTCCTAAGCTTCCAGTGTACTGCTGGTGTCTTCCACAGTGAAGATGATGCAAGATACTTATTTAGTTTGTCGGCATTTCTGTGTCCTCCATTCCTACCTCTCCAGCATCATTTTCCAGCAGTCTGATATCCACTCTTACATCTCTTTAAAGGGGAGGAAGGAATCCTGTGAGATTCTCTTTAACTTTGCCTCTACTGCTTTGTCCATTAGGTGAGATTTTTCCCTCCAGATGTTGACTTGCTTGTCTAACTGCAAATCTTCTCTTTTTTTTTAAAGGATTTTTTTATGCCCACTCCAAGTCTGACAGAAAACGTTAACAGCAGCAGAGGGGTTAAATCCACCCAAGCTCAGGCAGAGTGTCAGACGAAGGCACCGGTGCAAGAGGAGGGAGATGTGCGATCGGACAACAGATCAGTAGTGAAGGAGCCTGAGGCTTTGGGAGCCAGGAAGATGGTCGAGGGATCGGGGGAGCCATTTGAGCTGAGGCTGTCCACCAGCCAGTGGACACAGCCGATGGAAACGGACGAAGGTGCCATTCTGGAGGACAGCGAGGCTACACAGGTTGAGGAGGGGATTACCACAGAAATCGTTGTGGTAGGTCAGTTGGAGGAAACCCAGAATCTTCACCTGCGGTGGACTGGAGAAAGCCAAGCAACCTCGTCCAATGTTCCTGACGGACATACCTTTAAAGAACCTGGCGCCGAACCCAGAGAGAAGGCTGAAGTGAAGGAGCTGAGAACTGGTGGAGTGTCCGAGAGGTCGGAGGGATCTCAGCCACCGCCGGCGCCTCAGTCTCAAGGCGTGGCAGTCCACCCTTCCCCGGAGGGGGCAGACTTGCCCAGGGACACATTAATAGCAAAAGCAGCGATTGTCAGCAAGAGGCCAGTGGATGAGGGAGAGGAAGGGTCTGTGTCACAAGGTGAGAAGCAGGGGTGTCTGGGTCCTGTTGACCACAACATTGAAGAGGGGACTGATGGAGGGCTCAAGGAAGGTGGAGGGATCCTTCAGGTGTCCCAAAGCCAAGTGGACTCTGGAACAATCGACAAGGAGGGCGAACCCATGGAGCAGGACACTAGTGAATCAGTTAACGTTCTGTCCAGAGGAATCTCACCTCCACACGGTTTGGAAAGATCGCAGCCTCCAACTGCAGGTAATGAAAGGAGGGAACGCTCCGAGGAGGACAACTGCGTGGGAAGCCGCGTTGCCCTGGGCATCAATCCGAACGAGGCTGAGGAGCAGAGCAGTGGGTCCCAGCAGGTCTTGGAGCCCTCGCAGGGGAGCTGCCCGGTGCCTTCGGGGCAGCAGCAAGGCGTCCCAGGCGGCTGCCAGTCCTCGGGCACAGAGGCAGCGGGCCCCGGGAGGGACATCCGAGTGGAGCTGGTGGTGAAGGTGCACGCCGATGATCCGGGCAGCCAGAGTGCCGAGAGCCCCCGACAAGAGCCAAGGGACGCGGAGACTTGGAACCACCGGAAGGCCGTGGAGGGACTGCCTCGACCCAGCGGTGTTGAGCCCTCGACTGGGAGCCTGAAGGAGGAGAGTGAGGGGGAGCTGGCCGGGCGGGCGCACAAGCAGGGAGCTGAAGAGAACCAGTCGGAACAGTCGGTGAAGAGCCTGCTGGACGGCTCTGGTGGTGGGTAACGTGATGCGGTCCGTCTGTGTCGCGGTCCGGCTGTTGTAAGGGATGAACTTGCGCTGAGAACCTCAGGTGGAAGAAGAGGTCGTGATTGAGTTGCTAGTAAGGAAGTCAAATGCACATGTTAGCATTTATTTCCAAAGTGCTAGAAGACTTTATAAAGTTCACTGTAAATTTATTATCTAAGTACATTTATGTCAACATGTACAACCCTGAGATACTTCTTCTTGCAGGCATACTCAATAGATCCATAATAGAATAATAACCACAATAGAGACAATGAAAGCCCACACCAACTTGGGTATTCAACCACCGATAACCCAGTGTTGTAGACCTTAAGACCAGAAGATATAGGAGCAGAATTAGGCCATTTGGCCCATCAACTCTACGCCGCCATTTCATTGCTGATCCAATTTTCCTCTCAGCCTCTATCTCCCCTCAAGTCCCTTCTTGCCCTGACGAATCAAGAATCTAGCAATCTCTGTTCTAAATATGCACAAAGACTTGGCCTCCAACTGCCTGTGACAAAGAATTCCACCAGATGCACCAATCTCTGGCTAAAGAAATTCCTCCTCATCTCCATTCTAAAAGGACACCCCTCCACTCTGAGGCTGTGTTCTCTAGTCTTACACCCCCCCACCACAGGAAACATCCTCTCCGCATCCACTCTGTCAAGGCCTATCAGCATTTGATAGGTTTCAATTAGGTCACCTCTCATTCTTCTGAATTCTAGTGAAGACAGGCCCAGAGCCATCAATCTCTCTTCATATGACAAGCCGTTCAATCCTGGAATCAGTTTTCCTTTGAGCCCTCTCGAGTTTCAGCACATCCTTTCTAAGATAAAGGGTCCAAAACTGCTCACAGTACTTCGAGTGAGGCCTCACTAGTGCTCTATAAAGTCTCAACATTACATCTTTGTTTTTATATTCTAGTCCTCTTGAAAGAAATGCTAACATTACATTTGCCTTCCTCACCATGGACTCCACCGTGCATTTAACCTTCGGGGAATTCTGCACAAGGATTCACAAGTCCCTTTGCATCTGTTTTTTGTATTTTCTCTCTGTTTAGAAAATAATTAACCCTTTCATTTCTTCTATTAAATTGCATGGCCATGCACTTCCTGACACTGTATTCTGCCATTTCTTTTCCCATTCTCCTAATTTGTCTAAGTCCTGTAGCCTCTCTACTTCTTCAAAACTATCTGCCCCTTCACCTATCTTCGTATCAAACTTTGCAACAGCCATCAATTCCATCATCCAAATTATTGACATATAACGTAAAAGGAATCAGTCCCAACACAGACCCCTTGTGGAACACCACTAGTCATCGGCAGCCAACTAGAAAAGGCTCCCTTTATTCCCACTCTTTGCCTCCTGCCAATCAGCCACAGCTTTATCATTGCTAGAATCTTTTCTGTAATCCCATGGGCTCGTAGTTTGTTAAGCAGCCTCATGTGCAGCACTTGGTCAAAGGCCTTCTGAAAATCCAAGTACACAAAATCAACTGATTCTCCTTTGTCTATCCTGCTTGTTATTTTTTCAAAGAATTTCAACAGATTTGTTAGGCAAGATTTTCCCTTGAGGGACCATGCTGACTACGGCCTATTTTATCATGTGCCTCCAAGTACCCTGAAACCACAGCCTTAACAATCGACTCCAACATCTTCCCAACCACTGAGGTCAGACTAACTAGCCTCTTGTTTCCTTTTTTCTGCCTCACTCCCTTCTTGAAGAGTGGAGTGACATTTGCAATTTTCCAGTCCTCCAGAACCATTCCAGAATCTAGTGATCCTTGAAAGACCATTACTCAAACCTTCACAATCTCTTCAGCCACCTCCTCCAGAACACTGGGCTGCAGACCACCTGGTCCAGGTGACCTATCTACCTTCAGACCTTTCTGTTTCCCAAGCACCTTCTCCCTGGTAATGGTAACTTCACACTCTTCATGACTCCTGACACCTGGAACTTTCCCCAAACTGCTGTTGTCTTCCACAGTGAAAACTGATGCAAAATAGTTATTTAGTTTGTCTGCCATTTTCTTGTTCCCCTTTACTACCTGTCTATCACCGTTTTCCAGCAGACTGATATCTACCCTTGCCTCTAATACACTTTATGTATCTGAAGAAACTTCTGACATCGTCTTTTATATTATTGGCTGGCTTACTTTCGTATTCCATCAATGGTCAGACTACATTTGGAGCATTGTGAGCAGCTTTGGGTCCCATATTTAAGAAAGGATGTGCTGCCATTGGAGAGGGCCCAGCAGAGGTTTACAAAAACTCTGGGCCTGTACTTGCTGGAGTTGAAGAATGGGGGGGGGGTCTCATTTAAACCCACCCGAATATTGAAAGGCCTCGATAGTATGGATGCGAGAGGATGTTTACAATAGTGGGGGAATCTGGGACCAGAGGGCACAGACTCAAAATACAAGGGCATCCCTTCGGAAAAGACACGAGAAGGAATTTCTTTAGCCAGAGGGTGGTGAATCTGTGGAATTCATTGCCACAGACGGCTGTGGATGGCAAATCTTTGGGTATATTTGACAGGGAGGTCGGCAGGTTCTTGGCTAGTAAGTGCATCAAGGTCACGGAGAAGGCAGAAGAATGGGGTTGCTGGGGATAATAGATCAGTCATGAGGGAATGCAGAGCCGCGTTGATGGGCTGAATGGCTGACTCTGCTGCTGGTCTTAGTTGTCAGCTGGCGGCGGTTAAGATTCGAGCGTCGGTGCCGGTGCGTTAGCGAGTCCACGCAGCGGCCTGGTGAGAGCTTCACAGTAACTTTGGAGCCAGATACCCGAGGTGGAGAGGAGGGAGGGATCAAGGGCAGGAGGGTGTGGCTGCTGGAGGTGGTCGGTACAAATCTTGATACCTTCTAGCCCAACGAGACTGGTGGGTGACACTGGGTACGTTCTGATTAGATTTTAAAGTTTTGCAAAAAATCCATTTTCACGAGTGCAGCAAAGGTACTGAGCCTCTGGACCCGGGGTCCGACGAGGATATTTGGGAAGGGGGTGGGGGCATTGTTCCCCCTAGCATGTAAAGACCCGTGTGCACAGGCGGGCTGGATGGTTTCAATCCACACGTAACGTTACATAGCTCCACAGAGCAAGATGTTTGGAGAAGGGTGGCCGTGGGGCCAGATGTCGCTGCTGTTGTCGGCTTCCTCGGCCCATTTCCTCCTGTTAACGTTTGTCTTTTCCCGTTACCCTCTCCCCTGCCCCAGAAATTCCGTTCCACTTCACGCTCCCGAAGGAAGGCGACGTCATCCGGCCCGTTAGTGGTGCCACCCCCGCCTCTCGTCGGCAAGTTGAAGCCCGGTCCTCGGCACAGCACTCCCATCGGTAGGTTCACAGCCTAACTCGTCGTGAGGATGCCGGCCATTCAGCTGATCCACTCCATGCTGGTGATATCCCTCCCCTCCCTCCCCAATCTCTCTAAGCCTCTTTCTTGCCTGTTTTTAATCCAGTTCTCCTTTTCCGTGCTTCATGAGAGGGGTTAAGAGGGAAAATAAATCGGCAATGATTTATCAAGACTCCTCTTGGCTGCCTGACATGGCCAGGACAACTCCACCAGAAAATCATAAAGCTTTATAGCACAGAAACAGGTCCTTTGGCCCATCTAGTCCATGCTAACCCAGTCTTCTGCTTAGTCCCATGTACCTGCGCATGGACCTCTCATCCATGTACTTATCTAAACTTTTCTCAAATATAGTATTGAACCCATTATCTGCCGCTTCCACTTCTCCGGTGTATTCTTGCACCCCGGGAACCGGCAAATTGGCCTGGATTTCACCTCGGAAATCTCTGATCCATCAATAGCTCTAAGATCAGAACCTTTTCTCTTTCGCTGCGCAGAGCTTGCAGTGCGTTGCATGGAAACCAGCGATGCCACACCGGGGGACACCATGGCAGCCAGCGACGTGATGGTGGATGTGAGCCAGCAGGCCTCCCCGAGTCAGGAGTCTCTCTCTGTCTCGGCGACCGACAGCAAGCTGTGCCTGCGGATGAGGATGGAGACCCCCGTCACAGAGGAGGGAGACCACTCGGAACTCTTCAGTCTAGAAAGTAAGACGAGGGCAGGGTGTGGGGGTGATGGCGGCATTCCTGTCCTGTTTCTAGAGGGAACGGAGAGAGGCCTGTGACCAGTCTCCCAGCATCACCCTCCCCGTACACACAGGGCTGGGGTGTGTCTGCTCTGGTGCCAGACTTTGCATTAACACAGTGTGTAGGTATTGAGGAGCGTAATAGACTGGCATACACTGGCCCTTCTGGCCCAGTGAGTTCACCCAATTGCACCTACTAACCCCTACGTCTTTGGAATGTGAGAGGGAACCGGGGCACCCGGGGGAAACGCACGCGGGCACAGGGAAAATGTACAAATTCCTTACGGACGATGACAGTAACTGCACCCGAGCCGCTGGTGCTGGAAAAGCTTTACGCTAGCCACTGCTGGGAAAACACCAGCCCGTTCCTTGCCAGGAGTGGGGTGCGAGTGGGAACTGGGAATCACCGGCAGGACAAAACGCTACGGCAATGGAGCAGGCCCTTTCACCCACAGGGTCTCACCAAACCCAATGCTGAATCAAACTACGTCCCTTCTACCCAAACATGACCATTACCTGTGTATTCAAATCTCTAAATCCCACTATTGTATTTCCTCGAAAGCCCCCAATTTGCTACTTGCCTCCACTGTCGTATCTGCCTCCATCAGTCCATACCAGGCACCCACCTACCTCTCTGCAAAACAACTTGCCCCACACAACCCCGATAAACTCTTTCTCCCTCTCATCTTAAATGTATGTCCTCTAGTACTCAACATTTCAACCCTGGGGGAGGATTCAGGCCTTGTCTATCCCTCTCTTAATTTTATAAACTTCTCTGGGGTCCCCCTTCAGCCCACAATGTTTCATCAAACCCGATGCTGGAGAAAACTAAATCTGTTCTGCTGGTATCCCTCCGTTCCCTGTCTACAAACCTCTCCGATATCGCTTTTGTAAACACGAGAGGTTCTGTGGGAGCAGGAGATCCAGAAATGATGACTCTTCATTCCTCTCCACAGACGCTGCCAGTCCTGCTGAGTTCCTCCAGCGTTTTCTGCGTGTTAAACATCAACGTCATAACTCCTTCCCCCACTCCCCTGTCAGCGTGTTCCGGGCAACCGCCAATCTCTGTGTTTATGGGGAGACTCACCCGGCCCATCTAAACTTTCCCCTCACCTTCGATTCAGTCTACCCTGGCGGAGCACTCTCACAGTCCAGCCTGCTTGACCCTACGATGTTGGCACCTTCAGTCTGTGGTTTGTTTTCTGGGCTAAGGGAGATTTAATCTTGTCACTGAGTGTGCCTGATGCTAACAGGGATCCCAAAGCGGCTGCCTGATCCGCTGTACTCTGCTGGGAGAGAAGCCTCCACAACTCCCTCAGGCTAGTGAGGAGGAGCTGCCTGTGTGTTACATAATTGATACATAATTCCTTGTGAAATATGAAGGAATGGGCACAGACTGTATGTCCTCTCAATGTGCACTGGTTGTTTGTTTGCTAGAACTGGTGACCTGTACTTGTGACCTGTAGCTGGTGACATTGTTTCTGGTGTCTGCTTCCCGGCCATTTCCCACGTTTCACCCTTCTCCTGCCTCCTTCAGCTTCCTCTTCCCCTTCATTCCCCATCCCTCTCCTCTGCCCACCCTCCTTTCCCTCTCCTCTCTCTCTGATTCCCTCCCCTCCCTTACCCCGTTCTGATAGCCAAGAGATGAGTCAGTGTGTGACGTCGGTGTCACTATTAATACTTCTCTCTCGTGTTTCCTTTCCACAGAGCCCGTGTTGTCCAGAGAATCAACGTCTGCTGCTGGTGTGGTTGCCAGGTAACTGTGACTCTGATTCCACCCGCTGGTCTTGTAGAACAATGGCCGCCCTGTTTTACCCCCCTCTCTGCCTCTGGACAGGCAGTGAGTTCTGAATTTGTGCAGGTGCTCTGATGTAGTTTGGAGAGGGGAATCTTTGTGTTGTGAAGTTTCTGGGCCTGAACCATGAAAATTCTGTTTGTTTCACTGCTGTTTCCCCCGGGTTTCTTGAGAGTGACCCAGCTGTGGAATGGTGTTCACACCACCGAAAGAGTCCAATATCTGTAGATGATGGAACTCCAGAACAAAGGCAATAGCTGCAAGCACAATCAGCACCAGCGTAGGAAAACCCCATTAACTCATCTGGTTAGTTATGGAAGTAGGCCATTTGCTGCTGGGCTCCTTCACCCAGTTATCCAGCTCTGTGAAACACGGTTCCGCGTTCTCCCCCTCTTCCTATGTAAAGGAGATTTTCCTGAATTCCCAATGAGAATTGTTGGCAAACAGGTCTTATTACTGATCACCCTCGAGTGGAAAAGTCTGCTCCCCGTGGAACCTTCCACAACAGGAGAGCCCTCGGCTATCTCTCTCTGGGAGATGGAGTCCAAGTCCAAGAGGGAGTTCTCTTGGTTCCTTTCCCCTTTCTAGAAAAAAGTACAGTCGACATTTCAAGCCACGACCCTTGGACAGGATCCTAAAAGTCTTGCCGAAGGGTCGCGACCCGAAACATCAACTGTACTCTTTCCTGTAGATGCTGTCTGGCCTGCTGAGTTCCTCCAGCATTTTGTGTGTGTGTGTGTGTGTGTGTGTGTGTGTCTCCTGCATGATTCCAATAGCAACTTTCCACAGCTTCAGGAGATGCCCACGTACTAGCAGCCAGTCCTGTTCTTTTTGAGGTGCCGTAATGAGTCTGTTTCTGCACAGCGAGATCGCAGAGCTGCATTGTGATTTGGTCCAGAACATCTGTTGGTGAGTTTGATTGAGAGTAAATATTGGGCCTCGGTTTGCAGCCTGGCTCCTCTGACAATGCAGTACTGTGTTGGAGTGCCAGCCTTGGTGCTGTGTGTGAGTGCTGGGAGTGGGACTTGAATGTACAGTCGGCCAAGACTGAGGACAAGTGAGAGGGCCTGAATGGTCCTCAGTTTTCCTTGGATCAGTCACCAGATCCAGAGGCTCCTCACACCTCAGGAATGAGGTATAAAACTTTGGTGGTTGTGGTCATTTTGTTACAAGAGCAAAGAAATGGGAAAACAGGAAAAAAGTTGTACAGTAGTTGATTCATACTCCGACTGGAGATAACAACATTGCAGTAAAAGCACTGAGATTCTTTGTCTGGTAAACTATCACTGCAAACAGTGGCCCGTGGCTTCCAGTGTACAATATGCGGTGTGACTGGAGCCTCGCTAGGGCAGAACGGTCGCAGTATGTGCTGGCTGCAACGGACTTGGAGACAATTTGATGTGACGGAACTGAAATGTGGAAAGATCCGAGGTTTGATTGATTTAAAAGCCAAGCTGAATTGGGAAGCTCGGATAATTCAATGCGGCGGAACCGAGAGGAGGAACGATCAGAGGTTTGGTTGATTTAAAAGCCAAGCTGAATTGGGAAGCTTGGATACTGGCCTTATCGGGGCGACAGAGCTCGAGGGTGAGGGTGAGGAATGACCCAGTTTAGATGATCTAAGCCAGGTTGAAATGGTCGGGGTGTCGGAGTTGGAGGCGAGAGACAGGCTGGTTCAGCTCACTGCTCCACGGCGTTTGTTGGGCCTTCTGAATTGGCTGCTGTGACGCCTGGCTTCGTGAACTTTGACGCTGGATGCTGTCTACCTGCTTCAACGTTTGCACGATCTGTTTTTTGTGTCTCTGTCTGCACGCTGGGCGTTTGGCAGTCTTCTTTTGTTTGTACTGGGTCCGATGGGTTCTTTGTTTCGTGGCTGCCTGTAAGGAGATGAATCTCCAGGTTGTATGCTTGCTTTGATACAAAATGTACTTCGAACATTGCGACAACAATTAGCTCATAAAATACCTAGATTCAAGTGGGTGGCACCTGCTGCAGAAGATCTGAGAAGCTTCTAGAAAAATACAGAAGAATAGCACTAGAATTACTAGAGAATTTACTGAACAATTAGAGGTATATGAGCGATTATACAAACATACAATCAAGCATAAAAGTACCAGCAAGCATTCCAGATATCGTAGGCAGAGCGAGGCACACCTCTGTAGGTGCCAAGGTCACAGGTCAAGGGGGATCCTAGACAGAGTAGATGTCTAATGGTGGGAGAACCTGACCAGAGGGCACAGCCTCAGAATAGTAGGATGCCCCCTTTGAACAGAGAGAGGGTATTTCATATGAAAAAGTAGCTGTTCTACACTAATCCAACAATTCCTTGCCATTCCCTGAGTGCCTTTGTTGGGCTAACTTGGGGCACGTGTGGGTACTCGGGGTGACTGGGCAACCGTGCTCGGCCGGGTCTAACTCACCGTTCCCTTTGCTAGCAGTGTCGTGAAGAGCCAGTCGGTGTTCAGTCGCGTGTGTGAGGCGAGGCGAGAGACGGAGGCGAGAGCACAGGAGGAGTCCGCTGCGCCCTTCCGGTAACTTCCTCCCGTTGGGTGGGTGTGCGTGAGGGTCTGTTGCGTCCTGTTGCTCACCTGCCTTCGTTGGGCCTTGGGCCTACAGGTGGCACCCCAGTTACCCTTGTAGTCCTCTCTGGTGACCCCGAAGTCACACCAGTTTCGACGTGGAATGCCCTCAGTGAGAGAACGCCACAGCTCACTGGGGTGGGCCGACAACCCCTCCCATTTAAAGAAATCTCTTCCCTGCGCAGTCTTGTCGGACTGCCCTCCCCCCGATGTCAACCGTGTCAGACTGCAACATACCCTTCTCTTCTGAACTTCAGTGACCATCAGTCACAGAGTCATACCGCATGGAAACAGAACCTTCGGCCCATCTCGTCCGTGTTATCCACTCAAGCTCAACCCCATTTGGCTCAAGTCCCTCCAAACCTTTGATTTCCTTTCTGAGTTGAAAAGTAAACTGTAAGTATACCTACCCCTGCCCCTGCAGTCACGTGAGGAAGGTAGTAACAGCTTACAGACGGGTGAGAATTGAATCGGGGTCGCTGGCGCTGTTGAGCGTTACGCTAACCGCGGTACTGCCGTGCTGCCCTACGCAGCGAGTGGTCTTGGGGTGGGGGCTCCTCCTCCTGTTTGTCTCCATTGGTGACCGTGCGCCCTCTCCTTTCCAGCAGTGCGACGTACAGCCTCCCGGACACCGAGGAGGAATGCGACGATCCGAGCCAGGGGCGCGTGGCCTGGCAGACGAGGCGACGTTCCCAGTGCCGGGTCCTGGACACCCAGACCCCTCCGGACGGCGGGGAGGAGGGCGAGGTCTGGGAAACCCCTGAGGAGTCCATGCCAGATCCCAGCGCTGGCAAGCCGATGGGTAGGAGCCCGGAGGAGAGTGAGGAGGAGGTAATGGAATTTGTCAGCAGCAGCCAGGAGCCGGAGGCAGTGAAGGTGAGGGGAGGGGAAGCTCCCGAGGCCAGGACTCTTCCGGCTGCGTTCAAGGATGATGGGATAGAGATGTCGGATGCCCCGGCGCCAGTGGATGCCAGCGCAAGCGGGCAGGCTGTGTCTGGGGACGGGCGCCCCTGCAGTCCCCTGGATCTCACAGTCATGCACACCGGCACCCAGACCAGCATCGCCATCAGCAGCCCTTCCCAGGAGGGCTGTAGGAAGCTCCTGTCCTGTGACGCCATGGTGCAGACGGAGGAGACGCCCAGGAAGCCCGCCATGCGGTCGAGAAGCACGTCCTACCACGTGAAGCAGGGAGCAGATGATCAAAGCACTGAATCGCTTCCCAGTCAGGTAACCAGGCTGTCTGTCGCTTTTTTTAATATAAAATTCAATTGATTCACAACTTTATTTCAGCCTCACCTACCAGCCCTTCCAGTAGAGCAGTGAGCAGAAGCTGGTTGCTCACGTTTGTGGTGGAGGGGCTGCCCCGAGACAGAGCTGAGTCTGCCCGCCAGCCGGCAGGTCCAGGTGCACACTCGGATTTCCCCCGATTCCCTTCCTCCCAGCAGGGGAGAGAGGCTTGCGGGTGCTGGTACTGAATCTGACCCCAATCCCAGAGACTGGGGCTGGCACTGAGGGCAGGGAAGGAGCTGACCGGTGCAGAAACTGACACTGAAACAAAAATTAAAACCCTGCAGGCCCCTGTCGAGGAGTGAAGTTTCCCACTTGTCGGATGTGTAAGGACAATTGGACAGACAGATCGGTGGAAGGGTTAGATTGATCTTTCTTTGAGTAGGTGAAAGGGTCAGCACCACATTGTCGGCCGAATGGCCTGTACTGTTCTGTGTTCTAAACCAGTTGTACGACACTGGAAGCTCGAGCTTCTGCACTGGGCATTGAAAATACACAGGACAGGAAATAGCCCTTGAAGCAAGGCAGGTTCGCTCTAGAAAGTTCCAGAAAGGTGGCTGGTTCACTCAAAGCTCAAACTACGTGATCTCTTCTTTAAAGTAAACTGGAACCCGTATCGTTTAGATAAGGCTGGATCCGTTCCAAGAGCCCATGCTGTCCTGTTACACTGGTGATCAGTGAACCTGCCAGCCCGTGGGACTTTGGAACGTGTGGGGAACTGGATCACTCGGGGGAAGCCCGTGCTGTCATGTGGGAGAGCGTAGAAACTCCTTACAGACAGTGGGGGATCGAACCCGTATCGCTGGTGTGCCAGTGATTCAAATACAAAGCTAAATATTAGTTGGGCCACTTGCAGAAGTCAAATAGTGCCCATGAGCCTCGGTTAACCAATAACGAATTAAAATTAAATCAGTATAAAGCAAGCCTGAAGTCACTACTTGTGGTTAGTAGGACGAGTCATAACCGTCCGTCCCTCCAATGGCAGTAACTCTGCAGAGCCACTCAGTATGAAATGAATCGCTCAGCAGTTGGCACAATGCTATTACAGTGTCAGCGACCTGGGCTCAGTTCCCACTGTAAGGAGTTTGAACATTCTCCCCGTGACTGCGTGGGTTTCCTCCCACGTACCGGTCAGTAGGGTGGTTGGTGTCCGGGCTTGCTGGACTGGAACAGCCTCTATCAGAAAGTAAATCCTGCTGATTCCTGGTTGCCTTCGCGATTTAACCAGGCAGTTTCTTGTACTTCAAAGTCCAAAGTAAATTCATTGTCAAAGTACACACACAACCCTGAGATTCATTTTCTTGCAGACATACCTAGAAAAATCCGATACTGTAACCATAATGCAATCAATGAAAGGCTGCACCAACGAGGTGTGCAAGTGAGAACAAACTGCAAATACAAAAATAAATAATAATAAATATTGAGAACGTGAGATGTAGAGTCCTTGAAGATGAGCCCATTGGTTGTGGGAACACTTCAGTGATGGGGCAACTTGAGTGAAGTTATTCCCTCTGGGCCTGATGGTTGAGGGGTAAGAACTGTTCCTGAACCTGGTGGTGTGGGTCCTGAGGCTCCTGTACCTCCTTCCTGATGGCAGCAGCGAGAAGGGAGCATGACATGGGTGGTAGGGGTCTCTGATGATAGATGCTGCTTTCTGGTGACAGTGCTTCATGTAGATGTGCTCAGTAGTGGGAAAGGCTTAACCAGTGATACACTGGGCCATATCCACTACTTTTGTAGGATTTTTCCATTCAAGGGAATTGGTGTTTCCATACCAGGCTGCAAGGCAGCCAGTCAATATACTCTGTACCGTACACCTATAGAAGATTGTCAAAGTTTTAAATGTCATGCGAAATCTTCACAAACTTTGAGGTAGAAGTGCTGCTGTGCTTTCTTTGTGTTTGCACTTATGTGCTGGGCCCTCTGAAATGATAACACCGGGATTTTAAAGTCCTCTCCACCTCTGATCCTCCGATGAGGACTGACTTGTGGACCTCTAGTTTCCTCCTCCTGAACTCTATAATCGGCTCCTTGGTCTTTGGACACTGAGTGAGAGCTTGTTATTGGGGCACCACTCGGCCAGATTTTCATTGGCCGCCCTATAAGCTGATTCGTCACCACCTTTGACTCAGTCAACAACAGTGGTGTCATTAAGAAACTTGAATGTGGCATTGGAGCTGTACTTATGGAGCTGCACAGTCATAAGTGTAAAGTGTGTAGAGCGGGGGCTAAGCACACCGGCCTGTGGTCCACCTGTCTGGAGGAGATTGTTGCCAATCTGAACTGACTGGGGTTGGTTACTGAGGATATTGACACCAAGATCTTGAACCTTATTGATTAGTTTTGAGGGGATGATGGTATTGAATGCTGAGCTGCAGTTGATAAGGAGCATCCTGATGTATGCATCTTTGCTCTAGGCAACGTCTTATGTCTGCCTTGGTTCACGGTTCCATTAATTTTCTGATCTCTTCCCCCTCGCCACCCGAAACGCCGGTGAAGGAGGAGGACGATTTTGAGCTGCCAGCCCCTCCAGCCGGTTGTCACCTGCGCAGGCACGTCCGGACGATCAGGGAGGTGCGGACGGTGATAACCCGAGTCATCACGGATATCATGTATGTGAACGGGCAGGAGGTGGACCGAAAGGTGATGGAGGTGAGGAGCTGGGGAGGGCTGTGGTTGGGCAGCGGCTGTGGGGAGGCCACTTTTCTAAGGCTGACAGGTGCTCAAAGATCACGACAGCACAGAAATAAGCCCTTCGGCCCATCTAGACCATGCCAGTCTGGTTTCCCACCTAGTCCCATCTACCTGAACTTGGAAAATATCCCTCCATAACCTTCTCATCCATGTATCTATCAAAACTTCTCTTAAATATTACAATCGAACCTGCATTCACCTCTTCTTGTCCACATTCACACTACCTTCTGAGCGAAGAAGTTCCCCCTCATGTTCCCCTTAAATATTTCACCTTTCACCCTTAACCTACAACCTTTAGTTCTGGCTCGTCCAGTCTGAGGGAAGAAAGCCTTCATGAATTCACTGTTAATATTATTTACATTGATAAGATCTCTCCCCTCCCCCATGAGGAGAACTGAGTAATAAATAGCAGTAGGGTTCCCGGGAATTAGAGCCGTGATTCCCTGTCCCAAGGGCATATCGCTCCCTGCTTTGAAACTTCAACTCTGGATGTGAATTCCTCAGTTTTCCAGCCTTGCAGGGGACAAAATTCCTGCCCATCTCTGCCCTTTTGCGGGGGACCCTTAACAATGACGCTGTCCCCGGGCTTGAGGGCTTTCTGAAATAGTGAGGCTAGTTTTTCTATTGAGGCAGCAGAGGGTGCCAGCTATGGTCTCCTGGGCAGCTGGTGGAAACGGAGGCAATGACCGGGTCTGAGAGGCTGTGGAAGAGACCTGTGAACAGATCCGTTCTGTGCAGGCAGGAGCCATTAGTTTAATGGCACCGTGCTTGGTTACAGGTGTTGTGGGTTGAAGGGCCTGTACCTTACCGTGTCATACCAGACGCACGGGGAAGGTACGTAGCCGCAAATACAAAGGATTCTGCTGATGCTGGACATCACACAGTGCTGGTGGACCTCAGCAGGTCAGTCAGCATCTATGGAGAGGACTAAACGGTAGACTTTTTGGGCCAAGACCCTTCATCGGGACTGGAAAGGAAGGTACAAGAAGCCAGAATAAGATGCGGGGGGGTACAAGCTGGAGGGTGATAGGTGAGACCTGTTTCAGCGTACATGACAATTAAAGCTCATCTTTTCCTTTACAAATATACCCAATGTCAGTGAACTGTCTTGTTTTTTATTTCAGGAGAGCGAGGAGCCGGTGCTGGAAAGTCGGGAGTACGAGAACGAGGGCTCCCCATCCCAGGCCACCGGCTCCCTGACCTCGGGAGACCTGGCTGACATCAGCTCCTTCTCCTCGAAAGCCTCCAGCTTGCTGCGCGCTTCCAGCGGGGCGAGCAGCGGCATCTCGCTGGCACACAGCAGCAGCAGCGGCGGAGGGGCCGCGGGGCACGCGGTGCACGAGAGGGGCCGGGGCGGCAGTGTCCCGCGGGGCAAGATTGGAGGGACCGACTCCCGGGAGTTCGTTGTGCCTGTGGGCAGAGGTTCACCAAGCAAGCTGAGGTGGGGCTGCCCGTTTTACCGAGCGTCGGGAATCACTGCTTCCATCTTCACTCCAGTCCCTCACTCTCACATCCACAATCCAAACCTCTGCTACATCTCTCAACATCTACTCCTTGGGAAGCTTGAGTCAGACACAGTGAAACTCCACCCACACCGTCCCATCACACACTCCCGGGGTCAGACACAGTGAAACTCCACCCACACCGTCCCATCACACACTCCCAGGGTCAGACACAGTGAAACTCCACCCACACTGTCCCATCACACACTCCCAGGGTCAGACACAGTGAAACTCCACCAACACTGTCCCATACACACTCCCGGGGTCAGACACAGTGAAACTCCACCCACACCGTCCCATCACACAGTCCCGGGGTCAGACACAGTGAAACTCCACCCACACTGTCACATCACACAGTCCCGGGGTCAGACACAGTGAAACTCCACCCACACCGTCCCATCACACAGTCCCGGGGTCAGACACAGAGTGAAGCTCCCTCCACACTGTCCCATCACACACTCCCAGGGTCAGACACAGAGTGAATCTCCCTCCACACTGTCCCATCACACACTCCCGGGGTCAGACACAGAGTGAATCTCCCTCCACACTGTCCCATCACACATTCCCGGGGTCAGACACAGAGTGAAGCTCCCTCCACACCGTCCCATCACACACTCCCAGGGTCAGACACAGAGTGAAGCTCCCTCCACACCGTCCCATCACACACTCCCAGGGTCAGACACAGTGAAACTCCACCCACACCGTCCCATCACACACTCCCGGGGTCAGACACAGTGAAACTCCACCCACACCGTCCCATCACACACTCCCGGGGTCAGACACAGTGAAACTCCACCCACACCGTCACATCACACAGTCCCGGGGTCAGACACAGTGAAACTCCACCCACACTGTCCCATCACACAGTCCCGGGGTCAGACACAGTGAAACTCCACCCACACCGTCCCATCACACACTCCCAGGGTCAGACACAGTGAAACTCCACCCACACCGTCCCATCACACACTCCCAGGGTCAGACACAGTGAAACTCCACCCACACCGTCCCATCACACACTCCCGGGGTCAGACACAGAGTGAAGCTCCCTCCACACCATCACATCACACACTCCCGGGGTCAGACACAGAGTGAAGCTCCCTCCACACTGTCCCATCACACACTCCCGGGGTCAGACACAGAGTGAAGCTCCCTGCACACGGTCCCATCACACGGTCCCGTTCCTCACTTGCAGAGCGCACACTGCACGAGTCACATACGGAATGGAGCTCCCCTGGTTCTCATTTTCACTGGTACGTGCCCTGTTGCGCGGTCTAGTCTGATACCCCACCGGGGGTGGAAGGAATGACCACTGTTATCGGTGGTGTTTCCCGGTTAGACCTGCCCATTTGCCCGTGACGTATGTTCACCTGGATTTCTGTTTTTGTTTATTTTTTGGAATTTGCCATCAGCCCGCGGAGGGTTGGAGCCCACAACTGGTCACCGAAGCACCTGTTGTCCGGTGTGGCGGAGAGCGACGAAGCTTCTGTGAATACCAGACCCGCCCCACGGAGCCCGGCTCCCCGGGGCCGAGGAAAGAGGGGGCGGCCCCCCATCCGCTCCACAGTCAGCAGGTGAGTGGGGCTGCTGTGTGTTCCCAGGAGATAAATCTGGAGCTTGTAGGTCTAGTGTGCTCCACTGGCATCTCCCTGTCTCAGTGTTCCAGTTCCTTGCTGCCCATCGAGATGATCCCGTTGCCCACGTTAGGACCACATCCTTCTAAACCTTGCTTATTGAACAGCCCATCTAACTATCTCAAACGTTTCCCCTCTCAACCCCATTCCCCTCTGATGCTCCTGATAATCAAGCTGTGCTTTAAACGTACCCAATGACTTGGTGTCCACAGCCGTCTTTGGCAATGAATTCCACAGTCACCACCCTCTGACCAAAGGAATATCTCCTCTTTTCTAAAGAGACGTCTCTTTGTTCTGAGGCGGTGCCCTCTGGTTGTAGCCTCTCCCCCACTATAGGAAACATCCTCTCCATGCTCACTCTACCGGGCCTTTCCGTGTTTGGTAGGAGGCAATGAGATCCCCTCCGCATTCTTCTAAACTCCAGCAAGTACAGGCCCAGAGCTGTTGAATGCCCTTCGTGTGACATTTCTGCACCATACTCGCGAACCTCATCTGGACCCTCTCCAATGCCAGCACATCCTCTCTTAGATACGGAGCCCGTAACTGCTCGTAATGGTCCAGACGAGGTCCGATCAACTGCTTACGACCTAGACTGAGCCCAATCCTGATGGTCTGCCTGACCCGGAAGAGGTGGGAATGAATCTTGGAGATGACAGTCGGGTCTCTGACCTGGTTGCTCTGAGGGTGACTGACTGATGAAAATGACGTCAGCTTTGTGTGTGGTTCCTCCACAACTGGGGCAGGAACCTGGGGCTCGATGCGTCCTGGGCGATTCCCACTGCCGGCCTCTTGAGCGGAGGTATCAGGAGCCCGGCGTAGAGGAGGAGGAGAGAGCTCGCCGTGGTCCTGCCTAGTGTGTGTCTACCCGTACTGAAGTGTTAACTGCCTGTGGGAGCTTGCTGTGCACAGATACCACCCGCACTCCCGCCTCACAGGGAGGTTCAGGTGAAGAGATCCTGGGCTCGGAAAATCCAAAGACTCCCCCCTCACTCTCACCCCTGCCCTGTGAGTTCCAGTTCCAGTGCTGGGTGGTGGGAGCGAGCTTGTAGAGGGGGTGTTTCGACCCTGGCTGGGAGGGTCTGCCTGCCCCGCTGGCCTGATACAGGATTTCACAGGGGAGCTGTCAAGGGACTAGTCCCACAGAGGACTGACGCCAGTTCACAACGTGTCCCGGCCCTGTGGTGCTGACAGAGCGAGGAATGGGTATGAGGTCAGAGGTAGTGATACTGGAAAACAGTGTAACGGAGAAATGTTCCATTCACTACATACTCTTGTGTCCATACCCCACCCTCTTTCCATCCTGACCATTCCTACCCCTCCCTGTCCATGATCCACCCCCTCGCCCCTCCCTCTCCATCACCCACCCCCTTGCCCCTCCCTCACCGTCATCCTCCCCCTCGCCCCTCCCTCTCCGTCATCCTCCCCCTCGCCCCTCCCTCTCCATCACCCACCCCCTCGCCCCTCCCTCACCGTCATCCTCCCCCTCGCCCCTCCCTCTCTGTCATCCTCCCCCTCGCCCCTCCCTCACCATGATCCACCCCCTCGCCCCTCCCTCTCCGTCACCCTCCCCGTCACCCCTCCCTCACCATGATCCACCCCGTCGCCCCTCCCTCTCCATGATCCACCCTCTCGCCCTTCCCTCTCCATCACCCACCCCCACCCCTCCCTCTCCATCATTCACCCCCTTGACCCTCCCTCTCCGTCATCCACCCCCTCGACCCTCCCTCTCCGTCATCCACCCCCTCGCCCCTCCCTCTCCGTCACCCACCCCCACCCCTCCCTCTCCGTCATCCTCCCCCTTGCCCCTCCCTCAACATGATCCACCCCCTCGCCCCTCCCTCACCGTCATCCTCCCCCTCGCCCCTCCCTCACTGCCATCCTCCCCCTCGCCCCTCCCTCTCCGTCATCCTCCCCCTCTTCCCTCCCTCACCATGATCCACCCCCTTGTCCCTCCCTCACCGTCATCCTCCCCCTCGCCCCTCCCTCACCATGATCCACCCCCTCGCCTCCCCCTTGCCCCTCCCTCTCCATCATTCACCCCCTCGCCCCTTTTTCTCTGCCCCCTCCCACCCCCATTTTGCCCCCACTTCCCCCCAGGGAGATGATGCACACTCTGCACCGTGCGCGAGGAGAGGACACCTCCAGCGCCACATCCTCGGAGGAACAGTACATCCCCATCACCGCCCAGCCCCCTGACAAGGCAGCAGCGTCTTCACTGCCCCGCTCGGGCTCGCCCGAGATCCCTCCCCTGCAAACCCTGTCCCCCGCTGACCCCAAACTGCCCCCCTCCCAGAGCAGCAGCTTTGTGGGGCTGCGCGTGGTGGCCAAGTGGTCGTCCAATGGCTACTTCTACTCGGGGACCATCACCCGCGACTCGGGGGACGGCCGGTACAAGGTGCTCTTCGACGACGGCTACGAGTGCGAGGTGCCGGGCAAGGACATCCTGCTGTGTGACCCCATCCCCGTGGAGACCGAGGTGACTGCCCTGTCCGACGACGAGTACTTCAGCGCCGGTACGTGGCTCCGTTCCGAAGCAGGCTGCGCCACGCCCGGCTTAGAGAGAAACCCGGGCAGGGAACTGAGATTCCAGACCTTTAGCACAGAGGCAGATAACACCACGGTGCAGAAACAAGCCCTTCAGCCCATCTATCATCGACCAGTGCCCTCCCACACCTCTTCCATCCATGTAGCTATCCAAACTTTTCTTGAGTGTGGAAATCAAAGCCACGTTCCACACTCTCTCCACCCTCTGAGTGAACAGGTTCCCCCTCAGCATTTCACCTTTCACCCTTAACCCATGACCTCTAGTTCTAGTCTGAGTGAAAAAAGCCTGTTTGCATTTAGCCGACCTGTACCCTTGTTGTTAGCGTAGAACGGTACGGCACGGCACAGGAACACCCACCATGTGGTACTGAACCAATTAAATTGGCTTCAAATTCCCAACTAAACTAACCCTACTGCCTATACAATGTCACTATCCTTTCACTTCTTACACAATTATCTTCCTTCCTTGTACGTTGTAGCTGTCTCCAGCACCAGCCCTGGCGGCTCATTCCAGAAGCCCACTGCCCCTGTGTTTTGAAAAATCTTTGCCCCTCACATCGCCTTTGAACTTCTCAGCGTCAGTGCGTGCCCCCTGGGGTGAGACGTTTCAATCTGGGAAACCTGCACCAGCCCTCTCGTCAGCGTTCCCAGATCTCCCCTCGGCCTCTGCCGCTACTGAGCAGCCCAGGTTTTGCCAGGCAGGAATGACGGGCTGCAGAGGCTGGAAATTTTGTGGGGGGGGGGGGCGGGGGGTTGGAAGCAGAAAGTGCTGGAAACACTCGGCAGGTCAGGCAGCCTCTGAGGGAGGGAAACCAGAGCCGTGTTTGTGGTCAGTGCTTCTTCATAGAAACCGGGGGACAGTGAAGGTGGTGCAAGTGCGGAGGGAGTACGGGAGGAGAGCGGACAGAACAAGCCCCTTCACCTGAGGTGTTACCCCTCCCTGGACACCCCATACAAGACTGCTTCCCCCCCCCCCCCCTGGCTCCAGCCCATCTAGTTTCATTTCTGTAGAGACTTTTCCCTCCCCCCCCCCCCCCCACTTGACCATCTGTCACCTGCAGGTATCGTGAGGGCCCACCGGAAGGAGCCTGACGAGTTCTTCTACTGCATCGAGAAGGAGGGCGTGCAGAAGTGGTACAAGCGAATGGCGGTCATCCTCTCGCTGGAACAGGGCAACCGCTTACGGGAGCAGTTTGGCCTCGACCCCTGTGAGCCCAGCACGCCACTGGCCATGGCAGCCGACATCAGCTTGGGTGAGCGTGGCTTGATCTCCAGCCCTCCCCCCGTACCCTTCCTGTCGTCCTTGACCACCTGTGTCCTTGGGTGAGCGTGACTTGATCTCCAGCCCCACCCTCCCCCCGTACCCTTCCTGTCGTCCTTGACCATCTGTGCCACAGTCCCAGCAGAACCACCCAAACCGAAACTTCCAAACAACACTAATCATTACTGCATCCTTCTTTAACCTAATCCTTCCTCTCTCTCTCTCTCGCGCTCTTTTCTCATCTCTCCTCGTCTACCCATGTCTCCTCTCCTCCCTTCCTCCATCTCCCTCTCCCGCACCCCTCCTCCTCCTGTCCCCCACCCCCGTCTGCCTTACCCTCCCAACCCCACACCTTGCTCTGCCTCTGCTCTCCCCGCCATCCCCGTCACTGTCTCCCTCTGGCCCCACACCCGCATCCCCCTCGGTGCACCAATCCCCCCATCTCTCTGGCCCTGCTCCCCCATCAGACAGGCCAGGTGAGGAGACCGGGGGAGAAGGGGAGTCAGCTGGAGAGATGCAGAGTGCCAGCGCATGCATGCACACTCACAAACGGAGACTAACCCTCTTCTTCCTCAGGAGGCTACGGAGATCTGGCATGTCCCCGTCAATCCTTGCCAGTTTGTATCGATGCACCATAGGGAGATAGGGAGCACCTGATCTGAATGCACCACGACTTGCTCTGCCCGTGACTGCAAGAAACTGTAGAGAGTTGTGGACAAGCTCAGCGCATGGGGAAAAACCAGCCTCCCCTCCGTGCACACTTCACTTCCTCAGTTAAGCATCCAAGGGAATCAACTACCCCAGTCACCCCAGACATTCTCCCCCCTTCCCTCTCCCATCGGGTAGAAGATACAAAAGTCTGAAAGCACGTGCTACCAGGCTGAAGACAACTTCAGTGCTGCTGTTACTGAGTGGTCTCCTAGCAGACTCTTGGACCTTGCAGTCTATGATCTTGCATCTCACTGTCTGCCCGTACGGCCCTTCCCCTGTAGCTGTGACACTTTACTCTGCATTGTCACCGTTTTACCTTGTTCCCCCTCAGCGCACTGATCTGATCTGTAGCAGTACGCTGGGTGTATTTTTCACTCTATCCCGGTACTTGACGATAAGATTCCAATTCCACCTGTGGTGACGGGGGATTGAACTTGCGCCCACAGATAACCTGGTGGAGGGGAAGCGAAAGCGGCGGAGTAACGTTGGGGCCAGCACCCCGACGAGGAAGCAGGCGGAGAGCCCGAGGGCCTCACCCCTCACGGGCAAGAGAAAGCTCCTCAGTTCAGATGAAGAGCGGTCGCCGGCAAAGCGCGGACGCAAGCCAGGCTCCGGGAAATCCGGTAACGTTTGGTAGCCCAGCTGGGGTTTGTGGGAGCAGTGACTTTGGCCAGTTCGCACAGTGTTCCCCCGTCAGTTGGTGATCGATACACGCTCAGATCAGGCGGTATCTTTGGAGCCAAAGCGAAAGGTTGTGGGGGGGGTGGGGGGAAGAGGGCATGTTGGGAGGTTGGGGGGGGGAAGAGGAAAGGGCTGAAGAAGAAGCAGGAATCCGAGAGGAAAGGACAGTGGACCATGGGGGAAAGGGAAGGAGGAGGGGCAGCAGAGGGAGGAGAGGAGAGGAGAAGGGGTAAGAGGGTCACCTGGGCCAAAAACAGGCAAATGGAACCAGCTCAAGCTGACACCTTAGTGGGCACGGAGGAGTTGGGATGTGAGGTGCCGTCTGATTCCAGTGAGGTTGACGAATGGTTTCTGTGCTGTGTGGTTCTGTGGACGTGTCTGAACTGTGGTGTCCCTCCTGCAGGGAGCGCGAAGCCAAGCATCTTTGCAAGCCCCTCCGAGGGGGACACGTCCAGCGGGTCGGGCCCATCTGTGGAAGCCCAGCACGGACCCCTGCCGAAGAGCCCCACCCTCTTCGTGGGGTATGCCTTCATCCTCACCGCAGCCACTGAATCGGACCGACAGACAAATAAACCCCCCCACCGTGACGGGACGCTCAGCAGTGAGGAGGAGGAAGGTGAGTGCAACTCTTTCTTATCCTCCATCCGAATCCTGAGTGAGGGTTAGGGAAGGGGAGTGTCTGTAGAGCGGGGAACGCGGGGAGCAGCACAGAGGTGCATGGTTGTAGGGAGGGAGAGGGAACACGTACGGAGGGCAGAGAATTGGGTGGTGGGGGAGGAGAGGGTCTCCACAGGATTTTTACACCTTTCAGAACTTTGTATACCTCTACCAAATCTCCCCTTAATCTTCTACGTTTCAAGGAATGAAGTCGTAACCTATTCAATCTTTCCTTATAACTCAGGACCTCCAGACCCAGCAACATCCTTGTAAATTCTCTCTGTACTCTTTCAACCTTGCGTACCTCTTTCCTGTAGGTAGGTGACCAGTCTCCAAATTAGGCCTCACCAGTGTCTTCAACTTCAACATTATATCCCATCTCCTATGCTCACTACTTTGATTTCTGAAGGCCAAAGTGCCAAAAGCTTTCGTTACGACCCTATCTGCCTGTGCTGCCACTTTTAATGAATTATGGACCTGTATTCCCAGAGTCCTTTGTTCTACCCCACTCTCCTCAGTGCCCTTCTGTTCACTGAGTAGGACCTGGTAGGTCCTACCGAAGTACAATACCTCGTACTTGTGTACATTAAATTCCATCTGCCATTTTTCAGCCCATTTCCCCAGCCGGTTCCGACCCCACTGCAAGCTCTGATGGTCTTCCTCGCTGGCCATTACAACCCCATGTCATCTGCAAATTTGCTGATCAATTAACCACGTTGTCCAGATCGTTGATACAGATGTAAAGCAACAACTGACCCAGTACCAATCCCTGTACCACACCACTGGTCACAGGCCTCCAGTCAGAGAGACAACCATCTACTAGCACTCTCTGGCTTCTCCCTCAAAGCCAATGTGTAATCCAATCCTGACGAAGGGTCTCGGCCCGAAACGTCAACAGCGCTTCTCCCTATAGATGCTGCCTGGCCTGCTGTGTTCCACCAGCATTTTGTGTGTGTTGTCTAATCCAATTTACTACCTCATCTTGACTGCAAGTGACTGAACCTTCCTGCGGGACCTTGTCGATTGCCTTTCTAATGTCCATGTAGACAACATCCACTGCCTTGCCTTCAGCATCTTTCCTGGTATCTTCCTCAAAAACAGTTATAAGATGGGTTAGACATGACCTACCACACAGGAAGCTATGCTGACTATCCCTAATCAGTCCCTGTTGATCTAAATACTCATGTATCCAACCCTTTCTTTATCTTCCAATATTCGAATACCTTCCAATAACTACTGATGTCAGGCTCACCACCTATAATTTTCTGGTTTATTTTTTTAAGCCTTTCTTAAACAGCAGAACAACATGAGCTGTCCTCCAATCCTCTAGAACCTCACCTGCCAATAAGGATGATTAGAATACCTCTGCTAGGGCTCCTGTAATTTCTGCCTCCCACAGGCTCTGAGGGAGGGAATGTCTTGTCAGGCCCTGGAGACTTATCCACCCTAATTTGCCTCAGGACAGTAAACACCCCCTCCTCTGATCTGTAATCTGTACAGGGTCCATGAGCTCGCTGCTGCTTTGCTTCATTTCTATAGCCTGTCTTCATCTTCCAAGTAAATACAGATGCAAAAAATCCATTCAAGATCTCCCCATCTGTTTTGGCTCCATGCATAGCTTACTATTCTGATATTCCAGAGGAGCTACTTTGACCCATGCAATCCTTTTGCTCTTAATGTATCTGTAGAAGCCATTAGGATTCCCCTTCACCTTGTCAAAGAAGGTAATATCAAGCCTTCCTGATTTCCTTCTTAAAGTGTTCTCTTGCATTTCTATACTCCATAAGCACCTCATTTGTTCCTACTGGCCTATATCCGCTAGGCACCCCCTTTTTTCTCTTTAACCAGGACCTCAATATCACTTGAAAACCAAGGTTCCCTACACTTGTTGTCTTTACCTGTCATTCCGATAGGAACATACAAGTTTTGTGCTCTCAAAGTTTCGCTATTGAAGGCCTCCCCCTTACCGAGTACACCTTTGCTTGAAAACAGACTCTCCCAATCCACAGTTGCCTGATCCTTTCTGATACCATCAAATTTGGCCATTCTCCAATTTAGAATCTCAGTCTGTGGGCCAGACCCATCATTTTCCGTATTTACTTTGAAACTAATGGCATTTTGATCTCAAGACGCTGAGTGATCACACCTCACCTATTCCTGGTGAACGTTGTGGGCATGCTGTGTTGGTGCTGACACTTGTGACCCACCCCCTTAGGTTAGAACATATGGTCAGAGACTATTAGGTACACTTGTTCACACTCGTTAATGCAAATATCTAATCAACCAGTCATGTGGCAGCAACTCAATGCATAAAAGCATGTAGACAAGGTCAAGAGGTTCAGTTGTCGTTCGGACCAAACCTCAGAAAGTGGAAGAAATGTGACTTTGCGGAATGATTGTTAGCTCCAGATGGGTAGGAGGAAATCACAGGAACTGGTGATTTCCTGGGACTTTCACGCACAACAGTCTAGAGTTTGCAGAGGATGGTGTGAAAAACAAGAAACGTCCAGTGAGCCGCAGTTCTGCGGGTGAAACAGCTTGTCAATGAGAGAGTTCAGAGGAGAACGGCCGGACTGGTTCAAGGTGACAAGAGGGTGACAGGAACTCAAATAATCACGTGTTACAACAGCGGTGTGCTGAAGAGCATCTCTGAATGCACAGCACATCGAACCTCGAAGTGGATGGGTTCCAGCATCAGAAGACCATGCCAGGTTCCTCTCCAGTACCTGATAAAATGGTCACTGAGTGTAGAGTCGGAATCAGAATCAGATTTACTATCAGCAACATGCAGTGTGTCGTGAAGTTTGTTGTTTTGTGGCATCAGTACGTTGCAATGCATAGTAATGAAAACTGTACATTACAATAAGTATATACAGTGCCTATAAAGAGTGTTCCCCCCCCCCCCCCCACCCTGGAAAGTTTTCATGTTTTATTACATTGAATCACAGTGGATTTAACTTGGCTTTTTTGACACTGATCAACAGAAAAAGACTCTTTTGTGTCAAAGTGAAAACAGATCTCTACAAAGTGATCTAAATTAATTACAGATATAAGACACAAAATAATTGATTGCATAACTGTTCTTCCCCTTTAATGTGACACACTAAATCATCACTGGTGCAGCCAATTTGTTTTAGAAGTCACATAATTAGTTAAATGGAGATAGTTTTTGGAGACCCATGAGCAGTCAAGGTGTTTCAATTGATTGTAGCAAAAATACACCTGTACCTGGAAGGTCCAGCCACTGGTATCCTGGCAAAAACTACACCATGAAGACAAAAGAACACTCTGAGCAGCTCCGCAAAAAGATTTTTGAAAAGCTTAAGTCAGGAGATGGATACAAGAAAATTTCCAAGTCACTGGATGTCCCTCGGAGTACAGCTAAGTCAGTCATCAAGAAATGGAAAGAATATGGCACAGCTGTAAATCTGCCTAGAGCAGGTTGCCCTCAAAAACCGAGTGACCGTGCAAGAAGGGTATTCTGCGGGAGGCCACCAAGAGATCTATGACAACTCCGAGGGAGTTAGAAGCTTCAGTGTCTGAGATGGGAGAGACTGCGCATACAACAACTGTTGCCCGGGTGCTTCACCAGTCACAGCTTTATGGGAGAGTGGCAAAGAGAAAGCCACTGTTGAAAAAAACTCGCATGAAATCTCAGCTGGAGTTTGCCAGAAGGCATGTGGGAGATTCTGAAGTCAGCTGGAAGAGGCTCTATGGTCTGATGAAACCAAAATTGAGCTTTTTTGCCATCAGACCATACGCTATGTTTGGCATAAGCCAAACACCACACATCATCAAAAACACACCATCCCTACTGTGAAACATGGTGTTGGCTGCATCACGCTGTGGGAATGCTTCACTGTAGCAGGTCCTGGAAGGCTTGTGAAGGTAGAGGGTAAAATGAATGCAGCAAAATACAGGGAAATCCTGGAGGAAAACCTGATGCAGTCTGCAAGAGAACTGCAGCTTGGAAGATTTGTTTTCCCGCAAGACAATGACCCCAAGCAAAAAGCCAAAGCTACACAGGAATGGCTTAAAAACAAGTTCATGTCCATGTCCTGGAGTGGCCAAGTCAGAGTCCAGACCTCAATCCAATTGAGAATTTGTGGCTGGCCTTGAAAAGGGTTGTTCACTCTTGATCCCCATGCAATCTGACAGAGCTTCAGCAGTTTTGTAAAGAAGAATGAGGAAAAATTGCAGTGTCCAGATGTGCAAAGCTGATAGAGACCTATCCACACAGACTCAAGGCTGTAATTGCTGCCAAAGGTGCATCTACTAAATACTGACTCTAAGGGGGTGAATACTTATGCAATAAGTTATTTTGTGTTTTATACTTGTAATTAATTTGGATCACTTTGTAGAGATCTGTTTTCGCTTTGACACTGAACAGTTTTTCTGTTGATCAGTGTCAAAAAGCCAAATTAAATCTAGTGTGATTCAATGTTGCAAAACAATGAAAGATAAGAACTTTCGGGTGGGGGGGGGGGTAATGAATATTTTTATAGGTAGTGTGTATAAAAATAAATAACTCTTGTGAAAAGAGAGGGGAAATTTCTGATTAAGTGTTCAGGGGTCATTGTCCATTCAGAAATCTGTTGGTTGGGGGGGGGGAGAAGCTGTTCCTGAAAAGTTGAGTGTGTGTCTTCAGGCTCCTGTACCTCCTCCCACAGCCCATGGTGGAGCTGGCTGAGTTTACAACTTTCTACTGCTTTTTTCCCATCCTGTGCAGTGGTCCCTCCATACCAGACGGTGATGCAGCCGGTTAGAATGCTCTCCACGGTACTTCTGTAGAAATTTGCAAGAGTCTTTGCAAGAATTCTCCTCAAACTCCTCATGAAATACAGCCGCCGGTGTGTTTTCGCTGTAATTGCGTTGATATTTTGTTGGGGTCAGGATAGATCCTCAGAGATGTTGACCCCAGAACTTGAAACTGTTTACCGTTTGCACTTCTGGTCCCTCGACGAGGACTTCTCCTCCCTGAGATCCACAGTGAATTCCTTGGTCTGAATGATGTTGAGTGCCAGCTGACACCACTCAAGCAGCTGATCTATCTCGTTCTTGTGTGCCTTGTCGCCCCCACCTGAAATCCTGCCAACAGCAGTTGTGTTGCCGGCAAATTTATAGATGGTGTTTGAGCAGGCGTGGGTGTAGAGAGAGCAGAGCAGTGGGCCCATCGGCTCACATGCTTGAGGTGCACTGGTGTTGACCCTCAGTGAGGAGGAGATGTTATTTCTGATCCGCACTAACTGTTGTCTCCTGGTGGAGTGGGGCACAGAGGAAATGCTGGTAGGACACAACAGGCCAGGCAGCATCTATAGGGAGAAGCGCTGTCGACGTTTCGGGCCGAGACCCTTCTCCCTATAGATGCTGCCTGGCCTGCTGTGTCCTACCAGCATTTTGTGTGTGTGGTTTGAATTTCCAGCATCTGCAGATTCCCTCGTGTTTGGGGCACAGAGGCCCAGGTTTTGAAGCTTGTTGGTTAGTAATGAGGGTATGATTGTGTAGACTGCTGAGCTGTAGACAGTAATCAGCAGCCTGATGCATTGCTATCGTCCTGATGATCCGAGGCTGAGCGGAGAGCTGCATCCTGTTGATTCTGGCCAGGACCAGCTTCTCAAAGCACCTCATCACAGTAGATGGGAGTGTCACTGAGACAGCTCCCCTGCTCTGCTTGTCTCGGGCACTGGTATAATCGTTGCCTTTCTGAAGCAGGTGAGAACCTCTGCCTACAGTAGTGAGAGATTGAAGATGTCCATGAACACTCCTTCAAGTGGGTTGGCACTGGTTTTCAGAGCCCAAGGCCTTGCACGGGTTCACCTTGTTAAGATGTGCGGACTTTGGCCTCTGAGATAGAGATCACAGGGTCACCGGGTGCTGCAGGGATTCTTCCTGAGCTGGGATGTACACCACCACCAGGATGAAGGTGGGAATCTCCCTCAGCAGATCCTTGATCCCAGGTCCTTAGTGCTGGCGATTACAGTACAGTTCTGCCAAATGTCGGGGGCTTGTTATGTTGGTGCTGGAATGTGCAGCAAATCTTGCAGTCTGCCCCCCCCCCCCCCCCCATCACATCCTTGGGTGTGTTGGCTGTTGACACATTTCACGGTGTTTCGATGTACAGGTCACGGATAAATCTGAATCTAAATCGAACAAGGCAGCTTCACTGGAAAGAGGGACGGGTTCTGAAATTGAGGGAGGGTTGGCTCAGAGAGGAGATGGAGCGTTGGATGTGTTTATAGCAAGAGGAGACGTGAGGAGACAAGGTAGCCGGGGGGAGCAGGAAGTGAATAGTAAATGACTTCACAGTTTTCCTCCCTCTACGGTGGGCGATGGTCTGGGATCTAACTGTGTCACTGTTTGACCCTAGAGTACGTGGAGACCGCAGCCTACAATAAGCAGTACACAGAGTCCCAGCTTCGAGCTGGCGGAGGATACATCCTTCAGGATTTCAATGAAGCCCAGGTAAGAGGGGCTGAGGATGGGTGGTGCTTGTGTCTGTCCTGAGCCAGGGGGTGAGGGGAGCTGGGTGAGCAGGCAGCGTGCAGAAACCCTGCCCCGGCACCCTTCAGCCCACAATGCTGTGCTAGGCTAATTAAACTACACAGTGTTCATATCCCACCATTCTCTGCCTGTCTAAAATCTTCTTAAGCACCTCTGTGATACCTGCCTCCGCCACCAATCCCAACCGCGCATTCCAGCCATCCACCAACCTCCGCGTATAAATTTTTCCCCTCGCATCTGGAGATCCGGGTTCTACCCACCTCCCAAAACTGAGGGGGCTGGTGGGTTAATTGGCTGCTGTAACTTGCCCTCAGTGTGTAGGTGAGGGGTAGATTCTGAGAGTGGTTATGGGAATGTGGGGATTTGGCAGGGGTATAGGTAGGGTTAATCCAAGCATCATGATGAAGAAGTACAAGGTGGCAGGTGATGGGTGAATCTGGGAGAGGAGGAAGGCTGAATACAGAGAGAAAGGGCTGGAGAAGGGGGAATTTGGTAGGAGAGGGCAGAAGACCATGGAAGAAAGGGAGATGGGAGGAGCATCAGAGGGAGGCGATGGGCAGGCAAGGAGATAGGGTGAGAGAGGGAAATGGGAATGAGGGATGGTGAAGGAGGGTGGAAGGACCGTTAATGGAAGTTTGAGAAATCAATGTTCACGCCATCAGGTTGGAGGCTACCCAGATGGAATAGGAGGTACTGCTCCTCCAACCTGAGTGTGACCTCATCCTGGCAGTAGAGGAGACTGTGGACCTGGTACCCGGCCTCAATAATTTCTCTTTTGACTCCTCCCACATCCTTCAAACCGAAGGTGTAGTCAAGAGCACCAGCCGGAGCACGGGTCGGAGCTATCCCTGCCTTTCCATGTTTCAAGCCTACACCGGTATCGCTCCCCGACTCTTCCTACACTACATCGACTACTGCGCCATGCTGAATTCGTCGACTTCATCAGCTTTGCCTTCAACTTCCAACCTGCCCTCAAATTTACCTGATCCATTTCCGACCCCTCTCTCAGTTTCTAGTGACAGTCTATCTACTGATATCTTCAATAAACCCACTAACTCTCACAACTACCTGGACTATACCTCTTCCCACCCTGTTATTTGTAAAACCGCCATCCTCTTCTCTCAATTCCTCCATCTTCACCACATCTGCTCTCGGGATGAGGCTTTTCATTCCAGAACAACTGAGATGCCCTCCATCATCAACGCTGCCCTCACCCACAACTCTTCCATTTCATGCACATCTGCCCTCACCCCCTCCTGCCACCACCACACCAAGGATAGGGTTCCTCTTGACCTCATCTACCACCCCACTAGCCTCTGTGCCCAGCACATAATTCTCTGTAACTTCTGCCATCACCAACAGGATCGCTCCCTATGTGACTCCCTTGTCCACTCGTCCCTCCCCACCAATCACCTCCCCTCTAGTGCTCCACCCCTCTCCTTTTCTTCCATGGTCTTCTGGCCTCTCCTATCGGATTCCCCCCTCCTCCAGCCCTTTATTTCGTTCACCAATTAACTTCCCAACTCTTTACTTCACCCCTCTCCTTCTCCTGGTTTCACCTACCACCTTGTACTGCTTCCTCCCCTCCCGCCACCTTCTTACCCTGACTCCCCCCCCCCCCCCTTCCCTTCCAGGCCTGATGAAGTATCTTGGCCTGAAACGTTAGCTCTTTTCCACAGATACTGCCTGACCCGCTGAGTTCCTCCAGCATTTTGTGCATGTTGCTTTGGATTTCCAGCATCTGCGGATTTTTTTCACGTTTGTTAATGCAAGCATGTTTTTTCTCCCCATGGAGGCTGGCTGAGACTCGAATTAGGGGTCATGGGTTATTAGTAAAAGATGAAATATTCAGGAGGAAGTGTGGGACTTCACCCAGAAGGTGGTGAGAGTGTGGAACGAGCAGCCGCAGAAGTCCTGGGTTTTGGAGAAATGTGGTTAGGTACATGGATGGGAGGGGTGTGGAGGGTGACGGTCCAGGTTGAAGGGACTAGGCAGACTAGATGGGCTGAAGGGCCTTTCTCTGTGCTGTAATGCTCTATGAATTTGGTAATGTGTGGGTCAGTGTTTGTGGGTGGTTGGTTAGTAAGGACTCGATGGACGGAGTGGTCAGCCGTGTGATGTCCCGCAACAAAGGAGGCTAAGATATAGGAGAAGAATTAGGCCATTTGGCCCATCGAGTCTGCTCCACCATTTCATTAAGGATGATTTAAAATCCCTTTCAACCCCATTCCCTGCCTCCTCCCTGTAACCACCCACACCCATCAATCTCTGCTGCTTTAAGTATATTCAAAGCCCCCACAGCTGTCTGTGGCAATGTCCACAGCCTCACCACCCCCTGACTAAAGAAATTCCTCCTCGTCTCTGTTCCAAACAGACGGCCCCCTATTCTGAAGTTGAGCCCTCTGGTCCTAGATTCTCTCGCTATAGGGAACATCCGCTCTATCAATGCTTCGGGCCAAGACTGTTGGTGGAGATTATTTTGGTATTATTTTATTTCAGTAGCAGGGGCGCTGTTTTGATTTTCGTGCCGTGTGCCTGGTGTGTTTCAGTGCAAAGCTGCCTACCAGTGCGTGCTGATCGCCGACCAGCACTGTCGGACAAAGAAATACTTCCTGTGCATCGCCAGCGGAGTTCCCTGCGTGTCCAACCTGTGGGTACGCGACAGCTGCCTCTCCAATCAGCTGCAGCCTTACAAGAACTACCTGCTTCCTGCTGGGTACAGTGTCGAGGCAGACCGCATCTTGGAGTGGTGAGAGGGCACAATTACTCTCCCGCTCAACCGAAACTGTACTCACTGCCCAGCCCCGGTATCCCGCTGCTCGTTGCCGTGGCACTCCTGCACTCCCTCGGGTGTTGGAAAACACCAGCATCTCAAAACCAAACAGTTTAAACCTTTGTCAGACCTCGACCTCCCCCCACCCCTCCCGATGTATTTACTCCCGTTCGATTCTTCCGTCTCCTCTTCCCCCGCCCCTGTAAATGGTTTAGTACCCTCCTCTGCACCCCGACGCCCCCCCCAACTCACCGACCCATCCCTCTGCTCCGTGACCCCCCCTACCCCAGTCAGCTTCACGCCCTCCCCACCCCGCCCTCTGCAGTCCCTCATCGCCGCCCCCCCCCCCCCACGTGCACACGCGGCCACTCACTGACTCCTCCCTGATTCCCCAGGCACCCTCGCACCACCCCTTTCAAGAACATGAAGATGCTGCTGGTGTCGGATCAGCAGGAGAACTTCCTCAGCCTGTGGCCGGAGATCCTGATGATGGGAGGGGCGACGTCAGTCCGACAGCACAATCCCACCACTCACGGCAAGGGTGAGAGCATGTCCCCAGCCCTCAGGGGTGGGGGCGTGGGGTGTGGGGGCTGTGGGGTCACATTCATCCTGATTTACAGGTCTGACACAGCTCCCTCCACTCCGTCCCATCACACACGTCCAGGGTCAGACACAGAGTGAAGCTCCCTCCACTCCGTCCCATCACACACTCCCGGGGTCAGACACAGAGTGAAGCTCCCTCCACACCGTCCCATCACACACTCCCGGGGTCAGACACAGAGTGAAGCTCCCTCCACTCCGTCCCATCACACACTCCCGGGGTCAGACACAGAGTGAAGCTCCCTCCACACCGTCCCATCACACACTCCCGGGGTCAAACACAGAGTGAAGCTCCCTCCACACCGTCCCATCACACACTCCCGGGGTCAGACACAGAGTGAAGCTCCCTCCACACGATCACATCACACACTCCCGGGGTCAAACACAGAGTGAAGCTCCCTCCACACCGTCCCATCACACACTCCCGGGGTCAGACACAGAGTGAATCTCCCTCCACACCGTCCCATCACACACTCCCGGGGTCAGACACAGAGTGAAGCTCCCTCCACACTGTCCCAACACTGAGTCTCGGGGTCAGACACAGAGTGAAGCTCCCTCCACATCATCCCATCACACACTCCCGGGGTCAGACACAGAGTGAAACTCCCTCCACACCGTCCCATCACACACTCCCGGTGTCAGACACAGAGTGAAGCTCCCTCCGCACCGTCCCATCACACACTCCCGGGGTCAGACACAGAGTGAATCTCCCTCCACATCGTCCCATCACACACTCCCGGGGTCAGACACAGAGTGAAGCTCCCTCCACACCGTCCCATCACACACTCCCGGGGTCAGACACAGAGTAAAACTCCCTCCACACCGTCCCATCACACACTCCCGGGGTCAGACACAGAGTGAAGCTCCCTCCACACCGTCCCATCACACACTCCCGGGGTCAGACACAGAGTGAAGCTCCCTCTCCACACCGTCCCATCACACACTCCCGGGGTCAGACACAGAGTGAAACTCCCTCCACACCGTCCCATCACACACTCCCGGGGTCAGACACAGAGTGAAGCTCCCTCCACACCGTCCCATCACACACTCCCGGGGTCAGACACAGAGTGAAGCTCCCTCTCCACACCGTCCCATCACACACTCCCGGGGTCAGACACAGAGTGAATCTCCCTCCACATCGTCCCATCACACACTCCCGGGGTCAGACACAGAGTGAATCTCCCTCCACACCGTCCCATTACACACTCCCGGGGTCAGACACAGAGTGAATCTCCCTCCACACCGTCCCATCACACACTCCCGGGGTCAGACACAGAGTGAAGCTCCCTCCACACCGTCCCATCACATACTCCCGGGGTCAGACACAGAGTGAATCTCCCATCACACACTCCCGGGGTCAGACACAGAGTGAATCTCCCTCCACACCGTCCCATCACACACTCCCGGGGTCAGAAACAGAGTGAAGCTCCCTTCACACCGTCCCGTCACACACTCCCGGGTTCAGACACAGAGTGAAACTCCCTCCACACTGTCCCATCACACACTCCCGGGGTCAGACACAGAGTGAAGCTTCCTCCACACCGTCCCATCACACACTCCCGGGGTCAGAAACAGAGTGAAGCTCCCTCCACACTGTCCCGTCACACACTCCCGGGGTCAGACACAGAGTGAAGCTCCCTCCATGTTGTTTAGCCCACCTCGTACTGCTACCACCGCGGCAGCGGCTGTTACAGCTCAGGGCCCGTTGCCTTTGCTGGGGGCATCCTGAGTCACCCCCCCGCTGAACTTGGCTGCTGTAGCCACTGGGCTGACAGGTGTTTCTCCTTCTCTGACCTTGCAGATGTCCCTCTGGGGCTCTTCGACATCGTGGTGACCGACCCGTCCTGCCCCCTGTCGCTGCTCAAGTGTGCAGAGTCGCTGTCCGTGCCGGTGGTCTCGCAGGAGTGGGTAATCCAGAGCCTGGTGACTGGTCAGAGGGTCAGTCAGCACAGCCACCCCATGTACAAACACACCTACAAGCCCAGCTAAAAGGAGGCCCTCCACCCATCGCTCCCCCAACAGCCGATCTGTTGTGCCGCTGTTTTACATTTTCAAAGCTTTTATCTGTCTGTGTTTGTAACTGCATGTATGAAATGTACATAGTTTTATTGGTTTCATTTTTATTAAAAAAACAACAGAATAAACTGTGAGGTTTCGCCGCCTTTTTGTCAGTTTTACATTTTTTTTATTGAAAGAAAATCTGCTTGTGATTTACTCAAAGTAACAGCCGGCAGGTTAAAGGTTTGAACCTCTGGTGCCTTAGGGCTGTCATAGCCGGGGAGGGGTGGGGTAATGGGGACAAACCCCCACTGCCTATTAAATGCTCCCAATGGCGAGTGTCTCAAACAGCCTCTGACAGCCAAGCCCAGCTCCTGGCCTTCACGTCTGGCTTAGCTACCAAGCCCGGCGGAATCGTTCCTACTGACAGGAAAAGGCGCAAAGGCGGGTTACTGGCACCTTAAACCCAGTCGTTTCAGACAGCTGGTTGGCAGCTCATCTCGGAGAAGGAAACCTCCGCCGCCTTGTGGCCCTACACACCCACGCGGAAGGCTCCGGGAGTAAACCCTGAGGAAAAATCCAGAGCTGGAGCCCCTAAGGCAGTTCACTCTCGCGCACTGCCAAACTGTGTCTGTCTCTGCCCTCCCTTTGGATTGATCAGCTGTGTGGAGAGAGGGAGCTTGCGACACAGGCACTGGCTTGCTCTCCATATTGTACTGCCCTGGCTGACAATGTAAACAGCTCGGACATAACATCCGCGATCGGCTCCGACCAGCAGAGGGCCTCTCACATCTGCCCTCTACATGTTCACCAACCTCCCCCCCATCCCCTGTCTGCCCCCCCTACCCACCAGTGTCACTTCCTCCTGTGTGGCCATTTAGCACCTTTCCAATTTAATCACGTCTCTGCTGACTCCGCTCGGAAACATTTCCTGTAAAAAAAAAACTGTTGCTTCACCTCTGTTCTCAGGACACAGCTTCCCAATCCAGGGCATCAGAGATGTCCTCCTCCTTTAAATGCTATTGACACTGCCCTCACTTGTATCACCCCATCTTCCCACTGCCACAATCCTGATAGAGTCCCTCTTGTCCTTAACCTACCACCGCATCCAAAATATTATCCTCCATAACTTCCTCACCTCCAAAGGCGTCCTACCACTAAACGTATCTTCACCTCTGCTCCCTCCACCATTTCCTTGTGCAATTGTACCTCTGCACTAATTTCCCAACAGGCGTTTAACCCTGCGAGCAGCCCAAACGCTACACGTCCCTCACCTCCAATAGTCCTTCCAAATGAGGCAAGAATTCGCTGGGATCCTCCTGTGTCCGGTGCTCCCAATCCACCCTCCTCTGCACTGGTGAGACCCGTGGTAAACGGGGGAACCACTGTGTTGAGCACCTCTGCCCCATCCTCCACAAGTGAGCCCAACACTTGAATTATGTTTCCCAATCCCGTTCTGACATGTCGATCCATGGCACAAGAGGAGGCAACACCTCAGAGTGAAGGAGCAAAACCTTGTATTCCAATTTGATGGCTTAAATAATGATTTCTCCATCCGGTGTGCGCTTACCCCCTGCCCTTCCCCATTCTGACCTTTCACCTCTCACCTGCCTATCACTCCCCTCTGAATCCCTTCCCCCTTCCCTTTCTCCTCTGGCCCACTCTCCACTCCTATCAGATTCCTTCTTCTCCAGCCCTTGACCTTTCCCAAATACCTGACTTCCAGCTAGTCTCTTTCCCCCCCCCCCCACCCACCTTTCTACCTGGGCATCTCCCCCCTTCCTTCTCAGCCCGAAACGTTGACTGTTCACTCTATTCCATAGATGCTGCCTGACCTGCCGAGTTCCTCCAGCATTTTGTGTGTGTGTGTTGCTTTGGATTTCCAGCATCTGCAGACTTCCTGGTGTCTGTCTTTTAGGAAGCAGTCTCTCCAGGTTTCCCATCCCCAGCGGGCCTTTCCAGTTCAGTTTATTAGACATTGCACTCTCACAAAGCCACAGATGTCCAGTGAGCACTGCCACAAGAAAGCAGCAGCCATTATCAAGGAACCCGTCGTCCATCACTTCTACCGTGAAGTTTCAACCGTCAGCCTCCTGAACTAACTTCACTCAACTCAGCCCTGAACGGATTCCTCACCAAGGACTCTACAACTCGTGTTCTCAGTTTACATCAATTAATTAGCCAATTTATTCATTTGTTTATTCAGTCATTTTTTGCACAATTTGTCTTGAACACGCTGGTTGTTTGTCATTCTTTGTTTACGTATAATTTTCAAATTCTATTGCATTGTATTTTTCTGTAAAGGCCTGCAAGAAAATGAATCTCAAGGTGACAATGCTACTCTGACAGTAAATTTTATTTTGACTTTGGTGTAAACCTGATTCTGATTCATAAAAGTAAACTAGAATCACTGCAGATAAACTCAGAGGGATCCTGGTATCCTGGTTGTCAATTCTCGATGATCCAGCTGATCGATGCCTGTCTGTTTGGTTTATGCAATAGATATCCTAACACAGAGCAGCACAAAACAGGGAGAGGATGAGAGTCTAGGACCAGAGGGTGTAGGCACAGCATACAAAGACATTGAATTTAATTGATTTCTTACATCCTTCACATACGTGAGGAGTAAAAATCTTTACGTTATGTCTCTGTCTAAATGTGCAATGTGCAGTCATAATCATTTGTAATAAATAGAACAGTCAATGTAACATAGAAATACACTCAAATCAGTCTGATGGCCTGGTGGAAGAAGCTGTCCCGGAGCCTGCTGGTCCTGGCTTTTATGCTGTGGTACCGTTTCCCAGATGGTAGCAGCTGGAATAGATTGTGGTTGGGATGACTTGGGTCCCCAATGATCATATTTACACACCTGTCCTTGTAAATGTCCTGAATCATGGGAAGTTCACAACTACAGATGCGCTGGGCTGTCCGCTCCACTCTCTGCAGAGTCCTGTGATTAAGGGAGGTACAGTTCCCAAACCAGGCAGTGATGCAGCCAGTCAGGATGCTCTCAATTGTGCCCCTGTAGAAAGTTCTTGGGATATGGGGGCCCATACCAAACTTCTTCAACTGTCTGAGGTGAAAGAGGCGCTGTTGTGCCTTTTCACCACACAGCCGTTGTGTACAGACCATGTGAGGTCCTCAGTGATGTGGATGCTGAGGAACTTGAAGCTGTTTACCCTCTCAACCCCAGATCCATAGATGTCAATAGGGGTTAGCCCATCTCCATTCCTCCTGTAACCCACAACTAGCTGCTTGGCTGTTTCAACACTGAAGGAGAGGTTGTTTTCTTGACACCACTGTGTCAGAGAGATGACTTCTTCCCTGTAGGCCACCTCGTTATTGTTTGAGGTAAGGCCAATCGATGCAGTGTCCATGATGAAGAGGAAGTTCTCCAGCCAGGGGTTGATGAATCTGTGGAACTCATTGCCACAAACAGCTGAGGAGGCCGAGTCATTGACCTGATTGAAGTTTTTCAAAATGATGAGAGGCAGAGATATGTTAGTCTTTCTCCCAGGCTGAAAACGTCAGTACTGGAGGATGTGGATTTAAGGTGGGAGAGGGGAAGTTCAAAGGATCTGCGTGAGGCAAGTTTTTGTCGACACGGAATATGACGGATGCCTGCAACGTGCTGCTAGTTGAAGTTGTGGAAGCAGACACTGTGCAAGTCTCTCCATTACCATGTTTTAGTGCAGGTCAGACAGGGTCAGCCTGTACCAGCAGGTGGAGAAGTAACAAAGGAACTCAGCAAATGCTCATTTTTATTACTACGGCCTTGGACAAACCAGCGAACAGGTACAAACCGATTCACACTTCAGCATAACAAACCGCAGGAACATCAAACCAAAAGTACGACAAGTTACGGGAAGTTTACAAACAGGTGATTATACAAAACTTAATGTAACACTCACTACTTCTAGCGGCTTAATATAGGGGTGATAACCACCTCCCCACCGCCCGGCCAAACTTAAGAAATCTCATTTGGGTGGATGCTGCACCATGTGTCCCCTGTTACAAATCAGTACCCTGAAATAACAAACAGTACACAATCTGCGATTAAACGATTAAGCTTTATGACTCTTACTTGCACTATATGATTAGTAGAGAAACAAAATATAAAAGAGAAAGGGCCCAAATCTTATTAAACAGTCTGAGCACAATATTTGGAGCTCACACGGTTTCAGTAGTCCGTCTTCCCCCATCGATCTCCTCCTTCAGATCCCCACTGGGAGTCCACCCCAACCAGCCATCTACCACATTCCTCCATTCACGTCTTCTCTCTTCATTTCTCCCTCTCCTTCTCACAAAAGCCCGCAAAAACAACTGCTTCCAGAATCACAAGACAGGGCACCAAAATCCTGATTGGCTAACATGCATCAGCAGTCTGGTTATCTCCACCCATAACCCCAAACATTGCTGCTACAGACAAACCATTACTTCAACAGCAAACATTACAAAAAAAACCCATTACATAGCAGTGAACCCTTACAGCGTGTTACAATAACAAAGAAAAAAACACAATGTAAACAACAATCTGGACCCTAATTCAACAATAGCCATAGAAACATAGAATCCCTACAGCACGATACAGGCCTTTTGGCCCACAAAGCTGTGCTGAACATATCCTTGCCTTAGAACTACCTAGTTTTACCCATCATCCTCTATTTTTCTAAGCTCCATGTACCCATCCAGGAGTCTCTTAAAAGACCCTATCGTTTCCACCTCCACCACTGCCACCGGCAGCCCATTCCATGCACTCACCACTCTCTGTGTTAAAAACTTACCCCTGACATCTCCTCTGTACCTGTTTCCAAATGCCCTAAAACTATGCCCTCTCATGCTACCCATTTCAGCCCTGGGGAAAAAGCCTCTGACTATCCACACGATCAATGCCTCTCATTATCTTGTACACCTCTATCATGTCACCTCTCATCCTCCTTCACTCCAAGGAGAAAAGGCTGAGTTCACTCAACCTATTCTCATAAGGCATGCTCCCCAATCCAGGCAACATCCTTGTAAATCTCCTCTGAATCCTTTCTATGGTTTTCATGTCCCTCCTGTAGTGAGGCGACCAGAACTGAGCACAGTACTTCAAGTGGGGTCTGACCAGGGTCCTATATAGCTGCAACATTACCTCTCAGCTCTTAAATTCAATCCCACGATTGATGAAGGCCAATGCACCGTATGCCTTCTTAACCACAGAGTCAACCTGCGCAGCTGCTTTGAGTGTCCTATGCCCTCAGACCCCAAGACCACCCTGATCCTCCACACTGCCAAGAGTCTTACCATTAATGCTATATTCTGCCATCATATTTGACCTACCAAAATGAACCACTTCACACTTATCTGGTTTGAACTCCATCTGCCACTTCTCAGCCCAGTTTTGCATCCTATCAATGTCCCGCCGTAACCTCTGACAGCCCTCCACACTATCCACAAAACCTCCAACCTTTGTGTCATCAGCAAATTTACTAACCCATCCCTGCACTTCCTCATCCAGGTCATTTATAAAAATCATGAAGAATAAGGATCCCAGAACAGATTCCTCAGGCACACCACCAGTCACTGACCTCCATGCAGAATATGACCCATCTACAACCACTCTTTGCATTCTGTGGGCAAACCAGTTCTGGATCCACAAAGCAACATCCCCTTGGATCCCATGCCTCCTTACTTTCTCAATAAGTCTTGCATGGGGTACCTTATCAAATGCCTTGCTGAAATCCATATAGACTACATCTACAGCTCTACCTTCATCAATGTGTTTAGTCACATCCTTAAAAAATTCAATCAGGCTCGTAAGGCATGACCTGCCTTTGACAAAGCCATGCTGACTATTCTTAATCATATTATGCCTCTCCAAATGTTCATAAATCCTGCCTCTCAGGATCTTCTCCATCAACTTACCAACTCTGAAGTAAGACTCACTGGCCTATAATTTCCTGGGCTACCTCTACTCCCTTTCTTGAATGAGGGAACAACATCTGCAACCCTCCAATCCTCCAGAACCCTTTCCCATCCTCACTGATAATGCAAAGATCATTGCCAGAGGCTCAGCAGTCTCCTCTATCGCTTCCCACAGTAGCCTGTAGTACATCCCATCCAGTCCCGGTGACTTATCCAACTTGATACTTTCCAAAAGCTCCAGCACATCCTCCTCCTAAATATCTACGTGTTCAAGCTTTTCAGTCCGCTGTAAGGCATCTCTACAATCGCCAAGATCCTTTTCCGTAGTGAATACTGAAGCAAGGTATTCATCAAGTACCTCTGCTATCTCCTTCGGTTCCAGACATACTTTTCCACTGTCACACTTGATTGGTCCTATTCTCTCACGTCTTATCCTCTTGCTCTTCACATACTTGTAGAATGCCTTGGGGTTTTCCTTAATCCTGTCCACCAAGGCCTTCTCATGGCCCCTTTTGGCTCTCCTAATTTCATTCTTAACCTCCTTCCTGCTAGCCTTGTAATCTTCTAGATCTCTATCATTACCTAGTTTTTTGAACCTTTCATAAGCTCTTCTTTTCTCCTTGACTAGATTTATAACAGCCTTTGTACACCATGGTTCCTGTACCCTACCATCCTTTCTGTCTCATTGGAGCATACCTATGCAGAACCCCATGCAAATATCCCCTGAACATTTGCCACATTTCTTCCATACGTTTCCCTAAGAACATGTTTCCAATTTATGCTTCCAAGTTCCTGCCTGATAGCTTCATATTTCCCCTTACTCCAATTAAACGCTTTCCTAACTTTTCTGTTCCTATCCCTCTCCAATGCTATGGTAAAGGAGATAGAATTGTGATCATTATCTCCAAAATGCTCTCCCAACGAGAGATCTGACACCTGACCAGGTTCATTTCCCAATACCAGATCAAATACAGCCTCTCCTCTTGTAGGCTTATCTACATATTGTGTCAAGAAACCTTCCTGAACACATTTAACAAACTCCACCCCATCTAAACCCCTCACTCTAGGGAGATGCCAGTCAATATTTGGGAAATTAAAATCTCCCACCATGACAACCCTGTTATTATTACACCTTTCCAGAATCTGTCTCCCTATCTGCTCCTCAATGTCCCTGTTACTATTGGGTGGTCTATAAAAAACACCCAGTAGAGTTATTGACCCCTTCCTGTTTCTAACTTCCACCCACAAAGACTCTGTAGACAACCTCTCCATGACTTTCTCCTTTCTGCAGCCGTGACACTATCTCTGAACAACAGTGCCACGCTCCTACCTCTTTTGCCTCCCTCTCTGTCCTTTCCGAAACATCTAAAGCCTGGCACTCAAAGTAACCATTCCTGCCCCTGAGCCATCCAAGTCTCTGTAATGGCCACAACATCATAGCTCCAAGTACTGATCCACGCTCTAAGCTCATCTGCCTTGTTCATGTTTGAGAGGTACTTAGAGAGTGTAATGTTCAAGCGGGTCTGGCAAGTGATACCGAAAGCACTCTCAGCAAATAGGTATGTTAGTCGTATATTTATAAACAGTAGAAATTCAACCAAGTATTCATGTTCCCCAAGTTACAGACACTACAAATCTGAATATTCAACAAACATACAGAGTTAAACGTGCACACGGAGCATACCTTCCCAATCGTCTTGTCTAAAGCAAAGGGAGAGAGCAAGTCCCTTCCACGTCCTATTTTATATACCCAGGATATTGGAAACTAGACAGCAGCATCTGTCCAATAGGAAAGCGGCTGCAGTTTCTAAACTAACCAATCACAACGTAAGCCACTTTCAACAACCAGAATAAGGTACGCCCCCAGGACAGAGAGGGGCACCTGAGCAAGCCGGAAATCGAGGAATACAGACCTTGAGCAGGCTTGTGGGATCAGTTTAGACTGACATCATGACTTGTGGAGTCATACACCTGTTCAATGTTGAACCTTAGTCCCTAGCTCTGAAAATGTTTCCAGATATTAGTCCTGTACTTTCAATCACTGTGCTCTTGGCTACGGTCCTTCATTTAAAAGCCGTCAGAAGCCTTTAAAATTACACTGTATTTCAACTTGCAATTTACTGCAACAAAATGCCGGATCAGATCACTGACCGTCACTGTCCTGAGCATTGCTGCCATTCTGTGTCCGGGACTGGAACTGCAGCAGAAAGATAACACGATCCATTTGGAAAACAGATCCATTGCTGATGTTGGAATCTGAAACAAAAATAAGAAAATCTGGAAGAACTCAGCCAATTAAGTGCATCTGTGAAAGAGAAATTGATCAACATTTTGGTTCAGTAACCCCTCCTCTCCTGAGAAAGAAAGTGCCACTGAGCTGAAAGATATAGGAGCAGAATTAAGGTCATTCAGCCCATTGAGTCTGTTCCACCATTCAATCATGATTGATTCTTTTCTCAACTCCATTCTCTTGCCTTCTCCACATAACCCTGACAAATCAAGAATGATCCGTCTCTGACACAAGTTATGCTGTCTGTGGCAATGAATTCTATTGATTTGCCACCTTCTGGCAAAAGAAATTCCTCCTCATCTCTGTTCTAAAGGGGCATTCTTCTATTCTGAGGATACTCATGGACAGTTCATCTCCTTAGATTGAGGGAGATTGATCTAGAAAAGGGAGTGAAGTGCCAAAAGTTGAACTTGAGAGTAGAATGGACGTTACTAGCAAAGGTGATGAAACCGGTAAGTTCTGTATGGGCGCAGGAAGACTGTTCGTCAGACTGTTGCTAAGAGGTTCCAGAGTAGATTTGGAACAGGGACTCTTCCACTTAGCCAGCAAGATGTTAGGCATAGCTAAGGAAATCTTACAGAGAGAGGAAATGAGCTCATCAAATACTTCTACTTCATTGAAATATTGCTGAAAATTTGATGTGGATTCATTAATTCCTACTTTAATGGCCAAGCATCTACTCTCCGTCTGCCAGTAAAATGTCGACTGTACTCTTTTCCATCGATGCTGCCTGGTCTGCTGAGTTCCTTCGGCACTCTGTGTGTGTTCTTTAGTTCCTTGCTGGCTTTAGGGAGCAGGTTCATTGTTTCCTCTCCCTTCTCTTTGCTTCCAAGTATTTTCGCTGACATATGCCACATAAAGATTAGCTTTATATTTCACTTGTATATTGAAACATACAGTGAAATGCATCATTTACTACCGACGTAGTCTAAGGATGTGCTGGGGGCACACAAGTGCCTGCATGCTTCCAGTGCTGAGATAGTGTACCCACAGCTTAGTAACACTACATCTATATACCCAGAGGACAATGAAGGACAAGAGAGGGCGAGGAATTGATATTCATGCCATTGGGTTTGAGGCTACCTAGACGGGATATAAGGTGCCTGAGATTGGCCTCGTTGTGAGAAGAGGAGGCCATGGATCAACAGATCAGAATGGAAATAGGATTGGAGTTAAAATGGTTGGCCACAGGGAAACCCTTCTGATTGCGGATAGAATGAAGGAGAAAATACAAGCTCCTTACAGACAGCGTTGGGAATTGAGCTGTGATTGTAGAATGGATTTGATGGGCCAAATGGCCGAATTCAGCTCCTAAGCCTTATACCCACTAGTGTTAGACATTTTGATCCCGGGGTAAAAGATACTAGCAGTCTTTCTGTGCCTCTTATAACTTGACGAATTACTCTCAGCTCTGCGATAAACAATGACAGAGAAGCTATTGGTAAGCTGGTACCAGAGAAGATTTGCAACAGGGACTCTTCCATGTGGCCGGCAAATACATAACCCATGAGAACGGCCGTGGCTGTGCCTTTGATTTGTGTTGGGAGGGATGGGGCTCAGTGCAGATTTGGTTTCCTTTGTCAGAGGAAGTGCAGTAAAGATCCAAAAACAAATTCCAGAGAAGGTAGGACTCCATTCTCTAGATTTTAAGAGGAGAGATCTCACTGGAACCTGCAAAGCTCTTCAGGGCTGGATGCAGAGTGGAAATTTCCTTGTCAGAGTCTACAACAGAGCTCGGTCTCCACTCCAAATGAAACCAGGAGAAATGTCTTCATGGAGAATGGGGAGAGTTTAGTTTCAAAGCAGACACCTTAGGTTAATGGATATTAAGAGAACAGCCAGCATCTTTTTCACAGAGTGGCAATGGCCAATTTCAGAGGCCTTCCACTTCAGGTGAGTGAAGGAAAGATTAGGGGAGACCTCAGAATGCACTGCCAGGGGTGGTGGTAGGGGCAGACACATTATAGACACGAAAAAGATTATTAGATAGTAACATAGGTGTAAATAGAGTGGAGGGTTGAGGGATGTGTACGAGGGAAGGGACAGATTTATCAGGTTTATATACTGTAGCCTGTACTGTGCTGTACTGTTCTAAGCACATCAAGTGACATGGATACGGTACAGGGTGTTAGAGCAATTTTTGGGTTTAGCCCATCTGGCAAATGACAAGCCATCAATCTTCAATTCTGAATATGGATTGCAGATTTCATTTAAAATGCAACTCCAAACAATAGGTTCCTTAAAGCCTTGAATCACAGACCAGGAAATGCTGATTAAAATTCATTTAGATGTCTATGGTGTGAAGTTTGTGTGTGGTTTCAAAGAAAGCATTGCGGATGCATTGTAAATATGGAATTGTCCTTTGATGCTTCACACATAAGATGCCGTGTAGTGTTGGACCAGCCAGACCTTTCCACCGAAAGAGTCCAGAATGATACCTGCTGTATCTTGTCTTGTCAAGTAAAGAAGCTGCTTCACACCTACCAGGAACTTTCTCCAGTGACTTCATTCACGCAACAACGCGGGGTAATGCAATCATGGTAGATCGATTGTGAACTTGATGGACGGTGCAAGAGCTGAAAGGCTCATTAGACATTTTCTCCTATTTGTGTGCCCATAATACCATTCGTAGAACACTACAACACAGAACCAAGCCATTTGGCCCATCTAATCTATGCCAAACCATTCATCTGCCTGGTCCCATCGACCTGTCCCTGGACGTAGCCCTCCCATCCACGTGCCTGTCCAACTCGCTCTTAAATGTTGAAATTGAACTCACAGCTGCCACTTCCACTGGCAGCTCGTTCCACACTCTCACCGCCTTCCGAGTGAAGAAGTTCTCCCTCATCTTCCCCTCAAACATTTCACCTTTCATCCTTAACCCATGACCTCTAGTTGTCGTCCCACCCAACCTCGGTGAAAGAAGCTTGCTTGCATTTACCCTGTCTATAGCCCTCATAATTCTGTATCAAGTCTCTTCTCAATCTTCGAAGTTCCAGGCAATAAAGTCCTAACGTATTCAACTTTCTCCTAACACTCAGGTCCTGAAGTCCCGGCAACATCTTAGTAAATTTTCTCCACACCCTCAATTTTCTTTACATCTTTCCTGTAGGTAGGTGACCAAAACTGCACACAATACTCCAAATTAGGCCTCAACAACATCTTATACAAATTCAACATAACATCCCATCTCCTATCCACTGTCGTAATGAGGCCACACTCAGGTTGGAGAAACAACATCTTTTATTCCGTTTGGGTAACCACCAAGCTGATGGCATCAACATCAATCTCTCTAGCTTCCGATAGTGCTCCCCACTCCCCACCCCAACTTCACCATTCCCCATCCCCTTTTGCCTCTCTCACCTTATCTCCTTTCCCACCCATCACCCCCTCTGGTGCTCCTCCACCTTCTCTTTCTTTCACCAATCAACTTCCCAGCTCTTTACTTCATCCCTCCCCCTCCAGGTTTCACCTGTCACCTGGTGTATCTCTCTCCCGTCCCCCACCTTTTAAATCTACTCCTCAGCTATTTTACTCCAGTCCTGTTGACGGGTTTCAGCCCAAAACGTCGACTGTACTCTCTTCCGTAGATGCTGAGTTCCTCCAGCATTTTGTATGTGCTGCTCCTGTGCTCAATACAAAAGGCCAATGTGCCAAAAGCTTTTTTTATGACCCTATCTACCTATGACGTCACTTCCAACAAATTATGGGCCTGTATTCCCAGATCCCTTTGTTCTACCACACTCCTCAGTGCCCTTCCACTCATTGTGTAAGATTTACCCTGGTTGGTCCCACCGAAATGCAACACCTCACACTCACTCGTCTGCATTAAATTTCAACTGCTGATTTTTTCCAGTTTGTCCAGCTCCTGCTGCAAGCTTTGATAGCCTTTCTCTCTAACACCCCCAATTGGTGGATCCAGTTATCAAATCAGCTCCCAGCTCATTGATAGGGATGACAAACAACAACAGACTCTGCAGCACTCCACCAGTCACAGGCGTCCAGTCAGAGAAGGAACCACCGACTACCCCCTCTGGTGTCTCCCACAATGCCGATGTCTAACCCAATTTACCACCTTATTTTAAATGCCAACCTCAATGCGCCATTAATAACTCTCGGAGACGGGAGGCGAACAATAGGCTTTTATTAGCAGCAAGAGACCATCATACAACATCCTGGAGACTGAGGGAGGAGCAGTGCCTCCAATCGCCTTTATACAGGGGTCTGTGGGAGGAGCCACAGGAGCAGTCAGCAGAGGGGGGTGTCCAGACAGGTATATGTAGTTCACCACAAACCTCTCATGTGAGACCTTGTCAAAAGCCTTGTTAGAGTCCATGTAGACGACATCCACTGCCTTGACATCATCAATTTACCTGGTAACTTCCTTGGAAAACTCTTTAAGATTGGTTAGACATGACTTACCACGCACAATGTCATGTTGGCGACTCCTGATCAGTCCCTGACAATCCAAATACTTATATACCGGTTCTTAAAATACCTTCCAACAACTTTCCCACTACTGATGTCAGGCTCACTGGCCTAGTTAGAGCTGTTAAATGGGTAGTAATGGGGGGGTGGGGGCAATCCGGTCTACAGCTGTCGGTGGTTTCCTTCCCCTTGTCTAGTCTGGTCCAGCCACCTCCCATTTACACAATGACCCGAGGCGTGGAGACGTTGCTCATCGTCCGCCTTCATGAAAAAAGAGGTCTTTCTGGTAGCTTTTGGAAGTGCCTTGGTTGGGGTGAGGAAGTAAAAACCGTTTCCAGGGGTTTGTGGAAGAGCCCTGTTGAGGGTGAGAAGGTTATGGCTCTTTCTGGCAGTTCTTGAAAGAGAATTGTTTGGGCTGGGAACGGCTGACCGTGCTGGCACAGACAGTAGGAATCCATCTTCAGTGTCTGCCAGATTGAGAAAGCCCGCCCTCACCGTAGATTCGGCCTCAGGTTCTCGCCAATCAGATTTAGAGCTGGAAATTACATCATGAAACCTCTGGTGATTTTTTGGGTTTAGGACATAGACATTTAACAATTGACTTTGGCTACCAGTCTTCACATCTGAAAATATGTATTGTGGATTTAATTAGGAGTGCAGCTCTGAACAATGGGTTCCTGAAGCTGTGAATCCTAGTCCAGACAATGCTGATTAAAATTCATTTGGGTGTCTGTGGTTTGGATGAATCGGGAGAGTAAGAAGGTTGTATGTAGTTTCAAAGAAAGTATTGTCCATACACTGTAAATATGGAGTTGTCCTTTGATGTTTGTCACGTAAAATACCAATCCTCACGTCGGGCCACCAAACCTTTCCACCGAAAGCGTCTCCGTATGATGCCTGCTGTACCTTGTTTTGTCGAATAAAGAAGCTGCTTTGTATCTACCAGTAGTTTTCTCCGGCAATTTCTTTCACGCAGCGACAGGCGCCAATTGGCCGAGATCAATCGTCCTTCCAATAAACTGGCCAATTTCAGAGCCAGAAAAGGCAGATGTGAGAAGTCATTTCTCAGCAAGTTGGACTGACGGACATGCTCTGAAAGTCAGCCTGAACTCAATGGGCTGAATTATGAGGAACTGTGAATTCCAGTAATAAGGAGAAAAACAGACATCTCACATTTCAAAACCATCCCATTTACTCAACGATTCAACTTGATTGTCATCTGCCCATGTGCATGTACGCACAGGCAGAATGTAAAGCTAACATATAGCAGCACCACATGCACAAAATTCACAATAAAACCATAAATTATATAGAAAGAAAATGTCCAGAATAAAGTCCATTGGTCTAAATATAATGGAGATCAATTATTAATTTGTTATAATTAGTTAATTATTAACCTGTAACTCCAACAGTTTTGGAAATTGTGATGCACCTTGAGGTCAAATATCCAAGATGTGACCTTCATCAATTTGAAGTGCGGCAGCCGACTTACTCAAACTCTTTGTTTGTTTATGCTTGCACGCCCTCTGCTGTCTTGATCATGCAATTGCTGCAGAGATTGAGAATCCAGATGAGCCACATCAGGAACAGTCAATATCGACGGATCGGTGCCCAGGTTTATACAGTGTGGATAGGCCCCTCTGGTGCTTTGAGATCCTTCAATTAAACAGCCTATTCACGGGATGATTTACAATGAATATTTTCACCTAGAGGCCAATTAAAATCTGGAACACACAGCTATTGTCACTTTATCATATTGTTTTTCTTGCCATAACATTCTGATCTTTCTTCTCTCTGACAGTCTGAACCTTTGTACTCTATGACACATGTCACTGTATTTGCTGTATGACTCTTGTGAGCTGCATGCGAACCAGGCATTTCATTGCCCTTCGACTATAAACAAATATATCTATCTATCCGAGATGCTGGTGGAGGAAGTTATTCTCACAACAGAAGTTTACAGATTGAAGATGCACCCCAGGAAGTTGAGTACTGTACAGGGATTTGAATCTGAGGGTGTGCAAGGAGCTGTGCTCGAATGAGACCTGAAACCAAGTCCAACCAAACTTTTACAGAGTATGCAGGTGCATCCACCCACGTACACTCTCTGGCTTTTTGGAGCTTTTAGTCCAGACTGGGAGTTAAATACTTGTGGACTTGTCGTCACAGTCACAGCCATCTGTTCTCTGAAATAGCTTAGTGGGCTTGGTTCCATGTCCCATTCGGCACAGCCCCTGCAACAATGCCGCACACCATTAGATTAGATTCCTTGCACTCAGCTTCCTGGGGTGGGTCTTGAACCTGAAGACAGAATGCACAAAAGTTTAAAAAAAGCCTTAGTGTTATTTTAAACACGAGAGTCTGCAGATGCTGGAAATCCAGAGCAGCACACACACAAAACGCTGGAGGAAATGAGCAGGCCAAGTAGCATTCATGAAGGGAAATAAACAGTAAACGTCTCGGGCCAAGACTTTTTATCAGGACTGATATGACAGAGCCCTCTCACCCTCCTAGCTTCTCAGCCCAAAATGTCAACCGTACATTCCCTTCCATAGATGCTACCCGACCTGCTGTTCCTTAGCTTTAATTTAGTTACATCCTTAAACATGAATGTAAGTGATGATCCCCTCCTGTCAGACTGTTTGGGGTAACTTCGTTTTTAAAAAAAAACTTTCTTACTGCTCTTCATATATTGTATATCGGTGCACTTTTAATGCTACTGTGACACTGTAATTTCCTTTGGGATCAATAACGTATCTATCTAATGAAAACAAATGTTAGCTTTAATTAAGTCCTTAAACACTAACTTAACTAGCCAATAAAAAAGTTACCTTTCAGCTAGGGCTGTTGCCCCCCCCACCTTTGGTCAAATGCGTCAGCTGTACTTGCCTTAGATTTAACCTAGTCAGGAACGGATTCAGCTGAAGAGTTCAGAGCCTATGGGAAGCCGTGTTGTCCTGTTGGAACTCCATGCACTTGGCAGGGTTTGGACAGGTGACGGCCCTGCCAAGCGCAGAAAGCCGGAATTCTGTAGGGACACACGGGGCCATTTAACCCCAGTCACCACACCACGGCTTGTGAGACATTGCTGTCTGCAGATTGGTGACCATGCTTCAAAATTAAATTCATTTGCCATGAAATACTATTCCGAGCTGAGATCAATGCTCCCCTATGAACCCACTTACAAGCAGACTACAATACTAAATGCAAGATTTTGCAAGACATTGGATTGGGGAGCATGCCTTATGAGAATAGGTTGAGTGAACTCAGCCTTTTCTCCTTGGAGCTCTGGGAAAAAGCATCTGACTATCCACATGATCAATGCCTCTCATCATCTTATATACCTCTATCAGGTCACCTCTCATCCTCTGTCGCTCCAAGGAGAAAAGGCCGAGTTCACTCAACCTATTCCCACAAGAGGACACAGGTTTAAGGTGCTGCGGAGTAGGTACAGAGGAGATGTCAGGGGTAAGTTTTTCACTCAGAGAATGGTGAGTGTGTGGAATGGGCTGCCGGCAACGGTGGTGGAGGCAGATACAATAGGGGCTTTTAAGAGACTTTTGGATAGGTACATGGAGCTTAGTAAAATAGAGGGCTACAGGTAACCCTAGTAATTTCTAAGGTAGGGACACGTTCAGCACAACTTTGTGGGCTGAAGGGCCTGTATTGTGCTGTAGGTTTTCTATGTTTCTATATCTCTGTATTCTGCAGGTGCTGGAAATCTAGAGTAACACACACAAAATGCAAGTGGACCTCAGTCAATCAGGCAGCATCAATGGAAAGTAGTAAAGAGTTGATGGTTTGGGAAGGATCTCGGCCTAAACCGTTGACTCTTTATTCTTCATTATAGATGCTGCCGAAGGATCTCAGCCTGAAGTGTCCACTCTTTACTCCTTTCCATAGACGTGGTCTGAGCTTCTGAGTTCCTCCATTTGATCACAACTTCATTTTAAAGATCAGGGATGACCCATGTGTGGATATAGAAAGTCTACACTCTAGACCCCAGTTCCTTCAGAGCCCCAGCTGAAAGGAGCTGGCTCTGGCTCCTGGACAGTGTCTGGTTCCAAGAGCTCAGTTCTGGAAGTCGCTCTGCACGTTGGGTCTGTGAGACCATGTCCAACTCAGGGAAACACCAAGCCCGATAGGTTCTGTCTACTGAGTCCGAGATAGACTGTATCTTGATGGGCCAAATGGCCTAATTCTGCTCCTGGTCTTATGGTTATTCACAGAGGCACCACCAGTGTTCTCAACTCCAAGAGTAGAGAGTGAGTATGGGCAGTGGGAACTAGCCACAGCTCCTGATATGGAATAGACTCCTGAGGCGGTGGATTAGTGGCAATGTGCGTAAAAAGTTGCTGTTCATTCACAGAATGAGCTTCCAAAAACCACAGGAAAATACCAAGCCAGAACATAATTTCTGCCCACATTGCCTCCCATTGTGGAAGGGTTCTGAGCTTGGCAGGGGAAATGGCGGAGGGGGAAAGGGAGAAAGAGAGAGGTACACACACACACACACACACACACACACACACACACACACACACACACACACACACACACACACACACACACACACACACACACACACACACACACACACACACACACACACACACACACACACACACACACACACAGTCCTGAACCAAACACAAACTCTTCCCCTACAGTAATAGAAATGGGATTTATCTGTAACAGTGATATGTTGGCCATTCCTGAGCTACACACAAACTCTTCCCCTACAGTAATAGAAACGGGATTTATCTGTAACAGTGATAACAACAGACTGTGTATGCTGGCCAGTTTTACGCAGAAATACGCACAGCAGCATGGGCATCATTTTATTAAGTTCCGCTTATAAAATGTGATGAGAGTACACAAAGAGAAAGCCAGTTTCACTTTTCTGGATTTAACGCTGCAGCGGTTTCAGGAAATGGAATAATGGCTGCCGTCAGTGTGAGAGATGGTAGAATATCACAACTGTCCTGCCCCTCCCCACCCACTCCCCAACTCACCCTGCGCTGGTCACTGTTCATCTGCTATTACCGCTGCCTCACATATCAATACGACTGCTTGTAACGGTGGCAGTAACATTACACAAGCACCTCACACTTCACACCGAAGCAAATTTCCAGGCCCACACACTCAGGGATTTGTATTAACGTTATTCTGTGACTGTACGCTCTGGATTGTAACTATACGTGCTGCGTGGGACTACACCTACTGTAATTTGCATCTTGCCCCCAGAGGAACGGTGTTTCGTTTAGCAGTATACGTTTGTATGGCTGAGTGACAACTCAGCTTCAACTTGAAGTGTTGACACTGATAATCCCAGACCCAAGGGCAGGGGAGCAGGTAGAACACCCCCAGTTAACAGAGCTTCCAAACTGGGTCTGGGTAAAGTGCCTGGAAATTTCAAAAGTAATTCTTCTTGGAACCGATACCAATCCAGTAGCAGTTTTTGAAGAAGTGCGTCTCTCTGGTAAGAACAGATCTCTGTCGTTGTTCTAATCACCACAAGCCTTCCTCATCCCGCCGGTCAGTGCCCCTCCCCTCGGGTTTAGCGGTCGGATGACGGCAGACACCAGGGTAGGGAGCAGAGGGTGTTCAGACCTAGTGACCCCGATCACATAGGCTCAGAACTGTGCAGCGAGTTTGTAGAAGTTCAGGGAAGTGTAACTCCACCCTGAATCCAGCTAATGTGCCAGGGAATCAGACGACAGGTCAACAAACCAGATCACTGAACTCTTCGCCGAGTTCAGTGTAACGCAGTCCGGAGTGCGCTGTGATCCCAAAGGCTTCAAACAGTCGCCGGAGGGGCAGATTGGCAGAGGATCAGGGTGGTACATGCAACCTTGGACCGCAGACCGGTCAACGGCACCGGACGCCAGTGAAGGTGAGAAACGAGTGGCCCCAGGACGGACCCTATCGACCCTTTGAGCAGCACCACCCAGCAGCCTCCCCCAATCTAATCCCGGCCTAATCACGGGACGATCTACCATGACCAATTAACCTACCGACCAGTACCTCTTTGGCCTGTGGGAGGACCCAGAGGAAACTCATGCAGTCATGGGAAAACATACAAACTCCTTACAGTCAGGGACAGGAATTGAACCCGGGTCGCCTGTACTGTAAAACATTGTACTAACAACTACACTACTGCCCATGCTGGGATCTTTCCTGTAATACCATGGGCTCTTAACTTGTTAAGCAGCCTCGTGTGTGGCACCTTGTCAAAGACCTTCTGAACATCCAAGTACCCAACATCAACCAATTCTCCTTTGTCTATCCTGCTTGTTATTTCTTCAAAGAATTCCAATAGATCTTCTCTTGAGAAAATTATGCTGACTATGGTCTATTTTATCATGTGCCTCCAAGTACCAGGAGATCTCATTCTTAATAATCGACTCCAGCATCTTCTAAACCACTGAGGTTAGACTAAGTGGCCCATAGTTTCCTTTCTCCTGTCTCTCTCCTTTCCTGTGGTAAGATGGCGAATGTAGCGGCCTCTCAAAGGTTCAAAGGTCAAGTTTAATGTCAGAGAAATGTATACAATCCTGAAATGCTTTTTCTTCGCAAAACATCCACAAAAACAGAGAAGTGCCCCCAAGAATGAATAACCGTTAAACTAGAGAACCCCAAGGTTTCCCCCAGCTCCCCCCCTCCCCACGTGTAAGCGGCAGCAAGTGGTGACCCCCCTCCCCCCACCGGCAAAACAAAAAGGCACATCGGTACCATCACCGAGCCCAAGCGTGAGCTAAACAATAGTAAAGACACAGACCAAAGTTACCCCAAAGGCTTTGCATTTCATCTGAAATTCGACAAACCAAAGGTTCTGTCTCTCTCTGGCAAGGGAGAGGGAGGTGTCTCCCATTTTCACACCGAGCGGGAGACGTAACAACAACCCACTGGTTTACAATGTTAAATGTCCGTTTCATCGCTTTTTTCGAGCTCTGTGTCTGAAGATCGCAAAGACCTCAGGTCTTCAGGCCCGCAGTGAAAGATTTTCCGGCCTCCCTGACGACACACGAGTCCCCTGCCGTGACACCGCCCCCTCGATCCGCCCATCTCCAGACCCCCGAGGTCTCCGGCTTCCGAACACGATCGAGACTCTCAGGCCGAACCCTTGGTACGTCGAATAGCGGCCAGTCGTGGAACCCCGAGAACGGGTCCCATTCCCGCAAAGAACCAAAGCCTGTGTGTAACTCCAGGTCAGGGTCTTCAAAAGAGAAACCCTGAAAAGGAAAAATAAAGATATCAAAAGTAGAAAAGGGCTGTTTCCGAAGATGCCAGCAAAGGAGACTCTGTTAGGCGCCATCATCCCTCCTAAGCTCCACCCTCAAGGTGCTTTTTCCTCTTTTAAAATTTGCCTTTTACAATCCAAAAGCAATCCTACTCCAAGAACATTGGGTACCGAAGGGCTGCTCTAACTGAACTGCTTGTTCATTGGAGTAGCTGGACTGGTGTTGGTGATGAAGCTGGTCGAGGTGCTGAAGGGGTCGGCCAAGCTGTTGGAGGAGTTGATCAGGATATCGGAGGAGCCAGCTGGGATATTTGAGAAGCCGGTTGGTATACTGGGGGAGCCAGTCGAGATATCGCAGGAGCCTGTTGGGCTATCAGAGGAGCCGGTCGGGATATCAGAGGAGCCGGTTGGGATATCGGATGAGCTGGTCGGGGTATCAGAGGAGCTGGTCGGGATATCGGAGGAGCTGGTTGGGATATCGGAGGAGCTGGTTGGGATATCGGAGGAGCTGGTCGGGATACCGGAGGAGCTGGTCGGGATATCGGAGGAGCTGGTTGAGATATTGGAAGAGCCGGTCAAGATATCGGAGGAGTTTGTTGGGATATCAGAAGAGTCTATTGGGATATCAGAGGAGATCATTGGGATATTGGAGATCATTGGAATATTGGAGGAGATCATTGGGATATTGGAAGAACCGGTCGGGATATTGGAGGAGACCATTGGGATTTTGGAGGAGATCATTGGGATATTGGAGGACACCATTGGGATTTCGGAGGAGATCATTGGGATATTGGAGGACACCATTGGGATTTCGGAGGAGATCATTGGGATATTGGAGGAGACCATTGGAATGTTGGAGGAGATCATTGGGATATTGGAGGAGACCATTGGGATTTCGGAGGAGACCATTGGGATATTGGAGGAGACCATTGGGATATTGGAGGAGCTGGTCAGGATATCGGAGGAGATCATTGGAATATTGGAAGAGCTGGTCGGGATATTGGAGGAGACCATTGGGATTTCGAAGGAGACCATTGGGATTTCGGAGGAGATCATTGGGATATCAGAGGAGATCATTGGGATATCGGAGGAGCCGGTCGGGATATCAGAGGAGATCATTGGGATATTGGAGGAGTTCATTGGGATATCGGAGGAGATCATTGGGATATCAGAGGAGATCATTGGGATATTGGAGGAGTTCATTGGGATATCGGAGGAGATCATTGGGATATCAGAGGAGATCATTGGGATATTGGAGGAGTTCATTGGAATATTGGAGGAGATCATTGGGATATCAGAGGAGATCATTGGGATATTGGAAGTGCCGGTCGGGATATCAGAGGAGATCATTGGGATATTGGAGGAGCTCATTGGCATATTGGAGGAGATCATTGGGATATTGGAGGAGATCATTGGGATATCGGAGGAGATCATTGGGCTATCAGAGGAGATCATTGGGATATTGGAGGAGATCATTGGGATATTGGAGGAGCTCATTGGCATATTGGAGGAGACCACTGGGATATTGGAGATCATTGGAATATTGGAGGAGATCATTGGGATATCAGAGGAGATCATTGGGATATTGGAAGTGCCGGTCGGGATATCAGAGGAGATCATTGGGATATTGGAGGAGCTCATTGGCATATTGGAGGAGATCATTGGGATATTGGAGGAGATCATTGGGATATCGGAGGAGATCATTGGGCTATCAGAGGAGATCATTGGGATATTGGAGGAGCTTATTGGGATATTGGAGGAGATCATTGGGATATTGGAGGAGCTCATTGGCATATTGGAGGAGACCACTGGGATATTGGAGATCATTGGAATATTGGAGGAGATCATTGGGATATCAGAGGAGATCATTGGGATATTGGAAGTGCCAGTCGGGATATTGGAGTAGCTCATTTGGGATACTGGAGGAGATCATTGGGATATTGGAGGAGCTCATTGGGATATTGGAGGAGATCATTGGGATATAGGAAGAGCCGGTCGGTATATTGGAGGAGACCATTGGGATATTGGAGGAGACCATTGGAATGTTGGAGGAGACTACTGGGATATTGGAGGAGCTGGTCGGGATGTCAAAGGAGATGGTTTGGGTTCAGATTTGCTGACCTGGCTGCAGACCATATTGCTGCCCACTATGCAGAAGTACCGGAGCTGGTGCAGTATAGTCGTGGGAGATTGTCTCGGTCATTTCACTTGTGATCACAAGATGCTGTTGGGCAGTGATAATGTAAGTTACCACAGGCCAGTTACCCTTGTCTGGTGAAAGGACAGTCAACATGGGAACTGTGTAGCCTCCGGCTACATCCACACTAGACCGGATAGTTTTGAAAACGCCGGTTTCGCGTAAAAATGATAGGCGTCCACACCTTGCGTTTTTGAAAATATCTCTATCCACACTGAAACGGAGATTTCGGTGAATCTCCTCCTACTGGGCATGCGCAGGACACATCTACCGAAAACAAGCAACATGTTTGGTGTCGAATCTCGCCTTAAAATTGTGCGTTTGTGTAGTTACAGACTAGAAAAACTTAAAGCGCCGGACAGCTGTTGGTTCTCGCGCAGGAGAACTTAAAACTAAAAAAAAAACAAATACTGGAACGTACAGCGGCAACCGACAGGGAGTTCACGGACAGATTGACCCGGCTGACGACGAACATTGAAAAACTGACTAACTCTGTTGCATTAATAAAGCACCTTGTTAATTGTATAAAACATGTCTGCATCAGTGTTATCTTGTATTTCCATACAACACGAATGAATCTGCAGATGCTGGAAATAAATAAAAACACAAAATGCTGGCAGAACTCAGCAGGTCAGACAGCATCTGTGGGAGGAGGTAGTGATGACGTTTTGGGCTGAAACCTTTCATCAGGAGTTTCTTCATCCTGATGAAGGGTTTCGGCCCGAAACGTCGTCACTACCTCCTCCCATAGATGCTGTCTGGCCTGCTGAGTTCTGCCAGCATTTTGTGTTATCTTGTATTTCCATACAATGTTACATTAGGCTGTTACACATCTATTGTCAGAGAAGTACTTGCATAAATAGGTAAACCACCTTCGTATGACCAAGGACAGAAAACAGGGCAAAGTAAGTATACTTATTTATTCAGTAAGTTATGGGTCAAAGTATTTGGTGAGTACATTTCTAACTCTTCTGGCTTCAGTCTCGTTGCCGTCTGTTCTGAGATTGTTAGGATGTGTTCAAGAAAACAATGAAATGGCGAGCTGCCGTCTGACAGCATTTCCAAAAGTCTCTGGTTACCCCGTACATACTGATCTGCCTGAGCAGTGTTTTCAAAAATACCCACCCTGGAAAGTGTTTCTGAAAAGCTCAGGTTTCGGGGGACGAAAACGCCGTTTCAGTGTGGACGGAGGGTAAAAACGAAGAGAAAAAGCTTCGGTTGCGGATTTATCGGGCGTAGTGTGGATGTCGCCTCAGTTGTAGCGAGAACTAGGCCTGGAGCCTCCTGCTTGCCTGCTACCGCGGAACATGGCATGGATGAGCTCAGCTGGGGCCTGGCCTCACCCGGCAGTGCTGCCCTCCTGTGTTTGAGCAGTGGAATGACAGGCTGGGTTGCTTTAATCTGCACACTGACTCGGGAAGATCTAGAGATGGTCCCAGCTCATCAGTGGAACAATTAAATTCTACCTACTCTGATGTCTCTGTTTTCCTTTTCAGGGTGGTTTGGGTCCTCTTGGGATCTTTGATCTACAGTGACACTCAAAAACTGTGGTCCTGTATGACACGTGTTCCTGTTCGTGGAGATTGTCGATTGACCTCGTTTCACTACGTCCAGGCGCCACCTGAAGTCAGGCGACTCGGGGCCTGCATGGTCCTGTTGCCATGGACTCTCACCGGTGTTGCGTACTTCAGGATAGAGGGAGCTGGAGGCAATGAGAGTGGCTGTCGGAGGACCCTGCACTCAGAAATCGGTTTGCCATTCTCGAGTTAGAGAACTCAGAATAAAAAGCAACGCTTCAGACCGACAGTAACGTTGAAACGGTGACTGTTGTCTCCCCTGTCGCTGTGGAAGGAGCGATAGCTGTGTCTCCCTTATTAGTGCGAAGGCAACCCTGTGGGATGCTGAAGATGTTGGAGTGAACAGTTAGCTTTTCGTGTACTGTAGAACACGGTCTCTCTTTGGGGGCTTTTCTGGTGCTTGCGTGATGGGTGGTGGGAATGCTGATGCTTTCTGCTGGAATAAGTGGGGGTGGGGGATGGTTGATGCTGTTTGTTACTGCTCGTACGTGGGAGGGGGGCAGGAGGCTTTGGGTTTCGCATGTCTTTTTTTCTGTCATTCATTCTTTAGGGTTTTCTTGTTTCGAGGATGTCTGTGGAGAGTGAGAATTTCAGATTGTATATTGTAAACATTCTCTGATATTAAATGGAACCCTTGAACCATTGAACACTGCCGGGAGTGTTAAATTTTAATTAAGTTTACTTTGAAGGCACAATTAGGGTTTAGGGCAATGGATAACAGAGCGACTATCTCCCATCGCCAGATACTGCTACAATACAGAGATCGCCCAGAAACAAACCTTCATGGAAATCTGCTGGTTAGATTGCGTGACCTCAGCTTGCTGAGGGAATCAGGCCTGCAGTCCTGGGAGTCGCCTGATGCCAGTGGCCGGAGTTGGGGACGTCGTAAGCAGTGTGCGAGGAAGCGGAAGTGAGGCGAGCGGGCAGGTCTCCGTGCCAGGAGAAAAGTAAGCCCTAGCCGGCCGGCCCTCCCATCCATTCTGCTCTCCAATGGACATTAAATTAGACTACATCTGTGTCAACGGAATATTCGGCGAGAGTACAGAAACGGACGGAATCCCGGAGCACCGCCGTTCAGCTGTTTATATATGTAACACCGGACTACCAACCTACTGACCTCGGCTGTGCCTATTGTCTTGTTTATTATTTATTGTAATGCCTGCACTGTTCTGTGTACTTTATGCAGTCCTGGGTAGGTCTGTAGTCTGGTGTAGTTTTTGTGTTGGTTTACGTAGTTCAGTGTAGTTTTTTGTATTGTTCATGTAGCACCATGATCCTGAAAAACGTTGTCTCATTTTTACTGTGTACTGCACCAGCAGTTATGGTCAAAATGACATTAAAAAGCAACGACTTGACTTGAGACTGTACCTTTGATTGATGGACATTATCGTTCAGGGTCTTGGACTACATGTATATATTTTTTTCAAGTGAAAATGCTTCTTTGCTCGATATTTTGAATTGCGTTACCTGCTATTTTGAAATGTTTTGCACCTTGGCTTCCGAGAAACACGGTCTCGTTCAGCTGTGTCTATGTCTGGTTTGAATGATAATTAAACTTGATTTGATTTTGTTTGAAAGGGTGGAGTGACATTTCAATTTCCAGTCTCCTGGAACCTTTCCAGAATCCAGGGACTCTTGAAAGATCATTACTAACGCCTCCACAATCTCCTCTGCTACCTCTTTCAGAATCCTGGGTGTCCACCATCTGGTCCAGGTGACTTATCTACTTTCAGACCTTTCAGTTTCCCAAGAACCTTCTCCCTAGTCGTGGTAACTTCACACGTTTCATGACCCCTGAAACCTGGAACTTCCATCATATGGCTGGTGTATTTAGAACGATGCAAAATATTTATTCAGTTCATCTGCCATTTCCCTGTACCCCAATACTACCTCCCCAGCATAGTTTACCAGTGGTCCAATATCCACTCCTGCTTCTCTTTTACATTTTATGTATCTGAAGAAATTTGTGGTGTCCTCCTTAATATTATTGCCCAGCTTACTTTCAGATTCCATTTTTACCTTCTTAATGACTTCTTTAGTTGCCCTCTGTTGGTTTTTAAAAGCTTCCCAATCCTCTAACTTCCCAACAAATTTTACTCTATTTACCCTTTTGCCGTGCAATTTCTATCTCTCGTAAATTGTAAGCCAAATCCTTACTACAATTTGTTAGAAAGCTGATTGTAACTTTTTTGCCCGCTCAAATAACAGTGCACACTCAAATAACTGATTCCAAAACACCCTAAGCTAAAATAAAATAAAAATGAAAAATGAAAAATAAAGTGTAAATAAAAATGTTTAAAACTAGTTAGCACTCAGCATTTTTGAGCTGAATAGAAATGTATGCTGTTTGCTCCGGAATCATTACTGTGCAATTTTTGTTATGTAACTGCATATAACTTTTCAGACTTAAGTGCTACTGTCATAAAAATGTATGTATAGTAGTCAGCACCTTAGAATACATAAAATAAAGTTGTTCACCACAAGTTGCCAGAGAACATCTTTCAGAAAATTGGCAATGTATGCCTTTTGCTGTTGTAATGCCAGCTTATGAGCAATTTATTAAAACACTGAATGGTTTTTTTTTTGCCTCTGGCTGCAGAGTCAGATAACTGATACTGTAGGTGTAGTGTATATGAATTTTAGCAAGGAATTTGATAAGGTACCCCATGCAAGGCTTATTGAGAAAGTAAGGAGGCATGGGATCCAAGGGACATTGCTTCGTGGATCCAGAACTGGCTTGCCCACAGAAGGCAAAGTGTGGTTGTAGACGGGTCATATTCTGCATGGAGGTCAGTGACCAGTGGTGTGCTTCAGGGATTTGTTCTGGGACACCTACTCTTTGTGATTTTTATAAATGACCTGGATGAGGAAGTGGAGGGATGGGTTAGTAAGTTTGCTGATGACACAAAGGTTGGAGGTGTTGTGGATAGTGTGGAGGGTTGTCAGAGGTTACAGCAGGACATTGATAGGGTGTGAAGCTGGGCTGAGAAGTGGCAGATGGAGTTCAACCCAGTTAAGTGTGAGGTGGTTCATTTTGGTAGGTCAAATATCTTGGCAGAATATAGCGTTAATGGCAAGACTCTTGGCAGTGTGGAGGATCAGAGGGATCTTGGGGTCCGAGTCCATAGGACACTCAAAGCTGCTACGCAGGTTGACTCTGTGGTTAACAAGGCATACGGTGCATTGGCCTTCATCAATTGTGGTATTGAGTTTAAGAGCCGAGAGGTAATGATGCAGATATATAGGACTCTGGTCAGACCCCACTTTGAGTTCTGTGTTCATTTCTGGTCGCCTTACTACAGGAAGGATGTGGAAGCCATAGAAAGGGCACAGAGGAGATTTACAAGGATGTTGCCTGGATTGGGGAGCATGCCTTATGAGAATAGGTTGAGTGAACTCGGCCTTTTCTCGTTGAAGCGATGGAGTATGAGAGGTTACCTGATAGAGGTGTTTAGGATAATGAGAGGCATTGATCATGTGGATAGTCAGAGGCTTTTTCCCGGGACTGAAATGGCTAGCATGAGAGGATAGTTTTAAGGTGCTTGGAAGTAGGTACAGAGGAGATGTCAGGGGTAAGTTTTGTACGCAGAGAGTGGTGAGTGTGTGGAATGGGCTGCCGGTGACGGTGGTGGAGGTGGCAATGATAGGGTCTTTTAAGAGACTCCTGGATGGATACATGGAGCTTAGAAAAATAGAGGGCTATGGGTAAGCCTAGGTAGTTCTAAGGTAAGGACATGTTTGGCCTGTACAATGCTGTCGGTTTTCTATGTTTCTGTACAGAAACAGTCTACAGCAGCCTTTCTCAACCTTTTTGCCTTGGAGGAACTCTGGAAATAATTTTCAGGTCTCAGGGAATCCCTGCTTAAAATTATTATATCTAGAGCTCATGGTATATTAGCGTGATCAGTAAGCTGTAGATATAATAATCCAAAAATTATTGTCAATGCTCTTTTGAGTAGAAAATGATTTTTAGCCAACCCTTACTGAAAAAAATACGGATAGTTAAGGTTAGCTTACCTTTCTTTCTCTTTCATAAATTTAATAAAAGGCAAACATAATAAATTTCTCAATTCTCGGTCAAACTTGAGATAAGCACACACAGATTTCACCTTCAGCTGAAATGAGACAATTTCTATTCTTCAAGAAAAAGTTTGCTCACACATGTAAGATGTTGAAAACTGCAGCAAAATAACCATTGCTTTCCTATGAGTGGCAGGATACTCTTCTTTCACAGAAATCCAGAACTTGTCCATGGGCAGGTCAGTAAATCTCATCCTGAGTGCATGATCAGAGTGCAGCTAACTAAGTTCTTCTTCTTCTCTCAAAGTCAAGTTCTCAGGCTGAGCTGAAGATTCAGAGAAAGAGTCCCTCACTCATGTTGAAAGGGAGGAAAAATACTGTTCAGTTTTGCTCTGCAGCTCTTCCAAATAGTTTTCAATAAGATTTGAGACTTTCCAATATCCTTCCCTGCTCTCAAGTCCAAGCAGCAGTGGAAACATTTGAGATTTCCTTTTGCAACATGGCTTCTCCAAACATTCAATTCAAGAATCTTGTCACTTAAAGTCAAAACGTTTTCTCCAGGGCCTTGCAGAGACTTGTTCAACTGGTTCATATGATGAAAACTCTCTGTTAAGTAGGCTAGCTTCTGCAGCCAATCTTCATCTTCAAAGCACTTAGCAAAATTTGGCCTACTATTTTCTTGAAAGTACTCTTGCAAATTCACCTTTCAGCTCAAACGCCTTGCTGAGAATTCTTCCCTCTGCTAAGCTACTGGATTTCTGTATGCAGCAGGAGATTGGTGTGCTCTTTGTCCAGGTTTTCAGTTTTTTAAATGTTCTTGAGTTATCTGGTCTTAAAGCTACTAAAGAATTTGCTTCCTGAATCTTTTTACTGACTGTGACTTCAGTTTTCAAAAGCTTTAAGTTGTTTAAAATAATCAGCTATTTTACAAGTCACATGGCTGTGATTTGTAGCTTAGTGTCTTTTCAATTTTTCTGGAGCCATTGCTGCATTTGTAAATTGTTTGCCACAGACCAGGCACAACGGAATAGGACAACTTCGATCTCCAGTCTATGTAAAACCATTGATGAGTAGCTGTCATTGTAAAGATATAGTACCAGCTGATTGCTTTAGTCCTGCCCACTGCTGTCATGTCCAGGACCCAGAAGAGGCTGGTGGACTTCTCCTGGGGCAACGGGAGACATTGGATCTCTGCTGCGGTCCTGAATCTTCAGATGGTGCAGGGCGGTCAGTCGTTGATGTGTGTGTGCGCACCCAGCTGGCGACTCTGCCTCAGCACCCTGCAGAGATCCCTGTACCTCCGAGATGGCGTGCACTGGTTCACACTTGCTCTGCTGGGGACGCTGACTGCAGGAGGGCTCGTGGCTTCCAGTGGACAGCATCAGCAGCAGAGGAGGTCCCCGGTGGAAGTCTCTTTATGCAGGGGTCCTTCCCCTGTACTATGGGGACCTGGGGTGGGAGGTGTTGCACAGGGTTGTACCGTACCACAGGGTTTTGAGCAGGTTCGCTGACACCCCACCCACCTGTCCACTCTGTGCCCGGGAGGGGTCAGTGTACCACGTTTATACGCAGTGTGAGAGGTTGAGTATCTGAAGGGGCTGCTGCTCGGGTTCTGGTTTCACTTCAGCCTCGCACTCCTCGTCTACGGGCACCCAGTACGGAACGGGGTGGGTCGGGAGGAGGATTGCCTGGTGGGCTTGATCCTGGGCCTGGCCTAGAAGGTCATTCATGGCTCTAGGTGGCGGGCAGTCAAGAACTCTGCCAGGGCCAACATTCTACCCCTCTTCTGAGGATACGTCTGTGCCCAGCTGTCCTTGGAGAGGGTGTATGTGGTCACAATGGGGACAGTGGGGGATTTCCAGAAACAGCGAGCCCCCTCCCCCAGGAAAATGCCTGCTTTATAGACAGTAGTAATCATTCTATAATTTCGATTTATTCACTGTCTTGTAAATACTTAATATTTGTACTTTGCATTCGTTGTGTAAATAAACTTTTACAGTTTTAAAAAATACCAACTTCTTTGTGTCTGTTGTTGCACTAGTGCAGTGAAATTACTCAGAAGATTGTAATTCTTCATCATTAACCTTATCACAATTGTCCGTAGGCCTAAAATCCTACTCTTCACAGATTGCCACACTGACCTGTCTTTAGAATGAAAGTGTCCCTCCAACATTCTACTACACAAGTAGAGTCTGTTTGCTCCCAGAAGTCAGTCGACAGCACTAAAGGGAAGTTTGGAGAGGTAATTCGAGAGGAAGAGGCTGGCGTCACAGTCCAAGCTGGGCAAGTCCATTCAATGCTCTGAAATCGCGCTTCACGTACCTCATCAGCCTACCGTCCTCCCTCCGTGTAATACAGAACTCAACAATTACCACCCTACTGTCCTCGCTCCGTGTAATACAACACTCAACAATTACCACCCTACTGTCCTCGCTCCGTGTAATACATCACTCAACAATCACCATACCGTCCTCCCTCCGTGTAATACAACACTCAACAATTACCACCCTGCTGTCCTCGCTCCGTGTAATACATCACTCAACAATTATCGCCCTACCGTCCTTGCTCCGTGTAATACATCACTCAACAATTATCGCCCTACTGTCCTCCCTCCGTGTAATACATCACTCAACAATTATCGCCCTACTGTCCTCCCTCCGTGTAATACAACACTCAACAATTACCACCCTACTGTCCTCGCTCCGTGTAATACAACACTCAACAATTATCACCCTACTGTCCCCCCTCCGTGTAATACAACACTCACCAATTATCACCATACCGTCCTCGCTCCGTGTAATACAACACTCAACAATTATCACCCTACTGTCCTCCCTCCCTGTAATACATCACTCACCAATTATCACCCTACTGTCCTCGCTCCGTGTAATACATCACTCACCAATTATCACCCTACTGTCCTCGCTCCGTGTAATACAACACTCACCAATTATCACCCTACTGTCCTCGCTCCGTGTAATACATCACTCACCAATTATCACCCTACTGTCCTCCCTCCGTGTAATACATCACTCACCAATTACCACCCTACTGTCCTCCCTCCGTGTAATACAACACTCAACAATTACCACCATACTGTCCTCCCTCCGTGTAATACAACACTCAACAATTACCACCATACTGTCCCCCCTCCGTGTAATACAACACTCAACAATTACCACCCTGCTGTCCTCGCTCCGTGTAATACATCACTCAACAATTATCGCCCTACCGTCCTTGCTCCGTGTAAAACATCACTCAACAATTATCGCCCTACTGTCCTCCCTCCGTGTAATACAACACTCAACAATTACCACCATACTGTCCCCCCTCCGTGTAATACAACACTCAACAATTATCGCCCTACTGTCCTCCCTCCGTGTAATACATCACTCAACAATTATCACCCTACTGTCCCCCCTCCGTGTAATACAACACTCACCAATTATCACCATACCGTCCTCGCTCCGTGTAATACAACACTCAACAATTATCACCCTACTGTCCTCGCTCCGTGTAATACATCACTCACCAATTATCACCCTACTGTCCTCGCTCCGTGTAATACAACACTCACCAATTATCACCCTACTGTCCTCGCTCCGTGTAATACATCACTCACCAATTATCACCTTACTGTCCTCCCTCCGTGTAATACAACACTCAACAATTACCACCATACTGTCCTCCCTCCCTGTAATACATCACTCACCAATTATCACCCTACTGTCCTCGCTCCGTGTAATACATCACTCACCAATTATCACCCTACTGTCCTCGCTCCGTGTAATACAACACTCACCAATTATCACCCTACTGTCCTCGCTCCGTGTAATACATCACTCACCAATTATCACCTTACTGTCCTCCCTCCGTGTAATACAACACTCAACAATTACCACCATACTGTCCTCCCTCCGTGTAATACAACACTCAACAATTACCACCATACTGTCCCCCCTCCGTGTAATACAACACTCAACAATTACCACCCTGCTGTCCTCGCTCCGTGTAATACATCACTCAACAATTATCGCCCTACCGTCCTTGCTCCGTGTAAAACATCACTCAACAATTATCGCCCTACTGTCCTCCCTCCGTGTAATACAACACTCAACAATTACCACCATACTGTCCCCCCTCCGTGTAATACAACACTCAACAATTATCGCCCTACTGTCCTCCCTCCGTGTAATACATCACTCAACAATTATCACCCTACTGTCCTCCCTCCGTGTAATACAACACTCAACAATTACCACCATACCGTCCTCGCTCCGTGTAATACATCACTCAACAATTACCACCCTACTGTCCTCGCTCCGTGTAATACAACACTCAACAATTACCACAATACTGTCCCCCCTCCGTGTAATACAACACTCACCAATTATCACCATACCGTCCTTGCTCCGTGTAATACAACACTCAACAATTATCACCCTACTGTCCTCGCTCCGTGTAATACATCACTCACCAATTATCACCCTACTGTCCTCGCTCCGTGTAATACATCACTCACCAATTATCACCTTACTGTCCTCCCTCCGTGTAATACAACACTCAACAATTACCACCATACTGTCCCCCCTCCGTGTAATACAACACTCAACAATTACCACCCTGCTGTCCTCGCTCCGTGTAATACATTACTCAACAATTATCGCCCTACCGTCCTTGCTCCGTGTAATACATCACTCAACAATTATCGCCCTACTGTCCTCCCTCTGTGTAATACATCACTCAACAATTATCACCCTACTGTCCTCCCTCCGTGTAATACAACACTCAACAATTACCACCATACCGTCCTCGCTCCGTGTAATACATCACTCAACAATTACCACCCTACTGTCCTCGCTCTGTGTAATACAACACTCAACAATTACCACCATACTGTCCCCCCTCCGTGTAATACAACACTCAACAATTATCACCATACCGTCCTCGCTCCGTGTAATACATCACTCAACAATTATCACCCTACTGTCCTCCCTTCGTGTAATACAACACTCAACAATTACCACCATACCGTCCTCGCTCCGTGTAATACATCACTCAACAATTACCACCCTACTGTCCTCGCTCCGTGTAATACAACACTCAACAATTACCACCATACTGTCCCCCCTCCGTGTAATACAACACTCACCAATTATCACCATACCGTCCTCGCTCCGTGTAATACAACACTCAACAATTATCACCCTACTGTCCTCCCTCCGTGTAATACATCACTCACCAATTATCACCCTACTGTCCTCGCTCCGTGTAATTCAGAACTCACCAATTACCACCCTACTGTCCTCATTCCGTGTAATACATCACTCAACAATTACCACCCTGCTGTCCTCCCTCCGTGTAATACAACACTCACCAATTACCACCCTACTGTCCTCCCTCTGTGTAATACAACACTCACCAATTATCAGCCTACTGTCCTCCCTCCGTGTAATACAACAATCACCAATTATCACCCTACTGTCCTCCCTCCGTGTAATACAACAATCACCAATTATCACCCTACGTCCTCCCCTCCATGTAATACAGAACTCACCAATTATCACCCTACGTCCTCCTCTCTGTGTAATACATCACTCACCAATTACCACCCTACTGTCCTCCCTCCGTGTAATACAACTCACCAATTACCACCCTACTGTCCTCCCTCCGTGTAATACAACACTCACCAATTACCACACTACTGTCCTCCCACCGTGTAATACATCACTCAACAATTATCACCCTACAGTCCTCCCTCCGTGTAATACAACACTCAACAATTATCACCCTACTGTCCTCCCTCTGTGTAATACATCACTCAACAATTACCACCCTACTGTCCTCCCTCCGTGTAATATATCACTCAACAATTACCACCCTACTGTCCTCCCTCCGTGTAATACATCACTCAACAATTACCACCCTACTGTCCTCCCTCCATGTAATACATCACTCAACAATTACCACCCTACTGTCCTCCCTCTGTGTAATACATCACTCAACAATTACCACCCTATGTCCTCCCTCCGTGTAATACATCACTCAACAATTACCACCCTACTGTCCTCCCTCCATGTAATACATCACTCAACAACTACCACCCTGCTGTCCTCCCTCCGTGTAATACAACTCACCAATTATCACCCTACTGTCCTCCCTCCGTGTAATACAACACTCACCAATTATCACCCTACTGTCCTCCCTCCGTGTAATACAACAATCACCAATTATCACCCTACTGTCCTCCCTCCGTGTAATACAACAATCACCAATTATCACCCTACGTCCTCCCCTCCATGTAATACAGAACTCACCAATTATCACCCCACGTCCTCCCCTCCGTGTAATACAGAACTCACCAATTATCACCCTACTGTCCTCCCTCCGTGTAATACAACACTCACCAATTACCACCCTACTGTCCTCCCACCGTGTAATACATCACTCACCAATTACCACCCTACTGTGCTCCCTCCATGTAATACATCACTCAACAATTACCACCCTACTGTCCTCCCTCCATGTAATACAATACTCACCAATTACCACCCTACTGTCCTCCCTCCATGTTATACATCACTCAACAATTACTACCATACTATCCTCCCTCCGTGTAATACAACACTCACCAATTATCAGCCTACTGTCCTCCCTCCGTGTAATACAACAATCACCAGTTATCACCCTACTGTCCTCCCTCCGTGTAATACAACAATCACCAATTATCACCCTACTGTCCTCCCTCCATGTAATACAACAATCACCAATTATCACCCTACGTCCTCCCCTCCATGTAATTCAGAACTCACCAATTATCACCCTACGTCCTCCCCTCCGTGTAATACATCACTCACCAATTATCACCCTATGTCCTCCCCTCCATGTAATACAGAACTCACCAATTATCACCCTACTATCCTCCCTCCATGTAATACAACACTCAACAATTACCACCCTACTGTCCTTCCTCCGTATAATACAACACTCACCAATTATCACCCTACTGTCCTCCCACCGTGTAATACATCACTCAACAATTACCACCCTACTGTCCTCCCTCCGTGTAATACATCACTCAACAATTACCACCCTACTGTCCTCCCCTCCGTGTAATACATCACTCAACAATTATCACCCTACGTCCTCCCTCCGTGTAATACATCACTCAACAATTACCACCATACTGTCCTCCCTCCGTGTAATACATCACTCAACAATTACCACCCTGCTGTCCTCCCTCCGTGTAATACAACACTCACCAATTACCACCCTACTGTCCTCCCTCTGTGTAATACATCACTCAACTATTACTACCATACTGTCCTCCGTCTGTGTAATACATCACTCAACAATTACCACCCTACTGTCCTCCCTCCATGTAATACAATACTCACCAATTACCACCCTACTGTCCTCCCTCCGTGTTATACATCACTCAACAATTACTACCATACTGTCCTCCCTCCGTGTTATACATCACTCAACAATTACTACCATACTGTCCTCCCTCCGTGTTATACATCACTCAATAATTACCACCCTACTGTCCTCCCTCCGTGTAATATAGAACTCAACAATTATCACCCTACGTCCTCCCCTCCATGTAATTCAGAACTCACCAATTATCACCCTACGTCCTCCCCTCCGTGTAATACATCACTCACCAATTATCACCCTATGTCCTCCCCTCCATGTAATACAGAACTCACCAATTATCACCCTACTATCCTCCCTCCATGTAATACAACACTCAACAATTACCACCCTACTGTCCTTCCTCCGTATAATACAACACTCACCAATTATCACCCTACTGTCCTCCCACCGTGTAATACATCACTCAACAATTACCACCCTACTGTCCTCCCTCCGTGTAATACAACACTCACCAATTATCACCCTACGTCCTCCCCTCCATGTAATACAGAACTCACCAATTATCACCCCACGTCCTCCCCTCCGTGTAATACAGAACTCACCAATTATCACCCTACTGTCCTCCCTCCGTGTAATACAACACTCACCAATTATCACCCTACTGTCCTCCCACCGTGTAATACATCACTCACCAATTATCACCCTACTGTCCTCCCACCGTGTAATACATCACTCACCAATTACCACCCTACTGTGCTCCCTCCATGTAATACATCACTCAACAATTACCACCCTACTGTCCTCCCTCCATGTAATACAATACTCACCAATTACCACCCTACTGTCCTCCCTCCATGTTATACATCACTCAACAATTACTACCATACTATCCTCCCTCCGTGTAATACAACACTCACCAATTACCACCCTACTGTCCTCCCTCCGTGTAATACAACACTCACCAATTATCAGCCTACTGTCCTCCCTCCGTGTAATACAACAATCACCAGTTATCACCCTACTGTCCTCCCTCCGTGTAATACAACAATCACCAATTATCACCCTACTGTCCTCCCTCCATGTAATACAACAATCACCAATTATCACCCTACGTCCTCCCCTCCATGTAATTCAGAACTCACCAATTATCACCCTACGTCCTCCCCTCCGTGTAATACATCACTCACCAATTATCACCCTATGTCCTCCCCTCCATGTAATACAGAACTCACCAATTATCACCCTACTATCCTCCCTCCATGTAATACAACACTCAACAATTACCACCCTACTGTCCTTCCTCCGTATAATACAACACTCACCAATTATCACCCTACTGTCCTCCCACCGTGTAATACATCACTCAACAATTACCACCCTACTGTCCTCCCTCCGTGTAATACATCACTCAACAATTACCACCCTACTGTCCTTCCCTCCGTGTAATACATCACTCAACAATTATCACCCTACGTCCTCCCTCCGTGTAATACATCACTCAACAATTACCACCATACTGTCCTCCCTCCGTGTAATACATCACTCAACAATTACCACCCTGCTGTCCTCCCTCCGTGTAATACAACACTCACCAATTACCACCCTACTGTCCTCCCTCTGTGTAATACATCACTCAACTATTACTACCATACTGTCCTCCGTCTGTGTAATACATCACTCAACAATTACCACCCTACTGTCCTCCCTCCATGTAATACAATACTCACCAATTACCACCCTACTGTCCTCCCTCCGTGTTATACATCACTCAACAATTACTACCATACTGTCCTCCCTCCGTGTTATACATCACTCAACAATTACTACCATACTGTCCTCCCTCCGTGTTATACATCACTCAACAATTACCACCCTACTGTCCTCCCTCCGTGTAATATAGAACTCAACAATTATCACCCTACGTCCTCCCCTTCGTGTAATACAGAACTCACCAATTACCACCCTACTGTCCTCCCTCCGTGTAATACATCACTCAACAATTACCACCCTACTGTCCTCCCTCCATGTAATACATCACTCAACAATTACCACCCTGCTGTCCTCCCTCCGTGTAATACATCACTCACCAATTACCACCCTACTGTCCTCCCTCCGTGTAATACAACACTCACCAATTACCACCCTACTGTCCTCCCTCCTTGTAATACAACACTCAACAATTATCACCCTACGTCCTCCCCTCCGTGTAATACAGAACTCACCAATTATCACCCTACTGTCCTCCCCTCTGTGTAATAAAATATACTAAAAATATACAAAAAGATACTAAAGGTGTTGTGATCTTAGCTTAGGTGTATATTACAAAGTGTGAACCAATACATGCGTGATTATACTGTGGTACATTACAAAAGTTTGTGCAAATACTAATCTCTATTTTACTTTTAAACTTAACATTCAATCTTCCATGATGTTGTCTTTATGATTCACATGCTTTGTCAAATTCCCTCAAAACCAGATCCTGTGGCATTTTGTCAACCTTTGTCCCTTTTCCATTTAACTCTCACGTGGTTAGCTTGCTCACCAGTGTGGAATAGGCCTTCACAGACTCCTTTCACAGGAGTTATCTTATCACCAATGTTTTCCAAACTAAGCCCATTTGCTGAACTTTCACACAATTCGTTAATTTTAAGCAAGTCATTAATTTTATCTTCAGGATCTCTCATTCTATTTGTTTTCAGTTTAACAGCAGCAGATGATCCCTCTTGGTCAAAACAACATTTCAAGTTCTGCCTCTCCAAATCACATACTTGAACAACATCAGCAAGTTGTTTATCTTTAAATTTCCAAACAAACTGTAATTGAGTGACAGGCACCTTGTTAACAAGCCATTGTTCAGTTAACGGCCCCTTCCCTTTTGTCAATCCTTCTAAATACAATTCAGACTTTAAATTTTCTTTATTCAATTTAAGAACAACACCTTTCCCTTCTCCTTCAATAACATTCACCAGCTTTCATCTCATCATTAACTTTTAACACACCTTCTAACACAAACAACTGAAAATTTTCACTTTCCACTGGTACCAAGGTTAACCCTTTCTTCACTGAACCAAGTCCATCTGACCCAAAAGAACTGCATTCCTTTTCAACTAAATCAGATACCTCAGACTTTTCCTGAGTTTCAATACTAGGTTCAGTACCCTGTGACTCCACACCCTCCGTTTTACCACCCTCTGATCCCTCTTGGTACAGGGTCGGTAAAAACGTCTCAGCCAAATCAACCCTAGACTCATTTAAACTGTCTCCTTTCTCAGTCGCCTTTCTAGACATGCTGCGAGTGATTGCGCATGCGGGATAAATCTTGGAATCTATGGGCGGGTCCTCAGCACTCACAGACTTACTTGTCAGCTTCACTGCTGAGTACACATCCCCAGTATCTCTCCAGATCTGCACTGGAACTGGGGTTTCTCCCTCCTTCATAAACACCGTCCCTTCCGAGATAAACTTCTCACGCCCCTCTTGTGCTCTAACTACCTTTGCCTTCCTCATCGATCTGCTGACCGACTCAATGCAACCAGTCGGGACTGCTGTTTTCCCTTTTCCCCTTTCCTTCTTCGGAGCAAAGCACTTAGATGCTATATGACCAGCTTTCCCACAGTTATAACAGGAAGCTAGGAAACTTCCTGCCAGCCTGCTTTTCCTCCTCCTCACCTTTTCCACTAGCTCCCGGCTTATTCTCTGCCTTAGCCGGTGGGCTTTCTCTGCCATCCCTACTGCCTTTCTGGTAGCTCTTATTTGAGGAAAACTTTGACTTGTGGGTTAAAGCGTACTCGTCTGCTAACTTGGCAGTCACAGGCAGAGTCTCTGTCTCCTTCTCATCCAAGTACGTCTTCATACTCTCAGGGATACAGCTTTTAAACTGCTCTATCAGTATTAACTGTAACAGGTTATCATAATCTTCATCAACTTCTTTTGAGGCGCACCAACGCTCACAATATATTTGCATCTCACGGGCAAACTCTAAATACGTGTGGTTCCACGGCTTTCTCAAGTTTTGGAACTTCTGCCGGTATGCCTCTGGCTCCAATTTGTAACTCCTCAGTACAGCCTTTTTTACTTCCTCGTAATCCTTAGACTTATCCATGGACAATGCCGAATACGCTTGCTGAGCCTTCCCCCTAAGTATGCTCTGTACCAGAACAGCCCATTTTCTCTCAGGCCAGTTCTGATTCACAGCCACTTTCTCAAAATGCAGGAAGAACTTATTGACATCCATCTCCTCAAATGGAGGTACCAACTGGATCTCCCGACTAATCTTGAACCCCTCATTTGGGTCTGCCACCCGGTCTCTTCCCTGCTGTACCTTAACTTCTCTATTTCCAGCGCATACTGCCTCTCTTTCTCCCTTTCCTCCATCTGCCTTTCAGCTTTCCTTTCTTCCTCCTCTCTTTCCAGCTGCCTCATCTGAAGTTCATGCTTCCTCTCTTTCTCTTTCTCAGCCAACTTTAATTTTTCTATCTCTAACTGAACCTCCCCCTCGGCTGGTTTCCTCTCAGGGAACAGGTCCAATACATCTGGTGCAAACACACCCTTGGATACATAATGCTTAGCTATTTCTCTCTGTATATCCACCTTTCTCATCGACGATTTCACCTCTGGGAGATCTAATCGTTTCGCAACATTCACCAATTCGGCCTTCCTGGCAAACTCTAATGCCCCCGCAGTCGGGTCTTTTAAAAATTTGACAATCTCCATCTCTGCTGGTTTCCCGTCTGGTTAATCTCACAACCAGATCAGATAAGGGACTTTTATCCCGATTCACTGGCCCCCTAATTTGGTAATCAGATCCCGGACGAGCCCCCAATTTGTTACGTACCCCGTAACTAGGTGTCTAACCAGCAGAGAAAGAAGAATTCGTTGGAGTCTGGTGGTACCAAACTAAAGGTGTTTATTAATAAAAATAAGCAAAACCATATCAATAATGCAAATATACATATAAAACCAGTTAGCAGTAATAAACCTAAAAGTGTAGGAATAATAATAATCAATAATAAACAAGCTCTATCGATGTCTAGGGGTAAATAAATTGTCATAGAAAAGTATAAAGTTCAGTTCAGTTCATGAGTGCTGATGTAGTTATGGTTGTTGTATTGTAATCGTTGGAGAGAGAGAGAGAGAGTGAGAGAGAGAGAGAGAGAGAGAGAGAGAGAGAGAGAGAGAGAGAGAGATGTAACAGCTACAGTCAGGCAAACCTTTCTTTGCTTTCTTAATCCGTCGTATTGGTGTGGTCATTCAGTTATGACCTCTCCGTCCTTCTGCTAGACCGTTCTTCTGTGGTGGACTCGTCACTCTGGCATGAGTGGACACACACACAAGTCCCCACCGGCCCTGCCTTAACACTGATTGCCTTAATGACCGACCTCCTGGTTCGGACTTCAAGACCCCACCTTTCTTGTGGGTTCCAACACTCAATCAGTGTCCACTGGCGTGTCTGGAGGGTGTCTCTCCAGACCTGTCTTTTATTCCTACTCAGGGGGAGTCAGCTATCCATCACTCCTGAATGACTGTGTCCATCAAATAAGGCCACTCCTTCAGTCCACTGAGGAATGTTTATGAGCAAACTATTGTCCTTGCAGTGAAACAGTAAATAATTCAAAAAGGAGTCACAATACGGTTAATCAGCAATTTCCCCCTCTCTCTTATCTGTCGCCAATGTTCTTGCTTGTTTTTCTGTCTCTCTTTCTCATGGTCAGCATAGCAACAGTAATAGTTCGTGTCTATCGGGGGGGGGATGGTTAACTCTGTACCCCATTGTCCATCAGGTCTGTTCATCACTCATAACACAGAACTCACCAATTATCACCCTACCGTCCTCCCCCTGTGTAATACAGCACTCACCAATTATCACCCTTCCGTCCTCCCCCTGTGTAATACAGCACTCACCAATTATCACCCTACCATCCTCCCCCTGTGTAATACAGCACTCACCAATTATCACCCTACCGTCCTCCCCCTGTGTAATACATCACTCACCAATTATCACCCTACCGTCCTCCCCCTGTGTAATACATCACTCACCAATTATCACCCTACCGTCCTCCCCCTGTGTAATACAGCACTCACCAATTATCACCCTACCGTCCTCCCCCTGTGTAATACATCACTCACCAATTATCACCCTACCGTCCTCCCCCTGTGTAATACAGCACTCACCAATTATCACCCTTCCGTCCTCCCCCTGTGTAATACATCACTCACCAATTATCACCCTACCGTTCTCCCCCTGTGTAATACATCACTCACCAATTATCACCCTACCGTCCTCCCCTCTGGGTAATACATCACTCACCAATTATCACCCTACCATCCACCCCTCCGTGTAATACAGAACTCACCAATTATCACCCTTCCGTCCTCCCCCTGTGTAATACAGCACTCACCAATTATCACCCTTCCGTCCTCCCCCTGTGTAATACAGCACTCACCAATTATCACCCTACTGTCCTCCCACCGTGTAATACATCACTCAACAATTACCACCCTACTGTCCTCCCTCCGTGTAATACATCACTCAACAATTACCACCCTACTGTCCTCCCCTCCGTGTAATACATCACTCAACAATTATCACCCTACGTCCTCCCTCCGTGTAATACATCACTCAACAATTACCACCATACTGTCCTCCCTCCGTGTAATACATCACTCAACAATTACCACCCTGCTGTCCTCCCTCCGTGTAATACAACACTCACCAATTACCACCCTACTGTCCTCCCTCTGTGTAATACATCACTCAACTATTACTACCATACTGTCCTCCGTCTGTGTAATACATCACTCAACAATTACCACCCTACTGTCCTCCCTCCATGTAATACAATACTCACCAATTACCACCCTACTGTCCTCCCTCCGTGTTATACATCACTCAACAATTACTACCATACTGTCCTCCCTCCGTGTTATACATCACTCAACAATTACTACCATACTGTCCTCCCTCCGTGTTATACATCACTCAATAATTACCACCCTACTGTCCTCCCTCCGTGTAATATAGAACTCAACAATTATCACCCTACGTCCTCCCCTCCATGTAATTCAGAACTCACCAATTATCACCCTACGTCCTCCCCTCCGTGTAATACATCACTCACCAATTATCACCCTATGTCCTCCCCTCCATGTAATACAGAACTCACCAATTATCACCCTACTATCCTCCCTCCATGTAATACAACACTCAACAATTACCACCCTACTGTCCTTCCTCCGTATAATACAACACTCACCAATTATCACCCTACTGTCCTCCCACCGTGTAATACATCACTCAACAATTACCACCCTACTGTCCTCCCTCCGTGTAATACAACACTCACCAATTATCACCCTACGTCCTCCCCTCCATGTAATACAGAACTCACCAATTATCACCCCACGTCCTCCCCTCCGTGTAATACAGAACTCACCAATTATCACCCTACTGTCCTCCCTCCGTGTAATACAACACTCACCAATTACCACCCTACTGTCCTCCCACCGTGTAATACATCACTCACCAATTACCACCCTACTGTGCTCCCTCCATGTAATACATCACTCAACAATTACCACCCTACTGTCCTCCCTCCATGTAATACAATACTCACCAATTACCACCCTACTGTCCTCCCTCCATGTTATACATCACTCAACAATTACTACCATACTATCCTCCCTCCGTGTAATACAACACTCACCAATTACCACCCTACTGTCCTCCCTCCGTGTAATACAACACTCACCAATTATCAGCCTACTGTCCTCCCTCCGTGTAATACAACAATCACCAGTTATCACCCTACTGTCCTCCCTCCGTGTAATACAACAATCACCAATTATCACCCTACTGTCCTCCCTCCATGTAATACAACAATCACCAATTATCACCCTACGTCCTCCCCTCCATGTAATTCAGAACTCACCAATTATCACCCTACGTCCTCCCCTCCGTGTAATACATCACTCACCAATTATCACCCTATGTCCTCCCCTCCATGTAATACAGAACTCACCAATTATCACCCTACTATCCTCCCTCCATGTAATACAACACTCAACAATTACCACCCTACTGTCCTTCCTCCGTATAATACAACACTCACCAATTATCACCCTACTGTCCTCCCACCGTGTAATACATCACTCAACAATTACCACCCTACTGTCCTCCCTCCGTGTAATACATCACTCAACAATTACCACCCTACTGTCCTCCCCTCCGTGTAATACATCACTCAACAATTATCACCCTACGTCCTCCCTCCGTGTAATACATCACTCAACAATTACCACCATACTGTCCTCCCTCCGTGTAATACATCACTCAACAATTACCACCCTGCTGTCCTCCCTCCGTGTAATACAACACTCACCAATTACCACCCTACTGTCCTCCCTCTGTGTAATACATCACTCAACTATTACTACCATACTGTCCTCCGTCTGTGTAATACATCACTCAACAATTACCACCCTACTGTCCTCCCTCCATGTAATACAATACTCACCAATTACCACCCTACTGTCCTCCCTCCGTGTTATACATCACTCAACAATTACTACCATACTGTCCTCCCTCCGTGTTATACATCACTCAACAATTACTACCATACTGTCCTCCCTCCGTGTTATACATCACTCAACAATTACCACCCTACTGTCCTCCCTCCGTGTAATATAGAACTCAACAATTATCACCCTACGTCCTCCCCTTCGTGTAATACAGAACTCACCAATTACCACCCTACTGTCCTCCCTCCGTGTAATACATCACTCAACAATTACCACCCTACTGTCCTCCCTCCATGTAATACATCACTCAACAATTACCACCCTGCTGTCCTCCCTCCGTGTAATACATCACTCACCAATTACCACCCTACTGTCCTCCCTCCGTGTAATACAACACTCACCAATTACCACCCTACTGTCCTCCCTCCTTGTAATACAACACTCAACAATTATCACCCTACGTCCTCCCCTCCGTGTAATACAGAACTCACCAATTATCACCCTACTGTCCTCCCCTCTGTGTAATAAAATATACTAAAAATATACAAAAAGATACTAAAGGTGTTGTGATCTTAGCTTATGTGTATATTACAAAGTGTGAACCAATACATGCGTGATTATACTGTGGTACATTACAAAAGTTTGTGCAAATACTAATCTCTATTTTACTTTTAAACTTAACATTCAATCTTCCATGATGTTGTCTTTATGATTCACATGCTTTGTCAAATTCCCTCAAAACCAGATCCTGTGGCATTTTGTCAACCTTTGTCCCTTTTCCATTTAACTCTCACGTGGTTAGCTTGCTCACCAGTGTGGAATAGGCCTTCACAGACTCCTTTCACAGGAGTTATCTTATCACCAATGTTTTCCAAACTAAGCCCATTTGCTGAACTTTCACACAATTCGTTAATTTTAAGCAAGTCATTAATTTTATCTTCAGGATCTCTCATTCTATTTGTTTTCAGTTTAACAGCAGCAGATGATCCCTCTTGGTCAAAACAACATTTCAAGTTCTGCCTCTCCAAATCACATACTTGAACAACATCAGCAAGTTGTTTATCTTTAAATTTCCAAACAAACTGTAATTGAGTGACAGGCACCTTGTTAACAAGCCATTGTTCAGTTAACGGCCCCTTCCCTTTTGTCAATCCTTCTAAATACAATTCAGACTTTAAATTTTCTTTATTCAATTTAAGAACAACACCTTTCCCTTCTCCTTCAATAACATTCACCAGCTTTCATCTCATCATTAACTTTTAACACACCTTCTAACACAAACAACTGAAAATTTTCACTTTCCACTGGTACCAAGGTTAACCCTTTCTTCACTGAACCAAGTCCATCTGACCCAAAAGAACTGCATTCCTTTTCAACTAAATCAGATACCTCAGACTTTTCCTGAGTTTCAATACTAGGTTCAGTACCCTGTGACTCCACACCCTCCGTTTTACCACCCTCTGATCCCTCTTGGTACAGGGTCGGTAAAAACGTCTCAGCCAAATCAACCCTAGACTCATTTAAACTGTCTCCTTTCTCAGTCGCCTTTCTAGACATGCTGCGAGTGATTGCGCATGCGGGATAAATCTTGGAATCTATGGGCGGGTCCTCAGCACTCACAGACTTACTTGTCAGCTTCACTGCTGAGTACACATCCCCAGTATCTCTCCAGATCTGCACTGGAACTGGGGTTTCTCCCTCCTTCATAAACACCGTCCCTTCCGAGATAAACTTCTCACGCCCCTCTTGTGCTCTAACTACCTTTGCCTTCCTCATCGATCTGCTGACCGACTCAATGCAACCAGTCGGGACTGCTGTTTTCCCTTTTCCCCTTTCCTTCTTCGGAGCAAAGCACTTAGATGCTATATGACCAGCTTTCCCACAGTTATAACAGGAAGCTAGGAAACTTCCTGCCAGCCTGCTTTTCCTCCTCCTCACCTTTTCCACTAGCTCCCGGCTTATTCTCTGCCTTAGCCGGTGGGCTTTCTCTGCCATCCCTACTGCCTTTCTGGTAGCTCTTATTTGAGGAAAACTTTGACTTGTGGGTTAAAGCGTACTCGTCTGCTAACTTGGCAGTCACAGGCAGAGTCTCTGTCTCCTTCTCATCCAAGTACGTCTTCATACTCTCAGGGATACAGCTTTTAAACTGCTCTATCAGTATTAACTGTAACAGGTTATCATAATCTTCATCAACTTCTTTTGAGGCGCACCAACGCTCACAATATATTTGCATCTCACGGGCAAACTCTAAATACGTGTGGTTCCACGGCTTTCTCAAGTTTTGGAACTTCTGCCGGTATGCCTCTGGCTCCAATTTGTAACTCCTCAGTACAGCCTTTTTTACTTCCTCGTAATCCTTAGACTTATCCATGGACAATGCCGAATACGCTTGCTGAGCCTTCCCCCTAAGTATGCTCTGTACCAGAACAGCCCATTTTCTCTCAGGCCAGTTCTGATTCACAGCCACTTTCTCAAAATGCAGGAAGAACTTATTGACATCCATCTCCTCAAATGGAGGTACCAACTGGATCTCCCGACTAATCTTGAACCCCTCATTTGGGTCTGCCACCCGGTCTCTTCCCTGCTGTACCTTAACTTCTCTATTTCCAGCGCATACTGCCTCTCTTTCTCCCTTTCCTCCATCTGCCTTTCAGCTTTCCTTTCTTCCTCTTCTCTTTCCAGCTGCCTCATCTGAAGTTCATGCTTCCTCTCTTTCTCTTTCTCAGCCAACTTTAATTTTTCTATCTCTAACTGAACCTCCCCCTCGGCTGGTTTCCTCTCAGGGAACAGGTCCAATACATCTGGTGCAAACACACCCTTGGATACATAATGCTTAGCTATTTCTCTCTGTATATCCACCTTTCTCATCGACGATTTCACCTCTGGGAGATCTAATCGTTTCGCAACATTCACCAATTCGGCCTTCCTGGCAAACTCTAATGCCCCCGCAGTCGGGTCTTTTAAAAATTTGACAATCTCCATCTCTGCTGGTTTCCCGTCTGGTTAATCTCACAACCAGATCAGATAAGGGACTTTTATCCCGATTCACTGGCCCCCTAATTTGGTAATCAGATCCCGGACGAGCCCCCAATTTGTTACGTACCCCGTAACTAGGTGTCTAACCAGCAGAGAAAGAAGAATTCGTTGGAGTCTGGTGGTACCAAACTAAAGGTGTTTATTAATAAAAATAAGCAAAACCATATCAATAATGCAAATATACATATAAAACCAGTTAGCAGTAATAAACCTAAAAGTGTAGGAATAATAATAATCAATAATAAACAAGCTCTATCGATGTCTAGGGGTAAATAAATTGTCATAGAAAAGTATAAAGTTCAGTTCAGTTCATGAGTGCTGATGTAGTTATGGTTGTTGTATTGTAATCGTTGGAGAGAGAGAGAGAGAGTGAGAGAGAGAGAGAGAGAGAGAGAGAGAGAGAGAGAGAGAGAGAGAGAGAGAGATGTAACAGCTACAGTCAGGCAAACCTTTCTTTGCTTTCTTAATCCGTCGTATTGGTGTGGTCATTCAGTTATGACCTCTCCGTCCTTCTGCTAGACCGTTCTTCTGTGGTGGACTCGTCACTCTGGCATGAGTGGACACACACACAAGTCCCCACCGGCCCTGCCTTAACACTGATTGCCTTAATGACCGACCTCCTGGTTCGGACTTCAAGACCCCACCTTTCTTGTGGGTTCCAACACTCAATCAGTGTCCACTGGCGTGTCTGGAGGGTGTCTCTCCAGACCTGTCTTTTATTCCTACTCAGGGGGAGTCAGCTATCCATCACTCCTGAATGACTGTGTCCATCAAATAAGGCCACTCCTTCAGTCCACTGAGGAATGTTTATGAGCAAACTATTGTCCTTGCAGTGAAACAGTAAATAATTCAAAAAGGAGTCACAATACGGTTAATCAGCAATTTCCCCCTCTCTCTTATCTGTCGCCAATGTTCTTGCTTGTTTTTCTGTCTCTCTTTCTCATGGTCAGCATAGCAACAGTAATAGTTCGTGTCTATCGGGGGGGGGATGGTTAACTCTGTACCCCATTGTCCATCAGGTCTGTTCATCACTCATAACACAGAACTCACCAATTATCACCCTACCGTCCTCCCCCTGTGTAATACAGCACTCACCAATTATCACCCTTCCGTCCTCCCCCTGTGTAATACAGCACTCACCAATTATCACCCTACCATCCTCCCCCTGTGTAATACAGCACTCACCAATTATCACCCTACCGTCCTCCCCCTGTGTAATACATCACTCACCAATTATCACCCTACCGTCCTCCCCCTGTGTAATACATCACTCACCAATTATCACCCTACCGTCCTCCCCCTGTGTAATACAGCACTCACCAATTATCACCCTACCGTCCTCCCCCTGTGTAATACATCACTCACCAATTATCACCCTACCGTCCTCCCCCTGTGTAATACAGCACTCACCAATTATCACCCTTCCGTCCTCCCCCTGTGTAATACATCACTCACCAATTATCACCCTACCGTTCTCCCCCTGTGTAATACATCACTCACCAATTATCACCCTACCGTCCTCCCCTCTGGGTAATACATCACTCACCAATTATCACCCTACCATCCACCCCTCCGTGTAATACAGAACTCACCAATTATCACCCTTCCGTCCTCCCCCTGTGTAATACAGCACTCACCAATTATCACCCTTCCGTCCTCCCCCTGTGTAATACAGCACTCACCAATTATCACCCTTCCGTCCTCCCCTCTGTGTAATACAACACTCACCAATTATCACCCTTCCGTCCTCCCTCTGTGTAATACAGCACTCACCAATTATCACCCTTCCGTCCTCCCCTCTGTGTAATACAACACTCACCAATTATCACCCAACCGTCCTCCCCTCCGTGTAATACAGCACTCACCAATTATCACCCTTCCGTCCTCCCTCTGTGTAATACAGCACTCACCAATTATCACCCTTCCGTCCTCCCCTCTGTGTAATACAGCACTCACCAATTATCACCCTTCCGTCCTCCCCTCTGTGTAATACATCACTCACCAATTATCACCCTTCCGTCCTCCCCCTGTGTAATACAGCACTCACCAATTATCACCCTTCCGTCCTCCCCCTGTGTAATACAGCACTCACCAATTATCACCCTTCCGTCCTCCCCCTGTGTAATACAGCACTCACCAATTATCACCCTACCGTCCTCCCCTCTGTGTAATACATCACTCACCAATTATCACCCTACCATCCCCTCCTCCGTGTAATACAGTACTCACCAATTATCACCCTACCATCCTCCCCCTGTGTAATACAGCACTCACCAATTATCACCCTACCGTCCTCCCCTCTGTGTAATACATCACTCACCAATTATCACCCTACCATCCCCTCCTCCGTGTAATACAGTACTCACCAATTATCACCCTACCATCCTCCCCCTGTGTAATACAGTACTCACCAATTATCACCCTACCATCCCCTCCTCCGTGTAATACAGTACTCACCAATTATCACCCTACCATCCTCCCCCTGTGTAATACAGTACTCACCAATTATCACCCTACCATCCTCCCCTCCATGTAATACAGTACTCACCAATTATCACCCTACCATCCTCCCCCTGTGTAATACAGGACTCACCAATTATCACCCTACCATCCTCCCCTCTGTGTAATACAGCACTCACCAATTATCACCCTACCATCCTCCCCCTGTGTAATACAGCACTCACCAATTATCACCCTACCATCCTCCCCTCTGTGTAATACAGCACTCACCAATTATCACCCTACCATCCTCCCCTCCATGTAATACAGTACTCACCAATTATCACCCTACCATCCTCCCCCTGTGTAATACAGGACTCACCAATTATCACCCTACCATCCTCCCCCTGTGTAATACAGCACTCACCAATTATCACCCTACCGTCCTCCCCCTGTGTAATACAGCACTCACCAATTATCACCCTTCCGTCCTCCCCTCTGTGTAATACAGCACTCACCAATTATCACCCTACCATCCTCCCCTCCATGTAATACAGTACTCACCAATTATCACCCTACCATCCTCCCCTCTGTGTAATACATCACTCACCAATTATCACCCTACCATCCCCTCCTCCGTGTAATACAGTACTCACCAATTATCACCCTACCATCCTCCCCTCCATGTAATACAGTACTCACCAATTATCACCCTACCATCCTCCCCCTGTGTAATACAGGACTCACCAATTATCACCCTACCATCCTCCCCCTGTGTAATACAGCACTCACCAATTATCACCCTTCCGTCCTCCCCTCTGTGTAATACAGCACTCACCAATTATCACCCTACTGTCCTCCCCTCTGTGTAATACATCACTCACCAATTATCACCCTACCATCCTCCCCCTGTGTAATACAGCACTCACCAATTATCACCCTACCATCCTCCCCTCCATGTAATACAGTACTCACCAATTATCACCCTACCATCCTCCCCCTGTGTAATACAGGACTCACCAATTATCACCCTACCGTCCTCCCCTCTGTGTAATACAGCACTCACCAATTATCACCCTACCCTCCTCCCCTCCGTGTAATACAGCACTCACCAATTATCACCCTACCATCCTCCCCCTGTGTAATACAGCACTCACCAATTATCACCCTACCATCCTCCCCCTGTGTAATACAGCACTCACCAATTATCACCCTTCCGTCCTCCCTCTGTGTAATACAGCACTCACCAATTATCACCCTACCCTCCTCCCCTCCATGTAATACTGTGCTCACCAATTATCAATGGCCTACCTATTTCACATCAAAAACTAAGAAGAACTATGGTCCTTCTGTGCACTGCCACACTGGTGTGAGAACGACGAACGCCAGTTGAGAAACCTTGGTCTACAGCACAAGTTTTGGAAGACAACAGTTTAATACAAGTTAACACTTAGTATTTTTCATATAGCTTTTCAGACTGAAGCGCCACTCTCATAAAAATGCATGTAACCAGGAGCATCGAATACATAAAATAAAGTTGCTTACAAGTTGCCATGTTGTTTTTTTCAGAAAATTGCCAATGCATGCCTATTGTTCTTGTTACATTACCAGTGCTTATGTGCAATTTGTTTAAAAACTGAATGTAACTTCCTTTTAGCCTGCACATTCAGAACTGATTCAGAAACACACTGCAGCACAATATACTGAAAATAAATGAAGTTTAGCACAAATTAACATGATTTTTATTCTGGAAGCATTTAATTTGTGATACGCAACTGCATATAACTTTACAGACATACAATAAGTGCTACTGTCATAAAATACATGAAGTTGTTTACAACAAATTGTCACAAAGCATTTTTCAGAAATTTGGCAATGTATGCCTTTTGCTCTTGTAATGCTAATAAAGCTTATGAGCAATTTGTGAAAACACTGAAGGTCTCATTTTTTGCCTCTGACTGTAGATTCATATAACTCACACAGAAAGTCAACAGCAGAAGATAGAGAAAATAACAAAGTTTAATACAAATTAACACTTAATATTTTGAGCAAAACAAATACTAAGTTACATTCAGACTTAAGCACCACTGTCATAAAAGTGCAGATATAGAATATAAGACAATAGAATATATAAAATAAAGTTGTTTACAACAAGTTGCCACATATCAGGAAATTGGCAATGTATGCCATTTGCTCTTGTAACACTAGTACAGCTTATGTGTAATTCGTTAAGAAACTGAATGGAACTTCTTTGCCTTAGGCTGCACATTCAAATAACTGATACAGAAACAACCTACAGTGCAAGATACTGAAATTTTTAAAAAGTTTAATACAAGTTAACACAGTATATTTTAGCAAAATAGAAATATATGCTTTCTACTTCAATATATTCTGCGCAATTTGTGATATGCGACTGAATATTACTTTTCAAAACTTAAGTGCCAATGTTATAAAAATGTATGTATTTTAGACAGCACCACAGAATAAATAAAATAAAGTTGTTTACAACAAGTTACCCCAATGCATTTTTCCGAAAATTTTACTCTGGTAACACATATAGCTTATGTCCAATTTGTTAAAAAACAATTTGCAATTTTTTTCACCTTAGGCATTCAAGTAACTGATTCCAAAACACATTACAGAAGAAGATAGTGAAATAAAGAAGTTTAAAATGAGTTAGCATTTTGAATTTTTGTCCAGAATAGAAATACATGCTTTTTACTCTGGAAGAATTATTTTACATTCAGTGCACTGCATTTCACTGTTCAGACTTAAGTATCACTGTCATAAAAATGTACATATAGAAATCAGGACCACATAATACACAAGATAAAGTTCTTTACAACAAATTACCAAAAAACATTTTTTTAGAAAATTAGCAATGTATGCCTTTTAGTTGTGTAACAGTCATACAGGTGTCTCCCCCCACTCTTTACGAAGGTAGAGTGTTCCTATGAAACCTTTCTTAAGCCGAAATGGCGTAAAGCGAAGAACCATTAATTTATGTGAGAAAATTTTTTGTAAAAGTGAAAATTCTCTTTGTAATGCAAAAACAGGTCACTAAAGTAGGTCTTTTGTAAAAGCGAAGTGGTGTAAAGCGAACATTCGTAAAGCGGGGGACACCTGTATAGGTTAAGTGCAATTTGTTATACAATTGAATGCAACTTTTTTGGCTTTGAACGTACATTCAAATAACAGATTCCAAAACATCCTAAAGCAGAAGATTGTGAAAACAAAAATGGTTAAAACAAGCTAGCACTCAGTATGCTTGAGAAGAATGGAAATCACATTTTTCTCTTGCTACATTCTGTGGAATTGGTGCTATAGATCTGCATATAACTTTTCAGACTTGAGTGCCACTGTCATAAAAATGTATGTACAGTAATCAGGAACATAGAATAGGTTTAAAAATATCATATACAACATGTTGCCACATTGCATTCTTCAGAGAATTGGCAATGTGTGCCTTTAAGTTTGTAAGGTTGGTATAACTTTTGTGCAATTTTTTATAAAACAGAATGTAATTTTTTTCCCTTAGAGTACACATTGAAACTTAGCAGTCTGAACCTATTTCTCTTGTCATGCTAGTATAGGTTATGTGCAATTTGTTATAAAATTGATTGGAATTTTTTTGCCTTAGACTAAATATTCAAATAACTGATTCCAAATCGCTCTGGAGCATAAAATGGTGAAAATCAAAGTGATTAACTCAAGTTAGCAAATAGTATTTTTGAGCAAAATAATGTTTTCAACTGGAAATAAGTGTTTTCAACTGGAAGTATTACTTTACATACTGTGCAATTGGTGTTATAGGACTACGTCACCTTTTCACACCTAAGACATACTGTCATAAAATGTATTCGGGCCATAGAATACATTTATAAAGTTGCCACAGAGCATTTTTCAGAGAATTGGCAATGCATGCCTTTTAGTCCTGTATCACTAGTATAGCTCACGGTCAATTTTTTACAAACTGAATGTAACTTTTTTGATGGAGTCTGCACATTTAAATAACTGAACACAAAACACTCTACCCAATGAGATAGTGTAAACTAAGCCATTTTAATCAAGTTGGCGCTTACTATTTCAGAGCAAAATAGAAATGTATGTTTAATCTGGAAGCATTATTTTACATTCTGTGTAGTTTGTGCAACAGAGCCGCCAGTAACTATTCAGACTTAAGAAGGCAGGAGATTGGACTGAGTGAAAAACTGGATCAGCCATGATGAAATGACGGAACAGACTCGATGGGTCAAATGGCCTAATCCTACTCTTATTGTCTTAAGAGCCATAGTCTTACACATGTATGTATTGTGATCAGGACCATAGAACACATAAAATATATACACCAAGATTCTCAACTGTGTTCTCAGGTGTTCAATTCTGGTCGCCTCATTACAGGAAGGATGTGGAAGCTCTGGAGAAGGTGCAGAGGAGATTTACCAGGATGTTGCCTGGTTTGGAGAACAAGTCATATGGAGCAAGGTTAGCAGAGCTGGGACTTTTCTCTTTGGCGCGTAGAAGAATGAGAGGGGACTTGACAGAGGTCCACAAGATTATTAGAGGCATAGACAGGGAGGATAGTCAGCACCTGTTTCCCAGGGCACCAATAGCAAACACCAGAGGGCATATGGACAAAATTAAGGGAGGGAAGTTTAGGGGAGACATCAGGGGTAAGTTTTTTACACAGAGGGTTGTGAGTGCCTGGAATGACTTGCCAGGGATGGTGGTGGAGGCTAAAACATTAGGGGTATTTAAGAGCCTCTTGGACAGGCACATGGATGAAAGAAAAATGGAGGGTTATGGGGTAATGTGGGTTTAGTACTTTTTTTAAGGATTATATGGGTCGGCACAACATGGAGGGCTGAAGGGCCTGTAGTGTTCTATGGTTAAGATGCCACAAAGCATTTTTCAGAAAATTGACAGTGTATTCCTTTTCCTCTTGGTATAGCTTATGTGCAATCTGTATAAAACAGACTACTCACCCTTTTTGATTTTGTCTGCCTTTTAAGTTGCAACTCATCCTGTTGACTGTAAGCTTGCTCTATCATCAGACTCTCCTAACCACACATTGCCTCTGCAAACCAACTACCCCATCCTCAGCTCTATCACTCCAGTTCCCATCTCCCTGTCAAACAACTCTAGCCAATCTGCCTGCAAGGATATTGGACCCCCTCTGGTTCAGGTGTACCCCTCCCTTTTGCACAGGTTGTCCTTCCCCAGAAGAAACTCAAGTGATCCATAATCTAAAGCCCTGATCCGAGACATGCCTGACCCTGGCATCAAGGAGATAACACACCATTCCTCTGACTAAAAAATCTCTTATCAACACTGCGGTCCTCTTCACCCCTCTACTCTTCTGAACCACAGCACCAGAGACCTGGTCACTGTGGCTCCCCCTGGTAGGTTGACACTCTCAAAAAATATCTACAGGTGTATACTTATTGTTGAGTGGAGTGGCTTTTACTCTTGTAACACTCGTGTAGCCTGTGTGCAATTTGTTATAACACTGAGAGTAACTTTTTTGCCTTGGACTGCACATTGATATAACTGATTCCAAACCACTCTACAGCAGAAGATAATGAAGATTAAAAAAAAGTTTAAAACTAATTCGCATTTAGTATTTTTGAGCAGAATTAAAGCGTACTGTATGTGTTTTACTCTGGAAGCATTACTTCTCATTCTGTGCAATTTGTGTTACGCAACTGCAAATTCTCTTTTCAGACGAGGGGTTACTGTCATAAAACTGGTAATCAGGGCAATAGAATACACAAAAACATTGATAACAACGTGTTGCCACAAAACATTTTTCAGAAAATTGGCAATGTATGCCTTTAGTCTTGGAAAGCTACTGTAGCTTATATGTCTTAGAATAATTACTTATAAAACTGAATGTAATTTCTTTCACTTAGACTGCAGATATTGAGAAATATACCAGATATAATCATTATATATACCTGAACTATAATCACTATGTATTAGCTATTTACTATACTATGTAATCACTTCTAGGTACCGAATATTAATATGTATTATTTTACTAGGCAGATTTTGTTATGTGTTGTTTTCACTAGATACTTTGTACTCTCTTAGCTGCATATTATGGCACTTACAGTACACCTGCTTGTTTGGCAACACCATTAGCTGCGATGTGTCCCATCTATTACACTCAGCCTTTGTTTAGTACGAGATAACGGTGGCGGACAGGATGCTGCGAGCAGGAATGTACTGTGAGGGAGGTTGTCTGAAAAACATAATCTTGGCCACCAATAAGGCCCCAATGCGAACGGGTGAAAAACAATGGTGACGTACCGCGGGCTAGGCAAGAGCGATTAATTAATTCATATATAGATGATATGCAACTAAAAATTGATTGGATATGCTAATAGAACCGAAATGTAACTGAGATAAGAAATTACTATAAAGAATGCTGTACACCGGAGCTGGGTGGGCTTTCGGTGACAAGTTCATTGATTGCCTCAGCCTTTGTTTGCAAATAAAGGTTTAATTTTCTTGAAGAATTGTGTGTGCCTCCAAGTCATTTCAAGTAACCACGACAAAATTGGCGACCGCGAGCAGGGTCGGAAAGAGACCCGCGGTAAAGATTCGGCGGGTTGAGGCCGCTTCCCGGTCCCTCGGGAGCCCTTACAGAGCTAACAGAATTACGGGTGCACCCAGAAAAAGATAAGCGCTTTTTGCGACAATTTGGATTAAAATTCTGTTGGTTTTGGGGGTCTCGGGGACTCAGAGGTGTGTAGCAACTGCCGAAGGGTCTCTCCGATCCAAAGAATCTGGCAGAATTGAGGGTTAACAGAGGAGGCTCAGAGGACTGATCAAGAACACTGCAGTGAGGCTAAGTACAAATAAGTTAATAAGAAGTTAAGAAAAATTCCACGTGGTGTTGGTAAATCCCTGTGGATACCGCTTCGCACAGAGCGAAGGGCTGAACGGGCAGGGTAAGGAAAAATAGAGTAAATCCCTGTGGATACCGCTTCGCACAGAGCGAAGGGCTGCACGGGCAGGGTAAGGAAAATTGAGTAAATCCCTGTGGATACCGCTTCGCACAGAGCGAAGGGCTGCATGGGCAGGGTAAGGAAAATTGAGTAAATCCCTGTGGATACCGCTTCGCACAGAGCGAAGGGCTGCACGGGCTGGGTAAGGAAAATTGAGTAAATCCCTGTGGATACCGCTTCGCATAGTGCGAAGGGCTGCATGGGCAGGGTAAGGAAAATTGAGTAAATCCCTGTGGATACCGCTTCGCACAGAGCGAAGGGCTGAACGGGCAGGGTAAGGAAAAATAGAATAGAATTAGAGTAGAAAATCCTCGTGGATACCGCCTTAAGAGAGAAGGGTCTGAACAGACGAGGTGCAAAGAGCAAGTTCTGTGGATACCGCTCTGAATAGGGGTCTGCACGGGCAGAACAGAATAGACTAGGCATAGTATTAGAGTAAATAATATTATCCAGTAAACAAACTGTGAATCTCTGAAATACCTTAAAAAGAGAGAATAACATGACAGGTGAAGGAACGGCAGTAGAGATTCTGAGCAAAAAATTCCCTTTAATTAAATATGAGATCACAAAAACTTCAGAAAAATGGGAAAAAAGAACCAAAAACCTGGTCACAAAGTGGCCAAGAGAAGGAACGTTTGATGTAAGTTTGTGCGAAGAAATGGAGGGACTAATTAAAAAATTACAAACCAAAAGATAAATCTAAGAAAAGAGGGCAAAAAAGAGAACGAGAAACGGAAGTGCTAAAACTCTTCAGAACGGAGGGAGAAAGGCTGAGGAGGACAGGTAGAATATTGATTACAAGCGAGGAAGACACTAAGGTGCTGGAAAAACAGCCTGTTAGAGAGAGAGGAGGGTACGGTGAGAAGCTGGCTTCAGCTCCGCACCCGGATGCGAAAGAAACAGAAAAACCCCCTCCCTATAATGAGGAAGGAACCCCTAAGCAGTGCCCCCTGCTGACGGGAACAGTAAACATGCAGGGAGAAGTCCAAGTTTGGGATAATGAGGAGGAAAAAAGCGGCGATATAGAACGAGATAGAGGGAGAAAAGATAAAGATAGAACAGGAAAGAAGGGAGATGAAAAGAGTAGTGGAAAGGCTACACCAGCTGAGAGAGGAGGGATTATGAGGAGTATCGGTTATACTGTAGAGACAGACAGACTAGAAGAGAACAGGAATCATCTAGACAACAAGAATGGAGTGAGTTGAGAGGAGGTTGGAGGAAGGTAGGAGACGAGAGTTTGGAGAAAATACGAGAGAGGACGGAGAAGCAGATATTGGAGATGGAAGAGGGGACTAGAGTGGAGAAGGAGCAAGGAAGAAGGTATACCCCAGGAAGGTATGAGTGGCAGCCAGTAGTACTAGGGCCAGCAATAGATGAAGAACCAAGTGAGGAAGGAAGCTTGATTACATGGAACAGGGAGAAGGAAATGCTGCCACTGCTGGTAAAGGGATCAGGACAAGTACAGTATATCCCTTGGGGATCCCAGGACCTGGAAGGGATGAAAAATACTCTGCCTAGTCTGCACGAGGGGGCAGGAAAGTGGATTAGAGCCTTTGAGGAGGAAACAACGGGTGATTGTTGGCTATGGGAGATTTGAAGGCACTGCTGATAAGATTGATGGGAACTTCCAAGTTGAAAGAACTGATGGAGATGGCTGGCTTACAGAATGTGGACAGTCCACAGACTGATGGGGCCAATTTTGATCCAGTGAGACAGAGGGTATGGCAGGCCCTCAGGAAGCTTTATCCACCCAGAGTGGACCCCAAAGCCTTAAAGGGGGAACTACTGGGAGACACTGAAAACCCAGCAGCCTATGTAGAAAACCAGTTGAAAAAGTGGAGACTGGAGACTGAGCAAGAGGTGGAAAATAACTTGTTTCTGAACTCACTGTTCCGACAGAGCATTTTGGATGCAATGCCTCCGCAGGTCAAGTCTAAATTGGAGGAGGTGGTTGGGCTGTCATCACTGACCCCACAAGCATTCAGTGATCACGTAGTCCATGCAGTGGAGAAATATCGGAAAGACAAACGAAAGCTGGCTGAGCAGCAAGAAGAGGTGCAGCGAAAGCTATTGCAAATGCAGCTCGAAGAACTGAAAAAGAAGGACAAAGACAAAAGCAAAAAGATGCTGCCAGCCATCACTAGTGTGAGTACAGCCATTACACCATTAGATGGGGGAACCGGTCATTCTGTCAGTCAAGGGCCAGAAAACCCCATGCCAATAATGAATGTCTCCAGCGGAACATTTCCACAGATGCCCTATTGGGGACAGAGTAGAGTTAAGCAACAGCCCAGACAGGACTGGAACTCCCAAGGAGGGGGGCAGAGGAGTTATGGGCAAAGAGGATTAGAGAGGAGACAGGGGGAAAAGAGAGGCAGAAAGATTGTGCTGGGGATGCAGCCAGCCTGGACACATGAAGAGAGACTGCCCATTTAAACCATGGCCCGTCTCGTATCAGCAGGAGCCGATGGCAAGGGAGCCACAGTTTGGCCACATACCGGCTCCTGGGGGTCCGAGTGGACCTGTAAACCCCTATGCAAGGTATTAGGGGTGCCCCGAGAACTCGAGTGGGAAGGAACATTACCCAATGATAACGAGGGAGGCAGAGGAGGAACCTATGGTCCAGGTTATGTTAGGAGGGCAACTGACACCAATGATGATAGATACTGGAGCCACGTACACCTGCGTACAGCCACAGTATGCCCTTCACCTTCCCATGTCAGGAAAGTTTATTAAGACGGTAGGGTTCTCGGGGAAAACACAGTTGACACAGTGCACGGCTCCAGTGCATTTGAAAATGGGAAATAAAGGAATTGTTTTGCCAGTACTACTATCTAAAGGAACTCCGATTAATTTGTTAGGCAGAGATGCCTTATTGAAACTGGAATTAAAATTAGAATGCACCAGAAATGGACTGAGTGTGGAAAGAGCAGGGGCTCAATTGATAGTGCGAGAAGATAAGAGAGCCAATGTTTCTTGGATAGGGGACATAGAAGACCAGATCTGGGATACCTGGGAAAAGTGGAAACAGGGCGTGCAGGCCATATTACCTGAGGCTGTAGCGCCCAAATCTGAGTTACATTGTACTGTAATTTTCAATGAGACTCAGAATAAGGAGGTAGAGAGGAGATGGAACATGAGGACAGATATTCGACAACACCTAAAAGGGGAAGCCATTGTAATTGGGAAGCAGGGGGCAGCCCTGCAAGTCAGGTGGAATACCTTCTTGAAAGAATGGTACAGGATACCGGAAGCTGTACCCCACATAACCTTGCTGGTAAATGAGGGATACCAGTCTAAAGACTTAGGACCCATGGTAAAGCAGGAATTGCAGTCAGCACCAGCTTTGCCTGACTACGAGAAGGTTTTTCATTTGTATGTATCCAACCGACAGGAGAATACGGTTCTAACACAAGAGACAGGCACAGGAAAAGCAAAGCAGCCAGGAAAGCGTCTGGGTGTACATCAGTTATTATTGCACCCCAGGTAAGCCTAGAGCCGGAACCTGGTTGAGGATAGAGGACCTGGTTGAAATGCCAGGTAGGGCAACGTTGGCAGAACAGACAATGTGGAGGCAACGGGGGGGCAAGCAGAACTTAGAAGGCCTGTAGAGCACAGAGGATGGTTTGTGGGTAGCTCCTACTCCTTTGTTGACTATCCTAATTTCAGAAGCACATGGAGTGGACCATTGTGCAAGGGGGGAAGTAATAAGGAAAATAAAAAAGGATGGTTTCTGGTCGCCTTATTTACAGGCTTCGGTAGACTATATTTTAGCACAGTGTGAGGTTTGTGCACAGAATAATGTTCAAAGGGGGATTGCAACCCCAATAGGTCACATACCCGTGCCTGAAGGACCATTTCGACATCTGGTGATCGACTACGTAGATATGATAAAGACGGTAAGAGGGAAAAGATACATTCTGGTGGTAATTGACAGGTTCAGCAGGTGGGTAGAGGCAATACCCTCGAAGGATCAAGGGGCAGGAACAGTGGTAAAGTTCCTGACAAATGAAGTGATCCCAAGGTTTGGAATACCTTCGGAGATTAGCTCGGACAACGGTTTGGCCTTCATCCAAAAGGTGGTCAAATTGGTATTACAAGTACTGAGAATAAAACAAAGGTTTGGATGTGTGTACCACCCACAGTCACAGGGCATGGTGGAAAGAATCAATGGCACTCTGAAGGCCAAACTAAACAAAATTTGTGCAGACACTAAACTTAATTGGGTCGATGTTTTACCGTTAGCATTGATGAGTTACCGCATGCAAACTAATCGAGTGACATGCCTGACACCGCATGAGATGCTCACTGGGAAGCTATCATACCTGTGATAGGGGTAAGCAAAAATGTTGAATGGATAAATTATATATACTACAATCAACAGAGGTTCATCAACTACACCGATGATGCACTGGAGGCCTTAGGGCAACAGCTGGATGCAACTAGCAGGATGGCGTGGCAAAACAGACAGGTACTGGATTGGCTTTTGGCAGAAAAAGGGGGTGTGTGTGTGTGCGATGTTTGGAGATCAATGCTGCACTTTCATACCGAACAATACTAGCCCAGAAGGGTCTTTCACCAGAGCAATGGATAAATTAAAGGATCTGCGGAAGGAGTTAAACAGAATGCAGGATTTGGGCATCGGTGGTTTGACTGGTTAGAAAGCAAACTAGGGGGATGGGGTGTGTGGCTGATTAAATTGGCAATGACTGCAGGCATTGTGCTGATAAGTTGTGCATTTATTCTGTGCTGTTTTCTTCCATGTCTCAAGACTTTGATAATGCGTGCGACAGCAAAACAATTCCCGATGCTCCTGGAAATTGTTGAATCTGACCCTAGACAAGGAGAAAAGCCGATGATGTACTGTTACAGTCTGCACGATGCAGCAAGCGGACTGGAAGGTGTTAATAATGTGGACACTAGTCTGTAAGGGTGTCTGAGTCTTTTTTCCTGTCTCAGCTACGGAGGGACAGGTTTTTGGCTCAACAGCCTAGGATAACAGAGAGAGATCATTTTGAGCTCCGAGTATGGAAATTGTAGTTGACCCAAATTTGGGATTAAAATGCTGGACTTTATTTTGGCTTTGGTGCACGGCCTCTGAGTGTTCTCTTTCTGTGTGAGACCCTGTGGGTCTCAAAGGGGGGATTATATTGAGAAATATACCTGATATAATCATTATATATACCTGAACTATAATCACTATGTATTAGCTATTTACTATACTATGTAATCACTTCTAGGTACCGAATATTAATATGTATTATTTTACTAGGCACATTTTGTTATGTGTTGTTTTCACTAGATACTTTGTACTCTCTTAGCTGCATATTATGGCACTTACAGAACACCTGCTTGTTTGGCAACACTATTAACTGTGATGTATCCCATCTATTACACTCAGCCTTTGTTTAGTACGAGATAACGGTGGTGGACAGGATGCTGCGAGCAGGAATGTACTGTGAGGGAGGTTGTCTGAAAAACATAATCTTGGCCATGAATAAGGCCCCAATGCGAACGGGTGAAAAACAATGGTGACGTACCGCGGGCTAGGCAAGAGCGATTAATTAATTCATATATAGATGATATGCAACTAAAAATTGATTGGGTATGCTAATAAAACCGAAATGTAACTGAGATAAGAAATTACTATAAAGAATGCTGTACACCGGAGCTGGGTGGGCTTTCGGTGACAAGTTCATTGATTGCCTCAGCCTTTGTTTGCAAATAAAGGTTTACTTTTCTTGAAGAATTGTCTGTGCCTCCAAGTCATTTCAAGTAACCACGACACAGACTCAAATAAATGTTCGCAGAACACTCTATAACATAATGTAGTGAGAACTAAAATGTTTTAAACAAGTTAGCACTTAGTATTTGAGCAAATTAGAAATGTGTAATTTTTACTCTGCAAGCATTACATTCTGTGCAAATAGTGTTAAAAATCTGCCAGTAACTATTCAGACTTTAGGTCCAACCCGCACAAAATTCTGAAGGAAATCAGCAAACCAGGCAGCGTCCAGGAAAAGAATACGGTCCTCTTTTCCTATTTGCTGCCTGACCTGCTGAGTTCCTCCAGCATTTTGTGTGGGTTGCTTGGATTTCCAGCAGATTTTCTTTTGTTTGTGACATACTTTAGGGCCACTGTCTTCCATACTGTATGTATACATTATGATCAGAACCATAGAATACACGAAAAGGCTGTATGCTTTTTACTCTTGTAACGCTAGTATAGCCTATGTGTAACTTGTTATAAAACTGATCGAAACTTTTTTGCCTTGGTCTGAACGTTGATAAAAACATTTCCAAAACACTCTGCAGCTGAATATAGTGAAAATACGTTTTAAACAAGTTAACACTTGGTATTTTTGAGCAAAATAGAAATGTATATTTTTTTAATCTGGAAGGATTACTTTACATTCTGTGAAAATTGTGTTAAGCGCCTGCATTTCCTTTTTTTTTTGACTGAAGTGCCACTGTCATAGAAATGTATCGTATAGTGATTATGAACGGAGAATACCTAAGAGAAATTTATTTACATCAAGTGATTCTGTAAAGCTCGAGTCTGGACTCTGGACCAAAAGTTCGAAGACCGAAGTTGGCAAGTCCAGATATAGAGGGCGAGACTGGGCCTAAGACTGAAGGCTGGAGGCCTGGTGATTGCAAGTCTGGAAGCCTAGGCCAGTCGTTAGAGGTTGGAGGTCCAACGTGTGCAAGACTGAGAGCCTAGGGCCAAGGACTGGAGACCCAGAGGAGGCCTGTCTTGCAGCTAGAAGTTTCTGTGAGTGAGGTCTGGGAGGGAGGAAAGGGGCTTGTTCTGCTGTTGCTGTCTGTGTTGTGTTACTAAATTCAACACTGTGGGCATGTAATGTTACCAGAAAATGTGACGACACCAGCACATCCATGAGTGTGTTTGTTAACGCCAACAACACATTTTACTGTATGTGTCTTACTGGATTTTGTAAAGTGTTACGTACCCCGTAACTGGGTCACTTATCAGCAAAGATAGAGAGGTCCATTGAAGTCTGATGGTACTATTTTTAAAAGTCTTTATTTATAAGGGAGCACAAAAATAAGGTTAATACAAACATTCAGATAATATACGTCATCAATACTCAATCTAAAGCGCGGGTATAGTAATAATCATCAATAAGAAAGAGCTCTATCGTTTGTCTAGGGGGTAATATAGTGTCCGTTGGAAATATAAGAGTCACTCAGTTCCTGCAGGCTTCAGGTTTTTGGGGACTGCTGGGTTTTCACTTGTTGGAGAGAGAGAGAGATTTGTGAGAAAAGAAACTTGCCCGGGTCTTTTGATGAGGCCAATCCATTGAGTCGGGGGAGTTGGTTCCCCATTGTTAGTTCAAGAAAATCGTTTCTGTGGTACCCGCCACCGGCTCCCAGGCAACGGGAACCGAACACACGTGGCTTCCTTCAAATGGCTGCCCGCTATTACGGGATCGCTAGCATCTCTTCTGGTGCGTCTGAGGGGGCTGTTCCTACAGCCCCTCTTTTATCCTGACTGGCAGGGTTGAAGATGTCAATCAGGTTGGTGGATGATACAATCTCTCTCTCACCCCGCCCACGTTGCCCGAGGGCTTGCACGTATACTAGTTTCCAATCCACAAATGTGTCTCCAAGGAATGAGGCATCCAGCACGTCTCTCTCCCATTTCCCGGGTCCACTGACTCACCCTCCCTTTGGTGCTCTTGTGATTCTCACAAAGGAGGGGGCTGCGCACATCACAAAAGAAAGAGCGGATGGCTGCTAGGTCAATGACCACTGAATTAAACTCTTTCTGATCTTGTGGGATGTGAGGTCTAACCGTCTGCTGATGGCTGGATTCTTTCTTCAGGCATGTAAACATTAATGTGCTTTGTAAGCCCAACATATGTTGAGCACCACAAGATACCAAAGAGTGACCATTAAAATGTCTAATTGATTTATGACACTGTTCACTGATCACTGATCACTGTTAATAGACACTTGTGTTGGTTGAATGAAAGAAATTAGACTGTGTTAATTGGCAAGAACAAAGAGTTGCCTGTCTCTGTGAGGCATGTGGACATATTGGACTACTTTTTGAACTTTCTTTGGACTTTGCCCAAGCCGTGACTGGCAACATAATCTGCCATTTGTAATTGATTAAGGGGTGGCACGATAGCGTAGTGGTTAGCACAAAGCTTAACAGTACCAGAGACTGGGTTAAATTCCTGCCTCTGCTGGTAAGGAGTTTAAATGCTCTCCCTGTGACCATGTGGACTTCCCTCAGATGCTCTGGTTTCCTCCCACATTCCAAAGTCGTACTGGTTGGTGGGTTAATTGGTGATTGAAAAATGTCCCATGACTAGGCTAGGATTGAACCAGAGGATTGCTGAGTGGCACAGCTCGAAGGGCTGGAAGGCCTACCCTGTGTTGTATGTCAATCCAAAAATAAACGCGTATGGACTGAGGCCGTCCTCTTTTCCCTTGGTACGTGCACCTGACTGGTGGAATGGGGACCCTCATGGTGGAGAGGTGTCTTGTTGGCTCTATTAGGGCCAGCTGAGAGTCAGACTGTTGCAGAGAATAGTAGTCTATTAGCCCAACTTGAAGGGCCAGATGTTGATGGGGAATGGGCGCAGGTTAAGGCTATTTCTAAATCCTGGCAGCAGCAGGGACAATCCAGGCGCATGATGAACGGAAGTGGGAATGCTCCGAAGCAGCCGACAACTGTGCCCTAGCAGTCGGTAGCAAAGAACTCCTCTTCTCATCCTAGTAGAAAGGAAATGCTTCTGTCCCAGCTTAAGGCAGTGTTGGATAAGGAAGGAATTGACAGAGTACTGACTGGTGTTCTTTATGTGCTACATTGTGAGCCAGGTGAGCTGCGTTCTATAGCCCAGACAGACCAGTGGCCAGTGTGTCCCTACATGGAATGTAATGTTATTCCTAAAAAGGACGTTCCCTGGACGGGTGAATTAGACTCAGGATGGCAGGTTATTCAACCAGTCACCTAGGGGTATGGCCAGGGCTGGAGGACTGTCACTGTTGCTGTATTTGTTAAATTTATTTTTTATTTAGACATACGTAATAGGCCTTTTGAGCCCCATCACCCAGCAACCCCCGACAAGTCCAATCTAACTCTAACCTAACCACAGGGCAATTTACAGTGACCAATTTACCTACCGGGTACGTCTTTGGGGGACCCAGGCATTCCACGGGAGGACATACGGCGACTCCGTATGGAGATTGCCGGGACTGAACTCTGAACTGTAACAGTGCTGCGCTAACCAGTCAGTGACCATGTCACTCATATTCCCGGTGCCCCAGAGGGAGACCCGAGACCATTGTGGTCATACAAGCAGCGGTGAATTGCCCTGTGGACACTGGGGTTGGGGTTACCTCATTACATGGAAATCCAGGGCAGCAAGGGGGTATTCAGGGATATGGGGGATTGGTTACGAATGTCGTACGAAGGAAGGACCATCTCGCTATTGGCGAGGAGCCACCTAGGTCTGCCCACGTGTTCATCCCCCAGGTACCTGAATATATTTTGGGAATTGATTTGTTAATGTGAATCTCAGGACAAACCTTTGGCCGATTTGCTTTTGGTACTAGGAAGGCGTCCGTCCTGGTGGTAACTGGCAAAATGGGAACCTGTCTTTATATCCTTGCCATTACAAGTAGTAGTTATCGAGCAATATTGTATCAGGAGGGCATAAGGACATCAATGGGACAGTCAAGTCCCTCCTAAACCTGGGAGTACTTTGTCCTGCCTCATCACCTTACGGTAGTCCTGTTTGGTCAGTTCAGAAACCTGATGGTTCATGGTGCATGACTACTGATTATCATTAGCTAAATCGGTTTGCCCCTCTGTTGGCCACATCTGTTGTGACCCTGAGTGAGGACCCTTCTAGTGAGACTGACAATTATTATGCTTGTTATTTTTTCTCCATCCCTAATGCTGAGCAGTCACAAGATCGGTTTGCTTTCACACGGAACAGCTTTCAGTACTCTTTTACATGACTTCCACATGGAGGTGTCCATTGTCCTACTATTTGCCAGTGTGGTGGCACAGGATTTGCGTAAATGTGTCCTATCCCTGAGCATTAAATTACCCCACATGTAGATGAAGGGGTTGCAGGGGTCCTCTGGAGAGGACTTTCCAATGTTTTTCATACTTTGATTGATCACATGCGATCCAGGAAATGGGAAGTCAACCCCAAAATCGAGCAGGACGCAGCTGTTCATTTTCTGGGAATACAGTAGATGAATGTCATAGGATAATTCTGGGTAAAGTCAGAAATAAGAATCTAGAAATAGCAGCACCTGCAACAAAGCAAGAAACCCACCGCTTTGTTGGCCTTCTGGATACTGGCAGCGCCACACACCCCAATTGACTGCTCCTCTGACATCTTTTTACAAAATTATAAAAGTTTATTTACAACACATATACACAAGGTATAGACATTCAATATTTACAAGACAGGAAGTATAGTCAGATTAAAATATGGTTACTACCGTCTATAAAAGTCAATAGACTGGGGGGGGCACTGCTCCCAGAAATCCCCCACTGCACCCATTGTGACCGCATGCCCCCTCTCCAAGGGCAGCTGGGTATGAACGTATCTTTGGAAAAGGGGTGGGCATTCAGCCCGGGCAGCACCCTCCACTGAGACCAGTGAATGGCCATCTGGGCCAGGCCCAGGACCAAGCGCACCACGATATCCTCCTCTCACCCCGCCCCCTTCCGCACTGGGTGCCTGTAGATGAGGGGCACAGGGCTGAAGGGCAGCCAGAACCTCAGCAGCAGCTCCATGAGAAACTCAATGTCTCACACTCCATATAAGTGTGGTACACTGACCCCTCCCGCCCACAGAATGGACAGGTGGATGGGGTATCAGTGAACCTGCTCAAAAATCTGTTGTATGGTACTGCCCGATTCAACACCTTCCACCCCAGGTCCCCAATGTACAGGGGAAGGACCCCTGCAAAAAGAGACTTCCATTGAGGACCTCCCCTGCTGTTAGATGGTAACACGGACCGCCAAGGTGTGTCCAGTCGACAGACGAAGGCAAGGAAGTGAAAGATGTGCAGGAGCAGCTCGTACAAGAAATGCTTCAGAGCGTGGGCGTTCCCACGAGATGGCTCACGTTAGGCGGGACCCTCTCCCGAGGGCTGGGTCTGACGATCACATCGGGTGGCGGTGCAGCTGGAAGCCCTACACTTCCCTGGGCTCCTCTGACCTTTCTACACTATGACCAGAAAGAGACTTATTTTTGTATGGGGCCCTGAGCAACAATCAGCTTCTTGAGTCTGCAAAGGAGGCCATCGCCATGATCTTACCCCTCTCCTCATTCAGAAAGCCTCCCCTTTGAACTGCAAGTTTCTGTGAGAGATGATGTGGCTGTCTGGAACCTGTGGAGAAGTATGGAAGAATGAATATGCCTCTGGGTTTCTCGTCCCAAAAAGCTTCGTGATGCTGCCACCAGATGCACTGCTTTTGGGAAACAGCTGTTTGCCTGCTTTAGCAGAGACTGAAACACAGATGGGGGAATTCCCTTTTATCTCTCTGCCCTGATCTTCACATTATGGGATGGGTGCTCTCTGATACACTCTCCCGTAAGTTAGGGCATGCACAACAGAGTTCAATTGGAGAGTGGAAATGGTGTATTTCTGAACGAGTATCAAACCGACCGGATGGATTTATGAACTGGTTGCTGCGTCTGCTGCAGCCCCTCTGGCCCATTGTGTGGGGAGTTCGTTTTCATCTTGTGAGGACGTCTGGTTTACCGATGGTTCCGCAAAATGGAAGAATGGTCATCATCGTTGGAAAGTTGCTGCCTTTCACCACCCAGGTTTTGAAGAAGGAGGGCACTGATGGGTTGAGTCAATATACAGAACTTGTAGCAGTGCATACTGTCGTTATGCACGAAACCGAAGAAGCCCATATTTATACCATTGTTGCTAATGGACTTGCTGTCTGGTTGCCCTAGTGGAACCGGCAGTCTTGTACCATTCTTATGGGAGTGGAGTTATGGAACCAATCAACACATCTTACTATTACAGTTTACCATGCTCACACCCACTTGAAAGATGACTCACCGATGACAAGATTTAACAACATTGCTAACAAACTCACTTACACTGAAAGGTGACATCTAGCTCTCAGTCTCGAATACCATTATTGCTTGGTGGGCCTTTGAGTCTTCTAGTCACTTGGGGATACAGGTACTGTGACGTGGTCTAGGCAGCGGGGATTAGCCCTTCCCACTGATATAGCTCATACAGCGGTAGGGAATTATGGGCTATGTTTAGAAATTAAGAACCTACAACTTCCAAAGCAACCCTCGGCTGCCATTCGCCATGGGTGTGCTCCAGCTCAGATTTGACAAATGGATCATATTGTTCCCCTTCCTTTACAGAAGCAATTCCAGCACCTCCCTCACTATGGCCTTTCGGTGGCAATCCCGACTGTTAAAGCAAGATATAGAACATCTTGTTTCTGTATATGGCAATCCCCTTGAAATTCAATTCGATAGTGATTTGCACCGTTCAGGTTCCAGGACTGTTTCTAATGGTGTATAGTGGGTTTTCTATGTTCCCTATTAATCCTGGGCCAGTGATCTGATTGAACAAATAAATGGCCTATTTTATTTCTGCCCAAACCTTACCTGTCTTTCCCCGTGGTTTGTATAATTTGAACAAATGCCCCTTGAAAGCACGTATTCCCGTTTCTGTTAATGACAGAACACTTTTGTTCCTGACAGCACAACTGAACGTGCAGATGAAGAACCAATTCAGTTCTGCAAGGGCGTAAGGTGTGGGCGACGTAGCTGGTGTCTCTCCCGCCAGTGGAGGGTGAGATTATTGCTGACAGACAAGGAAATACAAACTGGTTGATGGCACAAGGACATCCTGTGTTTGTGGGCAAGGGTAAACTGACTAAGAAAGAATGAAATCATTTCTATCTCTCCCCTTTTGTTGTTAAAGGTTCCTGTCCGAATGTTGCTTTGTTCCGTTTTAATGCTTGTCTTGTGTTTTGTTGGATGTTGGATTTCTGTTGAGACCCAACGATCCATTGATAACCTTGTGATTTGTGAAAATCATATAATTGTTCTGGGAAAAGACGTACATTATACGACATGTGCTAATTGGAGGTATGGTGGGCCTGTAAGTCTGAAGGAATATTGTACACCTAGAGTGTGTGTTTCAATTATATCTGATAAATAAATCTGAACCTGAATTTAAACAGACCGAGCCTGCAGCACGGGCATCCATCAGAACATAATAGTTTGCAAAGTCTATAAGGGGACCAAAAGGAGATGCAGAATTAATGTTTCCTCTGCTGCGTGTTTGCAACCAGGGATCCCGCAACATGCCATATAATATTTCAAACAAATTTTATTTGATTTTAGTACTGTGTTGTATTTTATCATTAATTTTCATTTTGTTTTCCTGAGGCTCAAAACAAATACAAGGCGATGACCATTCGGGGCAGAAATGAGAAGAAATTTTTACACGGTGAATCTCGGGAATTGTTGACACATGGGAGCCGTGTGGGCTCAATCACTAAATTTGTTCAAGACAGATCAAAAGATATTTCGACATCAACAAGATCAAAGGAAATGGTATTGGTGCAGGATACTAGAAGTGAAATTTGCAGTGACCAGATTAAATGATGGAGCGGTGCCAGAGTCAAACAACTTGATTCTTCCAATTCTCATGTCCTTTTGTACACTATATACATTCCTAAAGATGATGTCAATCTATTAAAGGCTTTAATGATTTTGAAGAAAACTTCTGTGGTTTTCATAGAAAAACAAATAAAATCTCACTGTGGGATTGCCCAACACTGAACGTCTGGACTACAAGCAGAATCTATCCGTGAATAATCAGCATTTCCAGCTTTCAATCACCATTTCTCAGTCACAGAGCTTCTTGCTTAATACCTTAAAACACAGTTCATTAACATTTTCCAATACTGTTACAAAGAAATAATGAACTACTTTTTTAGATTTCTTTCAGTAAAGTTTATAAAACATTGCTTTGTAAAATCATTCAACTGGAAATGATTGAACAAAATGTTGAAATGCCGATCGTGCAAGATCTGCACTCAAGAACGACAGAATTGCACAGGTGCCAGCTCATCATTACTGATGGATTCCAAGATGACCCCCTAGTCACGGCTAACAACAAAACCTATTTTTTAAAAAATAAATCCAATTTCAACTCCTTAGCTTGAGTTATAATATCATTTATGATGCAGTGGAGGGAGAAGAGACATATCCCCAATCAGAGTGGCAAGCTTACTAGTCAATGAGGGTCCTCAGCACGGGAATGCCCTGTCCTCCAGCCCCAAATGCTGCTCATTCTTGAAAACTGGCTCTTTCAGCATTTACGTCATCTGCTAGTATTGGGCCACTAGCGGCAGGGGTTGGAATGGAGGGTTCAGCATTCCTGACCTTGTCAAATTCTAATGCAATTTTCAGAGCGGTGGTGTTAAGGTTAACAGACTGCAAGTTGCAGAGGATGGCCACCACTACCCCTTGTGGGGGAGTTTCTGTCTCTGCTTGGCCAGATACCTTGGGGAGGATCAGCAGGACACTGCTGGCACCCACTGACCCACCAGTGTGTGTGAGGTAGTGCCTTCGTTTCCGGCACTGCCCCCACTCTTGCCCTTGCTCCACAATGCCCCAGCCCATGGCGTAGCCACCATCTCTGTCCCAGTTCAGTTCGGTTTTCCCCACTGGTCTCCAGATCATCCTCATGGTGGCCGGCCTAAGGTAGCCCGGGAGCAATGCCTGGTGCCCGTCCTGCAGCTGCCCAGCCTGGTAGCTGTAGAGCATCACGTTACCAAACTTCAGCAAGTCTTGCACAGTGGAGACGAAACCACCTCCAGCCCATTTGTATGAGCAATCCACATATGGAGAGTTAACCAGTCGCCCCTTCTCATTGTAAGTGTAGTACCTGGTGCAGAATGAAAACGGAAAAGATTTAATCATTTACGACGACACAGCTGCAATGATCGTACATCCCAGAAAAACCCTTTCGTTATCACAGTTTTCACCTTCTGTCTGCAGTACAGAGAAAGATTTCAGTTTCATACTGAAGTTCCCAAATCAACAACATAATCAGTTTTTTACTGACATTCATTGTAAGGTAAGTATTAGCCAGAAAAACTCAGGGATAATTCTGCAATAATTCCTTGTTTCCTCAGGTAGTGCTGTGATACCAATGCAATCTGATTGTCACAGTGGATGGTGGATCCCAAAGCTCAGGTTGTAGCAACTGAGGTTGTGTAGGATTCTCTCAATACCAGATAGTACTAATTGGACAGTATGCCATCGTTCGGCTTTCCTTTTCACTCCCTTGATGTACTCATGTACGGAATGAGTATGTCTGGATGGGACGCAAACAAAATCTTTTCACAGTATCTCACTCATGTCACAGTCAAAGTTGCACAGGTACATGCATGCATAAATGTAATGCAGGCAGCATCACAGACATATAGCATTATGTAGGCAACATTCACAAGAAAAACAAATTATGCATAGTTTTTGTAAGAAAGAAAGAACAGAAAACAGCCCATTTTAGTGCAAAATATTCAAGTGGTCATAGTGTTGCTGAACTGTAGAGATTAGGGTTCTACCAAAGTGAGGTTTATTGTCATCTGACTGTACATACAGCCAAACGAGACAGTATTTCTTCTGGACCATGGTGCACCCCCAAAACATATAATACACACAGTACATAAACCAAAATATTACCATAAGAAAGTAATAAAATATAATTCAAAATGTACACAGCCCAGGTAAACAGTACAGCATACAGTAAGCAGCACACTGACCTAGTGACAAGACTTTGGTGGTGGTAGGGTATTCATTAGTCCTGAGGAAGAAGCTGTTACACAGTCTGGCAGTCCGGGTCCTGATGCTCCTGTACCTCCTTCCTGATGGTAGTGGGTCAAAGAGATTGTGGGATGGATGGTGGGGATCCTCAATAATGCTTTCGGCTCTCCGTCTGCCACACTCCTGGTAAATAGGGAGTAGGGCGACCCCGGTGATCCTCTCGGCGGTTTTTACTATCCTCGGTAGGGTCTTGTGGTCCAATGCCTTCCAGCCTCCACACTGCATAATTGTGCAGCCAGACAGGACACTCTCACCGGCACGTGAGATATGGCTGCCATCTGGGACGGACTGGGATCGTTTGGTTAAGAAGTCCAAGATTCCGTTACTGAGAGAGATGCTGAGTCCTAACAAGGACAGCTTACCCATCAGCCTCTAAGGGGTGATCGTGTTAGATGCCGATGGACAGCATCCTGGCATACGAGGCATTGCTTTCTAGGTGGGACAGGACAGAGTGGAGGGCTGAGGCTGTGACACCATCAGTGCACCGGTTTGAGCAGTAGGTGAACTGGAAAGGGTCTAATGAGGTTGGAAGGTAGCATTTTTTTTTAATGATCTATTACCAGCTCCTCAAAGCACTTTATGGCTGTTGAAGTCAGTGCCACTGGGTGCTATTCATTGATGGTTGAAGGAAAGTAACTGTTCTTGAAATTGGTGGTGTAGAACTTCAAGCTTTTGTACCTCCTGCTCAATGGTAGCAGTGAGAAGATGGCATGGACATGGATAGGGGGGATCTTTGATGATGGATGTTGCCTACCTGAGCAGTACTGCCAGGCCAAAATAGTCTGGTTGGGCACAGGCGGCAGATGACCTGGTGGTAAGGTGCAGTTGGCCATTCCGACAGTAATGTACTAAGGCCCTGGCAGATAGGACCACCACTGTGGGCTCCTCTGTAGGGACAAGGGGGTGGGGGTGAAGCTGGTAACCAAGAAGCACTTCAAAGGATGACATACCTGTGGCAGAGGAGGAGTGTAGGACAGCTTAGTCCAGATCCGATACTTCTTCCATGTGGAAAGGTTAGAAGTTGCGAAACACCGCAGAAACGTCTCCACTTGTTGACTGGCTCTTTCTGAATGATCATCGGTCTGCAGATGATAGCCAGAGGACAAACTCACAAAGGGGGCAGAAGGCTTGCCAGAAGAGGGAGAAAAATTGTGGGCACATTGTCTTGAGGGGAGCTGCAGACAACCAGGTCTGCTGTCTCAGTGGTTGATGGAAGCTTGGGGAAGGCAATGAAGTGGACTGCCTTGGAGAACCTGACCACCACTGTCATGATCACCATGGCCCCAATGGGAGGTACGCAAACCCGTGATGAAATCCACGGCGACATTTGACCATAAGTGTCAAGGGTCCAGTAGGGAGCTACAGGAGCCCAGGTTGGAGGAATTGGACCGTGGACACTGAGGGCAGACAGCGATAAACTAACGTACAGTTGATCCACCAGAACCAGCGTCTCAGAAAATCCAGAGTTTCAGAGTTCTCAGAGCTCCAAGCGATTGGGGTGAGAGATCTGAGAGGTTGGAATGATGAGGGTTGGTCTCCACTTCAGCTGGGTAGAACTGTCTTGAAAGGGTATCTGCCTTTGTGTTCTTGGAACCGGTTTAGTAGGAGATGGTGAAGTTGAATTGTGAGAGCCCAGTGAGCCTGTGTGGGTTGAATTAGTGGGTCGATGTATGAATATTAGATTTTGGTGGTCAGTCCATATCAGGGAGGTCTCAGTGTTTCCCATCAGCCAGGATCTCCATTCCTCCAAAGCTCATTTAATAGCGAGTAGCTCCATAATGGTGGTGTATGGCTGAACTTGCGTGAGAAGAAGGGACAAAGGTGTGTCTTCCATTCCAGTCCTCTCTGGAAAAGGATGCCCCGGTGCCCACATCAGACGTCACATCAGATGCCCACATCGCTTCTACCAGAAAAGATGCGGAGGGATTTAGATGGTGGAGAATGGAAATGGTGGTGAAATGGCTCTTGTGCTCCTCGAACACTTGATCTGTAGCAGCAGGCCTGGCCATCCATAAAGTCGGCAACTTGGTGAGGGAGGTGAGAGGAGCTGCGATCTGACTGTAACTTCTGATGAAACGACTGTAGAAGATGGAGAAGCACAAGAAGCAGTGTAGCTGTTTGAGAGAGCGTGGTCGGGGCAATCCAATGACAGCACGCACTTCCTCCGAGTCCACCGTTATGACTTGGGTTGAAAGGGCATAAACCAGGAAGGTAATGACCGAAGTGCAGAACTGGAATTTTTCTAACTTGCAGTACAGTTGGTTTTTGAGGAGACGCTGAAGATCTGAACAACGAATTTAGATGTGGTCTTGCTGGTTCTTGGAGAAGGTGAGGATGTCGTCAAGGTAGACAAACACATACCTGTGTAACATGTCTCAGAGGGTCTCATTAATGGAAAATGGCTAGACTTGGAAAATTCAGAAGGAGTCACCAAGTATTCATAGTGGCCAGTGGGCGTTATAAACACCATCTTCCGATGGTGAATATGGATCAGGTTGTACCTGCTCCGTAGATCCAGTTTGGTGAAGATCTTGACCCTGTAGAGCGTTTTGAATGTGCTCTCCCTCAAGGACAGAGGGTTGCAGTTCTTAATGGTGATTTTGTAATGCCCACAGTAGTCAATGCAGGAACTAAGACCCTCATCTTTCTTTCTGACAAAGAAGAATCCCGTATTGGCTGGGTGCCTGGATGAGCGAATGAAGCCATACTTTAGCGCTTGAGCAAAGTAATCATTCATGGCTTGGGTCTCAGGAGGAGAGAGAGAGAACCGTCAGCCTTGGGGAGAGGTGGTGCCCAAGAGAAGGTTGATCGCTGTATGGCCTGTGAGGTGGCAGGGTTCTGGCAACCCTTTATTTATTTATTCAGAGATACAGTGCAGAACAGGCCCTTACAGCCCAACAACCCACCTACTTAACCCTATACTAAACCCAAGACAAGTTACAATGACCAATTAACCCACTAACTATCTTTGGACTGTAGGAGGAAGTGGAGCAGCCGGTGGAAAACCGAGTGGTCATGGGGAGAATGTACAAACTTCTTACAGACTACACCAGAATTGAACTCAGAACTCTTATACCCTGAGCTGAAATGAGGTGCTATCTTTCCTTTTACTGATGGCTAAGTCATAATACTCCTATGAGAGCTTGGTGAGGTCGAGAGTTTCCTCTGTCTCCCTAAACACAACAAGCAACAAGGTAACCTTTAGACAGGAAGAGTGAAAGCTACAAGTAACTGGTTGAGGCCGGTTAGTTCAATGAGTGAACAGTGTGTGGATGAGAACTAGGGTTAAATAGGCTGCAGGTAATACGTCTGGAATGAGCGACAGGTGAATCCTAATAGCTGGGTGGAGATTGGGGGTGCCTGTATGTGATGGTGTCACCTGGAATAAGCCTGACATACATGAATTGTCAAGTAAGTGTTTAGACAACCAAACACTAGGGTGTTTGAGAAGGTTTTAAGAAGCATCACTGTCAAAATTCCCAAGTGACAAAATATTATCACTTGTAAAACTGCCTACCTCCCTCTCTCAGAAACTTGCTAATCTCAGCTCCAGTGCACCCCAGTGCTTGACTATTTAAACTTCTAACTTCTATTGCTTCCATACTATCTGTAATATTTTTTTTTTGACTTCCTTTCTTTCAAGTGTTACAGCCAAGGTGCTAGTAACCTTTCAGATCTTCATCTTCTCTTGTTTCTGCCCAATTGTTGAGGGAGCTCTAGGCCTTTTCTCCTCCCAGTGCTGTTTACAAGGAGCTACTATGAGAAATTGAAATAAAGGAGGACACAATCCATTTGAAAGTGAAGTGCGTTAACAGAAACACAGTGGAGCTCATCAGCAGACTTTACCTGGCTCGGTTGTATATGATTGGCTCATTTTCATCTGGCACAGTCCTGAGCATATCAAGATCCCGGAACAGTTTAACCATCAACTGCAAGAAGTTTTGCTGAGAAGCCCTCTCCGCTATAGCACCAAGAAGGGTCCAGGCATGTGTTGAATACAAGAACTGATTCCCTGTGAGACACAGAGGGGAAAAACATCATTAACTTTGTAGCAGAATGATTGTCCACGAAGATTTGTGCAGAAATTCTAATTTGCTGAAACTAACATTCATAATCTCAACACCTTTTCAGGTGATTATGGGATGGCAGGGAGGGGTGTGGCTCTGTTTCCCTTCTAGAGCAGTTCTGATGCCCTGAATACGTTTTGCAATCCACAAAGTAAGGATGATGTCGATGTAGATTACAGAAAAGATTCACAAGGATCTTACTGTAACTCGAAGCTATGACAAGACACTAGCTGCTGCATTTTTCCTTGGAATGTAAGAGGCTGAAAGGTGACTCCAGAGGTATATAAAATCATGAGGGACACACATAAGGTAGATGGTTACAGTCTTTTTCCTAGGGTAGGGGAGCATAACGGTAGAGTACATGGGTTTAAGATGAGAGGTAATAAGGGGTATTTTTTTCCATGCAGAGGATGGTAAGTATAAGGAATGAGCTGCCAGAGGAAGTGGCATAGATGAGTACAATTACAATGTTTATAAAGACATTTAAACAGGCACAGGAATAGGGGAAGTTTAGGGGAATACAGGATGAGCTTAGGAAGGCAATTTGTTAGCATGCATGAGTTGGGCTGAAGGGTCTGTTTTGGAGCTGTGTAATTGAATCTATTACTGTTAACACATTTCGAACTGAAACCTAGAATTCTGATCCATAATTAGCATTTTTTTTTTACCAGGTTTGAAAACCAAGGGGTCATTCTCAAAGAGCTTCAGTGATTTTGAAATATTCTCAAATTTTTCTTTGATGTAGTATTCTTCATATTCAAACTCCTTCTTGTTCCGGCAGGTTTTTGACTCTGCAGTGTCTTTAACAAGCTTCTGTCCCTTCTTGTCTTTTTTCTTTTGCTCCCGTACTTTCTTAACATCTTTCTCATAGTGTCGTATGCCACTCAGATGGGACACCAACAACCTTATAGTTATCGTTACCTATTGAAAGAGATTTAATGGTGCTTTTAATAGGTTGTAAAATATTTAAAATCATTTATAATACATGAAAATGGTCAAACTATTTGAATCCACATCTAGCTGACACATATTTGTATCATTATAACTTGCTTATGTAAAGTCAATATATGGTGTATCTTTAATATCATCACTTTTTACATGGAACGAGCTGCCAGAGAAAGTGGTTGTTGCAGGTCCAATAACAACCGTCAAAAGACATTTTGATAAGAAAGTGGATAGGACTGGGTACGGGGATATGGAGGTAAATGGGACCAGCTTGGTGGACACCATGGCCAGAATGGACAAACTGGGTTGAAAAGCCTGTTTTATTTTATGTTATTCTCTCACTCTGTGACTCCAGTAGTGATAGAGCCTCATCTTCAGCTTGGCTTCTCAGCACATCAAACTGCAGTCTTAAAAGCAGTCAATTCTAATTTTGATTTGTCGTCAGATTTGCTATTTAAGTATAAAATTGTGAAAAATATCTGTGAATTATAAATGGAATTACATTTGCAAGACCTGATCCAATTGACTCCTCTGCACTAGACGACAACCATGTTAAGCTACTTGCAAATTAGTAGCTTTAGCTATATAGCTCAACAGGTCCCAATATCAGTTGAATCAATCCATTATGTTTGCCTACTCTTTAACTTGAAATCTGACTACTGCACTATTGGATAACAACTCTTGGATGTGATATTAAAACTAGAGCTTGCCTGCTCTGCCACGTGTACACAGAAGATTTCAAGATGTTGAAGAAGAGCGGCTGTGTCTCAGAATCGTATGATTCAGAAACAGATCCTGCTGCCCACTGTTTACTCCTACCATCAGACACCCACTTACGCTAATCCTACACTTTATTCTCCTTACACTCCTAGTAACTCCCCAGATTCAGCTGCATCTGGCCACACTGGAGGCAATTTACCGTAGCCAATTACCTGTCTTTGAGATCCAAGAAGAAAGCAGAACTCTTGGAGAGGAACCAAGAGAGAGATCATGCAAACTCCATGCAAAGCACACCAGAAGTGGGGCTAACCTCGAGTGCTGGAACTGAGAAGCAGCAGCACTGACTACTGTGCCCAGCAGGGGACATTAGCAATGAGCCATCCAGGAATCCTGGTCAAATGATGCTGAGGCCAACTTACTTTTCTGTACAAAGCAGACATGCACCTAACTTTTTTTAAGTTACAGAAGGTATATTCTCTGTTAATTTGCTATCCTGCATTACCCAAACCACTTTTGTGAAATCTGTATTCCCATTCCCTCTCTTTCTGTTTCACTACACTGATCTTGTCTTGATTCTCTAAAGTGCCCTCCTGTTCACCTCCTCCCAGGAAGGTGCTGAGCTCAGCAGCCACGGCCAAGCCTCACATCTACTCAGCAGAACAGCGTTCAAATTCCATTTGTCACTGTGTGGGTACATGGCCACTCCTACTTTGATTGCCTCCCATATCCTCAAGCACAGAGCTGCCAATCTTCGCTGCACTGCCATCCCTGGCTGCAATTTCTCTCTCTGCTCCTGACATTACTGTGAATTTCCCTGAGAACATCTGCTCCCAATTTACACTTCCAAATTCTTGCCTAATAAAGCACACAGACAGTATTGTTACCATATACTACCCTGAGATTCAATGTCTTGCAGGCATTCATGGCAAAAACACAATGCAATTAATGAAAAACTACAAAGACTGTGAAACAACCAATGTGTCAAAGAAGACAAACCATAAACACAAAAATAAATAAATAATACTGGGAATATCAGCTATAGAGTGCTTGAAAGTGCGTTGAGGTTGTGTTGAGGTGAGTGAGGTTTATCCACCTTGGCTCAGGGGCCTGATGACTGAAGGGTAACATAACTGTTCCTGACCTGATGGTGTGGGGCCCAAGGCCTCCTTCCCGATGGCAGCAGTGAGAAGAGATCACGGGGGTCTTTGATGATCGTCCTTGAACTACAGCTACTTCCTTCATTATTCTTTTATTTTGCATGATTTATTCTGGTCAAGATGGCGCCTGTGTACAATGTTCCTTCGGTCGACATCTCCTGGATAGATCATGAAATCATTTATTTCACTTCCCCAAAGTCTTTTACGTTTTTTCCTTCGTCTGGAATGTGATTCTGGAACTGTTGGAGACTGTGATTTGCAGTTTGCATGTTTCAGCACACTGCAGTCTCTGAGGGGATTCCACGGAGGAGGCACAGGCAGTGCGTGGGAACCTTGTGGCAAGAAGGCTGCAAGCCGATGTTCGACTCCATTTCACTGATTAAAGATTGAAACATCGGCTACCTGTCATTTTATCACTGGTGAGATCACTCTGCTACGGAGAGGGAGACTGCCTTTTTATCACTGGTGAGATCACTCTGCTACAGAGAGGGAGACTGACTTTTTATCACTGGTGAGATCACTCTGCTACGGAGAGGGAGACTGACTTTTTATCACTGGTGAGATCGTCTGTTACGGAGAGGGGAAACTGCCTTTTTATCACTGGTGAGATCACTCTGCTACAGAGAGGGAGACTGCCTTTTTATCACTGGTGAGATCGTCTGTTACGGAGAGGGAGACTGCCTTTTTATCACTGGTGAGATCACTCTGATACGGAGAGGGAGACTGACTTTTTATCACTGGTGAGATCACTCTGCTACGGAGAGGGAGACTGCCTTTTTATCACTGGTGAGATCGTCTGTTACGGAGAGGGGAAACTGCCTTTTTATCACTGGTGAGATCACTCTGCTACAGAGAGGGAGACTGCCTTTTTATCACTGGTGAGATCGTCTGTTACGGAGAGGGAGACTGCCTTTTTATCACTGGTGAGATCACTCTGCTACAGAGAGGGAGACTGACTTTTTATCACTGGTGAGATCGTCTGATACGGAGAGGGAGACTGCCTTTTTATCACTGGTGAGATCACTCTGCTACGGAGAGGGAGACTGCCTTTTTATCACTGGTGAGATCACTCTGCTACAGAGAGGGAGACTGACTTTTTATCACTGGTGAGATCGTCTGTTACGGAGAGGGAGACTGCCTTTTTATCACTGGTGAGATCACTCTGCTACAGAGAGGGAGACTGACTTTTTATCACTGGTGAGATCACTCTGCTACGGAGAGGGAGACTGACTTTTTATCACTGGTGAGATCGTCTGTTACGGAGAGGGGAAACTGCCTTTTTATCACTGGTGAGATCACTCTGCTACAGAGAGGGGAGACTGCTTTTTATCACAGGTGAGATCACTCTGCTACAGAGAGGGAGACTGCCTTTTTATCACTGGTGAGATCGTCTGTTACGGAGAGGGAGACTGCCTTTTTATCACTGGTGAGATCACTCTGCTACGGAGAGGGAGACTGCCTTTTTATCACTGGTGAGATCACTCTGCTACAGAGAGGGAGACTGACTTTTTATCACTGGTGAGATCGTCTGATACGGAGAGGGAGACTGCCTTTTTATCACTGGTGAGATCACTCTGCTACAGAGAGGGAGACTGACTTTTTATCACTGGTGAGATCGTCTGTTACGGAGAGGGAGACTGCCTTTTTATCACTGGTGAGATCACTCTGCTACAGAGAGGGAGACTGCCTTTTTATCACTGGTGAGATCGTCTGTTACGGAGAGGGAGACTGCCTTTTTATCACTGGTGAGATCACTCTGCTACGGAGAGGGAGACTGACTTTTTATCACTGGTGAGATCACTCTGCTACGGAGAGGGAGACTGCCTTTTTATCACTGGTGAGATCGTCTGTTACGGAGAGGGGAAACTGCCTTTTTATCACTGGTGAGATCACTCTGCTACGGAGAGGGAGACTGACTTTTTATCACTGGTGAGATCGTCTGATACGGAGAGGGAGACTGCCTTTTTATCACTGGTGAGATCACTCTGCTACAGAGAGGGAGACTGCCTTTTTATCACTGGTGAGATCGTCTGATACGGAGAGGGAGACTGCCTTTTTATCACTGGTGAGATCACTCTGCTATTGGAGAGGGGAAGACTGCCATTTTATCACTGGTGAGATCACTCTGCTATTGGAGAGGGGAGACTGCCATTTTATCACTGGTGAGGGAGAGGGAGAATGTTACCCAGGTTTTCTACATTTGGATATGGACTTGGACTGTGGACTTTTATTCAGTCATAATGGTTTTTTTGTATTCTGTGTTTTTTGCCTGATCTTTCTTTTTTTGAGTAGGGGGAGGGGAATTTGAGAGTCAATGTTCCGTTTTTGTTTTTTTTGTGCGAAGAGGTGGGATTTGGGGTTGATAATCAAGCTGCCTTTCTTGGTTTCATGGCTTTCTGGAAACTTAGATTATAAATGAACCTTTGAAACTTTAATTTACAATAATTTTGTCTTTACACTGTACTGCTACTGTAAAATAACAAATCTCACGTTATTTAAAACTGTGCTAATAAAGCTGATTGTGATCATTTGTTCTTGAACCAATTGTCAAAACCCTAATCACTAAAGTTTTGCAATGCTATGGCCACTTTGATCACTACAACAGAATGGACTTGCTTTTTTTGTTCTAATTGTATTCTTGTAAAAACAATCTAATCTATGTTTTTCTTGTGAATGTTGTGTATTGGATTCCACGTTCCTGTGATGCTGCTGCAAGTTAATTTTTTATTGCACCTGCACCAGTTTGTATGAGAATAAACTCGAATTTGACTTGCTTTATCTTTGTGCAGAGTTTACGTGCTTCTTTAATATCCTGATTTATGTCTTGCCAATATTATAACCACTATGTAATGTCTGTGAATAAGTGAAGCCAATATTTTCTGCCCTGTTCTATTTCTTAGCTTGACCTAAATTAATTGATATCTCATTCCTGCAGCCCATGACCCTGATTTGGCAATGACTTTGATTTAGAGTCAGAGTCAGTATCCAGGGCTCTATACTCCTACCAGCCTCCCCTTCACTCTATTAAGAACGCACAGAGGTTGAGCTCTCACAATGTTACCTTTAAAAGTCTCCCACTTGCCTGCAAACAACCTCTGCAAGCTCCTGTCTCATATTATCAAAAGGCACCCCTCTGTGGAATGGGGGTTGGTCCATCAACTCCGATAAAACTACAGGGTTCCAGCCAGGACGTCATATTCCTGGCCGTGCAATGGCATTCTGGGCAGCGGGAGATACCAGATCATGCAAAGCACAGAATTTTGGGTGCTGCAGTCCCCACCTACAAAGAAGAAAGGCCGTGCTTTACGGGGCTCCTGGGGTACTGCTGTCAGTACATTCCCCCACCCGACCACGATGCTGAGCCCCTGCACGGGTCTCCCGGTAAAAGACCACCTTCCAATGGGATCCTGAGCTGCAGACAGCCTTTGAAACTGCCAAGCAGACGGTAGAGCAGGTCCTCCCCTAGGAACCTAGACAGAGTGGCGTTGGAACTGGAGGTTTCTGCTACCCCCAGGGTGGATCAGTGGAGCTGTGGCAGGTGGTGAAGGGGCATGACGTTCACCACAGCCCCCTCGAGAGGCAGCTGTTGGTCTGCTACTGGGCTCTCTTGGCCATGGAGCATCAGACCATCCCCTGAGTAAGTTGGGCTGCGATCGCACTTCCCTTTAATACAGTGGGTAAGGTTGCCCCTCTCTCTGAGGCCCAGTGATCTTCCATTGTGAACTAGAAGTGGTACATTGCAGACTGGGCAGAGAAGGGTCCCGAATGGGGTGAACTGCCTCCATGAGCAGACCATGGCTCTCCCTACATCGTCAATGAAGTTCCTGCCAACAACCCCTTGCCCATAGTGTGGTGACCCTCTGCCATCAGGGAGGGGAAGTAGCGTTGGTGTACGCAGTATGATGAGCACAAGTCCAGTCAGTCTGTGGAGCAGAGCGAGTGTGAGCAGGAGCTGTAGCTGGGGTGACTGTGGTGACCTCAAATGATGCCGTGAAGGGGAGCAGTCCCTGGACGCTAAACGATATGTACTGGATAGGCAGCTCCATGGCTCCCCATAGGATGGTATGGCTGCTGCTATCCAGGGCACATGGTACCGTATATACACTACTTCGATAGTCCAGACAGGCACCCTGCCCATGACGGTCTTTGCACTATGAGGCGTTTCACAGAGGCAGAAAGGTTCTGGATGATAGGCTTTTCCCTGTATGGGTCAGGCACTCCCAGAAACTGATACGCACGATCTTTGTGATGGAGACACTGGCCAGTGAGAGGGCTACAGAGGATGCACTGACCAGAGTGTCAGCCGAGGTAAGTATTTGTAACTGGCTGTAACTTGAAGGGTTTACTGAATGTTTAATGTCTCTCTTATCCTGTAAACAGTTAACCTACCTACCACTAGTCAGTGTCTTCTATCCTCGTTAACTGAACCAGCAAACCTGATTTCACACATCACCCTTGAACGGAAAATCCTCCAAGCCCAGTCAATCACAGGAAAAGACCTCCTGATCAATGAGCACATCTACATGGAGTGTGTTGCAGGAAAGTAGCATCGTCACCAAGGACCCCCACCATCCAGGCCAAGCTCTATTCTCACTGCTGCCATCAGGAAGGAGGTGCAGGAGCCTTGGTCACACACCACCAGGTTCAGGAACAGGTATTTCCTTTCAATCGTCAGCCTCCTGAACCAGCATGGATAACTTCACTCACCCCAACACTGAACTGATTCCACACCCTCTGGATTCACCTTCAAGGATTTTACAACTCATGTTCTCAATATTTATCAGTTATTTATTTTGTTTTTTTCTTTTTTGTATTAGCACAATTTGTTGCATTTTGCACATTGGTTGTTTGTCCATTTTTGTGTAGTTTTTCATTGTATTTACCATAAATACCCACAAAAATAATCTTGATAGTATATGGTGACATTTATATACTTTGATAACAAATTTACTTTGAACTTTATTATGGAGTAATACTATTGATACTTTATATTTTGATTATAAGTCAATGATTTTCTTAACTGATTTCTGCTTTTTATACCTTCTGCTAGAGGCAAATCCAGTGAAATATGCAACAGTGCATTCCTCCTGGTCCTCAGGTTTTCTCCCATATTCCAAAGATGTTCAAGATGCTAAGCTAATTGGCCACTATAAATGTGTGTGGATGAAGAGAAAAATCTGGCGGAGTTGATGGGAATGTGGGAGAAAGGGAATGGAGTGGGTGTTATGGATTTGATGTTCAATAGGGATTTGTAGCTCCAGTTTCTATGCCATATGACCAGTTACATCATTGCACAGAATTAACCTCTTTTAGTACATCATGATAAAAACAAAATGCTGGAAAGACTCAGCAGGTCAGATAGCATCTGTGGAGAAAGAAATAAATTGATGATCTTTCATTGGAAATCTGACTTTAATACTGTCTGTGGAAGTGGCTCAACTTGTCCACGGCATCAATTTTCTTGTACACTGCTTGTAGAATCGATTTTCCAATCCACATCACACAATTACAGTATTCCTCTTCACAGGACATCCTTCTTCACACTTGCATTGTCATTTGCAACATCCAAACTACATTGGCTGTGTTTTCCCTGCTTGGACATACGATCTCATATTTCACCATGTGCTTTTAACAGTAATAGTTCAAAGCTCTGGTGTTTAGCAGATCTGCATGTATGCTACTGAACAACGCAGCAGTAATTTGTCTAGGCTAGTCTAAAAGCTCCTTTGTCTTACAGAAGGATATGGTAATACCAACATTTTCCCCTCCAAATGGTTGGTGTTTGGTTCTACAAACAGTGTAAAGAAATTTGATCTGTGAATTTTTAAATTTCATCTTTTGGGATTTCAATTCAACAGCTAATTATCCTTGCTGCTGTCTTGAACTGCTTCTGTGAGCGTGCTGTCACTATGGTGTTTATAGTAAGATTTCCAGGAGTAATGGTGCCTTTGTGTCCATATGAAGGCTTAGAATGGAGCATGCAGGTATTAGTGTTACCATACTCTACTTGAAGGTGGAGTAGGGTGGGTGAATTATTGCAAGTAATTTGTAGATGGTACTCATGCATCCACTCTGCACTGGTGTCGGAGAACCTGAATTTTAGAAAAGTAAATGGCATGCAAATGAAGTGAGTTGCTTTGTCCTGGAGCACTGTTTCTGGCAAGTGGAGGGTTTTCCATCACACACCAGTAGCTGGTGGAACTGAGGTGAGTTGCATTGATCCCAGCAGCTTCTGTTTGCTCTGTGAGTTTTTCATCAGTGATGACCTGAGGGTGTTGAACTGGGGGAGACTCAATGATGGCAACACGATTGAATGTGGTGAGTAGATGGTCCGAGTCATCCCTGTTTGAGATGGTAAATGGTAATTTTATGACATGAATGAAATGTGGAACTTATCAGACCATGCCCGAATATTGTCTGCGTGTTGATTGTTAGCAAGGAGATGTTATTTCCGATTGATTCTGACAGTCATCTCCTGTTGAGGCAGTCAAGGATCTAGTTGCAGAGGGAGGTACAGACCCTTAGATTTTGGAGTTTGGTGATTAGTACGGAGAGTATGACGGTGTTGAATGCTGAGCTGTAATGTATAAACAGCAGCCTGACATAGGTATTGCTATTGTTCAGGTGGTTCAGTGCCCAATGGAGAACCAGTGAGATTGCACTCACTGTAGATGCATTGTGGTGACGAGTTAACATCTTTAACATCTGCCAGCTGATGCTGAGGATGTTCTACGAGTCTGTGGTGGCCAGTGCTATCATGTTTGCTGTTGTGTGCTGGGGCAGCAGGCTGAGGGTAGCAGACACCAACAGAATCAACAAACTCATTCGTAAGGCCAGTGATGTTGTGGGGGTGGAACTGGACTCTCTGACAGTGGTGTTTGAAAAGAGGATGCTGTCCAAGTTGCATGCCATCTTGGGCAATGACTCCCATCCACTCCATAATGTACTGGTCAGGCACAGGAGTACATTCAGCCAGAGACTCATTCCACCGAGATGTAACACTGAACGTCATAGGAAGTCATTCCTACCTGTGGCCATCAAACTTTACAATTCCTCCCTCGGAGTGTCAGACACCCTGAGCCAATAGGCTGGTCCTGGACTTATTTCCACTTGGCATGATTAACTTATTATTATTTAATTATTTATGGTTTTATATTGCTATACTTCTTCACTATTCTTGGTGCAGCTGTAATGAAACCCAATTTTCCTCGGGATCAATAAAGTATGTCTGTCTGTCTGTGACAGGCAAATTGAAATGGCATACATTGATACAGATGATAATCAGCAGTGGACTTAGCACTGATCCCTTTGGCGTACTGCTAGTCACAGAACTCAGAGAGATAACCATCTATTACTGCTCTCTGGCTTCTCCTGCCTAGCCAGTACAGTCGATCTTCACTAATCCGACTACCTGTAATCTGGCTCCTTCGATAATCTGGCACCCATTCCAAATTTTCCGCGCAACTGTAATTTCAGATTTCCCAGGCCACCATACCAATCTGCTGCGCATTGTTTTGGTTGCGCTAGATCTGTACACGTGTTGGCGCGCTCTTGTAAGCACAGACAGGCGATTCCTGCTTGTTTTCCTGCATTTATTAATATCATTTGTGTGAAGCGTGGCCGCCTGGCACCCGCCTGTCTCACCTGCCAGCAGCGGTGGAGCTGGTGCGCGCTGGGTATGTCCGCCTTCTCGCCCGCCTGCCGGTAGTCGCGCACTGCCCTCCAGTGTCACCCGGCCGGCGCTCCATTCTCTTCTGCCTAAGACCTCAGATCAGACGTGGTAACCCACTGAATTTAAGCATATTACTAAGCGGAGGAAAAGAAACTAACGAGGATTTCCTCAGTAACTGTGAGTGAAGAGGGAAGAGCCCAGCGCCGAATCCTCGGCTACCTGGCGGTCGTGTGAAACGTGGCATATAGAAGACCTCCTTTCTCCGACTTCTGCTTTTGCTCACCCAGATGTGCTGTCACCATCAACAGTTTTTGAAGAAACTGTTGTGCCAGCTTCAGCACCAGTTCCTGATGCTTCACTCATTTTTCAAGATGAAGATGTTGATGATCCTGACAACCCCACAATTTGCAAACATGTAACTTTGCCTGAAGGTTTATTAAACGTCTCACTTTAGAAGCGGAAGTGCTCAACTGTTCTGTACAAGTTAATTCCTGTACATTTACCTGTACCCTTTATTTTATCTGTGCCTGTACAGTATACTACTTTATTAAAATTTCACTTGCTACTCATTTACTATTTCTGTTTCATTATTATCTAGCGTACTGATTTACATGATATTTTAAAAGTATGATGAGGCGGTTAGCTATTTCTTAACGTGATCCTTCTGTAATTCGGCATTTTCACTAATTGGCAATCCTCAGGTCCCAATGGTGCCGGATTATAGAAGGCCAACCTGTATTGAATCTTTAATGCCAAGCAAATTAAACTTCTGGACCAGTCCCCCATGCGGGACTTTGTCAAAGGTCATAGTAAAGTCCATGTAAACAATATCCATCACCTTTCTTTCATGAACCTTCTTGGTAACCTCCTCGTAAAACTTTCAGATTTGTCACACATAACATTGCACGCACAAAGTCATGTTGACTATCCCTGATCAGGCCTTGTCTATACGAATGTTTATATATTCTATCCCTTAGAATACCTTCTAGTAATTTACACACATCTGACACCAGATAATTTCCTGTTTTTTCCTTAGAACCTTTCTTGAATACCAGAACAACATTAGATATCCTCCAGCCCTCCAGGACCTTACCCATGCACAAAGGTGTTTTTAAATATGTTTGTTAGGGCACCTTCAATTTATGCACGGGTCTTCCATGAGCCTGAGGGGCCAGCAGTTCAGGCCCCGGGGGTTTTATCCAGCTTCCAGTCCATGATGTACTACTGTCTTGCCTCACTATGCCATGTGATATGACATTTAATGTATGATAGAGAGGAGGCAATATTTGTTTATTGTGGTTATGGCCTGGAGCTTTCACCAGTGATGATGGGCGTGGATTGGTTTAGTGTCAGGATTCAAATCAGAATCAGGTTTATTGTCTTTGTCATACAGTATATGATGTGAAAGTTTTTGTTTCTTGGCAGCAGTACAGTGCAAAGATGCAACGTTTCTATAGCTTACAAAATAATTACTGCAGATTAAAGGAATAATGTGTTTCTTGGAGTGAGTGACTTGTGTTTGAGAGGGTGATGCATTAGTTAATGAAAGTATCAAAGAGTCACTAATGGTCATGCTGTACTGTTTACAGTCATAAAGCAATACAGCACAGATGCAGGCCATTCAGCCCAATGAGTCCATGCACACTATGCTGTCCACATACCTATCCAAATGCTTATTAAATCATGCTACAGTACCTGCTTCTTCTGGCATCTCATTCCATTTGGGCTAAGTCCTGGCAGGTCACTAGTCATATACATTGAAGGTATTAAGAAGTCAGGTGGAGGAAAGTAGAGGAACAAATATGCAGGGAGGTTGGCAAAGGGCTCCACTCTTTCTGGGGCTTCTAATCCCACTCAAAGAGTGAGGGATATCTGACCTTAAAAGCCACTGTCATTCTCTCCCATAGTGATTCATCACCTCTGTGGAAGTGGGTGGCACACTCAGGGTATTGTGAATCACATGGTGGGACAACAGCTCCAACCCCCCCCCCCCCCCCCCCAGGATAACATCTCCCTGTTGGATAAACTCACTACAGCACCCCCCACCCACTCCCCTCCTCAGCAACCACGTGGGCAGAGGCTCCCCTGGCTTTTACCCATACCTGCCTCCCAGTTCCGCCAGTTTCTTCGCAGGGAACTCTCTGACAGAGTTCGTCTCATATCCTCCTCCAGTCCCTCTTCCTCACACTGTTCCTCTCCCAGCTTGCTGCTCTTCTTCGCTCTGCTCCATGGAAGCTGGAGGGGCTACGGGCTGGTGGCTCCCTTGCCGGGTCTGGGATCACAGGGCCACCAGTCTGGCCTGTACTGGCCTGGCTGCATGGGTAGGGGGTGGGGGGTGCTCACAGAGAGGGAACACTAAGCCAAGAATCTCACTTCCCCTTCCTCACTATCTAACCAAATGTCCCCACCCCCATCCTTATATCGACGCTGTCTCCACGCAATTCGGACCTTAACTAGGTCAGGTCGCCATTTAGCTCTACTGCTGCCAACAGGCCACCTCTGTACTCCTGTCCTCTAATTCTTTCACCCGATCTGCACTAACTGGGCAGCTTCCCTCATCCATGCTAATATATAATGTCTCCAGCTATCTACCTCTTTCTCCTTCTGTGAGATTGTCCTGTACTGCTGCCAGCAGCTAGAAAAGATGACTCTGGCTCCCCTTATTCTTGGGGAATCCTATCTCATTAAGTATAGACACAATGTGGTGTCCCATTTTCACTTCACAGGAGTCTAGCTTGTCTGACCTGTCAGTCTACTGGTGTACCATTGTCCACCAGTAGGTTGGCAAGACTCCCAAATCCTACACTGTTATCAGTCCACCCCAGGGCTCAGCACTCCCCACAATGGGGGCGGGCAGATGTTCTCTCCTATCTGGGAGTGAAACCTTGTCATGTATGTCACTTGGTTTGACTTTTGTAGGAAGTGATGGTGTTTGAGCTCTGCCACAGCTGTTCAGCATCCTTCTGTGATTCCAGTTCGGTACAGAATTGCCACTTGGCATGTGAGATGGCTTTCCCCGAGTCCCATCTGGACTTTTCACACTTTCCTTGGTTGTCAGACTTGAACGCCACCAATCTAGGGATCAGCAGGTTTGGGGAAGAAATGTGATCTAAATGACTTTGGCAGTGGAATGATCATTGGTGCCAGATGGGGAGGTTTGAGTTTTTCAGAATCTGCTAACCTCCTTGGAATTCCACAGTCTCTAGAATTTACATGGAATGGTACAATAAATGAAAAACACCCAGGGAACAGCAGTTCTGTGGGCAAAAATGTTAATGGGAGAAGTCAGGAGAATGGCCAGAGTGGTTTAAGCTGACAAGAAGGTGACAATAACTCACATAACCACACATTACAACAGTGGTGTGCAAAAGAGCATCTTGGATCACACAATACGTCAAACCTTTAAGTGGAATGGCTAGCAACAGAAGGCAGGAGATAACTAATAAAGTGTAAGGTGGAATTAACAAACAACTGTCAAACAAGTATCATTCTTACTTTCTCTCCTTCGTACTCCTTTTCTGGAAATTCTGGCACATACTTCTGCACCGGAGCATCAAAGTCCAGCTTTCCATTTTCCCACAGCTTGGCGATGGCAGTCATGGTAAGGGGTTTGCTGATGCTGGCAATTCGCATCACCGTATCTGGCTTACATGGCACTCTGTTTTCCACATCTGCATAGCCCAGTCCTTGAAGCAAGCCAGAACGGTAAGTGAAACCTTTGCTCAGAAATGCAAGAAATCAAAGACTTTGGCAACATCAAAGCTTAACTGACAACATACAGGCAATCCCAATTATGGGGGGCGGGGGGGGGAACTGTATCGTGATTTCCCATAACATGAAGCATGCTTCAAGAAATGCAAGTTGAAGAATTGAAATTCATGTTGATTTATTTACTTAATTTTCACACAGTTGCTGTGAGAGTAAACTTTCTTCTGTCTCAAATTTTTGGGAAGTGATTTGTGAAATCTGTAAGGGTAAACCCGAACAGCTGTATCACAGGGGCTACCTGTACTTGATACATAACTGCAGACAAAGAGTGCCTCCGGCAAGAATGAGCTTAACCACCTCCCCTTGACATTTAGCAATATTAAATTGCCAAAATGTAAATTACGCAAATTTGGAAAGTAACATAAGGTTAACAGGAACTGGCCACATAAATATTTAGCTTTAATAGCAGATTACTTTACAATGCCTGATTTGTCTTCCAATTCCCCAAACATTTTCATGGCTGCAAAGCATATCAAGAGTTCTTTTTAACAAAAATAGAAGATGATGGAAAAAACTTAGCAGGTTACACAACATAATGTGGAAAAGTTGTCATTTCAGATCAGAGTGGAAACCTGGACTGGGAAAGAAAGCAACTTATTCTGACCAGCAGAGGCGAGAACTGCCATGGATGGAACATGGATTGTATGGTTTACACAGTGAAATAAGGGGCCACCGAGCAGACAGCTGCTCAGCCTGTGTAACAGGTTGATCTCTGAAAAGGAAGAGATTCTAAAGGTGGTCTACTCTCCCATCTGCACCTGTCCTTTCACCTCTTTAAAACCACCCAGAGTTGGTCTTTCCAGGTGAAGCAGCAATTCATTTGCTCTTCTTCAAATCTGGTGTACCGCATTCCATGTTCAAAATGTGACCTCCTCTACACTGGAGAACCAAGTTCAGACTGGATGACTGCTTTGGAGAGTGCCTGTGCTTGGTGTGCAGGAGCGACCCTGAGTTTCTAATTGGCACCTCACTACCACTCTGACCCTTCGTTTTGTAGCCTCCTGCAATATTATAGTGAGGCCCAACATTAGCTCACGAAGTAACATTTGATTTCTTGCCCAGGTACACTGGAGAACTTGTTTGTTTGTATCTTTGGGTCTGCTGATCATGTTGCAGTTAGCCAGAGATATGGCATCAACCAGACTTCAAAACATTACACAGGCAAAGGAGCTGAGATATCCATTCATGACTGTTCATAACAATGCACACATTTCCCCAGTTCCTTTTCCTTCTCTGCTGCTTGGACTAGCACGTTTTCTCTTTTCTCACTTCTTTAGTTCTAACAAAGTTTCTTCAGGCCAAAGTGTCAACTGCTTCTACTTCCACACATACTGCCAGACCAGCTGAGATGTTCCATTCTGTTTGAACATAGAACCAATATGGGATCTAGCTCTTTAGCCCATGATGTTGCGCTGAACTAAATCAACTAGCAATTAAATGTCTAACTAAAATAAACCCTTTGTCTAGACAATGTCTATATCCCTACATTTCCTGCACATCCTTGTGCTTATCCAAGAGCCTTTTAAATGCCTCTATCTTATTTGTCTCCACCATTACCCCTGGCAGCACATTCCAAACAACTGATCGCTCTTTGCGTCAAGACTTCCTCCACACATCTCCTTCAAACTTTCTCCTTCTCAAATGCATGACTTTTGGTATCAGACATCTCAAACCTGGGAAAAATTACCAGTTGTAAACTCTTTTCATGACTCCACAGTATTATAAACCTCTGTATTAATAACCCAAGTTTGTTCAACCTTTCCTTATAGCACATGCACTCTAAACCAGGCAGTGTCCTAGTAAACCTCTTCTACAGTTCACTGACATTTCTATACAAGTCATTCTCATACTCCCAGTGGGCACTTTATTAGGTGTCTCCTGTACCTAATAACATGTTTGTGGTCTTCTCTGCTGTAGCCCATCTACTTCAAGGTTTAGTGTGTTTGTGTTTCTCTTCTGCACACCACTGTTGTAATGTATGGTTATTTGAGTTATGGTCATCTTCCTGTCAGCTTGAATCAGTCTGCTCATTTTCCTCTGACCTCTCTCAGTAACAAGGTTTTCTCACCCACAGAACTGTCCTTCTGGATGACTCTTGTTTTTCACACATTCTCTGTAAACACTGTTTGTGAAAATCCCAGGAGATCAGTAGTTTCTGAGATACTCAAATCACCCTGTCTGGCACCAACAATCACTCCATGGTCAAAGTCACTTGTATCACAATTCTTCTCCATTCTGATGCTTGGTCTGAACAATGCTCTTGACCATCTTAGCAAGCTTTTATGTATTGAGTTGTTGCCACATGATTGGCTGATTTAATATTTTCATTAATGAGCAGGTGTAGAAATGTACCTGATAATGTGGTCACTGAGTGCATAATCATAAGCAACAGAGGCACCAGCACTGATCTCTGCAGAACACCACTGCTCACAGACCTCCAAACCAGAATAACACCCCTCCACGGTACATTCAAGAGAATGCAATCTACCAGAACTCTGTGGATCTTCTAAATCAGACTACCATGTGAAATCTTGTAGAATCTTTACTAAGATCTGCATCCACTGTCCTACTCTCATCAATATAAGAATGATGTAGAGGCTTAAGATTGACCAGGATGCTGCCTGGATTAGAGAGCATGACTTATGAGGATCGGCTAAGCAAGATAAGGCCTTTCTCATAGGAGTGAGAGGCAACTTGATAGAGGTAGTATAAGATGTTAAGAGCATCGATTGTGTGGATGGCCAGAGACTATTACCCACAGTGGAAACAGCTAATACTAGCGGACATAATTTTAAAGTGATTAAAGTATAGGGAGGGATGTCAGAGTTAATTTGGGGTTTTTTTTTTACACACAGAGACTGGTGGACTTCTTCTTGCTTTGCACAATTTCAGGTCATGTTTCACGAAAAACACACCTCACTCATCACCAAATGATGTGCAACTCATTATAAATTAGAATGCAATACACACCTTCAGACCAAACTTCCTTTCCATCCATAGCAACTCCAACTACTATCCCAGGGGCTCCCACTTCATCCTAAAGAGGAAAAAATATTTAATGTTTTTTTAATTCAAGAAACACCAAAAGGTTCATAATTTAAACATTAAACAGCAAAACCTACGTCACTCAGAGAATCATACAGTTGTATAGTACTGTATACTAGAAACAGGCATTTGGCCCACTATTAAGTCTTTTGTTTCCAATTCCATTTTCCAGAAAGATGGCAGTGCGCTCGGACACAGCGGCCTCTCTCGGGGCAACCAAATGTGCTTCTGGCTTTTTTAAATGTCTTTTTTATTATCATAACATACTGCTGGACATTAAGAACTTCAAGTACTGCAGGTCTATCTCATCAGCAAGTTGATCGATAGTGGAGGTACTAGAGGAGCTGGGCTTGGTGCAGACCATGTTGCTGTCTCCTATGGAGAGGAATTGTAGTCAGTATGTGAAGATGGTGTGTAGTCCAACTGCAAGTGATTGTTTTGGATGTTTTTCCTGTGATCACAAGACCCTGTTGGATATTGGTAATGTAAAATACTTCAAGTCCGGTTCATGGTTTGTTGGTGAGACCGATGGCAGGAGAGCTCGGTTGTAGCGAGGTCTAGGCCTCATGTCGTGGGCTTGCCTGTTGCCACAGTCCAGGAGGGGAGACACTGTTGGGGTGGAATGGCATCCATGCTGGGTTGGAGACTGGTTCTTCCCACCAGTGCTGCCCTGCAGTGTTTCTCTTGACGGGAGACAAGCTGGTCTGCATTTGTGCGCTTGTCTGCTGACTTCTGAGAACTGCTTATTCTTGTTGACAACACACATGCCCCATTTATAGGACAGGTGACTCGGGGACTTGGGCTATATATATTTTGGTATGTTTACTGTTATATTATATGTGCCGTGTATGACTGTCAGTACTGTGTTTCGCACCTTAGCCCCAGAGGAATGCCGTTTTATTTGGCTGTATTCACTTATGTATGGTTGAATGATAGCTACATGACCTAAAACATGCAATAGAACAGTGTAAAATTTACATTCCCCTTAAACCTATGCCTTCCAATATTAGACACACCTACCATGGAAAACAGACTCTGAATATCTTCCAAATCTATGCCTCTTATAGGGTTCTTAATCAATGAATATGAAAGATCAATTTTCTTTTCAGCAACATAATGAAACAATTCTGATGTAAAGTTCAGCCCGAGAGAAATCTTTAAATCATATTTAAAGCAAGGGTCAACAAAGGCTTCATGGGATAAGCCACCAGTTGATGTTATTAGACACAAGAGAATCTGCAGATGCTGAAAACATTGATGAACACACACAAATTCAGCAGGTCAGGCAGCATCTATGGAGAGAAATAAGGCCAAGACCCTTCATCAGAACTGGAAAGGAAGGGGACAGTGGACAGAATTATTGTCGCTGGTGATTTTAACCACGCGAACCTTTAAGTCAATGCTCCCCAAATTCTATCAGTATGTGGACTTTGCAACGAGGGGGGAGAACGCATTGGACCTTGCTTATACAAACATCCCCGATGTGTACCGGACAGAGCCCCCGCCTCCACCTCGGTTACTCAGACCACATCTCTGTTATGCTAATCCCAGCATACAGACCGCTCGTCAGGTGCTCCAGACCAGTCCAGAAGCAGGTGAAAACCTGGTCAGCAGGAGCCATCTCTGCTCTTCAAAACTGCTTTGAGCACACTGACTGGCACATGTTCAGGGAGGCTGCAACCGATGGCGACTCTACCAACTTAGAGGTGTACACAGCATCAGTGACCAGCTACATCAGCAAGTGCATTGATGATGTTACTCTGTCCAAGACCATCACTTACACGCTAACCAGAAGCCATGGATGACCGCAGAGGTGCGTGCGCTGCTGAGGTCCTGCAACTCCGCCTTCAGAGCAGACAACAAGGCAGCTTTAACAACAGCAAGGGCCAAACTGTCCCAAGCCACTGCTGTTCACTCTGCTGACCCACAACTGTGCTGCAACACACAGCTCAAACCACATCATCAAGTTCACCGATGATACGACCGTGGTGGGTCTCATCAGCAAGAACGATGAGTCAGCTTACAGAGAGGAGGTGCAGCAGCTAACGGACTGGTGCAGAGCCAACAACCTGTCTCTGAATGTGAACAAAAGAGATGGTTGTTGACTTCAGGAGGGCACGGAGCGACCACTCCCCGCTGAACATCAATGGTTCCTCGGTAGAGATCGTTAAGAGCACCAAGTTTCTTGGTGTTCACCTGGTGGAGAATCTCACCTGGTCCCTCAACACCAGCTCCATAGCAAAGAAAGTCCAGCAGCGTCTCTACTTTCTGCAAAGGCTAAGGAAAGTCCATCTCCCACCCCCCATCCTCATCACATTCTACAGGGGTTGTATTGAGAGCATCCTGAGCAGCTGCATCACTGTCTGGTTCAGAAATTGCACCATCTCGGATCGCAAGACCCTGCAGATCAGTGAGATCATCATTGGGGTCTCTCTTCCCGCCATTACGGACATTTACACTACACGCTGCATCCGCAAACAGCATTATGAAGGACCTCACGCACCCCTCATACAATCTCTTCTCCCTCTTGCTGTCTGGGAAAAGGCACTGAAGCATTCAGGCTCTCACAACCAGACTATGTAACAGTTTCTTCCCCCAAGCTATCAGACTCCTCAATACCCAGAGCCTAGACTGACACCTTACTGCCCTATTGTCCTGTTCATTATTTATTGTAATACCTGCACTGTTTTGTGCACTTTATGAAGTCCTGGGTAGGTCTGTAGTCTACTGTAGTTATTGTGTGTTTTTTTTTACGTAGTTCAGTCTAGTTTTTGTACTGTGTCATGTAACACCATTGTCCCAAAAAATGTTGTCTCATTTTCACTATGTACTGTACTAGCAGTTATGGTCAAAATGACAATAAAAGTGACTTGACTAGACTTGAAAAAGGTGAGGGAAGGTGGAGAAGCACCAACAGGCAGATGATAGGTATGCCCAGGTGAGGAAGAAGTTAGGTGGGTGGGGTATGATGTGAGAAGCTAAGAGGTGATAGGCAGAAGAGGTAAAGGGTTAAGGAAGAATCTGATAGAACAGTAGAGCATGGGAATAAAGAGAAGGTGGTAGGGAACCTGAAGGAAGTGATGGGAAGGTTATGATCATGGAGGTAGCAAAGAGAAGGGGTGAGAGGATCACCGGAATAAGGGAAGGGGTGGAACAGAGGGGAATGGCTACCGAAGTTGGAAAAGTTGATGTTCATGCCATCAGGTTGGCGACTACCAAGAAGGAATATGAGGTGTTACTCCTCCAATCCGCATTTGGCCTCATTGTGGCTGTAAAAAAGGGCCATAGATAGACATGTTGGTGTGGGAATGGGAAGGAGATTTGAAATGAATGGCCACTGGGAGATTCTGGTTGTTGCAGCAGAGGGAGCGAAGGTTTCACCAACATACAGGAGACCATACCAGGAGCATTAGATGCAATAAATAATCCTCAGAGACTTACAGGTGAAGAGGCAGGATTGTTTAGGGCCCTGAATGGCAGTGAGAGAGGAGGTATGGGGCAGGTGTAGTAAGCACAGTTACAGAGATGAATGTCACAAAGGAGATTGGTGGGAAGGGACAGTGGATAAGGGAGTCAGGGACAGACTGATTCCTGTGTGTGGGAGTGAATGATGGGCTTGGTGGTGGGATCATGTTGGAGATGACGGAAGTTGTGGTGAATGAGGCACTGGATGCAGAAGCTCATGGTGTTCTAGGTGAAAACAAGGGGAATCTTATCCCTATTTTGTCAAGCAGGGGATGGGGTGAGGACAGATATTTAGGAAATACGGGTGAGGGTGTCGATAGTGGTGGAAGGAAAACCTTATTTTCTGAAGAAAAGATGGATATTCTAAGCACAAAAACTTTTAAGATCAGGCAGCATCTATGGAAGAAAATAAACTGTCAATGTTTCTAGCAGAGTCCATTCATCAGGACTGATGAAGGGCCTCAGCCCAAAATGTCGACTATTCCCCTCTATAAATGCTAGTTGACTGGCTAAGTTCCTCCAGCAAGTTTGTGTGTTACTGTCAGATATTCCAGAATGGAAAGCCTTGTCCTGAAAACAGAAATGACGGAGGCAAGGGAACTCAGTGAAGGAAGTAGGGTTATTACAAACAACAGGGTGGGAAGAGGTATTGTCAATATAATTGTTGGAATCAGTGGGTTTATAAAAGATGGCAGAGATCCAGAAACAGGAGAGAGGTGTCAGAGATGGGCCAAATAAATTTTAGGGCTGGAAGGAAGTTGGAGGAAAAGTTGACAAAATTGACAAGCTCAGCAATGATCTGGAAGCAGCCGTCAACGTCAATGTATAGTACAGTGCAAAAGTCTTAAGCACCCTAAAATTTTTATATAAATTTTGTTTCAGATGTTTTTGTCTTCTGCATTTATGTCAGTAGAAATGAGCAAATTTTAGATTTTCAAACGTTCATTTTTCAAAAAATTTAATGTTGCAGAGAAACTTTTGTAACATATTTAAGATAGATAGATAGATACTTTATTCATCCCCATGGGGAAATTCAACATTTTTCCAATGTCCCATACACTTATTGTATCAAAAACTAATTACATACAATACTTAACACAGTATAAATATGATATGCATCTAAAATCACCCTCTCAAAAAAAGCATTAATAAATAGCTTTTAAAAAGTTCTTAAATAGTTCACTAAAATACATTGAATGGTAACTTAAGCTCAGTCATAACCCTGGCACTTTAACATATCTTTCCCCTTGCGGTTGAATTGAAAAGCCGAATGGCATTGGGGAGTAATGATCTCTTCATCCTGTCTGAGGAGCATTGCATCGATAGCAACCTGCCGCTGAAGCTGCTTCTCTGTCTCTGGATGGTGCTATGCAGTGGATGTTCAGGGTTTTCCATGATTGACCGTAGCCTACTCAGCGCCCTTCGCTCTGCTACCGATGTCATACTCTCCAGTTCCCGCCTTCCTTACCAGCTTATTAAGACGTGAGGCGTCCCTCTTCTTAATGCTGCCTCCCCAACACGCCACCACAAAGAAGAGGGCGCTCTCCACAACTGACCTATAGAACATCTTCAGCATCTCACTACAAACATTGAATGACGCCAACCTTTAATTTAATTTAATGTTACAAAGAAAGTATTAAGTTTGACCACTTTTCAAATAAAAACTTGATTATAGGTATATAGCCCAGTGCATGATTAAACAAAGATAACAAACAGATGCTAATGATCAACTTAAACAGAAATGGGTGTAAAAGGAATCAGACTGGGTGAAGGATAACCAAACTAAACGGAGAGGGTGTGGCAGATGAGACAGTTTAACCTTAAAATCAGCAATTCTTCCAGCATGGCAAGTGTGAGCATTGCAACAAGACTCAAGGTGGTCATCCTGCATTAGCAAAGTCTCTTCCGAGCAAAAATTTCGCAGCAGACAAGAGTTTCAAGATGTGCTGTCCAAGTTCTTCTGAAGAGGCACAAGGAAATGGGCAAGGTTGAGGACCAGAGACCTGGTGGTCAGCCACAGAAACTGAGTGCAGCAGATGAAAGATACGTACATCGAACTAATGTCCCTCCTAAATTGGAAGCAATCCAACACTATTAGCTCTGAACTTGCAGAAACTACTGGAACACAAGTATACTCCTCTACAGTTAGGCAAAGTCTTGTCAGAAGTGGTCTTCATGGAGTTGCTGCCAAACAACTGTTCCTCTTATGCGGAAACAAAGCCAAGAGACTCACCTAAGTAATGGAGTGCTGAAGAATAGCAGCAGGTGCTCTGGTCAGCAGCTTGTCCATAGAAATGGACAGCACTACGTGGATGAGTATCTACAGCCAACAATGATGCATGGCTGAGATTCCCTGCACGTTTGGAGTTGCATTTCAGTTGGTGGTCTGGTCAGAGTTAATGGAATCCTCAATGCTCATCCATCATACAATACCATAAGGAAGGTGTCTGATCAATCTAACTTATTCTGCGGCAAGACAATGACTCCAAACACATGAAGAACTATCTTCAGCAAAAATAACAATGAGTTTTGCAACAGATGGCAAGAGCCCTGATCTCAACATCATCAAGGCCAGCTAGGATTACCTGAAGAGACAGGGGCATGCGAAACAGCCAAGGTCTGCAGAACTGTGGCAAGTTTTCCAAGATGCTTGGAACAGCCTACCAGCTGATTGTTTTATAAAAACTACACAACAGTGTACCTGAGAGAATTGATGTAGCTTTAAAAGCAAAGGGTGATCACACCAAATATTGACTTGATTTAGATTTGTACTGTTTACTGCTCCTTATAGTAAATTTTTTGATATTTTGAGACTTTTCATTTCATTATTTTTGAAAGAATCTTCGCTTTACAAAATTTATTTACATGTGCCTAAGACTTTTCCACAGTACTGTAGCAGAGAAAAAGTTGGAGAGCATTACCAGCATATTCTAGTGATGTGGACTGTTCCTTGTAGATAACAAAAACACAGGCTCTCATCCTCCTTTGCTTCATATTTAGGGTCCATGCGAGTGCATACGGAGGGAAACTGGTTATAAGCAGACGCCCTTAAGGACTTCTTGATGGGGGATGGATAAAGGTGGTCAGGGCCAGGGAATTGAAATTTGTTGGTGTGATAGAGAGCATACGAAGTGTCACAAATGTAGGCGGGATTGTACTGGACCAAGGAGGACAAAACTGAGTCACAATATGCAAACATAAACTCAGTAGGGCAGGAACAGGCAGAAATGATGAGCCTACCTGGGCAGTTAGGTTTGTGGATTTTGTAAAGGAGGTAGAAACGGACAGGACGGGGTTGGGGAACCATTAAGTTGACGCTGTAGATGGGAGGTCTCCAGATGTGATGAAATTGGTGATAGTGTGGGAGGAAATGCTTCTCAATGGGGTCTCAGATAAAGGGATAAAGAGTTGTCTTCAATTCCTGTTCGTACTGAGAGAGCTCCTCTCTACTGGGCATAAACTGTTTGTCAGTCGGATGCCATGAAGCCAGGTTTGCCCCATACCAGAGCCATGAGCACAGTCAATGCTGACATTCCAGTCTAGATTACTGCACCTCGGAGTATTGATATGTTAAATCAGGACCACAAGAATCTCCTTTAATACACTAGTCAGATCCTCAAACTTGTTTTACTTCAATTCAAATTAATGGCATTGATCCTGTATTTCCTGATTTATTTGCCTAAAATCTATTGGCCTTGTCTTGGACATTTTAATTGACTCAGCATCCATAACTCTTTGGAAGAGCTGAATTCAGATTTCCAGTAAACCTGTGTCAGTACATTCTTATAAAAGGCCTAGGTCAATTCGTCAGAATTCTGAATTCCTATTCTGGGTTTTCTCACCAGCAGGATCATTTTATCTATTAAATCCCCTCATCATTTTACCTTTTGTTAGATTGCCCTCAATCCTGTTAATCTAAGGGAATACAAACATTTACATATAGTTTTTTTGTCTCAGAATAGCAATAATCCATCTGATATAACCAATATTTATTTCTACATCTGGCAGCCCATTCACTGCAATTTACGGGACTTTTCTTGCAAATTGGTTTAAAGTCAAATCTCAAGTTGCCTTATTGCTAAAATGAGGAGCACCTGTGAAATAACGTGAAGCTATTCAAGTGCCAGAGCAAGCTGAATGATGTTGGAACTTATCACAGCTTCAGTTCGCCCTTCAAACTTGGCCAGATTATCCTTTACTGGAGCTGTGGTGAAATAATTCATTCTTAGAATTATGAATGTGCCAAGGAACTAAAAAGTACACCGTAGGGCTATGTGAACTGTACTACATCAGACTGTGTGCTCTATGCTATTAGAAAAAGGGATATGGCCCGAACACAGGGAATCAAGACTGAGCACCGAATTTGGCACGGACTAGTTGGAATAAAAGGCCTGTACTGCTGCAAAGCTCTATGACCCTATCACTCTAAACATAAGCAATAATTTGCTGGATAGTGTAGAATAGTATTCCAAGTGCTCTCCATCTATTGTATAACAAATTTTCAAGTTTATTAGTTACTATCTGATACTTGTCAAACACCAGATACAAATCTTAATAATATTCTGCATTCCGTTAGCTGGCTGATTTAATTAAGCCTTTTATTTTTTTCACCAAAATGTTTTTTAAATTCTCACCTTTCTTCTCAGCTCATTTATTTACCACTTAATTCTGTTGATTATCATAGCCAAACATAGGTTGGCCATCATGTCCTTTGCTAATCCCATTTTATGGCACACTCCTTATAGCCAGCCTTCTGCGCCACTCTGTTTCAAGTGCTAACTGAAACTTTAGTGCAAGGATACACAATTCAGAAGAATACCTATGTAGACACGAGGGGAGCCTTTCTCACAATTATGACTTTGAGGTTCTGTCAATAGTTCTCAACATCCACTGTTAAACACATTCTATATTGTAGCTGAAAGATACAAGATCACCTCCTCCAGACACTTTTGCATCAACTGCTTTAACATACCAGGTTGATTAAAGTTTAGGTACACCATTCTAATCATGTACACTTAGTAATAGTAAACTACATAGAATCACAAAGTCAAAGAGCACAGAACAACATAGGAACAGACCCTTCAGTCCCATTCATTCAAACGGAAAAGGTGCCTACCCAATTTGCCTATGTTTGGCCAATATCCCTCTAAACCTTTCCTATCCACGTACATATCCAAATGTCTTTTAAATGCTGTTATTGCTTTTTCTTTCAGCTGGTTCCATATACATAACTCACTCTGCATGAAGGTCAGCTTTAAAACTATCCCTGACACCCTAAACTTTCACTCTCTAGATTCTCTGGGGGGAAAACATTGTCCATTATTTTTATCTATGCCTCTCATAGGTTTATACACCTCTATAGTGACCCATATTCCAAGGTATAAAGTCCTAGACTCCCCACCCTCTCCCTGTGGGCAAGTTCTCAAGTTTAGCAACACTCTTCTTAGTCTAATGATGTGTTTCCTATAACAACATGCTCTAAGTGCAGCCTCACCAATGACTTGTACAACTGATGTACAATTACATACAGACCAAAATCATCCAGTATGTAAATTATCAGGATAAAAAACTAGGCTGATAGGTTTACAAAATGCAAAGACTTTGTGCATATTTAAGTCTTATGTATCCTTTCACCCAATATAAGGTCCAAGTCATGGCATTGCAGAAAAAAGAAACTGGTTAATTAATAAAAAAAGGACTACATCAGCTACCAAGTATATTTCCTGTAAGTGAATAACACAGTTATACACACAGCTTCAGTTCACTATTACAAGAATGAGATGTATGTCATTTGTTTTCAAGGTTATTACTGAGACTACAGATAGGATTCTCATTTGGTAGAATTCCTACTTCTGGAATGGCTGGTTTTAGATACAAGGGCACCATTAAGGGTTTACATCCAAGGAGAGCTAACTCCATTGGGTGCCCTCTTGCAACTGCATAAATTCAAGACAACAGGCAAATTGGAAGCTCCTTTCCTAATTAAGTCACAGGAGAATGTCACATGTCAGTTAAATTTGCTCTGTCATAAAAGCAAAGTAAAATATAGACTAGAATTGTACATTATTTCTACATATCAGTTTCTGTTTGATGCATATGCTGAATATCTGTGTGTAGGTCTTTACCAATATAATTATCTCCAGCTCAAAATGAAGATAATAATCTTCAAAGAAAATCACAAATCTTCACTGTTTAAGATGTGGTTTAATGAGAATAGTGGGACCAAAATTAACATCTGTTTCAGATTTTTGAGGATCAACTCTTTCTTTGCACTTGTTTGAATGAAAGCCTAAAACGCTAAGTTTTATTATACTATTACATAGCAGAAAAACACTACTAGTGCCAAAATATTATCAGTAATGGTATTGAAATGCTGTATTTGCTGAGACAGTCATCCATCCAGCATGATTTTTGACTATAACTGGGCTAGTTCAAATAATAACAAATCTGTTCCTATGACATGTTCCAGACAGCTGACATTCTAAAATTTTGTTCATCTTTAAAGGGGACATTATAATGGATTTTTACTATTTTATAAAGGGTGTAGAGTTTACAATGTATTTCCAAAGATAAACAGCAGATAAACTGGTTGCGCATAAAAACCACAAAATAAATACTCCGATAGCGGTCAGCTAATTAGAGGGTTGTTTAAATATGTATCAAGCTCAAAGGAAACTGAGGGTACATATGGGTACACTTAACACCACATCTTGTTGAGGTCTTCGGATGCTTTGGCGGGAGAAGTGGTTAGAGTGGCGGGAGACCCGCTTAGACAGGCAGGGTTGGCGTAGTCTCTGGACTTCTTCTCCACCTGGTTGAGCAGACTTTTGTAGCCGGCCAGCTCCTGCTCCAGCGCATTCTTCACCGTCAGCAGGGCCTGGAAGTCGGCCGTGTGCGCCTCGATCTTCTTCTCCAGCGCCTTGTTATACTCCCGGATCCGGCCGATCTCCCGCTCCTTCTCCTGCAGGTGGTTTTTGTGCATCTCGTCCCGCAGCCGCAGGTCGGTAACGGCGTTGCGGAAGCACTCGGTCTCCTTCCTGACCTTCTGCAGCGGCACGCTGTTCTCCTCGAACCGGTGCCGGTAACGGGCCAGCTCCTCTCTGTTGCGCCGGGCGGCCTGCTCGTACTCCTGGCGCATGTTGCGCAGCCCCTGCTCCAGGTCGAGCGCCGTGCACTCCGCCTGCTCCACGTTCTGCAGGTTGTCCAGCTTCTGCTGCCAGTAGATGCGCTCCTGGTCGCGGACCAGCCTCAGCTGCGCCAGCTGCGCCTCCAGCAGCTTGAACTGGCACTGGAGCTTGTCCAGGCCGCTGCCCGAGTCCTCGTACTTCTTCTTCAGGTCTTGGAAGTCGCGGTCGAACTCGCGCTTGAGCTGGCACTCCTTCTCCAGCCGCGCCTTCAGCTTGTCCTTCTCCAGCTTCAGCAACACCAGCTCGTTCTGCGCCTCGTCCACCCGCGCCTGGAAGTCCTGGTACTCCTTCTGGTAGGCCTTCTCCGCCGCGTTGAACTCCTCCCTCTCCAGCTTCTTCACCTCGGCCAGCAGCTCCTTGTTCTTGCGCTGCAGGTTCAGCACCGTGTTGTTGATGTACTTGGCGAAGCGCTCGTTCAGATCCTTGATCTGGTCCTTGCCCTCCTGCATGCCGTCTTGCAGCTCCTTGCCGCTCGTTTCGCTCGCCACGACCTCCATCTGCCGCTCCTGGCACGCCGAGGATGCGGTGGCCGAGCTGGGCGACGAGGTCCTGGAGCCCGAGAACATGCTGCCGCCGTCTTCCTGCCTCTCCGGCCGTCTGCGCTCCGCTCGCTCGACAACCGCCCTCCAACCGACAGCCCCGCGTTGCCGGGGCAACCCCTCCGCATTCAAACACGCGACACTGACCAACCGCCGTCAGGGCCGTTAGCGCATGGCCGGACCGGACAACCCGGTAGCTCCGTCCCAACCCTCCATCACCCGTGGAGTGTTCATCACAGACACCTTAGAACAGATCCACAGAATCCATAGAAAGATCCCTGAAGTGGAGCACAAGTAGATTGACTGCGGCACACAATGCTACAGTTATTCAAACATTAGAGCACATTTGTGTGCCATTCTGATCGCCACAGAATGTAATTAAGCTACACATACAAAGTACTAGAGGAACCCAGCCAGTCAGGCAACATTTATGTGGAGGTAGAGAAACAGTGGACGCTTCAGTCTTGATGAAGGGTCTCAGCCTGGAACTTCAACTGGTTAGCCCCTCTATAGATGATACCTGTCCTGCTGAGTTCCTCCACACTTTGAAAAGAAAGTCCTGCCCAGTTATCATCAGTAGCACCAGAGGTCCCAACAAACTAGACCACCGCTATACTAAGATAAGGAATGTCTACAGTTCCTTACCCAGACCACATTTTGGAACAATTGATCACCTCCCACCTAAGGACAGGCAGAGGCTATAAAGAAGGGCTCTAGAGATTAGGACAACTGAAAGGTGGTCACAGGAGGCAGAGGAGTGATTATGAGATTGCTCTGAGTCAGTGGACTAGGCTGTGTTCAAGCACTCATGGAGTCATAAAGAGTACAGCACAGAAACAGGCCCTTCAGCCCATCTAGCCCATGCTGAAACCATTTAAACTACTCCCATTGACCTGCACCTGCCCTGAATACCTTTACCATCCATGTACCTATACAAACTTCTCTTAAATGTTGAAATCAAGTTCACATGCACCACTTATGCTGGCAGCTTATTTCACACACTCACTACCCTCTGAGTGAAGAAGTTTCCCCTCATTTCCCCTTAACTCAGTACATCTGGTTGTAGTCACACCCAACCCCAGTGGAAAAAGCCTGCTTGCATTTACCCTATCTATACCCCTCATAATTTTGTACACCTCCATCAAATCTCTCAATCTTTTTACGTTCTAAGGAATACAGTCCAAAACAATTCAATCTTTCCTTACGGCTCAGGTCCACCAGACTCAGCAACATCCTTGTAAATTTTCTCTGCACTCTTTCAACCTTGTTTACATCTTTCCTGACCAAAACTGCACACAATACTCCAAAGTAGGCCTCACCAATATCTTATACAACTTCAATATCCCATCTCCTGTACACAATACATCGCTTTATGAATCATCCTTGGAATATCCTGCCTCCATGGGGATGATCACCCTCCCCGCCTGACTGTGACTGCAGGTCAGGATAGGAGACAGCTAGACTGTATCAGCCCCAGGGTACTGAAGGCCTGTGCGAGTGGCTGTCTGATATTTTGCAGCACTTTTACAATCTGAGTCTGAGTCAGGAGAAGATACTGGTGCTTTCGAAGATTTCGTACTTGGTTCCAGTACCCAAGAAGGCAACTCCATCTGGACTTAATGACTACAGACAAATTACCCTCAATTTATTGGACCCTCTACAGTTTGCCTACCAACCTGATGCGGGAGTGGATGATGCCATCATCTACCTGTTGCAGGAGCTCACTCCCACCTGGATGATGCTGGTGGCATTGTGAGAACCACATTTTTTGATTCTCTAGTGCCTTCAACACAATCTAGCCACACCTTCTGAGCGAGAAGCTGCAAATGATGGGGACAGATAAATCTACTTTCTTCTGGATTACTGACTTTTTGCATCACCAGCACATAAAGCAACAAAGACAATAGACTTGAGTGGAAAACTTGTGGAGAAGAGGAGGTCACTAAACAAACTGCTATCCATTAGGCACAGTCTGGCACAACCTCTCCATGACCGACTGAGTAAGCAGCTGAACACCCTTTCGAACAGACTCATTCAGCTCCGCTGTCACAAGGATCGTTACAGAAAATCTGTCTGACCAAATGCAACAAGTATATACAACAATTCATCTCTGTGTGAAACATAGAACATAGAAAGATAAAAAACCAACAGCACAATACAGGCCCTTTGGCCCACAAAGTTGTCCCTACCTATACTACTACCTAAATTACTAGGCTTACCTATAGCCCTCTATTTCACTAAGCTCCATGTACCTATCTAAAAGTCTCTTAAAAGACCCTATTGTATCCACCTTCACCACCGTTGCCGGCAGCCCATTCCACACACTCACCACTCTCTTGAGTAAAACACTTACCCCTGACATCTCCTCTGTACCTACTCCCCAGCACCTTAAGCCTGTGTCCTCTTGTGGCAACCATTTCAGCCCTGGGTAAAAGCCTCTGACTATCCACATGATCAATGCCTCTCATCATCTTATACACCTCTATCAGGTCACCTCTCATCCTCCATTGCTCCAATGAGAAAAGGCAGAGTTCACTCAATCTATTCTCATAAGGCATGCTCCCCAATCCAGGCAACATCCTTGTAAATCTCCTCTGCACTCTTTCTATGGCTTCCACATCCTTCCTGTAGCGAGGTGACCAAAACTGAGCACAGTACTCCAAGTGGGGTCTGACCAGGGTCCTATATAGCTGCAACATTACCTCTCGGCTCCTAAGTTCAATTCCACGATTGATGAAGGTCAATACACCGTATGCCTTCTTAACCACAGAGTCAACCTGCGCAGCTGTTTTTGAGTGTCCTATGGACTCAGACCCAAAGATCCCTCTGATTCTCCACACTGCCAAGAGTCTTACCATTAATACTATATTCTGCCATCATATTTGACCTACCAATATGAACTACTTCACACATATTAATTTTTTTTTTCTTTTTTAAAACCCTGAAGAGATGCAGCAGTCATGAACAGTAGAGTTGTACACATCCACATGTCCAGCCATTAAAACGCTTGCTGTAAGTGCACCTTCTGTTGGACACATGTGTAGTGACATTGGCAGAATTCGTGATGGGGTCCTCAGACCTGATCGTCCTGTGCTCCTGCCTAAAAGAGGCTCTGTGCTACCAAGTGGCTCCAACATTAGTAGCGGCCACTCCTTACACACAAATCAACCCTCCACCTAACCGCGAATCATGGAGGGGTCCGCATCGGCATTCTCACTCCACTAGTCTCGGCCGACACCGTTACCCCCCCCCCCCCACCCCCCAACTGAGTCATCATAGTGAAAAAGTCTCTTATTATTTCAAACATTATTATTACACATTGGTGAATTATTATTATGTATATTACACTGGACAACAAACATTTTGCTTCCTGAATACCTTTAGGTGTATCTTATGAATTTTGGGCTACTGATCATGAAAATCACCATGAAATTTCCCTATCACCATGTTTATTATTTCAATTCATAATTCAAGTCAATTAAAATGTTTCCTATCTTGTCCAGGCAAGCTTGGGCATGCTTAGGCGGCGTGGCTGCTGCATGGCAGGACAGGTTTTAGTAATAATTATTGGGTTCAGGACTGTTAGGATGGAATTTGCTATCACCAGGCACAAAAATTTCTATGAAGGATTTTGATATTTGAGACAGATGCTTCCCAGAATAACTGATACCGAGATTAAGGAAAGCGTTTTTGTTGGTCCACAAATCAAACAGGTCATCAATGACAGGCAATCTGAAGAATTTCTAGTGGGACCGGAGAAAATCACATGGAAGGCATTCAAGGAAGTTGTTGAAATTTTCCTCAGCATCTATAGCGCACCAAGCTACATGCAGCTGGTTGAAAGCATGCTTCAAGCATATAAAACCATGAAATGCAACATGTCACTAAAGATTCATTTTCTGCATTCCCATTTAGACTTCTTCCCTGCAAATTTTGGTGCTGTTAGTGACGAGCATGGTGAAAGGTTTCACCAGGACATTGTGGTCATGGAGAAAAGATACCAGGGCAACTGGAATCCATCAATGCTGGCGAATTATTGTTGGACACTTAAGCGAGAAGCCTCAGACACTGAGTACAAATGAAAATCATTAACAAAATATTTTTAACTTAGTCGAACTGTTGCAAAGCATCAGCACCATTATGCATTTAAACACATTATATTCAATAGAAGTTAATTTGTTGTTTCTCCAAATTCCTACATGATACAAGTAGTCTGAAATTATATTTGTGTTCATCTTCAAGCAGTCTGTCATAAACAAAAAAAAAATTCTGAGGAAGCAACACTTTTGAAAAAAATTCATTGTCCAGTGTTATTATTCTGTATTATTAGTTAAGTCTGCACACTGCTAAGTGTGTTTTTAAATGTTGCTGCTGTAATGAAAGGATTTCCCACTTAGGATCAATAAAGTACTTATTATTATGAAAGCTAATGTGCCAAAAGCTTTCTTTAAGCCCCTATCGACCTGTGATATCACTTTCAAGGAATTATGGACCTGTACTCCCAGATCCCTTTGTTCTGCCACACTCCTCAGTGCCTGACCATTCACAGTGTAAGACCTAACCCATTGGTCCCACTGAAGTGCAAAACCTTGCATTTGTCTGCATTAAATTCCATCTGCTGGTTTGCAGCCCATTTATCCAGCTGATGCAGATCCCTCTGTAAGCCATGATAGCCTTCCTCATTTCCAGTCCACATGATGACAAACAACAAACGACCCCTGTGGCACTCCACCAGTCACAGGCCTCCAGCCAGAGAGGCAACCCTCTACAACCACTCTCTGGCTTCTCCCACAAAGCTGATGTCTAATCCAGTTTACCACCTCATCTTGAATGCCAAACCACCAAACCTTCCTGACCAGCCTCCCATGCGAAACCTCATCAAACGCCTTGCTAAAGTCCATGTGGACAACATCCACCGCCTTACCTTCATCCACTTTCCTGGTAACTTCCTCAAAAAACTATAAGATTGATTAGACATGACCTTACGTACACAAAGCCATGCTGACTATCCTTAATCACTGGGAGAAGACCCTGGAGAGGTGGAAATGGGGGACAAAGAAATGATGGACAAATTTAATTAGTATTTAATGTCTTTATGTGAGTCGTCACTGTGGAAGACCCTATCACTATGTCAGAAATTTGAGAGTGTCTGGGACAAAAGTGAGTGTAGTTGCTAATAAATAAATAATAATAATGACAACTTTATTCATGGTGCGCTTTTCATACAGATGATGTAATTCAAATGCTTTACAATGGGATACAAGTACAAATATGAAAATAAAATTAAAATAAAAATAAACGTGAGAATAAAAAACAAAAAGCAAGGTGAAATAAATAGGTTTTGAGCTGGTGTTTAAAAGTGTCAACAGAGTCTGTATCTCTTATAGTTTTAGATACTGAGTACCTAAAGGTCGTTCAAAAAAGCTGACCTCCCAATTACCTTTTGAGGGAGATTGTTTAAATTTAAGAAACCAGCAGAAGAAGATCTGAGAGCTCAAGCAGGATTATAAAAACAAGAACAATTCTGTGACATACTCCAAGACCGCTAAGAGCTTTAAAAACAAATAAGAGAACTTTAAAATCAATTCTAAAAGATACAGGAAGGCAATTCAGAGTAGGTAGTATTGGAGTGATATATCCCCTCAGTTTGGTCTTGGTTAAAAGTCTCGCAGCAGCATTCTAATTGAGTTGAAGTTTGTCAATAGATTGCTTTGGAATTACAGTAAAAAGTGCGTAGCAGTTATCTATTCAATATAAAGGATGTGAATTAGTTTTTCAGCATCATTGTGACAAAAACAAATGTACCTTTGCAATATTTCTTAAGTGTAGAAATGCTGCTCTGGTTACGCTCTTTATGTACAAATATAAATACTTTATCACCAAACAATTGATACTAGAGCGTACAATCATCACAGTGATATTTGTTTCTGCGCTTCGCGCTCCCTGAAGTACAAATCAAAGTAAATATAATAAAAATTTAAATTATAAATCATAATTAGAAAATAGAAAAGGGAAAGTAAGGTAGTGCAAGTCAGGTCCAGATATTTGGAAGGTACGGCCCAGATCCCGGTCAGGATCTGTTCAGCAGTCTTATCACAGTTGGAAAGAAGCTGTTCCCAAATCTGGCTGTACGTATCTTCATGCTCCTGAAACTTCTCCCGGAGGGAAGTGGGACAAAAAGTGTGTTGGCTGGGTGGGACTCATCCTTGATTATCCTGGCAACACTGCTCTGACAGCGTGTGGTGTAAAGTGAGTCCAAGGATGGAAGATTGGTTTGTGTGATGTGCTGGGCTAGGTTCATGATCTTATGCAGAATGTAAATGTGGGATTTAAAATTCAAATCTGAATCAAGCATAACACCCAGGCTTGTTACTTTGTATTTTACAAGGAAAACCAAGTTCCCAAGTTTATCAAAAAGTTTTTTTTTGTTTTTGGGACCAACCAGGAGTATTTCAGTTTTATTTTCCTTTAGTTTTAGGAAATTATTACTCATCCATTTGTAAGTTTATCCCATAACAATGGGGCTGCGTGTGTGCAGGTGGGGGAGTTGGGGGGGGGCTTTGGGATTCTAACATTTTAACTGTCGTTCATTCTTTGGCACACTCTGTTTTCATGGATTCTGCGAAGAAACAGAATCTCAGGATGTACACTGCATACATTTCTCTGACAGTAAATGTACCTATTGTAGAGCATCACAATATACAATTGTGTGTCATCTGCATAGCTGAAAATTGTTTGTACTCCCTAATGGTGTCTCCTAAGGGGAGCAGGGATAAGAAGAAGAGTAGGGGACCAAGGCAGCATCCCTGAGCCTCACAATAATGTATGTTGTATCTCTTAGAAAACTGGTCTCCAAGAAAGATGAGAAAAATTCCTACGGTATATGAATGAAGCTAATTAAGGGTACCACCAGAAATGCCAACCCAGTTCTCAAGTTGATCTAAGAGAATATTGTGGTCAATTGTGTCAACTTAAAGCTAGAAAAATTATAACTGAGACTCTTCTGGCATCAGTGCTGAGCCTAAATCCACTGACAAATTCATTAAGTGCCACATCCATGCTGCAGTGTGCTCTAAAACCAAACTGAAACTCTCTAGAATATTGTTCTCATTCAGAAAGTTGTGAAATTGGTTGAAAATTACTTTCTCAAGAACCTTGCCCAGGAAGGGAAGATTCATAGTTAGCTAGTACCTCACTATCAAGGTTTGGCTTTTTAAGTAGGACTTTGACAGCTGTAGTTTTGAAGGAATCTTCTATTAATAAGGAGCAGGTGCTTGGGAAGCTGGAAGGTCTGAAGGTAGACAAGTTACCTGGACCAGATGGATAACACCCTACAGTTCTGAAAGATGTAGCTAATGACATTGTGAAAGCATTATTAATGAAGTTTCAAGAATAAATAAGACCATAACACATAGCAGAATTAGCCATTTGACCCATTGAGTCTGCTCCATCATTCAATCATAGCTGATCCTTTTTTCTCCTCCTCAGCCCCACTCCCTGGCCTTCTCCACGTAACCTTTTGATGCCGTGTCCAATCAAGAACCTATGAAACTCTGACTTAAATACAACCACTGTCCTGGCCTCCACAGCTGCCTGTGCTAATAAATTCCACAAATTCACCACTCCCTGGCTAAAGAAGTTTCTCTGCATCCATTTTAAATGGACACCCCTCTATCCTGAGGCTGTGCCCTCTTGTCCTAGACTCCCCCACCGTGGGAAACATCCTTTCCACATCTACTCTGTCTGGGCCTTTAAACATTTGAAAGGTTTCAATGAGATCAGCCCCCCACCCCATCCTTCTAGATTCCAGCGAGTACAGACCCGGAGCCATCAAATGTTCCTCGTATGATAACCCTTTCATTCCTGGAATCATCCTTGTGAACCTCCTCTGAATCCTCTCCAATGCCATCACATCTTTTCTTAGATGAGGAGACCAAAACTGTTCACAATATTCAAGGTGAGGCCACTTCAGTGCTTTATAAAGCCTCAGTTCCCTGCATTTGTATCCTAGACCTCTTAAAATGAATGCTAACATTGTATTTGCTTTCCTCACCTCCAACTCAACCTGCAAGCTTTCCTTTAGGGTGTTCTACGCAAAGACTCCCAAGTCCCTTTGCATTTCAGAGGTTTGCATTTTCTCCCCGTTTAGAAAATAGTCTGCACATTTATTTCTACTACCAAAGTGCATGACTATGCATTTTTCAACATTGTACTTCACTTCCACTCTCTTGCCCATTTGCCTAATCTGTCCAAGCCTTCTGCAGCCTACCTACGTATTTACTTACCAGTACCTGCCCCTCCACCAATCTTTCTATCATCTACAAACTTGGCAACAAAGCCATCTATTCCATCATCTAAATCATTGATATAAGCATAAAAAGAAGTGGTAGTCACTGGCAGCCAACCAGAAAAGGATCCTTTTATTCCCACTCACTGCCTCCTACCAATCAGCCAACGCTCTAAACACGTTAGTAACTTTTCCTGTAGTTTCATAGGCTCTTATCTTGGTAAGCAGCCTCATGTGTGGCACCTTGTCCAAGGTCTTCTGAATGTCCAAATAAACAACATCCACTGCATCCCCTTTATCCTACGCATAATCTCAAATAGATTTTGGAATGGTCAGAATAAGAATCAGAATCATGAAATTTGTTGTTCAGTAGCAGCAGAACATTGCAAAAATAGTAATAAAAACTGTTTATCACAGTACATACATATAAAAAATAAATGAAGTAAGTAATGCAGAAAGAGTGGAAAACAAATACTGAGGTAGTGTTCATGGGTTCAATGTTGATTCAGAAATCTGATGGCAGAGGGGAAGAAGCTGTTCCTGAATCACTGAGTGTGTGCCTTCAGGCTTCTGTATTTCCTTCCTGACAATAACTGTATGAAGAGGACATGTCCTGGGTTATGGGGGTCTTTAATGATGGATGCCTCCATTCTGAGGCACCAACCTTGAAGATGTCTTGGATACTATGGAGGCTAGTAGCCAAGATAGAGCTGACTAATTTTACAACTTTCTGTGGCTTCTTTTGATCCTGTTTCTTTGTGATCAGGCTCCCTGGAAGCTCCAGGTTACTACTGCAGTGCTCTAAGCAACACACACAAAATGCTGGAGGAACTCAGCAGGCCTGGCAGCATCTATGGAAAAGTGTACAGTCAATGTTTTGGGCTGAGACCCTTAAGAAGTGGTTTGCAATGTGTTTTTTTAACTTTTTCTAGCACAGGGGAGATCACGTTGTTAAAACCAAATGCAGCAAGAACACTGGTTTGGAAGAAATGCAAGTGAATTAGTGCTTTGCCTGGAAAAACTGTTTAGGTCTCTGGATAGTGGGAATGGGGTACAGGTGCTGCAGCTTCTGCAGTTGTATGCAATAAGGGGAGCAGTTGGTTGAAACAGAACAATGAATCAGGGAATTGCGGAGGGAACTATCCCTTTTAAGTACTGAAAGTAGAGCAGAAGTTGTATCTGTGCTGGAATTTTGCTGTATGTGGCTGATGATGGGGAAAGTTAACAAGGTGAAGGTGAGAACAAGTGAACTCCATCCTTGATCTGTCCCTGGGGTGAAAGCACAAATGTAGAAAATAAGTAATATGTTAATAAGGGCTTTGTTAATGATGGTAGAAGTTCAGGAAGAAGGAACTGAATTGACATTTTTTACATCCTTCACATACATGAGGAGTAAATATATTTACGTTGTCTCCGTCTGAATGTGCAATGTGCAATTTATAGTAATTTGTAATAAATAGTATGTACAACAGGACAGCCAATATAGTATAGAATACAATTGTATCAGCGTGAACTAATCAGTCTGATGGCCTGGTGGAAGAAGCTGTTCTGGAGTCTATTGGTCCTGCTGTGGAACCGCTTCCCGGATTGTAGCAGCTGGAACAGTTTGTGATTGGGGTGACTTGGATCCCCAATGATCCTTTGGGCCCTTTTTACACACCTGTCTCTGTAAATGTGTTGACATTGTGTTGTATAATTCATGATTGGATCAAGTCTGTGACATTGACTCTCCCCAGAAACACTTTCTGCATTTTACAACTCTCATGTTCCTCTGTGGTTTCGAACTCCTATTTTCCGATCCCTATTCCAATGTCCTTATGAACTGTTGCCAGTCACCGATCAGCCAGGCGACCTTCTTTCCAGGTTAAATCCAAACACAGATGTTTCTTTTGTGCTATCCAATCCTGCCTCACAACCAGTACAACTTAAAAATTAATCTGTTTTCTTGCTGTTCCAATTCTGACCAAATGTGTGGACAGAAATTATACTTTCTCAGTCACAGACCGCTCAGATGCAACATTTCATGCTTTAATTTCAATTGTCCGCATCACCTGAGATCGATTTTCATTTGGGTTGAGAATGATTTGGGGATTTAAGAATAAGGGGTAGGCCATTTAGAACAGAGTTCAGGAAAAACTTTTTCACCCAGAGAGTTGTGGATCTATGGAATGCTTTGCCTCAGAAGGCAGTGGAGGCCAATTCTCTGGATGCTTTCAAGAAAGAGTTAGACAGAGCTCTTAAGGATAGCGGAGTCAAGGGATATGGGGAGAAGGCAGGAACGGGGTACTGATTGTGGATGATCAGCCATGATCACATTGAATGGTGGTGCTGGCTCGAAGGGCCGAAGGGCCTACTCCTGCACCTATTGTCTATTGATTTGGGGAGGAGAGGGTTGGGACAGTAGGAGATGGGGTGAGGTTTGGACAGGATGAGAGTGAGGGGACATGGAGGGAGAGAGAAAGGACATAGAGGGGTTGTGGAGGGTGGGGTGAGATGGGTGGAGGGTGAGGAGTGGAGGGGAAATGGGAGGGCTGAGGGAATTTTGAGGGTAACCCTAGGCTGGGGGGGGGGAGGGGTGAATCTCCACAGGGGGTTAGGGTGAACCTGGGGTGGGGTAGGGTTGATGGAGAGGGTTGCTGGAGCGAGCTGGGGTAATAGGGGTGGTTTGAGGGTAAGCACAGGGTGAAAGCTGTCGGGAGTGGAAGGAACACACACAAAATGCTCAGTCCTGCCGAAGGGTTTCGGTCCTGTACGTCGACTGTACTTCTTTTCCGTAGATGCTGCCTGGTCTGCTGAGTCCCTCCAGCATTGTGTGTGTGTTGCTGGGACTTCCAGCATCTGCAGATTTCTCTGGTTTGGGGAATGCAAGGACCGGCGAGCTCACCTTGATCCTCTGCAGCAAGTCCCGGCCCACCTCCCGGGCCGCCTCCAGGCTCCCGGCCGACGGTCCCCGCTGCTCTTCCTCCTCGGACAGGCATTCCGATTGCAGGGCCAGATCGCGAGTGAAAGCGATGCCGAGCCCGATCCCGAGCCCTACCCCCGCAACCAGGGCCAGGCTCCGGCAGCGGGCCGGGCCCGAGCCCGCGGCCCACTTGGGCCGAGACCAGTAGCTGCTCTGCCGGTGTAGCTTCAGCAGCGAGAGCCGGTGCGGGCGCCAGGCAACCACACTGGAGGCGCCACACCGGTCCAGGGTTCGCCAGAGATGGCTCGAATAGCTGGACATTCCCCGGCAGAGCGGGAGGGAGGAGGCCTGGGCCCTAATGGCAAAAGAAAGGGGGAGGAGGGATGCAAATACGGCTGCGATGGGTAGGAAGGGGTGGGTGGTGGAGAGAGAGATGAGTCGAAAGAGGGGCAAAGAGGAAGGAGCAAGGAGGGGGGGAGGGGGAAGGGGAGGCGGAGGGAGGAGGAGGGAGAGGGGGAGGGGAAGGGGAGGGAGGAGGAGGGAGAGGGGAGAGGGGGAGGGGGAGGAGGAGGGAGAAGGGAGGGGAGAGGGAGGGAGGAGGGGAGGGGAAGGGAGAGGGAGGAGGGGAGGGGGGAAAGGAGGGGGGAGAAGAGGGGGAGTAGTCATCCTGAAAGAGTTCAGATGACTTCAACACTGTACTGATTCCATAACCTGCAGATTCACTTTCAGGGACTCTTGCAACTCATGTTCTCAGTATTATTTATTTATTGCTTGTTTGTTTGTCTATTTGTGCATTCATTTATTTGCACAGTTTGCTTTCTTTTGCACATTATTTGTTTGTCAATATTTTTGTGTAGATTTTGTGGATTCTGTTGTGTTTCTCTGTTCTACTGTGAATGTATGCTGGAAAACAAATCTCGGTAGTGTACGGTGGCATTCAGTATATATCATTTGATCATAAATATTCCTTTAACTTTGAAAGGGAAGTGTAGGGAGTTGGGTGATACGGGAAGTAGAGAGTGAGGGTAGGGGGTGAGGTAGGGAATGAGGAAATGTAAGAGAAATACGTTGGTCAGGTAAGAGCTGAGAGACAGGGAGGTGCAAATTGGGGGAAAGGAGGTGTGAAGATAGGAGAGAAGTGTATAGGTGATCGCCAGATGGAGTGTGTGGGAAATGGGTAAGAAACAAGGAGATGGGGTATTTGTAGGAGGAAATGATTACATCATGGGGTGGAAAGAAAAGGGACAGGGAACCATTTATTGAAAGCTGGAAATTGAAGTGTTCATGTCATTGAGGTGTAGACTGCCCAGACGGAATATGAAGTGCTGTTCCTTTAGTTTGGTTCAGCATCACCCTGGCAGAGGAGGAGGAGGTCGTAGCTAGTGGGTGTGAGAATGGAGAACAGAATTAAAATGTCTGGCAACTGGGATCTCCAAAAGGGCCGTGGTGGATGGAGTGCAGGTGTACCACACAAGTTGCCCAGTCTCACTGACGAGAAGGAGGCTGCATGCAACAAAAAAGTTCAGAGGAGTTTGCAGTGAATGTCTATCTCACCTGAAAGGGCTTTAAGACCTTGGATAGTGGTGAAGGAGGAGTTGTAGTGGCAGATGTTAATCTCCTATGGTTACAGAGGGAGGTGCTTGGGGATGGGGAGGAGACCCCCGTACAAAAAATAAGGTGATATTCATGGATCATTCAGCTATCTGATGGTGGAGGGGAAGACGCTAATGGGAAGACGTTGAGTGTGGGTCTTCAGGCCCCTGTACCTCCTCCCCTATGGTAGTACTGAGAAGAGGACATGTCCCGGAAGGTGGGGGTCTGTAATGATGGTGCTGCCTTCTTGAGACACCGGGTTTTTGAAGATGTCCACAATAGTGCTGCCTGAGTCTTTAACTCTGCAGATTCTGATGGAGTCTATAGCCCTCAGCTGCTGCTTTCGATCCTGTGCATGAAGCCTGCAATCAGGCTGTTAAGTAACCAGTCAGAATGCAGGAGTCTTTGGTGACATACCAAATAAACTGTCAATGAAGTATAGCCACTGGCATGCCTTCTTCATGATTGCATCAATCTGTTTGGCCGGGAGAGATCTCCTGAGATGTTGATGCCCAGGAACTTCAAGCTGCTCACCCTTTCCACTGCTTACCCCTCAATGAGGACTGGAGGGGATTCTGAGGGAGAGGATTGATTTACGTTTGGAAAGGCAAGGACTGATTAGGGAGAGTTAACGTGGCTTTATGTGTGGGAAATTGTCTCTCAATATTTTGAGAGATTTTCTTTCAAAATGTGACGAAGAGGATTGATGAAAGCATGTCAGCAAATATCTACATGGACCTTAGCAAAGCCATTGACAAGGATTTGCACGGTAGGTTGGTCCATAAGGTTATATCACATGGGATCCAAGGTTAGAAATTCCATTGGATACAAACTGACTTGGAGGAAGGATTCAGAGGGTGGTGGTGAAGGATTGGTTTTCAGTATGGAGACCTGTATCCAGCAGTGTGCCTCAGGGATTGTCCTGAGTCAAATGTTATTTATCTCATCCGTATTATTGATGCACCATCAATAACTCACGCTGAGACTTAGGAAGCGAGATATCGGCTTTTATTGACTGGAAGAATAAACAGCACTACATCCTGGGGAAAATGAGGGAGAGCAGCAGCCCACAGTCGCCTTTATACAGGGGTCTGTGGGAGGAGCCACAGGAGCAGTCAGCAGGGTCTGTGGGAGGAGCCACAGGAGCAGTCAGCAGGGGTCTGTGGGAGGAGCCACAGGAGCAGTCAGACAGGTATATCTAGTTCACCACAATTATCAAGTCCAATAAGAATGTTTTTGGCATGGTTAGTAAGTTTACAAGTGACACTAAAATTAGTGGCATAATGGACAGTGAAAGTGGTTATCTAAGATCACAATGGGATCTTGAACAACTGTAGTGCATTCATACACAAGAATTGCAAGAGAGCACTTAAGAATTACATTATGAGGGTGAAAAGAGGGAATCAGAAGGATCTGCCAGGTCAGGTGAGGTAAAATCCCAAGATATTCTACAGGTACATTATGAGTAAGAGGGTGGAGAGAGTGATGGAAGTGAGAAAAATGAATGGTGATGTCTTGGATCGCATACAAATTAGCAGGGAAGAGATACTGAAGGCCTTAAAGTGCTTTAAGGTGATGTGATGCATTCTCAGACCTTGAGGGAAGTTAGAGAAGAAATTGCAGAGCCCTTGCAATTTTTTGCTTCATTCCTGCCCACGGGTGATATTACAGAGGAATGGAGAGTGACTTAAAATGATACTATTGTTTAAAGAGGATAGCAAAAACAAGCCAGGAAACTAGAGGTCAGAGAGTCTGACATTGGTTGTGGGTGAATTGCTGGTGGAGAATTAGAGGGACAGGACCTAACAACATTTGGAGAGAGAGTATCTGATTCTTGATTCTAGACACTCAACATGGCTTTGTGCATAAGAAATAGAAGCAGGAGTCGGCCATCTGGCCCATCAAGCCTGCTCCACCATTGAATATCTGGCCACTGACTCATCTCCACCTATCTGCCTTTTCCCCATAACCCTTAATTCCCTTATTTTTTAAAAATCTATCCAACCTTGTCTTAAGTATACTTACTGAGGTAGCCTCCACTACTTCATTAGGCAGAGAATTCCACAGATTCACCATTCTGGGAAAAGTAGCTCCTCGTCATTTCTGTTCTAAATCTACTCTCCCAAATTTTGAGGCTATGTTCCCTAGTTCTAGTCTCACCTACCAGTGGAAATTTTTCTGCCTCTATCTTATCTATCCCTTTCATGATCTCCTCATAGTCTAACCCCCTCATCTCTGGAATCAATCTGGTGATCCTCCTCTACACCACCCCCAAAGCCAGTATATTCTTCCTCAAATAAGGAGACCAGAACTGCACACGGTACTCCAGGTGCGGCCTCACCAGTACCCTGTACAATTGCTGCCTAACCTCCTTGCTCGTAAATTCAATCCCTCTAGCAATGAAGGCCAACATTCCATTTGCCTTGATAGCCTGCTGTACCTCCAAACCAACCTTTTGTGATTCATGCACAAGCACTCCCAAGTCCCTCTGCAGAGCCACATGCTGCAATAATTTTACCATTTAAATAATAATCTTCTATTACATTTTTCCTTCCAAAATGGATGACCTCGTTGTACTCCATCTGCCTGACCCTTGCCCATTCACTTAACCTCTCTCTGCAGACTCTCCGTACCTTCTGCACAATTTGATTTTCCACTCAATTTAGTATCATCAGCCAACTTAGATACACTGCACTCGGCCCCCTCTTCCAGATCGTTAATGTATATCGTGAACAGTTGCAGGCCCAACACCGACTGCTGCAGCATGCCACTCACCACTGATTGCCAACCGGAGTAACACTTATGTATCCCAACTCTCTGCTTTTTATTAGTTAGCCAGTATCTATCCATTATATTGATCCATGCTAATACATCACACCCAACTCTATGTATCCTTATGGATGTCTTTTATGCGGCACCTTGTCGAACACTTTCTGGAAATCCAAGTAAATAACGTCCATCTGCTCCCCTCTACCCACTGCATTCATTATACTGTATCCTCAAAGAACTCCAGTAAGTTTGTCAAACAGGACCTGACTTTGCTGAATCCATGCTGCATCTGCCTGATGGATCCATTTCTTTCCAGATGCCTCGCTATTTATTTAATAATAGTTTCAAGCATTTTCCCAACTACAGACGTTAAACCAACTGGCCTATAGTTACTTGCCTTTTGTCTACATCCTTTTTTGACAGTGGCATGACATTGGCTGTTTTCCAATCTGCTGGGACCTGCCCAGAACCCAGAGAATTTTGGTAAATCACCACCAAACCCTCTACTGTAACTTCTGCCATTTCTTTCAGTACCCTGGGATACATTCCATCAGGACCAGGGGACTTATCTGTCTTCAGGCCCACAAGTTTGCTCAGCACTGCCTCCTTAGTGATAACTATTGTATCGAGATTCTCACCTCCCATCACACCCACAACCTCTCTCTTTGGCATGTTAGATGCATCCTCCACCATGAAAACCGACACAAAATTGGCCATTTCCTCATTACCGAAATAATTTCCATGGGAATAGACGAGAAGTTGCGTCTGACAAATTTCTAGGAGTTCTTCGAGGAGGTAGCCAAGAGGATAGATCAGGGTAGGGCAGTGGATATTGTCTATATGGACTTTAGCAAGGGCTTTGACAAAAGTCCCTCATGTCAGGCTGTTCTGAAGGTTAGATCACATGGGATCCAGGAGATAGTGGATTGGATATATGATTGGTTCAGTGATAGAGGAAGCAGAGGGAATGGTTGAGGGTTGTTCCTTGGAATAGTGCCACAGGGGTGAGTGCTGGGGCCTTTGTTGCTTTTAATTTGTGTAAACATACAGAACATGATTAGTTTTGCAGATTATACTAAAATAGGTGGGGCTGTCACTGTACAGAAAGAGGCTCTTCAGCCCACAGCATCCTCCCTGCTAGTCCCAGTTGCCCACATTTGGCCCATAACCTGCTATGCCCCTCCCCTCCATGTACCTATCCAAATACCTCTTAATGTTGCAATTGTATCTGCTTCAATCACTTCCACTGGCAGCTATTCACTACCATCTGAATAAAGAAGTTACCTCTCAGGACTTTTAAATCTACCCCTCTTATCTAGTATCTGTACCCTCTAGTTTTGGACTTCCCGAGCCTGTCCACCATATCCATAGCATTCATGGTTATAAAAATTTCAGGTGGATCAGCCAGGTAAGTGTGAAACATTGCCTTTTGGGAGATCAAACCATGGTACTGCTTATACATGGTAGGGCCCTGGGGGGTGTTATGGACCAGAGGGCGCTTGGAGTGCAAGTACATAGTTTGCTGAAAGTGGAATTACAGGTTGCCAGGGTGGTGAAAGGGCAATTTAGTATGCTGACCTTTATCGGTTAGGGCATTAAGTATAGGAATTAGTACATTATGTCGCTGTTGTACGTCACTTTAAGTATTGTGCAGTTTTGGTCACCCTTTAGTAGGAAAGATGTTATTAAACTTTAAGACTCGTCAGGATGTTGCTCGGGATTAGGGTCCTGAGTTACAAGGGACGGCTGTGTAGACGAGGACTTCATTCCCTGCAACACAGGAGACTGAGGGGTGACCTGCTGGAAGTATTCAAGATCACAAAGGGCATAAAGTGTATTGTCTTTTCGCCAGGAAAGGGGTACTAAAATAGGGGGCATTAGATTACGATCAGAGGCAAGAAATTTAAAGGGGACATCAGAGGCAGCTTCTTCACGCATAGTTGGAATGAGCTGCCAGAAATATCCACTGAGGCAGCATATTAGCAACATTTAAAAGCCAGCTAGATGAGCACATGGATAGAAGGGCCAAATACAGACTAGCTCGCTGGGCAACACAGTTGCCATGGATTAACTGGGCTGAAGGGCTTGCTTCTTTGCCTTATAACTATGACCAGGAAAATGGGCCAAGCGTGATTTCACTTGGACAAAAGTGCAAAGTGATATATTTTGGGAAGATTGATTCGGGCAGAACTTGTACAGCTAACTTTAGGGACCTATGGATTAGAACAAATCCCCTGGGGGTGGTGGGTACAGTGGATAGTTCCTGGAAAGTAGTGACACAGGTAGATAAGGTGTTGAAGAAGGCACGTGGTACACTTGACTTCATTAGTCAGGGCACTGAGTAAAGGTCGGTGAGACCACACTTGGAGTAGTGTGTGCAGTTCTATAGGCAACCAGAACTGATATCATTAAGCTGCAGAGGGGACAGAAACGATTTACAAGCATGCTAAGACATTTGGGCTTGAGTTACAAAGGGAGACTGGATAAGCTGGGGCTTCCGCCCACCTGGGGTGAAGTCAGCTGGGGGGAGGGGTGACTCTACTGTGCACTATGAAATCACAAGTGGCTTTGATGGAGTCATAGTCTTTGTTCACAGGGTAGGAGAGTAGGAAACTAGAGAGCACAGATATACAGTGAGACGGAAAAGATCTAAAGGGGGCCCAAGGGGCAACTTTTCCCACACAGAGGCTGATGGATATGTGGGATGAGCTGGCAGAGGCAGGTACAATTACAACTTAAAAAGGCATTTGGACAGGTAGAGGAATAGGAAAGGTTTAGAGGGATATGGGCCAAACAAAGGCAAACAGGTCGAAGAGAGGCATTTAGGTCAGTGTAGATGAGTTGTGAAGGGTCTGGTTCTCCACTGTATAACTCCATGATTGTACCTACTGTATCAGTGTAAAGGACTTGAGGCATTGAGGTTGTGAAATGCCCTAATAAAGACAACTTTCTCTCAAATCCATGAATGAAGCGCTTTAAGAAATATGAAGGACATGTTTACAAAATCTCATGAGTGTGTGTTTATTACCATAATAAAGTTTACAGATAGATATATTGTTAAACCAATTCACAATTAAGCGTGCATAGGGAAGAAGTACCAGAATGTTCTATTCATTATTGCCTTTTGCAATAAAATATTCTTCTGATTTTGCCTTTCATACATTTTGTACAACATTCAAGAGTATATAAAGAGAAAAGGCAATTCATTTTGTAATTTTATTGTATTCATGTTTATGATCTTAACCGGTCACATAAAAATCAAGCAATGTTGGCACAGAGACACTCCATTAGTAATTACTACATTATAACAAAATTCTTGTTCGTCCACCACTCAGCTTATAAGTGAAGTGCTGGATTTATCAAATATATTCCAACAATCTGCTGTTTGGGATACCATCTACATCCCTACTTTCAGTAATTTTTGTGGAGAGCTCAATGATGCTTGTATTTAAGATATGGAATGGTGAATTAATTTCAGTACATTAAAAAAAATACTTCTAACCTCTTTGGGGAAAGATGAATGGAAAGAGGATTACAATTCAGATGTTTGAATGACGGGAATGGGTCGGCTGTATGGTTTGTTACAAGGCAGGCAATATGTTAGGCTGCAGTATGCAAGCCTATAAATAAAACATTCAGTTTTCCGCTTCTTCCCTCCAAAAGGAAAGCTGTAAGCATTAAAAAACCCAGTGGGTGTAAAGTGTTGCTCCCTATCCCTCATTATTTGGTTGCCAATACAATGGCTGTCCACAAAAAAAATCTTAAGCAGCAAAAGAAACATAATGCAGGGGTGAAGATATTCAGTAAGGTTTTAAAATAATTTCTGGAAAATAACAGGGTGGTGAGGGTGGAGTCAAACTTTGAAAAAGGAAGACGCAAAGAGGACTTTTTTTTTGAAATACGAACAGCCTGTAAATTACAATACTTTTGAAAACAGCTGGGAGAGTTTCTGAATAAAATGTGTAACAATCATGGGACAGTGCAGGTTTTTGATTTGGAATATATTCAATTGGGCAGTAGTGTTACCATCAAATGGTTCATCATTCATCAAGTTAATCTGATTCCAGGCTGCCTGGCCCTTTCCCAAACATCCACGTAAATGCAGAGTGAACCTGTTCTCAAGTGAAGGCTTTGGCAACACGGGGCAGGCAACCTGTTTGAAGCAATTCTAAGCCGTTCACAAATTATTAAGCTCCTGCAGAGTTTGATCGAGCATCTGATGCATGTTGAGATTTTCTTCTTTGGCTTGTGCCAATTTCTCTGTTACAAGATTAAAAGATAATTTAATATAACACACATTATCTCCAAGATTCACGGTCAAGCATGCACGTATAACTTAGCCAGCACAGTTCATTTGCAAATATAAAGCATAAATTCAATTCAAAACATTTTACTTTGAAGGTGGGAAAATAAAGACAACTCCGAGCAAAAGCTCCATAAGATGTCTAATTTTTCCATGTTATATTTAGAGACTATATTTCATGTTCCTATGCCACTTGGACAAAGGATGTGCAAGGATCTGTACAAATCCAAATTCTTTTATGTAAAATGTCGATTTTGTAGCAGCAAAGATGACAAAAGAAGACAAAGCAAACATAGGAAACAAACTTACAAACACACATGCACAGTCATCTGGCTGGATTTACACATGCACATCTAAAAACATTAGCTTTTAAGTCGTACTAAGTCACAATCTTTATCCCATGAATTGATGGCAGAGCTTTCACACTGAAGCAGCTGTTCTCCATCAGATTAATATAATTTAACCAGCTTGCCAAATATTGGCTAGATGACTAAATTACATTAGTTTGATGGGTGAAGGAAACTAATCATGCTGAAGCACACAGTCCTACAATCATCTAAATACGACAATCAACTGAGAACGCTCATTTGCTCTGTGCATAATCAGGCTAGATACTCAAATCAGTCACTCAGGTCATTCAAGGCCAGCTTAAGCTCATTAGCAAGAAGACGGTTTTGCTCAAGTTGGTGATACAGGCGGTCTTCAGGGTTCCAGGGCAAGGGTGCAGGAAAGAAAAGCAGAAAAGGTAAAGTTAAGCACGATAACATGACAGGAAAGAAACAGCAAAGATCAGTGTCATAACAAATCCACGAAGCGCCCATAAATGATCAGCTCACAGTGTTATCGTGCCGATGTATACATAAGCCCAACACAAGGCACAATAAACCAACATCACATCTACAGCCACTCCAAGCCCATTCTGGGCATTGTCAAATCCAACACGTGGCCAAACCTTTTCTGTGGAACAGAGGCTTCTGTTGCTCACTAAAGGTTCACCAAGTCTACGAAAAAGATTCCTCCTCTAGATGTCACACATAGAACGGGAAGTCTTTTAAGTGAAATGTGTTACTTTGTCATTTGCTCTGTGCATAACTTAAAGAGGAGTTAGGATTAGTTACCACGGGTAATTGATTTACATTCTTGCATTCACAACCTGACTACAAACGTGCATTCATTAACCTTGAAGGCATTAAGAATCTAACATACAGCCAATGCAAACACGAGGAAATCTGCAGATGCTGGAAATTCAAGCAACACACATAAAATTATCTCTTAGAGATCATAAAGTGATCATAGAGATCAGTAAGAGATCTTTTACTATCTTTTCTTTCGGTTAGTCCTGACGAAGGGTCTTGGCCCGAAACGTCGACTGTACTTCTTCCTATAGATGCTGCCTGGCCTGCCGCGTTCCATCAGCATTTTGTGTGTGTTACAGCCTAGATTTGGCAGGGATGCAAGGTTCCTTCCACAAGAGAATTCAAGTAACAAAAGGAGAGATCAGGGCCATAAGGAACTGGATGACAAGGATTGGATAAAAGTAAAAACGATACCATGTACCGTCAGGGAACCAAAAACGGGAGTCTCAACAGAAGTTAAAGGTGCTTCTAAGGGGTGCTTCATGAGGAAAGCAAAAAGTGGGTATTAAATCTTTGAAGCAAAATGTTAACTTAATTTCTCTCCCTACAGAAGCAGCCCGACTGCTGAGCATCTCCAGCATGTTTTGTTTTTATTTCAGATTTCCAGCCTCTGCATTTTCATTTGATTTTCAAAGAGTGGCTCCCCTCAGTAACCAGAGGGGTCATATATCTGTGTGGAGCCAGGCAATGTGGGCAACTCCTGAATGACTACTTTGTGTTAGTAGTTATCAAGGAGAAAGACATGGAAGATAGGGAATTTGGGAAAGGGATATAGATAAACTGGAAGAGTTAAAAAGGAGGAAGTATGGACGTTATGGTTGATAAATCCTCATGGATGATGAGATCTATCCAAATTTGTCATGGGAAGCCTGATAAAGAATTTTGCATCTTCATTAATCATAGACAAGGTGACATTAAGAGCAAAGGATAGCTGATGTTATTCATTTAAGCAGGGCAGCTAGGGTAAACCAGCCAATGTAAAGGAACTTAATGGATAAACTCCTGAAGGACACAATATACATACATTTAGAATGACGGGGACTATTAGGGATAGTAGAATGGTCTTGTGGGAGCTATCTTGCTTGATTTATTTGATTCAGGTTTTTTTTTTAAAGTAAAAGGACAGGGTAGTAGGTATTGTCCATACGGACTTCAGTGAGGGATCTGACCAGATCCTGTATGGTAAGATGTCCAGAAGGTCAACATTTGGCATCCAAGGCCAGCTGGTTAATGGGATCCAAAATTCACTTAATTGGAGACAGTGGTGGAAGTATCCATTTCTGATTGGAAAAATGTGGCCAGTAATACACCACAGGGATTGGTGCTATGATCCTTATCATTTGGAAGTATCCAATTTCTGATTGGAAAAATGCGGCCAGTGATACACCACAGGGATTGGTGCCTTGATCCTTATCATTTGTGACAGACTGTACATAAGGATTTGGATGCAGGAGGTATGAACGGTAAGTTTGCACGACACAGAAGTTAGTGATGAAAACAGATGTCCTTGGCTACCATATTACACGCGCTCATTGGAATTTAATCCGGACAAGTGTGAGGTGATGTATTTTTGAAAGTCAAATAGGAGCAGAACATGCAATAGGAGTAAGTTACCGGCCACAGAGTACAAATCAATAGTTCCCTGAAAAAGGCAGCATAGACAAATAGGGTGGTGAAGGCAGCATGTGGCACATTTGCCTTCGTAGGTCAGGGCACAGAATATAAAAATTAGAGCATTATAACTTTACAAAACTTCTCGTGAGATGGTGGTGTGCTCGGACACAGCAGATTCTCCGGGGCCAATCAAAGATGTTTTTGTCTTTGTTAAGTTTCTTTTTTTATGATCACTAGATAGTTCTGGACATTAACAACTTTAAGAACTACAGGTCTACTCCATCAGTGAGCTGTTCAGTGGTGGAGGACAGTGTTGTGCTGGCTACAGAAAGGCACTGGACTCTACTCAAAGCTGGTGTACAGTCCAACAGCGGGTGATTATCCTGGACTTTCTCTTTTGTGAATGCAAGACCCTGTTGGACATTGGTAATGTAAAATACTGAAAATCTGGTTTGCTGGTGGATTGGCAAGACCGATGGCAGGGGAGGTGTGTGGCCTCAGATGTAACGAAAACTAGGCCTCACGCCGCAGGCTCGCCTGTTACAGCAGAACAGCAGAGGAGATGCTGGTGGTCGTACGGCACGACATCCATGCTGGACTGGGGACTGGCCCCTCCGGTGTTCGCACAGTGGAGTACAAGCTGGATTGCTTGCAAGTGTTTGTTCATCTGCGGACTGCATGTTCTTGCCGATAACACCCATGCATTGTCAACTTACAGGACATGTCACTTAAGGACTTCAGCCATATTGTACTTTTGTGCGACTGTATGTTTACTGCCATAATATGTGCTATATGTACCGTGTGCTGTGTACGACTGTCGATACTGTGGTTTGCACCTTGCTCCTGGAGGAAAGTTGTTTTGTTTGGCTGTATTCATGCAAGGTTGAGTAACAATTAAACTTGAACTTGAAACTAAAACTCTGGCTACACTGGAACATTGAGGGAAGTTCTGATTGCCATTTGCAGGAAGAATAAGTGTGCTGTAGAAATTACAAAGGATATTTGCCTGGATTGGAGGACTTTAGCTATGGAGTGAAACTGCATAGGCTGGACCTGTTTTCCCTGAAGACAGAGCGTGACTTGAGAGAGGTATACAAGGAGCTCAGGTAGGGGAGATTCTAGGAAACTCTTTCTCCATGGTAGAGGGGATCAAAAACACGAGGACACGGGTTTAAGGTGAGAGGAATGTGTTTTAAAGGGGATTTGACCAAAATACACAAGAGCAGAATGAGGCCACTCAGCCCAGTAAATCTGCTTCACCATTCTATCATGGCTGATTTATTATCCCTCTCAATCCAATTCTCCTGCCTTCTCCCCATAACCTTTGCCCTTGTATTTAAATAAATACTAATATCGCATTTGCCTTCTTTACCACCAACTCAACCTGCATGTTAACCCTTAGGGAGTCCTTATCCAGTATTCCAAAGTCCCTTTGCACCTCCAATTTTTGAATTTTCTCCCCATTTAGAAAATAGTCCAATCTTTATTCCTTCTACCAAAGTGCATGAACGTACACTTCCCTCCACTATATTTCATCTACCACTTTACCCATTCTCCTAATCCAAGTCCTTCTGCAGACTACCTGCTCCCTGAACACTGCCTGCCTCTCCACCCATCTCTGCAAACTTGGCCACAAAGCCATCAATTCCGTCATCCAGATCATTGACATATAATGTAAAAAAAAATAGCCCCAATATTAACCCCTGCAGAACACCGTTAGTCACAAGAAGCCAATCTTTTAACTATGCTAGTATCTTTCCTAAAATACCATGGGCTCTTAGCTTGTTAAGCCTCATGTAAAACACCTTGTCAATTGCTTCTAAAAATCCAAATAAACACCAACCACTGAATCTCTCTTGTCTAACCTGTCTGTTATTTCCTCAAAGAATTCCAACAGATTAGTCAGGCAAGATTTCCCCTTAAGGAAACCATACTGATCTTGGCTTACTGTATCACAAAGCCTTTAAGTACCCCAAAACCTCATTTTTAATAATAGACTCCAAGTTCCTCCTAATCACTCAAGTTGGGCTAACTGGCCTATAATTTCTTTTCTTCTACCTCCCTTCATTCTTAAAGAGTGGAGTGACATTTGCAATTTTTCAGTGCTCGGGAACCATTTCAGAATCTAGTTATTTTTGAAAGATTACTACTAAAGCCTCTTCAATCTATTCAGCTATGTCATTCAGAACTCCGGGGTGTAGACCATCCAGTCCAGATGACTTTCAGACCTTTCAGCTTCCCAAACACCTTCTCCTTAGTAATAGCAACTACACTCACATCTGACCTGACACTTCCGAATTTCTGGCACACTGCTAGTGTCTTCCACAGTGAAGAATGATGCAAAATACTTATGAAGTTTGTCCACAATTTTTCTCTCCTCTCCAGTGTTATTTTCCAGCAGTCCAATAGCCACTGCCACCTCTCTTTATGGATCTGAAAAAAAACTTCTGGTATCCTCTATATTATTGACTAGCTCACCTTCATATTTCATCTTCTCTCTCTTTATGGCTTTTTAGTTGCCTTCTGTTGGTATTTAAGAACTTCCCAATCCTCTAACTTCCCATTAATTTTTCTTTATGCTGTCTTTGACTTCCCTTGTCAGCCACAGTTGCCTCATTCACCCTTTAGAATACTTCATCTTTGGTGTGCATCTATCCTGTGCTTTCCAAATTGCCTTCAGAAACTCCAGTCATTGCTGTTTTGCCATCATCCCTGATAGTGACCCTTCCAATCAACTTCGGCCAGCTCCTCTCTCATGCCTCTGTAATTCCACTGTACTATTGATACACCTGACTTTACTTTCTCCTTCTCAAACTGCAGGCTGAATTCTGTCATATTGTGATCAATGTCTCCTATGGGTTTCTTTACCTTAAGCTCCCTAAACAAATCTGGTTCATTGCACAACACCCAGTATTGCCTTTCCCCTAGTGGGCTCGACCACATGCTGCTCTAAAAAGCCATCTCATAGACCTTCTACAAATTACCTCTCTTGAGATCCAGCACCAACCTAATTCTCCCAATCTATCTGCATATTGAAATCTCCTATGACTATTATATGCCCTTTCTACCTCCCATTGTAATGTATACCCCACACCCTGTTTGGAGGTATCTATATAGCTCACACAAGGATCTTCTCACCTTGCAGTTTCTTAACTCTACTCACAAGGATTCTACATCTTCCGATCCTATGCCACCCCCTTTCTAAGGATTTGATTTTATTTTTTACCAACAGAGCCACCCCACCCCCTCTGCCTACCTGCCTGTCCTTCTGATACAATGTTAAGCTCCCAACTACGACCTTCTTTCAGCCACAGCTCAGTGATGTTCACATCATCATACCTGTCAATCTCTAACTGTGCTACAAAACCATCTCCATTATTCTGAATACTGTGTAAATTCAAATACAACACCTTCAGTCCCGTATTCAGCTTTTTCAATTTTGCCCCCATGTTACACTTCAAATCATGTGACTGCAATTTTGCCCAGTCATCTGCCTGTCCTTCCTCATTCTCACAACACAATGCATCAACTTGTATACTAATTGCCCCACCCTCAGTCCTATCACTACAGTTCCCACCCCCCCTGCCAAATTAGTATAAACCCTCCCCAACTACTCCAGCAAACCTACCCTCAAGGTGTAACCCATCCTTTTCTATACCGGTCAGATCTTCCCCAGAAGAGAAACCAGTGACACAGAAATCTAAAACCCTGCCCCCTGCACCACTCCCTTAGCCATGGGGAAACTTGTTTTACACAGATCATGGTTGATATCTGGAATGCAGTGCAGAGGAGGTGCTGGTCTGTGATACGATCTCTATCGTAAGAATTATTTACACAGGTACTTGAATAGGAACAGCATACTGTAGAAGAATGACCTAGGGGAGACAAATGGGATTAGCGTTGATTAGCAAAATGTCAGCATGGACCCCTGGGAGTAAGTGCCTATTTCTGTGCTGTACACCTCTCCAACTCCTAGTACGATGAGGGTAAAGGGGGTATTCATGGAAGAGAGCACAGAGGGGACTGTACTGGTGGTCTATTTATAGAGCCAGCAGATATAGGTACAGTAATAAATATTTCTCATTTATATACACTGAGGAGGAAAGGGGTTAAGTTCTAAACAGGAAATATTAGATTCTTTTGGTGGGGTGATATACTCCAGGCTGCAGTGGGAAGAGGAGGGACAGAAACTGGCCCTTCTGCTCATCCAGACCATGCCAATGTGGATTCCATATCTTCTAACCTTCTGGATCATAAATCTTTGCTGATACAAATCTGACAAGGTATCAGGTGACTGAGGGCAGCAGGTATAAACAAGGTCAACACAGCCCAGTGAATCTCATGTAATCGGGAGGTTATTGGAGAGAATTTTGAGAGACAGGGTTAATCTAGACCATGGAACGACAAGGTTTAATCAAAGATAGCATTATGGGGAGTTGCTTGGATTGAATCTTGCACTAATTTCATTGAATTTTTCGATGAGTCACGAGAGCAAACATAATTGGTGTAAACTACATGCATTTACAAGGCCACATAGGAGACAAGTCCAAAGAGATTAAGAACAGATAAAGAGTAATGATGGAAAGTAGTTTATTTTATTTGTGATTGGAAGCTTATAACTGGTTTTATGGACCCTAACTGTTTGTTTTAGGGTAAAATAAGTTTGTAGACAGTGTAAAAATCTGCAGTGCAGTTGATTGTGTGAAGAATGATATAGATTTTTAAGATGGACAGAGCAATGGAGATGATTCGTTTTAGGACTGAGAACTGATTTAGGAGGCGGGACGTTATGAATAGTGAGATCCTAGAGAGTACTGAGGAACAACGGCCCTGGATTACACGTCCAGGAGTACAGTACGCAGAGATGAGTTACTTTCCTTTGTTAGCCAGAACACTGAATATATGAGTAAAGTTTCTGGTACCCTTTATAAAGCATTGGTTTGGCTACAGCTGGAGTGCTTTCTCCCCCACAGTAACAAGCCCCTTCAGCCCAGTGAGCCTATGACCCACGTGACCCATTCGCCTACTAACCTGCAAGTCACTGGAATGTGGAGAGAAACCGGAGCACCCGGAGGAAAGCCACACAGTCACAGGGAGAACTCACAGACAGACAGAGGTGGGATTTGAACCTGTTTCGCTGGCGCTACACTACCGTACCGCCCAAATTGATTATTGATTACGGCAAAACAAGAAGGATGTCATTGCACTGAATGTCACTGCAGAGGGATTCACAGGATGTTGCCCAGGATGAGAGGGTTTCACTTACTAGGAGAGACTAGATTTGTTTTGTCTGGAGTAGGGGCGGCTGAAGGGGGAACTGACAGAGGGATAGAACGTTTGAGAGGCAACAGATAGGGTAGATAGTAAGAAATTCTTCCCCTTAACAGAGACACCCAGCACTAGAGGCACAGATCTAACGCCAAGGATGAGAGGTTTAAAGGGAATGTGGAAGTACCCCTTCACTACCATGTGGAATCTGAGAGAATGCGGGAGGCAGGTCGTCAAGCATACAAGTTGGGAATTAGAATTGGCGAGGCACAGACGGCTACGGACAAACTGCTGGTAAGAATGGATGGCTTCCTGACGTGAACATGGTGGGCCAAGGGGACTGTTTCTGTGCTGTGTAAGTCTGTGATGCAGTCCAGCAACACTGTAATTTATCCTAGTGGGATCTGTACTACTGCCAACTGGCTTATAACCCATTTCTGCAACTAACAAGCTACACTGCATCCTTCTCAGTGACAGATCGTAAGAAAGGACAAAGTAACCATGAAAGAAAGTGTTAAGGAGGAAGATTACTGCAGAAGAACTATTGAGCATGTGCACACACAGACATACACACCCTGAAATGAAGTCAAATGTCAATCCCATTCCTGAACTTGTCCCAGTGAATCAGATGAACTTGAGTAACCTGCAAAATCTCCTGACAGAAGACAGCAGTGCAGCAACCATTCCACAGGTACGCGTGTGACTAGTGACTGGACGCAGGTCACCATACACCACGTTGCAACTGGCTCATCAAATCCACATTGAACTAATTTAGGTATTGCGCTCCAGCTGATCAAATCATGATGAATTATGACCAGAACAAGCTATTTACCTGTAGGTGGTTGTGAGGAACAGCAACAAAACTGCAGCTGGCTACCGGATTATGATGGGGGAGAGATTTCTGCTTTGCACTGGAGAAGTGCAGATAAACCCTTGCGGCAGACGAAGATACCATAAACATAAAGGTGGAGGGTAAGAGGTACCGCAGAGACAAGAAAACAAAAACGCAGATTTGTGAAGTTTGGATCCCTTACATTTTGGAAATGGAGCAATTCCTAACAGGGAACAGAAAATGACAGCAAACAATCTAACAGTAAATGATCTACAGTCTAGCCTCATTCAAAGGCAAGAAAGGGAAATGTAGGTAACCTTGCAGTGGGGTGGGGCAGAGATACGAGGAGTCAAGTCTGTGTCTGTACTGTACGAAACACATATCCACACTGCTTAAAATAAAGAAATGACATTACCCAAGATATAGAAACCTAGAAAACCCTGAGCACAATACAGGCCCTTCGGCCCACAAAGTTGTGCCGAACATGTCTCTACCTTAGAAATTGCTAGGCTTACCTATAGCCCTCTTTTTTTTAAAGCTCCATGTACCTATCTAAAAGTCTCTTAAAAGACCCTATCATATCCACCTCCACCACTGTTGCTGGCAGCCCATTCCACACACTCACCACTTTCTGAGTAAAAAATTTACTGCTGACATCTCCCTCTGTACCTACTCACCAGCACCTTAAACCTGGGTCCTCTTATAGATAGATAGATAGATACTTTATTCATCCCCATGGGGAAATTCAACTTTTTTTCCAATGTCCCATACACTTGTTGTAGCAAAACTAATTACATACAATACTTAACTCAGTAAAAAATATGATATGCATCTAAATCACTATCTCAAAAAGCATTAATAATAGCTTTTAAAAAGTTCTTAAGTCCTGGCGGTTGAATTGTAAAGCCTAATGGCATTGGGGAGTATTGACCTCTTCATCTTGTCTGAGGAGCATTGCATCGATAGTAACCTGTCGCTGAAACTGCTTCTCTGTCTCTGGATGGTGCTATGTAGAGGATGTTCAGAGTTTTCCATAATTGACCGTAGCCTACTCAGCGCCCTTCGCTCAGCTACCGATGTTAAACTCTCCAGTACTTTGCCCACGACAGAGCCCGCCTTCCTTACCAGCTTATTAAGACGTGAGGCGTCCCTCTTCTTAATGCTGCCTCCCCAACACGCCACCACAAAGAAGAGGGCGCTCTCCACAACTGACCTATAGAACATCTTCAGCATCTCACTACAGACATTGAATGACGCCAACCTTCTAAGGAAGTACAGTCGACTCTGTGCCTTCCTGCACAAGGCATCTGTGTTGGCAGTCCAGTCTAGCTTCTCGTCTAACTGTACTCCCAGATACTTGTAGGTTTTAACCTGCTCCACACATTCTCCATTAATGATCACTGGCTCCATATGAGGCCTAGATCTCCTAAAGTCCACCACCATCTCCTTGGTCTTGGTGATATTGAGACGCAGGTAGTTTGAGTTGCACCATATCACAAAGTCCTGTATCAGTTTCCTATACTCCTCCTCCTGTCCATTCCTGACACACCCCACTATGGCCGTGTCATCAGCGAACTTCTGCACATGGCAGGACTCCGAGTTATATTGGAAGTCTGATGTGTACAGGGTGTTATGGCAACCATTTCAGCCCTGGGAAAAAGCCTCTGACTATTCACACGATCAATGCCTCTCATCATCTTATACACCTCTATCAGGTCCAAGGAGAAAAGGCTGAGTTCACTCAACCCGTTCTCATATGGCATGCTTCCTAATCCAGGCAACATCCTTGTAAATCTCCTCTGTACCCTTTCTATGGCTTCCACATCCTTCCTGTAGTGAGGCGACCAGAACTGAGCACAGTACTCCAAGTGGGGTCTGACCAGGGTCCTATATAGCTGCAGCATTACCTCTCGGTTTCTAAATTCAATTCCACGATTGATGAAGGCCAATACACTGTACACCTTCTTAAACACAGAGTCAACCTGCGCAGCTGCTTTGAGCGTCCTACGGACTTGGACCCCAAGATCCCTCTGATCCTCCACACTGCCAAGAGTCTTACCATTAATACTATATTCTGCCATCAAATTTGACCTACCAAAATGAACCACCTCACACTTATCTGGGTTGAACTTCATCTGCCACTTCTCAGCCCAGTTTTGCATCCCATCAATGTCCTGCTGTAACCTCTGACAGCCCTCCACACTATCCACAACATCTCCAACCTTTGTGTCATCAACAAAGTTATTAACCCATCCCTCCACTTCCTCATCCAGGTCATTTATAAAAATCACAAAGAGTAGGGGTCCCAGAACAGATCCCAGTGGTGACCGACCTCCATGCAGAATATGGCCCGCCTACAAGCACTCTTTGTCTTCTGTGGGCAAGACAGTTCTGGATCCACAAAGCAATACCCCCCTGGATTCCATGCCTCCTTACTTTCTGAATAAGCCTTGCATGAGGTACCTTATCAAATGCCTTGCTGAAATCCATAGACACTACATCTACTGCTCTTCCTTCATCAATGTGTTTAGTCACATCCTCAAAAAATTCAATCAGGCTCGTAAGGCATGACCTGCTCTTGACAAAGCCATGCTGACTATTCCTAATCATATTATACCTCTCCAAATGTTCATAAATCCTGCCTCTCAGGATCTTCTCCATCAACTTACCAAACACTGAAGTAAGACTCACTGGCCTATAATTTCCTGAGCTATCTCTACACCCTTTCTTGAGTAAGGGAACAACATCCTCAACCCTCCATCCTCCAGAACCTCTCCCGTCCCCATTGACGATGCAAAGATCTTCGCCAGAGGCTCAGCAATCTCCTCCCTCTCCTCCCAAAGTAGCCTGGGGTACATCTCAACCAAAAGCTCCAGCTCCATCCTCTTTCTTAATATCTACATGCTCAAGCTTTTCAGTCTGCTGCAAGTCATCCCTACAATAGCCAAGATCCTTTTCCATAGTGAATATTTAAATAAAGTATTCATTAAGTACCTCTGCTATTTCCTCCGGTTCCATACACACTTTCCCACTGTCACACTTGATAGGTCCTATTCTTTCACGTCTTAACCTCTTGCTCTTCATGTACTTGTAGAATGCCTTGGGGTTCTCCTTAATCCTGCCCCCAAGGCCTTCTCATGGCCCCTTCTGGCTCTCCCAATTTCCTTCCTAAGCTCCTTCCTATTAGCCTTATAATCTTCAAGATCTCTAACATTTTCTAGCTCTCTGAACCTTTTGTGAGCTTTTCTTCTTGACTAGATTTATTACAGCCTTTGTACACCATGGTTCCTGTACCCTACCATTGCCTTCCTGTCTCATTGGAACGTACCAATGCAGAACTCCATGCAAATATCCCCTGAACATTTGCCACATTTCTTCCGTACTTTTCCCTGAGAACATTTGTTTCCAATTTAAGCTTCCAATTTCCTGCCTGATAGCCTCATAATTCCCCTTACTCCAAATAAACGCTTTTCTAACTTGTCTGCTCCTATCTCTCTTCAATGCTGTTGTAAAGGAGATAGAATTATGATCACTATCTCCAAAATGCTCTCCCACTGAGAGATCTGCCACCTGATCAAGTTCATTTCCCAATTCCAAATCAAGTACAGCCTCTCCTCTTGTAGGCTTATCTACATATTGTGTCAAGGAACCTTCCTGAACACACCTAACAAACTCCACCCCATCTAAACCCCTTGCTCAAGGGAGATGCCAATCGATAGAAGAAAAATTGACAACAACCAGCAGTGGGAAGAGAACAGAGTATAGTTGTGGTGATCGGAGTTGGAAACGGAGTACAAGGTGTACATTCTGTACATCTCTAATGTTAATGTTCCTTTCCTGCTACTCATTTCTAACAGGTTCTGCTTCATTTCCCTCCAGACCTTGTGTTTTAAATATTAATAGATGCATATGATAGTTACCTGTTCTGTCTGCATCAAGACAGTCTCAATCACCTTTCATTTAGACCCTTTTTCATTCTCCATTTGGAAATCTGTTCATTTCCCCCTTATGCACTGCACAAAATGCACCTCCCCCTCTCACCACTCAAATCAGCTCTGCTGGATGAACTAAAAAAGGCAAAGGGCTGAATTTACAGTGCAGAGAGAAGCGTGCAGCAGTAAGCTAACGGAATGCTCTAAGTCTAGCTGAAATAAAGAGACTTGCAGCTATTCAACTCCAGGGCCAGGGGGAATTGTTCTGAACTTCATAAGGCTAGACTGGGCTTGCAGGGTTAAATTATAAAGTAACGACACAAACACCTGCAATTTAAAAATTTTTTTGAAGCAATGTAACATTTCAAGGGGGAACTTCTTTACTCAGAGAGTGGTAGCTGTGTGGAATGAGCTTCCGGTAGAAGTGGTAGAGGCAGGTTCGATATTGTCATTTTAAAAAAAATTGTATAGGTATATGGACAGGAAAGGAATGGAGGGTTATGGGCTGAGTGCGGGTCAGTGGGACTAGGTGAGAGTAAGCGTTCGGCACGGACTAGAAGGGCCGAGATGGCCTGTTTCCGTGCTGTAATTGTTATATGGTTATATTTCTTTATGCAGAAGCTGAAACATTCAAAACACCGGCCAATTCTAATCTGAAATAGAAATGGGATACCCACGGAAGCAACTGTGTCAATGACAGTTCAAAAGGAGCCTCCTCCACAACCACCCAGCTTACGGTCAGTGTTCTACAGAATAAAACCAGGCCCTTTGGCCTAACTTATCGATGCCAACCAAGGTACGTGCCTGAGCTCATCTCACCTGCCAGTGTTTGCCCCATATTCCTCTAAACTTTTCCCATCCAAGTACCCGCCTCTACCACTTCCTCTGACAGTCCATTCCATAGACCCACAGCCCTGTGTGTGAGAAACCTGGCCCTCAGGTCCCTTTTACATTTTACCCCTTGCACCTTTGCCCTGGGAAAAAGACAGACTTTCCAACTTGATTATGCTGCTTAGAATTTTATGTGTCGTGTTAGCCCTGAGCCTCCTTTGCTCCAGGAAAAGATAATACTGCCAGCCTGTCTGGTCTGTTCCTGTAATTCAGACCCTTCAGTCTCAGCAACGTTCTTGTGAATCTTTTCTGCAACCTTCCTAGCACTAAGCAGCTAGAACTACACAAAAAACTCCAAGGGCAATCTCACCAACATCTCATACAGCCGTGATATGATGCCCCAGCTCCCGTATTCAATGCAGGCAATGGGTAAAATGGTGCCTTTATCACTATGTCTACCCTCATCACCACTTTTGGACAACTTGTACCTTGGGTTTCTCTTTCCCACCCCTCAAAAGCCCTGCCACTTACTGTGCAAACACTTCACAAAATGCAACACTTTGCACTTGTCAGAGTTTCTTGGCTCATGTTCCTGGTTGGTTCTGTTATAAACTTATAACCCTCTGCACTGCCACTGTGACATCTGCAAACTCACTAACCATACTACCTCACCCACCAGACGACCCAGCACAGATCGGTGTGGCAAAGCAGCGGCCACAGGTCTCCGGTCAGAAAAACAGCCCTCCACACAGCCTCCGAGGCAATTTTTTATCCAACTGGCTAGCTCAACCTGCATTTCACATAATCTAATCTTATGGACAAGCCTATGATTCAGGACCTTGTCAAATGCCTTGCTGAAGTCACGTATATCACATCTACTACCCTGCTCTCAATGACCCTACTGGTCACCTCTTCGAATAATACAATCAAATTAATGAGAAACAAATCTCCACACACAAAGCCATGCTAACTATCCTTAATCAGTCCTCGTCTTTTCAAATTCAGGTAGACCCAGTCTTTCAGAATCTCCTCCAGTAACTTTCCCCCTTAGGAAGTTAGGTTCATTGGCCTGTAGTTCTTTGCAGACTTTATTAAATGAAGGCACAAAATTAGGCACCCTCGTCTTCCAGTACTTCACACATGGCTAGTAAAGATACAAGTATCTCAGCCAGGGTCCAAGCAATTTCTTCCCAAAATCCCCAAAGATACACTTGCTCAGGCCTAGCAGGTTTATTTAACTTTATGCGCTTTCAGATATACAACTCCCCTTTTGTCGTGTAGGTGTACTTCAAGACATCACTATTCCCTCGCTTCCACGGCCATTACAGCCATCCTTCAGCATCGGCACTTCTCCTATAGTACACACCCAGTGATCCACCGCACTCCACCTTTCAGGCAGCATGTTCCAGACTCCAGGCACCCTGAGCCTGCTGTTGAGGATCCGTGGGCATACGGTGCAAGAACAGACACTGGCCCTATCTGCCATCTTGCCATTCGGTGAGTACACAGGTGACACTTTACCTCAACACCATCTCCATCACCAACCCCACATCTTCTAATGTTTAAAAAGTCTGCTTAAAACAAACTCAGCAAATGAACTCCCACCGCCCTCCTGAACAAAATCCAAAGGATCACAAGCACATGATTAAGTATCTCTATCCAACGTGGCCAACTGTGGGACTGCGATCAATGGTTCTGAACACCAAGACGCCAACTTTTAAATTTATGTCAGAGGGAGAGAACTAAATGAGAGGTAAAGAGGAAATTCCATACATTGGCTTTTCATTTAAATTTCCCACATACCAGATTCAATATGCAAAGCAGCATCCTCTTCATTTAAAACCCTTTACCCCAATGTAATTCAGCAACAAATATTTGCTTGCAGTATTCCTGTTACTGTTGTCCAGGACTTTAGCTTCTTCAAGTCACATCCAGAACAGGGACTCATGCTTCTGGAGAAATCCCCCTCCCCACCATCCTTCAGTGGCAACCTGAAGACCGCAAGATCTCTCCGATGTGGGTGTAAGCTTGCCTGTAGTCCCTGGGATGGGATTTCAATAGCAGTGCCAAGCACTATGGAGAAAAGATGTTTAAGCCAGGATCCTGTGTGGCCAACTGTACAATCTTGAGAATGACTTGCCAAGCTCACTGTGCCAATTACCAAAATAAATCCATTTCATTGGGGGACATTTTTACTGGCCTAGATTAACTCAGGAAAACGAAATACAGCCAGACTTGCAGGAGAGATTGGCACCACCACAAATTGCTCCAAGAATTAATTACATGGTATTTACGAAACAGACGTTGAACATAATCATCTTACCAGGTGAATAAACACAAGCTGAGAGGAAAGCACTCTGCCTTCAGGTGACATTCTTAAGCAATCAGAGGACATTTGTTTATCCTTCCCAATAAATAAGATAGCCATCGGATGCACAAGAGTGCAGCCTTTTATAGCCAACACCTCATGTAGATTAATCAGACATCAATTAGCCACAAAGCTCTCCTTGTGATTCAGTCTAACAGTTCCAAACCTGGAAGCACAAGGATAAAGGGAATAGGGTTTCCACTGAAGAATTTTGTTGGAGAGCTTTCAATTCCTGGGCAAATTACAATTCAAATGTACAGTAATGTTCTTGTGTTGTATGTTATAGTGGCATAGTATTTATGAGTCCAATGTTTTTACTGCAGATTATAAACCATAGGGTACAGATTAGTTGATAGTGTTCAGAGTAAAATAATTAAATATATTAGTTCGGTCACTACTTCCAATAAGAATCCATAGAACTTCAAAGTTTCCATTGATACTAGGGCATATTTAATAGTTTTCTTTAAGTACTGACTGGGGTTTTTGTTTTGATTTGAGTAATTTGCCATAGTTACACTAATTTCTTCAGTTTATTATTTGTATTGTCCTACAAGTATAGTTACCATTCTCCATAGAAACCCAGAGATAAATTTCTAACTGAAGTAAATCACACAAAACACTTGTAAGGATCACCAATGGAATCCCACATTACACCAGTTAACATGGCCTTTTCAAGTCTCCTCACAGTACACGACGAGAAATAGATGCAAAAACCAGAATGGTATTTATTTCTAATGTGAATTGCAATCTCAGCTTTAGTTTTCAAAACTGCTCTTTGAAAATGATTTAAATAAATTGAAAAGGATACAGTTCATCTAGAAAGTGTTTATTTTACAGTAAAGCTAGGAAGAGAGACTGTACAACGAGCGTGACTAATGTTACCAAAAGCATGAAACAACAGCCACAGCAGGTGGAGCAATAGGTTCTGCCCATTTAAAAACCTGAATGGAGGATTCAGAAACAACTAAAGCCAGCTGGTTGAAGAAATCTTTGGCATTGCAGTGAAGCAGTTTATCTGCGCAAGAAAAGGTATAGAACAAAAATGAATGACAGTGCAAAAAGCAAAACCAAAAATTCAAAACTTAAATTTAAAAACTTTGCCTACTTTCAAATTTTAGTTCCAGTGCAAAGGCATGCAAGCTTTCATGGTTATGAGGCAATAAGGGAGCAACAGGTTAAAAGCAGATTAGTTGAACGCCATGTTCAGAGGAGAGAGTAATGCATACGCACTATCCAGTTATTTGGGGCATTTCCAAAAGCGATACGATCCATTAGAAAATGCTAAATCAAACTCAAGATTAAAATGCATCATTCCAAAATTAAACTGTAGGGTGGAGATATCCATTCCAAAAATCCTCTTCCTATATTCTAGTCCTTCCTTTTGAAGTGGAAGATTTCCAAAGTCCAGCCACTGGACTGTGCCCTATCTACTAGTTAATTGAATAAGCAAATGGCATTTGACACACAAGTTAAACCAATGACCAATGGTACCACATAAACTATACACTGCCAGCACTGATTTGGAAGAGATTTGCAGTTCACCATGAACCTAGTTATCAACTGCTAGGCTGAAAGTGGTAGCCATGTACCTATAATCTTTCATGGGTATTGATCAAAATGTTTTATTTACTGAGTAGGGAGATGATTCTCACTGGCAAGGGGACCTACCAACAATGATTTCAGATAAATTCAAAATGGCTTCCCCCCCCCCCCCCCCCCCCCACGCTGGACTATTTTTGGCTCTCCATAGTTGATTAAGTTGTTTGAGATGTGGAGAGTGCAAGGAGCGAAGAAAGGCTCATCCAAGGAGATTCCAAAGATGTAACAAATGATGTGCTGTCCAGTGTTGAAGAGTGTTTGCTTAAGCCCAGGAGGAGAAAGGAGCTAATTGAGCATTTATAATGGTCTATTATACTTCAATCAAAATAACAAAATTTGCTTGGTTCAGTGCCATAACTTAGTGTCCTAGGAACAGGTCCCAGGATCTCAGGGCTGGAATCTTGTGCTACAATAAAATACTCTCATCACTGCCTCTTCCAAATAAAACTAAAAACAGACAATACCGGATACACTCAATTATTCAGGCTTTATCTGTGAAGAGAAACTGAAGTAGTGTTTTCAGCCTTAGAACCCTTTATCAGAATTGATACGATTCCGACAGGCTCACCAAATGCTATCACAATTTTCTTTCCATAGATGTTGCACAACTTTCGGAGCTTTTCTGTTTTTATTTCAGACTTCAAGCATCTGCAATTTCACTTCTGATTTCTAGCTGAAACTGAACCACACAAGACACCCACTTCCTTTGGTATTAACCACATGACCACTGTCAACACTGCACGAGTGGCCAGATGCTTTCAGAAGTTTAACAGTTGAAGACTGCAGGAACCAAACCAACCACAATTCCTGCCCCAAATACCAGGCTGGTATCCAAATCCAGCAAAAGTGCCAAGTAGGGTTGAACTCCTATTTTGTGTTAGTGCAAGTAGGTGCATTTATTACCTAAATAAAAGGGAAGTTAGAGACAAACAGAAGATGGTGAATGTAAGAAGATAGGGAAAAAAGTATGAGTTTCCTAAAAATTTATTGATTAGTACAACATGATGAAACTCAGTGGAAGTTATGTTGCACTAATGCACGCGAATAACAGACACACACACACACACACACACACACACACTCACGCACACGCACAACCGCGCACGAGTGAATGTGACCAAACTCTTGGAACTACACAAGGTGTCCGCAACCACTTGGTTAATTTTGTGTGGATACATTTGTTTTGGGAGAGACCGCGTAGCTGTTGCCTTAGGTATTAAAACTGAAGAGTTAATCCAGCAATGTACACACACAACATTATAGAACTGACCAAAGGTTTAGGATTGTAGTTTGCATTCCTGTTTTATTAAGTTCTAAACATTTATCTGGGAAATTCTGTAATCTTAGAGAAAGCAAACGAACTTCAGGATTAAATAGGGTTAAAAAAATTAAACCAAAGATTTAAATACAGCATACTAATGATTAATACACTGTTATCCAGATTCAAACAGGTTCTATTATGCAGGAGAGACTTTTAAAGATAACGTCAAGTTAAATCAGTTCATTAGACATGTAATGATTAGTGGACTGCAAATGAACAGAGTGAAGAGGTTATGAGTCAGTTTTGGGTATAGAAAAGGAGTTGGAGGGGAGCTTATTAGGAACAATGTCAGAGGACTATGGTAAGGTGGACAACGAATGAAACAAGCATAGGAAAAGATTTACATTGATGTCATATCGTTGAGAGCATGGTCCAATTCCTCACTGATGGCCTTGTACTTCAGCTTCTGGGCATACAACTCATCTGGAGGACCGGAAGCAGCAGAGCAGAACAGAATGCGATGTGATGAAAGGAGAGGGGGTGATGAAAGGTCACAGCATCCAGTGCAGAGAGGAGAGCAGGAAAGAGTGGAAGAGTCAGATGCAAAGGAAGAACAAAAATAGAGAAAAATTAACCCAGGAATGGAAAAAAAAAATAGTGCAACTTACTTCCCCTGAGAAAGAAAACTGATCAGTCTCCTTACAGAATTGATGACCTATAGATTTTGTCCATAAGACTCTTCTAAACAGGGTAATATTCTGGCAGCCAAGAATGAAAAATAACCTCCCCATAATCCTTTGGAAAGAGAATGGCAGCACCTCAATTGTGAGCAGATCTAATCCATGCTGAGACAAAGAATCACCCTAGCCTGCCCCTGGTATACACCAAACATGGGACAAAACTAGCCCAAATCAGAAGGGGGGTGGAATTGGGTCCAAACCGCCCCAGACTACCATTATACATAGCAAACGTGGATGGACCTGGCTCAAAACATGGGGGGGTGGTCATCCAAGCTCAAAACATCTCCCAGAAAATCTTCCACTCCAACGAACCTTCCCCCAACTCTAAAAGCCCCCAGAAAACTTCCCCCCTTGCCAAAAGCTGCAGCAGACAGGGTGTCACCGCAGCACTCTGACCCATCCCCACCACCACCTCTTGCTGATTCCCAATCACCTGCCAGACAAGCCTACAGGAAATCCAAAGGAGAGCAGATAGTAGCCTACTTCCACCCAGGCCATCAAGCCCTTACATATGCCATTGTTTTCCAGACCCGAGGCAGCAGAAGGATCAGACAGACCAGTAACAATGTCTCTAATCACAAACTAACAGTAGAGGCTCTGCTCACTAGGCTGAGGCCACTTCAGCAATTTACAATCATACCTTCCAAGTCATCGATGGATTTTTCCAACTTGGCAACAGTCCTCTCTGCAAATTCAGCACGGGTTTCAGCCTGAAATCACCAAGGAGATTCCACATGTTTAGGATGCTGCAGCCAGATTGGGATCCAAATTCCAACAGGAAGCTCCACTTACCTCTTTCAGTTTGTCACTTAGGACCTTTATTTCCTCCTCATACTTGTCTTCCTTTTGTGAGTACTGTACAGAAAGAACAAGCAGGGAAATGCTCCATCAACAAACATTCTGACCCATCTGGAGTATCTGCCTCACCAAGCTTCCTGGCCCAAAGACAATCCCAGAGCAAAGCATTCACTGTAAGAAGTGAGGGAATCTGTATTTGAAAAGGCATTCTCTAAAACAAACTCGTAAAGATATTCCATATTAAAATCCTGCCGTTCAATATTCCTCTTAATTGTGACAACACCCCATTCACATTCAGCAATGCCCCTTGCACTTTCCTTTCTCCAAGGAGTAAAGAACTGATGTTCCTGTCACAAGTAACTGAATTATTTGAAGGTATATATAATACTGTGGCAAAGTTAGCCAAGTTGATGTAGCAGAGATTAGAATTGTAGTTCAAGGAAAAGGGCAATCTCCTTGCAACCATTAAATACTCATTAATACCAACCCTACTTTTATTTTGCTTTATTTAGAGATACAGCCACAGTACCAAGCCCACCCACCCAATTACACCCATATGAAGAATGACCTATTAACCCATACATGTTTGGAATGTGGGAAGAAACCAGAGCACTCGGAGGAAACCCCTGCTTTTAATGAGGCAACATACAAACTCCTTCGAGACCGTGGTGGAATTAGTCCCAGGTTGCTGAGACTGTAATGGCATTATGCTACTGCTACACCACTTGATCACCCAATTTTATTCCCCATCACATTCCAATTGGTCCTAATTTTCTATCACATTCCAATTAACCTCTACCCTACATTCGCCCACTTACCTACACAGTTTACAGCACGAGACAACTCTGGGGTGTGGGTAGAAATAGGAGCACCCTGAGGAAACCCGTGTGGTCATAGGCAGAATGTGCAAACTCCTCTCAAACTGTACCAGGACTGAACCTAGGTCACTGGAGCCATGAAGAAGCAGCTTTACTAAGCAAGACGCTGTGCACATATGGAGCCAATGATTAACTTATAATGCTGTACACAGTTGATAAAGCAGAGATGATTCCATGGCCTACCTTCTCAGCCTGAGCCTCCAGTGACTTAAGGTTGTTGGTCACAGTTTTCAACTCTTCTTCAAGCTCAGCAGATTTACTGTTTCACATCAGAGCAGAAAAGGGGAAAGAAAAGCAAAAATAAAAACAGCAGGGGCAAGAAGGGAAATCGGGAAATGGGCAAAGGTGGGGAAATCGCCAGCAGGGGGAGAAAGGAGAGTTCAGGAGAGCAAGTGAAAGAGAAAGAAAAACGATTTATTGAAAAGGCTTTGCTGGAGCACTAGAGGTGACCTTAAAGCATCAGAGTCATTCAGAACTTATCCAATGTGAAACTTGGCTCAAGTACTACTTTCAAGGAATGAGGAAGGTAAGTAGGACATTGGCTTTTGTTCTTAAAGAGTCGTAGAGCAGGCAGGTTTGATGTCGCATTACAGGGTGCTGGTGAGATGACACCAGGAGAACTGCAAACATTCTTGGTCTCCATAGTCCAAGGAATGACCAGACCCACTGCAGAGAGTTATTTCCTAGGATGAGGGAGTTGACATGTGAAGAGAAGTTGAACAGGCTGTTCACAAAACTGAGAGGTGATCTTACTGAAACAAGCTTCTGCAAGGGATTGTAAGGGTGGATACAGGAGGGTCATTTCAGCAGAACTTGCTGCCCATTGACGTGGAATTTCTTTTCTCAGAGTTGCAGATCTGGCGTTCTCTGCCCCAGAATGCACTGTATACTCCAGGTCAAGACTGGCAGATAACTAAACTACAAGGGAGGGGTGGGGTTCAAGGAGAGAGCAGGAAAGTAGCGTTGAGACCAAGACGAGATCATCTGTTCATGATAGAGCAGGCACAGGGGACCAATTGGTATACTCCTGCTCCTGTTTCATATCCCTACTTTGTACCAAGAAAAATAGTGAATAATTTACTATGCTTTTGGAAAAACAGGCTTGTAATTTTTTTTAAAAAGTGACAACCAGTTGCTTTAAGGACCCTGGAAGAAATAATACATTAAGATTGAAATCCCGACACCAACAGATTGCAGAGTGCAGAAGAGGCAGCAGGGAAGAGCGAGTTGACTAATCCTTCCTAAACACCAAGGTAGCACCAATGTCACACAAAGCAAATCCCCCAGTGTTTCAACAGCGCACTACAGCACATTGTGATGTGAGTCCGTGCAGACGGTATTAGTTCCAGTACCTTGCCTTCTGCTGCCACTAAAGATCTCAAGGTTTGGTCCATTACTCTAACCTCCTCTTCCACTCGGCGAGCACGACTAAGAGAGATCACGAAAAATGCACGTGGCCACAAAATAGTGTGCAATGAAAGCATGCAGTGAAGAAGAGATAACACGTTAAAACCCCATATGGAAAACAGCCAAGACATTTAACATCTGGAATAGCTTTGTCAGTCCTTTAAATCTTTGAGTACAGGGCTTGGGTCATATGGCTGGGTGGGGTGATATTTTCTACTTGCGGATTTGTCGTGAGGTCAATGATTTCAGGAGAGGCACGGCCTATTATCTTTAAAAGAGGGGAGCTGGTATTTGCATTTATTGTACTCAAAGAGTTAATTTTTCAAGATCTTTCAGCATTGTGTTTGCAAGCAGGTTTTAATGTTTGCTAGTCAGTGTCGCTGGCAATGCACAGCATGGTGAAGGTGTACGTACGATTCAGAGAGCTCAGCTCGCTCCTCAGTCCGCTCCAAGTCACTCTCAATAATGACCAGTTTACGGGCAACCTAAAAGAGAAAACGCAAGAGTCATCTGTTGACTGAGACACGCCTGGAAACAGACTGGATTTACCTAGTCTTTATTGGGTAAAATGTAGCTCTTGGGGCAAAAGTCCAAATGAATAAGGGTGGAGCTTCTTCTACTGCCAATTATGTTACAATTTTTAGATAGTTACCTTTAGAACTGGCCATACCCCCAGCTCCCTTTGCCGACGTTTGCCTAGGCTTCTTCTACACAACGATCAGGTCACGCGGGCAACTAACCTCTTCATATTTGCGGTCAGCCTCCTCTGCAATATGTTTAGCCTCCTTAAGCTGGATCTCCTGCAGTTCCATCTTTTCCTCATCTTTCAGGGCTCTGTTCTCAATAACCTTCATCCCTCTGCGGAGAAAAACATGCAAACAAACATTACGATACAGAAAGTAATCACTTCTGTTGGTATGGAAACCGCACTGAGAGTGGGAAAGGGAATGAAGATCACAAACTTTCTTCGGTAGTAGCCAGCAGAGTTTTCATTTTGCTCTCCGGAAACTCGCAAACCTCAGCCCGCATCACATGCTGGGTCTGAGCCATACCTTCCAAACAGCTTCAGGCATGAATCTGGTATGTCACGTAGGCCCCTAGTCAGTCAACCAGGCTTTCCCAGCACCAATATCAATTAAATCCAGCTTCATACTGACTTCCCTCAGCCAAATCAGCAAAAATACTAACTGATTATTAGCTAATCTACTTCCTCCTCGTTTCTACGGACTTTCTCATGTTGAAATCAAACAGCTCAAATGTTGCTATCTGGAAGTGTTCCTTATTAATTAACATAGACACTTAACCCAGGAGAGGCAGTCAAGCAAGGTCAAACTTTGTTACGCATCTTTAGTCCAACAGAACTCAAGAGGGTGGAAACCAAAATGCCATTCCCCATCAATGGAAGATATTCTTGCAATCCAAAATTCAGTTACATTCAGTATATTTATACAGAAGGTTGAGTACTGGTGCTCTCTAGCTCCTGAACAGCCAATCTGTGTACAGTCTGAAAATATGAATGAGTGTTTGAGAGACCAGCAGGCTGTATTTACTGGCCGCTTGACAGACCAGCAGGCTGTATTTACTGGCCGCTTGACAGACCAGCAGGCTGTATTTACTGGCCGCTTGACAGACCAGCAGGCTGTATTTACTGGCCGCTTGACAGACCAGCAGGCTGTATTTACTGGCCGCTTGACAGACCAGCAGGCTGTATTTACTGGCGGTTGCAAGCTGCAGGCATCTGCCAGATGGGATCTCTGTTCATGGCTGCATTTACAACTTGTGAACTGTCCGTGTTACAAACAAGTTCTGCCAAGTATGGAGACTCCTCGATGAGGGCAAGAACTTCATGTGCTGTATTCTTCCAGCTTGTGAGAAAGCACAGCAGTGAAATTAAAAAGGAAAATTAGAAAAACAGAGAGAACATGAAACCAATGGGCAAGAAAGACCTGAGAAAATCTAAAAAATCCTTTTGATGCAGATAAAGGGCAGGAGCACAAGAGAACATTGGTGAAAAGAGTAGTGGATATTGAGGACTAAAAAGGTGAGCCATATATCCGCTGAAGAACATGGGTAAGATCCACAATAAATTTTTGGTACCAGTTGTACTTCAGGTGAATACTCAATAAAGTCAATATAGTAAAAGCAAAACTTCACCTTTTGGCACTTTTGAAAACAGATAAATCTCCACTGCAAGATGTAATCTGTCCTACAGCAATGGGGGAAACAACAGAAGCTCTCACTCCCTGGCTACAAATGCAGTGTTAGATCACTGCTCATAAGACTGTAAGACACAGGAGCAGAATTAGGGAACTTGGTCCATTGAATCTGCTCCGCCATTCCATCATGGCTGTTTTATTATCCCTCTCAATCCCCATTCTCCTGCCTTCCCTCCCTAACCTTTGACACTCTGACTAATCAATAGCCTATCAACTTCCACTTTAAATACAGGCATCCCCCGCTTTACGAATGTTCACTTTACACCTTTACAAAGAGGATTGCAAGTTTTTTGCTTTTACGAAAATTTTTCCCATATAAATTAATGGTACCTCGCTTTACGCCATTTTGGCTTAAGAAAGGCTTCTACCTTTGTAAAAGCCGGGGGGGGGGGGGGGAACACCTGTATACTCAATGGCTTGACTTCCACAGGCATCTATAGTAATGAATTCCATAGATTCACCAAAGAAATTCCTCCTCATCGTTTACAAAGGTAGGTGGGAATGATTAATCGCAGGCCAGTTAGTTTAACTCATGACAGCGGGGAGATTGTTTCTATTGATCCTAAGAGATGGTATAATCTGCCATTTAAAAAGATACTGATCCAGAAGAGTCAGTCTGAATTTGTTATTTTCTCAACAACTGGAACTGAGTGGATAAAAATGGAGGTTGTCGAGGACAGTGTGTCTGATGTGGTCTACACGGATTTCATCAAGGCATCTGATCCACCCTCTAAATGGGATATTGTTAATCAGCAAGAGCTCATGGAATCCATGAAGGTGCAGAAAAACGAGAAGGGTTGAAGATGATTTTGTTACTGGAAAACCATCAGCCCCCAAAAAACTCTGTACGTCACTGATCCTTTTGATTTTGTTAAACAAGTACTCCCTGCCATAAATGTATGTACTTACGAATAGCTGAAATAAGACTCCCCCACTATAGGAAACATCCTCTCCACATCCACTCTATCTAGGCCTTTCAACATTCAATAGATTTCAATGAGTTCCTTCCTGATTCTTCGATATTCCAACATTCGTCAGAGCCATCAAACACTTCTCATACGATTAGCCTTTCACTCACAGAATCATTTTTGTGAATCTTTTTTGAACCCCCTCCAAGGTCAGCACAAACTTTCTTTAGGTAAGGGGGCCAAAACTGCTCACATTATTCCAAGTGATGCCTCACCAGTGCCTTATAAGGCCTAACCATTACATCCTTGTTTTTTTTATGTTCTAGTCCTCCCAAAATGAATACTAACATTACATTTGCTTTCCTCACCACCAACTCAACCTATAAGTTAACCTTTAGGGACTTCAAAGTCTCTTTACATCTCAGATTTTTGAAATTTCTCCCCATTTAAAAATAGTCTACACTTTCATTTCTTCTACCAAAGTGCATGACCAAACACGTTGCAACACTGTATTCCATCGCCACTTCTATGCCTATTCTCCCAATCTGTCTAAGTCCTTCTGCAGCCTCCCGACTTCTTCAACACTACCAGCCCCTCCATCTATCTTCAAGCTTGGCCACAAAGCCATCAATTCCATCATCTAAATCACTGACATATAACATAAAAATATAACATAAAACATTGGTCCCACCACCAATCTCTGCACAACACCACTAGCTACCAGAAACTAATCAGAAAAGGTTCCCTTTATTCCCACTGTTTGCCTCCTGCCAATCAGCCAATGCTCTGCCATGCTAGTACCTTTCCTGTAATGCCATGGGCTCATAGTTTTTTAAGCAATTTCCTGTGTGCACCTTGTCAAAGACCTTCTAAAAATCCAAGAACACAACATCCACCAATTCTCCTTTGTCTATCCTGCTTGTTATTTCCTCAAATAATTCTGACAGATCTGTCAGGCAAGATTTTGACTTTGGCCTGTTTACCATGTGCCTCCAAGTACACCAAAACCTTAACAATTAACTCCAACATCTTCCCAACTACTGAGGTCAGGCTAACTGGGCTACAATTTCATTTCTTCTGCCTCTCTCCCTACTTGAAGAGTGGAGTGACATTTGCAAATTTCCAGTCTTCTGAAACCATGCCAAAATATAGTGATTCTTGAAGGATCATTACTAGTGTCTTCACAGTCTCTTCAACCACCTCTTTCGGAACCATGGGGTGTAGACCATCTAGTCCAGGTGACTTGACTACCTTGAGATCTTTCAGCTTCCAAAATACCTTCTCCCTAGTAATAGCAAACTGCACCCACTTCTGCCCTGGCACTCTCAAATTTCTGGCAGACTGCTAGTGTTTTCCACAGTGAACACTGATGCAAAATACTTATCAAGTTCGTTTGCCATTTCCTTGTCTCCTATTACTACCCCTCCAGCATTATTTCCAGCGGTCTGTTATCTACTCTTGCCTCTCTTTTACTCTTTATATACCTGAAAAAAAACTTTTGGCACCCTCTTTGATATGATTGGCTAGCTTACCTTCATATTTCATCTTTTCCCTCATTCCGGCTTTTCTAGTTGCCTTCTGTTGGCTCCCCAATCCTCTAACTTCCCACTAATTCTGTAATATGCCCCCTTTTTTGCTTTTTTGTTGGCTTTGACTTCCTTTGTCAACCATGGTCGTGTCATCCTGCCTTTAGAATATTAAAGTCATTAAGCCCAGTTATTCACAAACGGACAATAATTACATACACGAACCTACAGGAAGGGGAGTGTGTCTTTCTTGTAATGCCATGGGCTCATAGCTTTTTAAGCAGTTTCTTGTGTGCACCATGTCAAAGACCTTCTAAAAATCCAAGTCCACAACATCCACCGCAATGGGGAGCGTGCCAAAGAGATTCCCAAGGATGTTGCTTGGGATGGAGCATTTCAGCTATGCAGGAGAGGCAGATTTTCCCTGGCTAATGGAGGCATGTAAAATTTAGAATGGCATAGACAGGGGAGGCTGCAGGAGTCTTTCATCTTAGAGAGGATCAAACCTAAAGGATTTGTAGGGTCAGGAGAAAGAAGTTTAAGCTGGAATCTGAGGGTGCCCTTCTTCACCCAGAGCGTGGTGAGTACCTGCACTGCACTGTGGTGGAGCAGAGACACCAACAACGTTTAAGTGTCTGGATGAACACTTGAAGAGCCGAGGTGTAAGTGGCAATGGGTTAAGCGCTGGAAGGAGGAGTTAATTTGGACGTATTCTCTCTACTCAACATAAACATGATGGGGCTAATGGCCTGATTTCAATGGAGGGAACAGGAAGGAAAGTTCTCCCCTGAGCAGTGGGAGCAGATTTGAAGTGACTGGTATAAGCATTCAAGGGGAGAGGAGGAATGATGCCCCCCGCCTCAAAAGCACTATGGCTCCCAGTTTCAAAAGGGCCAGGGCTACAGAAAAACAATGAAGTTGTGCGCCGGCAGAAGCCACGACCTGCAACAATGCGGACCCCTGCTCGGAACGCTCCTTCCTGACTGACGAAGGAACGAGGAGCCAAAGGGCCTCCCTCTGCATCTCCCACGACAGAGCCATCCTCGTGTCTTGACCTGGCCCGCCTTACTGGCGGGTGGAGAATGGGTTTTGGGAGCTGTCAGGTAACACTGCAGCACAAGCCCCACAATGTAACTCAACACCACGCATGTTTAATTTGGATAATGCAAATGGAGAGGAAAAGCTTTGCACAATGGCCATTTGCATTGAAAGCACTCTCCAGCCAGAGCTCCCCCACCCTCCACATCAAATCCCAGGCAGACAGAATGCTCAGGATGGAAATCCCGTCACCACTACAGGCCATCCTGGACAAACAGACCCAAAATCCTGATTACCACCAGGTAAAAAGCAGAATTTAGTCATAAATCATGAACTTACAAGGACTCAAACTTCAGCCATTTACACAAATAGGCCAATAAAACCTATATTTTTTGTCGTGCCTGGATAACTATTAAAAAACATGGGTAACTAGAAACAAAACAAGTAAGAATTAGAACCTGGCATTATAGCAATTTAATATTTACATGGTTATGAGCTTGGCAATTGCTGGTGAAGCGGTTACATGCTCCAATTCAGTAATAAAACTCCTCACCTTTCACTCTCATCTGCAGCCTTCTCAGCTTCCTCCAGTTTCTGCAAAGCTGTAGCCAGACGTTCCTGGGCCCTGTCCAGCTCCTCCTCAACCAGCTGGATGCGTCTGTTCAGAGAGGCGACATCGGCTTCAGCCTAGGGTGGTGGGTGGGGAAACAAGAGAGTCAAAGCCCAGGACAAATGCGAGGCAGCTCATACCAAGACCACGTGCTTGGAAGAGCAATCGGACCATAGACACAATGTCCACTACTGACTGGCATGTCATTCGTTCTCTTGCCATCTTGGAATAAATACTGCGACTGTCTACGTAAGGAGGTAGGATGAGGGAACCGAGTAACCCTGCGTTTTGAGGGGGAAAAATGTTCACTTTGATTCTGCCCCACTTGCCATCAAATTCATCTGTCTTTGGAGGTGATATTGTTTTTTTTTAAAACTTGCTTTATCAAGAAAGACCACTAGGAAGTGAATTACTATCTGTGAAGTTTTAGATCGAAGGACTGAATTAACTTTACAACTTTTCACTTCTAGTTACAAACACCAAGTTTGCCCTGACAAGGAGACACAAGCTGATACTGAAATCTGCAGCAACTACAACCCACTGGGAACAGCATCTGTGGAGTGAAAGAAATAATCAACTTTTGGAGTGAAACCCTAATTTCAACCTGAAATCCTACTTTGCTCTTGTAGGATTTCACACCATAAAATCACACCTTCCTCCTGCATTGATTCTGCAGTTTTCGCAGACAGTATGATCCATAGCAAAAGAAAAAGTCTATGTCTGTAAAGAATATTTTGAATCATTGACTTACAAAGCTCTTACATTATTTAGGATTCACAAATAGGACATATTTTATTCTTTGATCCCTACTGCTGTCTATAGAATATAGAACAGTAAAGTACAGGCCTTTCAGCCCACAATATTGTGCTAACCCTTCCACCTACTCTTAAGATTGATTTGACCCTTCCTTCCCAACAAACCTTCCTGCCCTTCCTTCCTTCCTCTGCCTCTTTTCATTTTTCTGCATCTCACATGTAGCCTTCTATTCCTTCCTTCTGTTGGATACTCGGCCAACTTCCCCTCAATGCACCAATGAAATTAATCTCCACCGCTCCCTGTCGGTGAGAGGTCCACATTCTCAGCACCCTCAGGATGCTCAGTTCCTGCAGGAGAATGTCCCCCACTCCCATTTTCAGCCCCTAGGTTGTCCCCTTAACCATAGCATTACAACTGATTCCATCAAACTGCGTAACTGATCATAACCATTTCCATTAAGGTCACAGAGGGTAAGTTTCTGGGCAACAATCTGGTCAAGCACTTCTGCCTCCAACAGCTCAATACCAACAAACAGCGAGGCAAGCCAGCTAGGGTAGTTATAGTGGGGGGAAAATTCTCAGAGTCAGAACTAATCTGCACTTGGAAAGGCACGGATTAATCAAAAACAACCAGTTTAACAAATTTAATTGAATTACAAAGAGATGACTAAGGGTGTTGTTGAGGGCAATGCAGTTGAGGTAATCTATGTGGAGTTCAATAAAGGCCCTCACATAGGAGACTGGTTGAAAACGTCAGAGCCCATGAAATCCAGGGGCAAGTTGCCCAAATATACTCAAAGCTGGTTTAGTGATAGAAGACAGAGGGCGATGGTCAGGAACAAGAGAGAATCTGCAGATGCTGGAAATCCAAGCAACACACACACACACACACAAAATGCTGGAGGGACTCAGCAGACCAGGCAGCGTCTATGGGGGAGAAAAAAGTACAGTTGATGTTTTGGGCAAAGACTCATTGTTTGGAATGACGGTCAGGAATGACTTTTTGCAATTGGAAGCCTGTGACCAGCGGTTTATCTCAACAGCCAACGCCGGGCGGGACCCTAGCTATTTGTTATACACATTAACAATTTGGACGTGAATGTAGAAGACAAGATTTGTAACTTCCCAAGTGACAAAAACAAGCAGAGTTACTGACAAAGAGGAAAATAATCAGCAACAGAGGAATTTGGTACACTTATCCAAGGGCCCCTGAAGGCAGAAGCACTGGTGGTTAAAAAGGCACACGGTAAACGCACATCAAAAAAATGAAACTTCCGCAGCCTGAAATGGAAACAGAAAGTGCTGGAAATATTCATCAGTTCAAACAGTACCTGTGAAAAAAGTGGAAGAATTAGATCTCTTGAGCTTAGGATACTTGTTTCAATTGGCATGGGACAGAACACAAGACCAGTGAGGTTACAGTACAATTATATTAAATATTAGTTAGATTACAGCTGGAGTACTGCACTCAGTCTGGTCACAACAAAACAGGATGGGTGCAGTTGTTCTAGAGAGGGCACCGAGGACACTCGCTGGGATGTTGTCTGGAGCAGAGAGTGGTTGGTTTTCTCTGGGGCAAAAGAGGCTACTGGAAGACCTGATTACGATACAGAAAAATAATGAGAGGCTCAGATAGTGAAAAGCAATTCTCCTTAGTAGAGGTATCCATAAACCAGAGGGAATGAGATTAAGGTACAGGGTTGGGAATTTGAGAGGGGGAGGAAGAACAATTCTCAGAACAATTATGCATTAGGTATTTAGATGAGCACCTGAAATACACAGAGGGCCAAAGGTTGAGTGCTCAAGAAATAGGATTATCATGCATTGGTATGTGATGGCATCCATGAATAAAGTGAGCCGAAGAGGCGTTTCTGTGTCCATGTTTCAACCTTTCTTTGTGAAGTGCTCTTCATGATACCCTCTTTCCCAGTTTTTAAGCCTTTAGAAAGCCACAAACATATTTTTTTAAACAAAATGGTGTTTACAACTTGCTTCAATGAATTGTATGCCCTTTCCCCTGACATTACGACGAGATAAAGGAGCACTGGCAGAAAGCCTTCCTTCAATACAACTGATAAAATCATTTTAATCTGGCAAGCTACAGGCTTCTATTTTAAAAAGGGGCTATAAAGATTAATAATTGCACGATACAGATCAAGTGCATCAAGATCAAAAGACCATCATCCTCAGCGCGACGGGAAGGCATTTCACAACAGCGAGTAGTCATGGCGAAGGAGGCAGCATATGGGGACTTGCCTTCATCAGCTGGGCCATAGAATACAAGAGCGTGGACATCATGGCTCAACGTTACTTCTTTGGTTTGGCTGCAAGGAGGACATGAGGCACAAGTCCATCACAGTCATGGCTCTCCCCACCATTCAGCACATTTACAAAGAGCACTGCCGTGAGAAAGCTGCATCCATCATCAAGGATGCCCGCCATCTAGCCACGCTCTCTTCTTGCCACCGCCATTGCACAGGAAGCACTGGAGCTTCGGTCCCCACTCCACCAGGTTCAGGAACAGTTATTACGCTTCAACCATCAGCCATGGATAACTTCACTGATCTCAAGTTTCAAAGACTCACTTTCAAAGACTCTACAACTCATGTTCTCAGTATATATGTTTTTATTTCTACAGTTTGTCTTCTGCTGGTTACTTATCATTTTTTAATTTATGAATAGTTTTTAATAAATTCTATTGCATTTCTTTATTTTCCTGTAAATGTCCACAAGAAAATGTATCTCCAGATAATACAGTGGATTCCAGTTAATTGGGCCATTAATTAATTGGGACAGCCACTTATTTGGGACAATTCTTAATGAACAAAAACTAATCGAGAAAATGCCCTTTGTTTATTTGGGACACCATGCTGCTTAATCGGGACAGAAGACTGCTGCTGAACAGTTTCTAACTAGCATCAGTCACATGCATTTGTGTGGCCCCTAGACACTACACTGTGCTTTAGCAAACAGTTTTTAAATAGCATCAGTCGAATGTGTTCGTGTTTGAAAAGCAGTGATTTTTGTCTTTGATAGTTGGCGAGAAATAACCATTAAAACAATTGAGAACTGTTTTGCTCATTGTGGTTTCAAGCATTCAGATGCCAGAATTTCAGTACTTCAGCAAGTTAGAAACTGTGAAGAATTTGAAGGTATTGGCAATCATCTCGAACGTTACAATGAGAATGAAGATGTGGAGGATGCAATTGTTGAAAGCATTGAATGAAGGCAGTCCATTATCTACACTCGGTGTCTGGGCTGATTTCATTCACTAAGTCAGTCAAAAGAACACGACACAGTACAATGGACAAAGTCCTTTGTCGATAAATACAAGAAACCGAATACACAGTTTTATAGTACAATAGTATTGGTACTGCTCTAACTTGATCTGTATTTCATTTAAATACATAATTTTGTTACCCAGTTAAACAGTAGTTTGTCTTTTTTGTATCTCTTTAACTATTTCAGCTAATTTTGGCTTACTTGTGCCAAAATGTACAGGTACTGAAGTGTCCCAATTAACCAGAATCCATAGTATATGGTAACATACATGTCCTTTAATAATAAATGTACTTCAGCTTTGAATAAATTGCAAGGAAATCAGTGGGGAAAATGGGATTGACGTGGTTGTCTGAGTCAGGAACACCGAGCGACCTTCCCCAGTGAGATTACAAAATATGAATGAAACAAACACCAGCCTAAATATCCACCTGGTAAACAATTTGCTACTCTACATGATCGCACAATGTAGTTATCATGCAAACATACAGCAATAAGAAAAAAAAACAACTTCGCCTTTTGATTCTCTTTGAAAAAAAGTGTAAAAGGTTCACGAATGATTGAACTTAGCAAGTGTAGGCCCCATGGCCCTTCTACAGGACCCTCGCAAATCCCATGCCTCGGGTCTCCCTGTCCACCTGATCCCGAGAGTGTGCAAAACCTCCTTCAGCTTGGAACGTTCATGCCACTGAACAGTCACAGGCTCACACAGAACACCTCGTTTTAGACTCCGCGACTGAAGAAACAGCTTCAGCATTCATACCATAAACCCCCTGATAAATGTCGGACATGTCACAAAAGCAAGAAAGCAGGAGGAGGAGCAGACCACCAAGTCTGCCCCGCCAATGCGATCATGGATAATTTATGCTGGCCTCTCCTCCTTTGTGGCAGTTCCCACAGGCCTCAATTCCTTGGTCTCAGTGAGATCATCCCCAATAATATGAACCAATCTTGCCTTCTTAAAGAACAACTTCCCTATCTCAGAAACCCTTCCCTGGGCACAAACCAAAGAAGCACAAAGGAATCAGTGCAATCTTTCCACCTCTGCCTCGCGTTTTCAATGGAGGCAAGTGTTTCCCTACATAAAACACAAACTCCTCACCTGTCAGCAGAGAGGAACAGACAAGCACAGATTGTCAAGTATCTTGGCAGACAGCTTGCATTAAGCACAGGCCCTGTTTATATTCCACTCTCAGCAGTAAAATTCGTCTGATTTTCCAAAGAAGGGCATTGCACTCACATGTGATGTCAAGATAAGCCCTTGTTGGACTGATTAGCAATCCTTAAGAAAAACAGTGCAGGAGCGAAATTATTTAAAGGTTCTTTGTACCGCCCCCTCAGACTTGCTTCAAGTAAGGAGAGCAAATTAAATTAAACCGGTCATCTCTGAACGCCATACTGCACAACACATCAAAGATGTCTTGGGGCCCATTCGTCAGAAGTGAACTACAGTTTCATCTCCAAAATAATTCCCGGGCCAGGCTCCAGATTAAAAGCATAAATATGCGCTAAAATACACAAAATAGGGGTTTAACCTCTGAATGAACCCAATGCAGTAATTAAACTGCACGCCACCGTGATCAAATTAAACGGAGCTTCCGGACTCTCAAGTACAAGGCAGGCTTACAAAAATTAGAGAAAACGGCAAAGGTAAACATATAGTTAAGAGAGACAAATGTCAATCCAGAAGTGGGACTCAGTTTAAAATAGGTGGAAAGGCTGCGTCGCCAGCTTCCATTTACAGCCCAGGGTAGGGAGGCTCTGACAACCAAAGGACCCCGATTCAATCTTCAATGGTTTCACCTCCTCAGGCGATGAGACCAGGTGAATCAGGACACCCGCCTCACCTCCCTCTCCCTTCCCTTAACTCTTTTCACCCTCCCCCCCTTCCTCCTCTTCCTCCCTCCGCCCACCCCTTCCCTACTCAGGGTGACCGGCCCTCACTTGCTCTCGGCACTGCCGCTCCATCTGCACCTCCCTCTGCAGCCTCGCTGCCTTCTCCTCCGCCACATCTGCCTGGTCTTGCAGGCTCCTGATCTTCCTCCTGACGGCATCCACCGACATCGCGCTGGCCATCATCGTTCCGCCCCCGCCCCTGCACCTTACACCATAGCCAGGCGCAGCCCTCGCAGCAGGTTCACGGACCGGCCTCTCCACTCCCTGATTCAAACGCACTTAGGACCGGAAGTAACCCAGCGTTTAACCCGCTCCCGCCCGCCGAGGGAATGCGGTGGGGCGGAGAAGGGAGGACGGGCAAGAAATTCTAAAATAAAGCGGGGGTCTGCATCGTGAAAGGCAACGATTCCAGGTGCAGACCTCCGGTACTCAGCCGCCGCGCTTTGAAATTAAAAATCTGTGTTAGCCTTCCGCAGCACCCTCCCCACCGGTTCGCGCCCCTATTGTTCAAGTTCCGGGGAAAATCTGAGGGAGCCCCGGACACCTTTGTTCCCCTTCCCCACTGCCCGGGTGTTTTCCAGCCGTCTCAGGCTTTCAACCTGCCGGATTTTCACAATCCAGCCCCGACCGTGAATGTCGCGTCGGACACTGCGGTGTGAATGGATTGTCGACATCACCCTGGCACCGAGTCAAGGGAGATAGCGTCGGATGTTATACTTGCAAAGCAAAAGTGATACACTTTGATAATAAGCTTACAGGTGACTGGGTGAGGAGCCTTGGAAAGGTGTTTTAAACACAAAGCAGCACACTGCCCCGGTGCCGAACCATCCGATTTTGTGTGAGGCAGTGGCGGATTATCAGAGGTTTTCTGTGGTTTTATTTTGCAAGTCATATCGTAGGAAGTACTGCACTCTAAGCAAACTCAGACAAATAATGAAGTGGCACAAAAATCACCAAGGGAAAAAAAAATCTGATTTCTAGTGAGTTTGGCCCTATTTCCATGTGAATAATTCCACAAATTCACAGTTTTGACAAATGCAGCTTCACACCGATATACAGTACAAGACACCGGATTATTAGGCTTCAAATGGGTGAGAGACTGATTCTGAGCAGTCTCAGACCACATCAACAACTGGTAAAATTGGCGGGAGTAATGACTGGTGGAATGTGATTTAATGCACTTTGGCAGGGCAAATATAAGCAGAACATATGCAATGAATGACAGGAGTACAGAAGGGTAGAGGGATCTTGTGTACAAGCCCTAGGATTCCTTCAAAGTGTGAGTTCAGGTGGACATGGGAGGAGGTACAGAAGCCTGAAAACCCGCAATCAGCTTTCCACCCACCGTCAGATTTCTGAACAACCCATGAAAGTGACCTCATTCTTCTTTTGCACTTTCTATTTTTGCCATTTACAGCGAAGTTTATGTTGCGTCTGCTGGAAAACAACAATCTTGCTGCCATAGGTCAGTGATAATAAACCTGATTCTGATAGCCAATCATGATCAGGGACATCTGCCTTCACTAGCCAATAAAAGCGTAGGGTGATTAAACCAGAGGCTCCGATCACAGCTCCAGCTTTCATTTCACATGGGGAAAAAAACTTTTTTCCACATAAATTTTAAGACAGCAAATTTCATTCAGTTCCCCAAATGGCTGTAACTCAGCTACTGCTCACGTAGGAGATGGGTTGCTCGTGTTATCATTGTACAGATCATTGCTCAGAATATTCTGCACAGTTCTGGTCATTGCACCCTTGGAAGGATGTGTATTAGCAGGAAAAAATGTATAGAAACAATACTGAGACTGGATGGGTTGAGTTACAAGGAGAGGCTGGATAGGCTGAGACTGCTTTCCTCAGAGGGACAACATTATAAAGGTTTATAAAATTATGAGAGGTGTAGATGGATTACAAAATCAGGATATTTCTCAAAGTAGAGGAGTCTAAAACTAGAGGGCACTGATTGAAAAATAGTGGGGAATGAGTTAGAGGTCATAAAACATAAGAGCCCACATCATTCCTGGGCACAGATAGACTGGCAGGAGGGAAAGAGTGGGAATAAAGGCAGCCTGTTTTGGTTGGCTGCCGGTGACTAGCGATGTTCCACTGTGTTGGGACTGATTCTTTTCATCTTATATGTCAGTGATTTGGATGCTGAAATTGATGGCTTGGTGGCCGAGTTTGCAGATGATACGAAGAGAAGTTGAAAGGCAGGTACTGTTTAGGAAGCAGGGAGTTTGCAGAAGGACTCAGACAAGGAAGAATGGGCAAATATAGTGTAGGGAAGTGTAAAGGGAGCCCTTGTGCGGGATTCCCGAAAGGTTCATTTGCAGGTTGAGTGGGTGGTGAGGAAGACAAATGAATGTTAGCATTCATTTTGGGAGGACTGGAATACAAGAGCAAAGATGTGATGTTGAAGTTTTATAGTGTATTGGTCAGCCACACCTGGAGTATTGTGAGCAGTTTGGAATTCATTGCCACAGACAACTGTGGATGCCAAGTCATTGAATATATTTAAAGTGGAGGTTGATAGTTCCTTCGTTAGTCAAAGTGTCAAGGTTACGGGGAAAAGGCAGGAGAACGGGGTTGAGAAGAATAATAGAGTGGCAGGGAAGACTCGATGGGCTGAATGGCCTAATTATGCTCCTATGTCTTATGGCCATATGGGTACCTAAGGGTATATTTTTCACACAGAGAATGGAGGGTATTTGGAATGAGCTGCCAGAGGAAGTCGTAGAAGTGGGTACAATTACAGTCTTTAAGAGACACGTGGATGGGTACACAGACAGAAAGTTATGGGCCAAATGCAACCAGATTGGTTTAGTATAAATAGGCATCTTGGTCATCAGGGACAAACTGGGCTGAAGGGTCTGATTTTGTGCTCTATAAGTCTATGACTCTGTGAATAAAAATATGTGGAGTTATAACTACCGGTATTCACAAAAATAGTGTACATGAGGTGTAGCCCTTAAACAATATTATAATCACACAACTGTACAGCTTGCCACCCAGTAATTAACACCTACATTTCCTACAATAGTTAGTACAATTCAGTTGGCTTTGAGCTGGTTAGAAGTTACAACGGAAAAAGTTCACAGCACAAGTTCAGCCCACGGTTTAGGGAACTGACTACTGAAAACCCACAGCAGGGAATAATGTTTCTTAACAATTTGCATTTTGACAATGAAGCTGGAGTCACGGAGAGAGAGAAAGAGATCGAGAAACAGAAATAGGCCCTTCAATCCACCAATCCTGCACTAACCTTCAAGCACACAAACCCATTTTTTCTCACACTTTTATTAACTCTCTCAAGCCCCCACTGACCCACACATGAGGTGCAACTTGCAGATGATAAGCAACCTAAAAATCTACCAATCCCTGTGACATGGGAAGAAACTAGAGCACCAAGTTCCTACATTAAAAAAAGTTAAATTAATTCAGTACTGGACAGGACTCTGCACTGGTTTAGGGAGGTTGTGAGAATTTTACATTGAACGCATTGCACAGTTGGTTTGGTATTCCCAAACTAATGAAAAGGAGAGGCTGGCGTGCTGAAATTGATTCAAGTCCCCACAAGTTACCCCTTTTCAGAAAGGACCCTTTCTGAAAATGTTCTGCTGGAAAATGATAAACAAAATGCTGGATTACAGAGTTAGTTTCAGGTAAAGTATTACATTTTGGTAGGAAGAATGAGAAGCAGTCATGTGAAGAAGAGGGCACAATTTAAAATGGGTACAAGGACATTTGCACAATTCATTGAAATGCCTGGTTGAGAGAGCAGTTATACTAAACAGAGGTCGCAGGGCATTTGCAGCACACAGAGAGCAAGTATCACTGTGAGAAAGTCATGGTGAACTTTTATAAAATACTGGCTCAGCTGCAGCTAAGGAGTTGTATCTAGTTGTGGGTGCCATACTTAAGAAAAGATGCAAATGTTGTAGAACGAGTCCATAAAGAAATTCATATAGCAGAAAGCAGGCCTTCTGGCCCACAGAGTCCATGCTCGCCTAATCTATGCGCATTCTACTTTATTCCCCCAGATTCTACCACTCAGCCACCAAACTGCACATCTCCGAGAGGACAGAGGAAACCGATTCACCCAGGAGAGACTGGTACTGTCACGGGGAAAATTCACAAACCTCCCACAGACAGCACCCGATGCATTTGGCTCACTGGAGCTGCGAGTCAGTGGCTCTATTAGCTGCACCACGTTAGAAAGGAATGCATCCAGTTATGTAAACAATAAAAATTTTAAGAAGAGAGATGCTGGTGCTAAAAATCTGCTATATAAACAGGAGTATTGGAAATATCGAGCAGATCAGAGAGTATCCGTGGAATGTGAACTTTGAGAGCCAGCACTATTCATCAAACCTTCTCTACAAAGAATCTGGACATGAAGAGTCCAACATGTAACTCAGCAGGCTGTGACCTGATACAAAACAATCTGCTGGAGGAACACAGTGGGTTAACCAGCATCTATGGCGGGAAAGGAATTGTTGACATTTTGGGAGGAGTGCTAACAATTATCTCTCCCATCAACACCACACCATAGATGCTGCTTGACCTGTTGAGTTTCTCCAGCATCTGTCCGGATGTGGGGAGGAGGGAATCTCCAGATTCCAGCATCTGCCGTCTCCAGTGCCTCAGCATATGGGTAGACTGGTGAAATTGAGGTTGTATTCCTTGGAAAGGATCAAGTTGTGATAGTATCATTGAAGGGTAAGAACAGAGTAGATAGTGAGAAACTGGGTCACAAAGGCAGAAGGGAGGAGAAACAAGGGATTTAGAATGAAGCTGATTGTGACCAAAGAACAAAACAGCACTGGATCAGGCCCTTTAGTACACTGTGTTGTGCTGAACTTATTAACCTAGTAATTAACCACCTAACTAATCTCTTCTCCATACATAATGTGCATATCTTTCCTTTCTCTGCAAATCCATGTGTCTATCTAAGAGCCCTTAAAATGCCCTCAACATAGTTGCCTCCACTATCATCTCGGGCAATCCAGGCACCCACTGCTCTGTGCAGAAACTTGCACTGAATATCTCCTTTGAACTTACCCCCCTCACCTTAAATGCATGTCCTCATGGCTTAAAAAGGGTTACACATTTCAATCCTGACAAAGACATACCAGATGTCCAGTCCATCCATGCCTCTCATGAGGTCTCCTTCAGCCTCCTCTGCTCCAGACAAAACAACCCAAGTTTCTCCACCCGCTCTTAAGAGTACACACCCTGTAATCCAGACAGCATCTTGGTAACTACCCCCTCAAACTCTCTTTTGCACCCTCTCCAAAGCCTCGACCTGTGAGGGGGCACCCAGAACTGAATGCAATACTCCATGTTAAAGAAACCCTTTTTTTTTTCTGACAAAGCAAGTGATTAAGAGTCTGGAATGTACACGCGAGGTCAGTAATGGAACCAGATTAAATCACCGAGTTCAAAATAGAGCCGGAAAGAAGTTGCAGAGTTTTTTTGGAGAGGGCGAACAGAAGGGCAAGCTGGGCTGCTCTTAGGTAGAACCAAAATAAACTTGAAGAACCAAACGGCCTCATTCTGCGCAGAAACCATCCTGTTCTCTGTCTTACGGGTACATAGGAACCCCACTTCCCAGATCTTGGTTTATAGGTCTGAAGGAAAGGTGCTGGGGCATTGTGCTTCCATAACCCTATCAGGTAGTGAGTTGCAGATAGCAACACACTTTGGCTGAAGGACACGTTTTCCCATCTCTCAAATCCACCAGTTAGGTAACGGCCACCATCCTGCGCTCTCTGATACTGACCGTCTCACCAGGGGCACATGCTTGGTCCTCTTCATGCTCTAGGGCTCTCCCACAATTTTCTACCCCTTCTTTGTCCTGAAGGCCACCCAGCCAGAGCAAGGTCTACTTTATAACTGTTAAACTCTGCCCTTCACAACAAGATTTTCTCTCTGGTGCCAATCTGTGTAGTAACTACAACTGTGCAAAGTATGAACATGTTTTTGGTTTTGTAGTTTGACCACACTGTCCTTATGCCTTAGCCAATGAAAAACAAGTCTAAGTACTTCTTAAGGAATTTATCCACATGTGAATGGGTATCTGATTGAGATTTTTAAGGGAGAAGATTAAAAACAAGGTGTCAAATCTTTCTGAAAAGAGTTTCAGGAGGCTTACTGCTATCTCTCAGGCCCAGGAAACAGGTTATGATTTATGTCCAGATCCTTAGTGGTTACATTTTGATTTGTGCTATTTCTCAGGGGTCATACTGAACTCTCTGTGCCAAAGCTGGGGCAAGGGGTCAGTATAACTGTAGGGGGCCCTTGGGTTCACAATCTGACCTCTGTCCAGGGGCCCCCAGGAGTCAGACTGTGGTCTCTGTCCAGGTGCCCAGGGGTCAGACAATGGCCTCTCTCCAAGGAGTGAGGATTCAACTATTAAAAAGGGATTTTGAACTATCCTGAGGCTGTCTCCGCCGCATCTCCATGCTGTCAGGTCACCACCACTAAGCATTGTGGAGAGTACACCCAGGACTGGACTGCCGCCAACGCTGATTTGCCTGTCCCAAGTCAGGAAGGGGTTAGGGGGATTTGGCCGCAGCCTGCCTGGGATTAGAAGGATCAGTCTGTATTTTCATGGCTGACTGACTTCCAACATGGTCCTGGCACACGGTCTAATACCGGCTGTGCGGGAGGAGGGCGTGCAATGGTCAAAGAAGTGAGAAGGTGACTCTGTCCCCCGCCACTCCCCAGGACACACGGGGCCTTCGAGACTGCTGGCCAGAGACAGCAAAGGGAGTTCGCCGAAATATAAACTGTCCCGGCGCATAAACTGTACGACTCTCATCTGTTGACATTTTCCAGTGTTATCTGCTCGGGCTGTGATCGCGTCTGAGAGAGTCCCTGAACTAGTTAGGAATTTTCTCTGAAAATATTCGAACCTAAACGTTGCCCAGGGGACTCTGTGTCTGAGGAACTACCAGCTCGGGATCCTGGGTTGGACTTTCCACACAGCTCCGAAGTGTTTAGCATGGTGTAAATGCCTTCCAAATGAGAGGAGGATTTACACTTGCTGAAGCCTGAGGTCCCTGATCACTACGTCCTGTCCGCCTCTCTACTCCTTCACACGCTCCCGAATGCCACGGCTACAAGTGGTATTCGGAATAGTCCGCATACTTTTCCTTTTAAGGAGTGTGCTGCACCAACGTGATCTGCACTCATGTTACAGGCCGGTGTCCGTGCTGGGCGGGAGAACGGGTCGTTGACCGCCATCAGGCAGACCCCTCCCCTCCTATTTCCATACCTGAGGCCTGACACTGAGTGACGGGGGTGGGGTGGGGTGGGGTGGGGGGGGGGGATCAAACACGTCAATCAACTTGACATGACAACGAGAGAGGTGCTCACCTTGGCTGGCCCAAACCCGGATGACACAAATAGCTCAACGCCATATAAAGCGCTGCGCTATATTTACACCCCTGCCCGCTCCATGCTTACTGAGCTCTGGGGGTGGGGGGGGGGGATTATTTTTAGGCTCTGCTGCATGGTGAGAGGCAAAAGGAGTACTATAGCACCTGCTGTGATTTTAGAGGCTGCTCATGCACAGGATGGCGAGTGGACCCGCGGAGAGAGAGAGGGTGACCGTGCGCTCTGCATACTCACATCGGTGGCTTTCTTCTCAGCCAGCTCCAGCTTCTCCTGAGCATCTTTCAGAGCTTCCGAGTACTTGTCGAGCTCGTCCTCAGTCTGCTTCAGCTTCTTCTGCAGCGACACCAGCTCATCCTCCAGCTTCAGAGCGCGTCACGCGGGCAGAGAGTAGTGCAGAGACAGAGACAGGCAGTGTGGCCAGCCGTGTGCGCGACAGGCAGTGAGATACATAGAGAGAGAGAAGGAGAGAGGAGAGAGAAGCAGACACACGTTAGGAAGCGTCCGACCGCTCAAATACCTTCGCGGCGTTCTCCTCCGCCGCCTGCTGCCGCTCCTCCGCCTTGTTGAATTCTTCCAAAAACTTATCCCGCTCATCCTCCACCGTTCGCAACTGCTTCTCGAGTTGGATGGACTCCTCCTCAAACTATGCACAATTGATGCAGAGGTTAAACACACATCGTCACGGTTAACTTTACACCCAGACCCCGCCGCCCTCGGGATTTACAGCCGATTTAACCCCCTGCTCTCACGCCACTGATAATTTAAACATGTTACTGGACGGCAGCCTTGTAAAACGACGACAAGACTGCTTTAACCTGACCAAACACGCGACTATCGATCTTAAACCCAGCATTACGCTTCTTTAGAATCCCACGAATGAAGTTTGCCCGCCTAACGGGAATGTTAACTGTCTGCCCCCGCTCGGGAGTCGCGCTCCTTCCTCCTCCCCAACCTGCTTGCTTCTGTCCTCGGCTGCCTTCTTGTCTGCCTCTGCTTGCTCGGCGCGGTCCAAGGCATTCTCCTTGTCCAGCTTCAACATCTGCATCTTTTTCTTAATGGCCTCCATGACTGGTGTGTGTGGCGGGGCTTTGCTGAGGGAAGAGAGAACAGCGAGGGGACACTGGAAGACGGCGAGAAGGTGCAGAGAGGCTGAGAGGGGGGAGAGACAGACAGAGAGCCGATGCCGGTCTCAGAGCTCGGCAGAAGTGCACCAGATCTCTTCTGGCCTCAGAAATATCTCCTTCGTAGGGGGGTGGGGGGCTGATTGAATTCCTTAGGACATTTAATACTTTTTTGGAAGCAGTTGCAGCCTGCCCTACCCTATGGCAATCTCGCTCCTGCATCCGCCAGCTGATTTGTTGCCGGGAGCCCTGACCAAAACCATCACCGTATATGGGGAGCCGGCCATGGGCTCCCGCTCGCCGTCAGCACATTCCCTCCCCGCTTCAGCCTCCTGGGACAGGAACTGGGATAGCGATAGGACGTCTCCCCAGTCTGAGAGGGTTTAGGAATCCGCCATCGGAACGGGAACGGGGATGAAGACGGGGAGCCCCCCGGCAGGAGGGGAGACACCGGGGTAGGGTGGGGGCGTTTCCCCTCCGAGGGAGAGGAAGGGTTTTGCCAAAAGGAAGGTTTAAGAGTCACTCCACCGGACCGGACATTGGGATGATCATGGTGGGGGCGGGGTTCTCCTAGAAATACAGGGATCGATCGGGATAGGGATGGCAAAAGGGCTCGGTCTCTCTGCTGAATAAGTGATGCCATCCACTGTGCTACAAAAGTAGGAGAACGTGTCTTTGGGCGCTGAGATTGAAAAAGAATTGGTGTTCGGGAGAAAATGTCTTCTCAGGGAGGGTCTGTGGAGACTCAGTTCCTTGGGATATTCAGAGATCCATGGATCTTTGGTTATTATCTGAGACATGAAACTGAAATGTTAACCCTGTTTCTCTCTCCATGGCTGCTGCCTCATCAGTGGGTGTTAGGAATAGAAGTGGTCCACTCGGCCCCTCTAGCCTACTCTGATCTGAATGTAACACTAACTCCACATTTCAGCATCTCTGATTAACCTTTAATACCCCAACCCAGCTAATTGAGAATACCTGTCAGAATTTTCTGCATTTTGTTCACAATATGAAGACTCCACATATTCTTAGTTGGGAAACCTTACAAACATGTGCACCGTAACCCTTACGGACACAGTTCCCATTGTGGTTACCTTCAGAGTGTAGCAAAACCCCATCCTAACGTGATTATGATATGGAATATTGAACACCTAAGCAGAACGTCACAGCAGAAAGTTTAAGGATATCTGCATGATAGTACAGATACAAATTATATAAACGTTGAAGTGTAATTTACAGGCAATAGAGAATCACAGCGGGGGGGGGGGGAGAGATTGGCGCAGAAAGATCCATTATTGATGCTATTTTATGAGTATTCTCTGAGTGGCTGGTTTAGTTCAGAATCCTGTTTAAATAATAAAATAAAGTAATTCCATCACAGATGTTACAAGTTGTCTATGAGTCATAGCAAGGCTACAGTGGGGTTGCCCAGTCATGGTGTCATACAACATGGAAGTAGGCCCTTTGGCCTAGCTGGTTCATGCCAAACCAGATTCCCACTAGAGCTAGTCCTGTTTGCCCCTCTAAACCTCCCCCATCCACCTCCCTGTCATAGAACCACACAGAACATCAGACAGTACAGCACAGGAACAGGTCCTTCAGCCCACAATGTTGTGCTGAACCAGCCAAAAATTGAATCAAAGAAACCCCAAACATTAATCCTGCTACCTACACCATGTCCACATTCCTCCATCTTCCTCACATCCATGTGCCTATCCAAATGTCTCTTAAAGCCTCAGATGTATTTGCCTCTACCACCATGCCAGGCAGCGCATTCCAGGCATCCACCACTCTCTGTAAAAAAACTTGCCCCTCACAGCCCCACTGAACCTACCCCATCTCATCTTCAATGCATGCTCTCTGGTATTAGAAATTTCTACCCTGGGAAAAAAGATACTCACTCTCTGTTCTATCTATGCCTCTCATAATCTTATAAACCTCTATCAGGTCTCCCAGCAGCCTCTGCTGCTCCAGAGAAAACAACCCAGGTTTATCCTGCCTCTCGTGATAGCCCATGCCCTCTAAACCAGGCAGCGTCCTGGTAAACCTCTCGTGCACCCTCTCCAAAGCCTCAGCATCCTTCCTACAGGGGGGCGACCAGAACTGCATGCAACACTCCCGATGTGGCCAAACCAGGGTTCCAGAAAGTTGCAAGATAACCTCTTGGCAGTTGAACTCAGTGACTTGATTCATAAAATCAAGCATTCCATAAGCCTTCTTAACCACCCTATTGACCTGTGGAGCTACCTTCATGGAGCAACGGACTTGGATCCCAAGATCTCTCTGCTCAGCAACACTGTTAAGGACCTTGTCCTTTACAGTGTACTGTCTCCTTGCATTTACCCTTCCAAGGTGCAACACTTCACACTTCTCTGGGTTAAACTCCATCTGCCATTTCTCTGCCCATATCTGTAACTGATTTGTATCGCGCTGTATTCTTTGCCAGTCTTCTACACTATCCACACTCCATCAATCTTGGTGTCATCCGCAAACTCACTATCTCACCCATCTATATTTTCATCCAGGTCATTTATATACATCACAAACAGCAGAGGTCCCAGCACGGATCCCTGCGGAAATCCACTAACTACAGACCTCCAGCTTGAATAAATCCATTCGACCATAATCCCCTGTCTTCTAAGTGCAAGCTAATTCTGAATTCAAACTGCCAACTTGCTGTGCATCCCCTATTCCATGGATCCTAATTTTCTGGATTAGCCTCCCCCAAGGGACTTTGTCAAACACCTTACTGAAATCCATGTACACAACATCCACTGCCCTACCCTCATCAATCTCTCTTGTCAAAATATTGTTAGTAAGACAAGATTTTCCATTCACAAAGCCATGCTGGCTCTCCTTAATTAGGCCATGGATTTCCAATTGCTCATATATCCTATCCCTAAGGAATTTCTCCAGCAAATCCCTACAACTGATGGGAGACTCACTGGTCCAGGATTTTCCCTTGTCCCTTCTTAAATAGAGGTACAATATTAGCCACTTGCCAGTCCTCTGGGACCTCGCCTGGGCCTAGAGAGGTCACAAAGGTACTGGTCAAGGCCCCAGCAATCTCGTTTCTTTCCTCCTTCAATAAACTGGGGTAAATCCCATCATGACCTGCCTTAATACTCATTAGGAGATGCAATACCTCCTCCTCCTTGCCCTCTAAACGCCCTAATGTATTTATACACTCAGCACTGATCTCCTAGTCCTTCATATCCTTTTTCTTAGTAAATACTGAAGCAAAATACGCATTAATACCTCAATTACATTCTCTGCATCCAAGCAAGTGTTCTCCTCTTTATCCTTGAGTGGTCCTACCCTCTCTCTACTTATCCTCTTGCTCCCGACTTTCCTAATTCCATTCTTATTTTTTTTTTTCTGGCTTCTTTATAATACTTCATTTGATCCTAACTTCTGAAGCTTTACATCCTTTTCCTTTTTCTTGTTGAATAAATTCATCTCCTCTTTCAACATCCAAGGTTCTCTTATCTTTCCATCCCTGTCCTTCCTTCTAACAGGAACATACCTTTCCTGTACTCTGTGCAATTGATCTTTAAACACCCTCCACTTGTCTGATGTGGACTTGCCAGAGAAAAGGTGTTCCCAATTAATGCTTCTTAGTTCCCGCCTGATGCCCTCATAATTTGACCTATTTCAGTTTAAAACTCTCCCACAAGGACCATACCTATCCTCATCTATAGCTATCCTGAAAGTTAAGGAGTTGTGATCACTGATCCCTGACCGCTCACCCACTGAAAGGTCTGTCACCTGGCCAGGTTCATTACCCAACACCAGGTCCAGTAAATTAGCCTGTCATTTTATTGATTTAAGAAACCCTCCTGGACACACTTAACAAATTCTACCCCATCTAAACCCCTTACACTAAGAAGGTCCCAATTTATATTAAGGAAAATGAACTTCCCCATAACAATAACCCTGTTATTTTTACACATCTCCTCAATCAATTTACATATCAGTTCCTCAATGTCCCGGTGGCTATTTAGGGGTCTGCAGTCCAACCATCAGTGTGATAGCACCCTTCCTATTCCTGAGTTCTACTCAAATGGAGTTAGTGTCTGAATCCTCTATTATGTCTCCCCTGAGTGCCCTGTGATATTGTCCCTGATTAGTGGTGCAACTCCCTCCCCTACCCCCCAACCTCTGGCTTTTACTTATTTCTCTATCTTTTCAAAAACTTCGAAAACCTGGTACATTAATTATCCACTCCTATCACCCTCTCAATCAAGTCTCAGGAATGGCCACAACATCGTAATTCCATGTACTGATCCATGCTCTAAGTCCATCACCCTTACCTATATTACTCCCAGCATTAAAATAGAAAAAAACTATCAGACCTATCATACCTGCTATTTCGATTTTGTCTTTCAATACTTCCCCTGACATTTACCTTCTTGTCCAATCTTTCACTTACTGACCTGGTGCTCCGGTTCCCAGCCCCCTGCAAGCCTAGTTTAAATTCTCCCGAGTAACATTAGCAAACCTCCTGGCCAGGATATTGGTTCCCCTCCAGTTCGTGTCCAGCCCATCCTTCTTGTAGAGCTCACCCTTTCCCCAGAAAAGGTTCAATTCTCCAAGAACATGAAGCCCTGTTCCTTGGACCACCTCCTCATCCACTCCTTCATCTGTGCTATCAACCCATTCCTACCTGCACTAGCCCATGGCACTGGGAGTAATCAGGAGATTACTACCTTGGAGGTCCTTCCCCTCAGCCTCTTTCCTAACTCTAAATACTCTTTCCCCTTTTTTGCCTGTGTCATTGGTGCCAATATGCACCACGACCTCTGGCTGTGCCCCCTCCCCCTTGAGAATACCCTGCAGCTGTCCTAATGTATCCTGAACCGTCGCACCTGGGAGACAACACATCATCCTGGTTTCTCTTTAGTGGCACAGAATCTCCTGTCTATCCCCTGATCTATCGATACTGTACTGCCTGCTCAGCCTCAGAACCAGCCATAGTGTCACTGGCCTGGCTGGTGCTGCTGTACCCTATGGGCCATTCCTCCCAGCAGTATCCAAAGAGGTACACTTGTTGCTGAGGGGAATTGCCACAGGGGAGCCCTACACTGACTGCTTAATCCCCTTACCACTCCTGGCGGTCCCCCATCTATTGCCTGAAGCCTGTACTCTGGGTGTGACCACCTCTCCAAAACTCTCAACTATAACATCTTCAGCCTCCTGGATGATCCCGAGTACATCCAACTCCTTGACCTGGCCAGTCAGGAGCTGAAGTTGGGTGAACTTCGTGCAGTAATTAGTGGAGTTCCACAGGGATCTGTGCTGGGACCTTTGCTCTTTGTGATGCAGATGAGTGGAATAGTGAGTTTGCAGATGACACCAAAATCGATGGAGTTGTGGATAGGCATCAGGGAAACCATCAGGTATCCTAAATTCTCACTCCCCTCCCTCCCCTCTGGTGAGTACTTGTGTTCCAAACCCCCCCCCCCCCAACTTTGGAGTCTCCTGCCTCCATGGGGAGGACCAACCTCCCCCGCCTGACTGACTTGACTGCAGGTCAAGTTGAGAGGCAGCTGGAGAAACCACATTAAGGCAAGGCTGCTGGACTGGACAGTATCAGCCCCAGGGTACTGAAAGCCTGTCTGATATTTTGCAGCACCTTTGCAATCTGAGTCTGAGTCAGGAGAAGATACTGGTGCTATGGAAGACTTTCTGCTTGGTTCCAGTATCCAAGAACGTGACTTCATCTGGACTTAATGACCAATTGCCCTCACATCTCATGTGATGGAGTTGCTGGAGAGGCTGGTCCTGACTTACCTTGGACCACAGGTGAGATCTTCATTGGACCCTCTACAGTTTGCCTACCAACCTCATACGGGAGTGGATGATGCCGTCATCTACCTGTTGCAGGAGCTCACTCCCACCGGGATGATGCTGGTGGCATTGTGAGAACCACATTTTTTGATTCTCTGGTGCCTTCAACACAATCCAGCCACACCTTCTGAGCGAGAAGCTGCAAAGGATGGGGATGGATAAATCCACTATCTCCTGGATTGCTGACTACCTGACAGACAGACCCCAGGTGGGTAGTTCTGTACCTGCAATGGTGGTGAGTGGCACTGGAGCGCCACAAGGGACTGTCCTGTCTCCGTTTCTGTTCACACTGTGATGCACCATCAATAACTCTCCGAGACGTGAAGCGAGATATAGGCTTTTATTGGCTGGAAGAAAGAACAAGCAGCAATTGACCGCCACACTACATCCTGGAGACTGAGACCAGGGCTCAGGCTCCAATCGCCTTTATACCGGGGTCAGTGGGAGGAGCCACAGGAGCAGTCAGCAGTGGGGTATGTCCGGACAGGTATATGTAGTTCACCACACACTGTACACCTCGGACTTTCAGTACAAACCTGAGTCTTGTCACTTGCAGAAATTCCCTGATGACTCTGCAGTGGTGGTTGGGTGCATCAGAGATGGGCAGGAGTTGGAGTACAGAGGACTGGTGGACAAGTTTGTAGAGCGGTGCAAGAGGAATGACTTGCTCCTGAATGTGGCCAAGACCAGGGAGATGGTGATTGATTTTAGGAGGAAGAGGACTGTGTTGAGTCCTGTATACATTCTGGGAGAAGAAGTTGCGGTGGTGGAGGAGGACAAATACCTGGGTGTTCACCTGGACAACCGACGACTGGAAAACCAACACCAAGGTTGTTTACAAGAAGGGGTTAAGCAGACTCTATTTTCTATGGAATCTGAGATCCTTTAATGTGTGCAGCAGGATGTTGTAGATCTTTTACCCGTCTGTTGTAGCGAGTCAGTCTTCTTTCCGGCTTTATGCTGGGGGCACAGCATCGGTGCTGGTGATGCAAAAGGACTAAATAACCTCATCAGAAAAGGTTGGAGCTGTTCTTGAATACAACCTGGACACTTTTGAGTTAGGGGTTGAGAGGAGGTCACTGAACAAACTGCTATGGACAATCTGGCACATCCTCCCCACGACCGACTGAATAAGCAGCTGAGCACCCTTTCGAACAGACTCATTCAGCTCCGCTGTCACAAGGTCCATTACAGAAAATCTGTCCAACCAAGTGCAAGAAGCATGTACAATAGTTCATCTCTGTGCAAACATTATAGTGCAATGGTCTCTGTTTTGTTATTTCATACATTGTTATTGCACATGGTAAATTGTTATTGTGTATATTATTATTCTGTACTTTATTTAGTGAATATTATTCTTATATTTATTATTATTATTGCTAAGTGTGTTTTTCAATGTTGCTGTTGTAACAAAATAATTTCTCACTTAGGATCAATAAGGTACTTTATTATTATTATCATGATCTGACAGGAGGAGCATTCCATCCTGACTATTCTGTACTAAAACAAAGCAGGCTTACTGCTTCTTATCTGTGCCTCTGCCTGTTAAGCCAAAGCCTTCCCACTCTCAATCTCTCTCTCTCTCTCTCTCTCTCTCTCTCTCTCTTTCTTTCTCAGAAATTGCTTCTGCACTCTTTCCAGCTTAATGCATCTTTCCTTTAGCAGGGTGTACAAAACCGAATTTGTACCAGGGAACTACAAAGAAAAATAACAGATTTTTCCTAGAGAATATGGGCCTGTTGACAGGAAGGCAATAGCTCACAGTTTTGTGTATTAGCCTGGTAAGGCTAGCCAGAAAGAATACAAGACACTGAAGTAAGCCACTGACGCCCTGATACCAAGTGCAAGAAAGGCTTACAAGACATTTCCAATAGGTCCACATCAACTCAGTGTTAGAGGAGAGTTATTCAAAATGGACTGAGTGAGGTAAAAAATCAGGTATCAGGCTTCACAACTGAATATTGTAAGCACAACTTAAAATCCATGTTTATGTTGTGTGGTTTTCCTGAAGACAATGTGTTCGATAGTGGTGCACAGTCTTGGATACTTCAGTTTGAGCTATGAAATGAAATGGAATCCAATACCAGCTGGAGTGACCAATTGTGAGCAGTTTGAACCCTTTAGTTAAGAAAGGATGTGCTGGTATTAGAGAGGAAGTTAGCAAGAATGGTCTTGGAAATTAAAGAGTTAATGTATGAGGAGGATTTGATACTCTGGGTCTGTACCTGCGAGAGTTTAGAAGAATAAGTGGGGGTTTCATTGAATCCTATCAGGTATTCCATGGGGAGGGCACACAGACTCTGATGCCTGAGCTGTCACTAACTATCACACCCTACACTACAGACAGAAAACGTCCCTTGACCCATCTGGCCCATGCCTAATCCAATGGACTATTCCTTTCCCATCCACGCACTTATCCAAACCTCTCTTACGCAGTGTAACAGGGGCGCCACGGTAGAATACAGTTAGCGCACCGTTGTAGCTCGGGAGTCAGAGTTCAGAGTTAAATTCTGGCGCAGTCTGTAAAGAGTTTGTATGTGCTCCCTGTGAACATGTGGGTTTCCTCAGGGTGCTCTGGTTTCCTCCCACATTCCTACTTGCATTAATTGGTCATTGTAAATTATCCTGTGATTAGACTAGAGTTAAATAGTTGTGTTGCTGGATGGTGTGACCCGATATGGCCAGAAGGACCTGATCTTTAAAAAAACAAACAAACAAATAAATAATCCAATCAAACCTGCATCGGCCACTTCTGCTGACATCTCATTCCACACTTGCACCACCATCTGAGTGAAGGAGATTCCCCCCCCCCCCCCAGCTTTCCCATAAATATTTCACCTTTCACCCTCAGACTACGACCTTGAGTTCTAGTCTTCCGCAGTGGAAAAACCTGTATGCATTCATCCTAATTATACCCCCCCCCCATAATTTTGATAACGCTAATAAATCCCTAATTTTCCTGTGCTCCAGGAAGCAGTCTTATCAACCATTCCCTGTAACATCCTTGTAAATTTTCTCTGTACTCTTTCAATGTTATTGATATCTTTCCTGTAGGTAGGTGACTAGAATTGCAGACAATTAGGCGTCACCAACATTTTTTACAACTTGAACATACCATTCTAACTCCTGTATTCATTACTCTGATTTATGGATGCCAGTGCGCCAAAAGCTCTTTTTACAAGCCTATCTACCTGTGATGCCACTTTTAAGAAATTATGGTCCTGTATTTCCAGATCCCTCTGTCCTACCACACTCCTCAGTACCTTACTGCTCGCTGTGTAAATCCTACCCTGGTCTGTCTTCCCAAAGTGCGACACCTGACACTTGACTGCATTAAGTTCTGTCGCCTTTTTTCAGTCCATTTTCCCAGCTGGTCCAGATTCCACTGCAAACTTCCAACAGCTTTCTTCACTGTCCACTATGCTCCGAACCTTGGTGTCAACAACAAATTTGCTAATCTAGTTTATAATCCAGATTGTGGATATAGGTGACAAACAATGGACCTCATACTGATCCCTGTGGCAGATCACTGACTACCATCCTGAATACCAAGTGACTGAACCTTCTTGACCAACCTCACATGTGGGACCTTGTCAAAGGCCTTGCTAAAGTCCATGTGGACAACACATACTGCCTTTCCTTCATCAACTTTCCTGGTAATCTCAATAAACTCTATTAGACTGGTTAGACTCAACCACACACAAAGCCATATTGACCATCCCTTATCGACCCTGCCTATCTAAATACTTCTATATGTCCCTCAGAATCCCTTCCAATAATCTGCACACCACTGCCATCCTATAATTTCCTGGTTTATTTTTAGAGCCTTTATTGAACAACCCAACAACATCACCCTTAGCTAAGAATGTTTTAAGTACATCTGCCAGGGTCCCTATAATTTATGCATTAGCCATCCAAGGGGGCACCCTGTCAGGTCCTGGAGACTTTTCCATCCTAATTTGCCTCAAGGCTGAGAGAACATCTTCTGCTGTAATCCATGACCTTACTGCTTCTTTGTCTCAGTTCTATAGACTGTGCCACATAGAAACATAGAAACTAGGTGCAGGAGTAGGCCATTCGGCCCTTCGAGCCTGCACCACCATTCAGTATGATTATGGCTGATCATCCAACTCAGAACCCTGTACCTGCTTTCTCTCCATACCCACTGATCCCTTTAGCCACAAGGGCCATATCTAACTTCCTCTTAAATATAGCCAATGAACTGGCCTCAACTGTTTCCTGTGGCAGAGAATTCCACAGATTCACCACTCTCTGTGTGAAGAAGTTTTTCCTCATCTCGGTCCTAAAAGGCTTCCCCTTTATCCTTAAACTGTTCTGGACTTCCCCAGCATCGTAAAACAATCTTCCTGCATCTAGCCTGTCCAATCCCTTTAGAATTGTATACGTTTCAATAAGATCTCCCCTCAATCTTCTAAATTCCAGCGAGTATAAGCCTAGTCGATCCAGTCTTTCTTCATATGAAAGTCCTGCCATCCCAGGAATCAATCTGGTGAACCTTCTCTGTACTCCCTCTATGGCAAGAATGTCTTTCCTCAGATTAGGGGACCAAAACTGCACACAATATTCTAGGTGCAGTCTCACCAAGACCTTGTACAACTGCAGTAGAACCTCCCTGCTCCTGTACTCAAATCCTTTTGCTATGAATGCCAACATACCATTTGCCTTTTTCACCACCTGCTGTACCTGCATGCCCACCTTCAATGACTAGTGTACAATGACACCCAGGTCTCGTTGCATCTCCCCTTTTCCTAATCGGCCACTGTTCAGATAATAATCTGTTTTCCTGTTCTTGCAACCAAAGTGGATAACCTCACATTTATCCACATTAAATTGCATCTGCCATGAATTTGCCCACTCACCTAACCTATCCAAGTCACCCTGCATCCTCTTAGCATCCTCCTCACAGCTAACACCGCCGCCCAGCTTCGTGTCATCTGCAAACTTGGAGATGCAGCATTTAATTCCCTTGTCTAAATCATTAATATATATTGTAAACAACTGGGGTCCCAGCACTGAGTCTTGCCGTACCCCACTAGTCACTGCCTGCCATTCTGAAAAGGTCCCATTTACTCCCACTCTTTGCTTCCTGTCTGCCAACCAGTTCTCTATCCACATCAATACCATACCCCCAATACCATGTGCTTTAAGTTTGCACACTAATCTCTTGTGTGGGACCTTGTCAAAAGCCTTTTGAAAATCTAAATATACCACATCCACTGGCTCTCCCCTATCCACTCTACTAGTTACATCTTCAAAAAATTCTATAAGATTCGTCAGATATGATTTTCCTTTCACAAATCCATGTTGACTTTGTCCGATGATTTCACCTCTTTCCAAATGTGCTGTTATCACATCTTTGATAACCAACTCTAGCATTTTCCCCACCACCCATGTCAGACTAACCGGTCTATAATTCCCCGGTTTCTCTCTCCCTCCTTTTTTAAAAAGTGGGGTTACATTAGCCACCCTCCAATCCTCAGGAACTAATCCAGAATCTAAGGAGTTTTGAAAAATTATCACTAATGCATCCACTATTTCTTGGGCTACTTCCTTAAGCACTCTGAGATGCAGACCATCTGGCCCTGGGGATTTATCTGCCTTTAATCCCTTCAATTTACCTAACACCACTCCCTACTAACATGTATTTCCCTCAGTTCCTCCATCTCACTAGACCCTCGGTCCCTTACTATTTCCGGAAGATTATTTATGTCCTCCTTAGTGAAGACAGAACCAAAGTAGTAATTCAATTGGTCTGCCATGTCTTTGTTCCCTATGATCAATTCACCTGTTTCTGACTGTAAAGGACCTACATTTGTCTTGACCAATCTTTTTCTTTTCACGTATCTATAAAAGCTTTTACAGTCAGTTTTTATGTTACCTGCCAGCTTTCTCTCATAATCTTTTTTCCCTTTCCTAATTAAGCCCTTTGTCCTCCTCTGCTGGTCTCTGAATTTCTCCCAGTCCTCAGGTGTGCTGCTTTTTTTTGCTAATTTATGTTTCTTCTTTGGACTTGATACTATCCCTAATTTCAATTGTCAGCCACAATTGCACTACCTTCCCTGGTTTATTCTTTTGCCAAACTGGGATGAACAATTGTTGTAGTTCATCCATGCGATCTTTAAATGCTTGCCATTGCATATCCACCGTCAACCCTTTAAGTATCATTTGCCAGTCTATCTTAGCTAATTCACATCTCATACCTTCAAAGTTACCCTTCTTTAAGTTCAGAACCTTTGTTTCTGAATTAACTATGTCACTCTCCATCTTAATGAAGAATTCCACCATATTATGGTCACTTTTACCCAAGGGGCCTCACATGACAAGATTGCTAACTAAGCCTTCCTCATTGGTCAATACCCAATCTAGAATGGCCTGCTCTCTAGTTGGTTCCTTGACATGTTGGTTCAGAAAACCATCCCGCATGCATTCCAAGAAATCCTCTTCCTCAGCACCCTTACCAATTTGGTTCACCCAATCTATATGTAGATTGAAGTCACCCATTATAACTACTGTTCCTTTATTGCACGCATTTCTAATTTCCTGTTTAATGCCATCCCTAACCTCACTACTACTGTTAGGTGGCCTGTACACAACTCCCACCAGCGTTTTCTGCCCCTTAGTGTTATGCAGCTCTACCCATATCAATTCCACATCCTCCAGGCTAATGTCCTTCCTTTCTATTGCGTTAATCTCCTCTCTAACCAGCAATGCTACCCCACCTCCTTTTCTTTCCTGTCTATCCCTCCTGAATATTGAATATCCCTGGATGTTGAGCTCCCATCCTTGGTCACCCTGGAGCCATGTCTCTGTGATCCCAACTATATCATATTCATTAATAACATTCAATTCATCCACCTTGTTATGAATGCTCCTTGCATTGACACACAAAGCCTTCAGGCTTGTTTTTACAACACTCTTAGCCCTTATACAATTATGTTGAAAAGTAGCTCTTTTTGCTTTTTGCCCTGGATTTGCCTGCCTGCCTCTTTTACTTTTCACCTTACTACTTTTTGCTTCTACCCTCATTTTACACCCCTCTGTCTCTCTGCACTTGTTCCCATCCCCCTGCCTCATCAGTTTAAATCCTCCTGAACAGCAGTAGCAAACGCTCCCCCTAGGACATTGGTTCCAGCCCAGCCCAGGTGCAGACTGTCCTGTTTATACTGGTCCCACCTCTCCCAGAACTGGTTCCAATGCCCCAGAAATTTGAATCCCTCCCCCTTGCACCACTTTTTCAAGCCACGTATTCATCTGAAATATCTTCCTATTTCTACTCTGACTAGCACATGGCACTGGTAGTAATCCAGAGATTATTACCTTTGTGGTCCTACTTTTTAGTTTATCTCCTAACTCCCTAAATTCACCTTGTAGGACCTCATCCCGTTTTTACCTATATAATTGGTACCTATGTGCACCACGACCACTGGCTGTTCACCCTCCCATTCCAGAATGTCCTGCAGCTGCTCAGAGACATCCTTGACCCTTGCACCAGGGAGGCAACATACCATCCTGGAATCTCGTTTGCGGCCGCAGAAACGCCTATCTATTCCCCTTACAATCCAATCCCCTATCACTATAGCTCTCCCACTCCTTTTCCTTCCCTCCTGTGCCGCAGAGCCACCCATGGTGCAATGAACTCGGCTGCTGCTGCCTTCCCCTGATGAGACATCTCCTCCAACAGTATCCAAAACAGTATATCTGTTTAGGAGGGAGATGACCTCAGGGGACTCCTGCACTACCTGCCTACTGCTACGTTGTCTAGTGGCCACCCCTTCCCTTTCTGCCTGTGTAGCCCTTACCTGCGGTGTGGCCAACTCACTGAACATGCTATTCACGACTTTGTCACCTCTCGAGTAAATACAGATGCAAAAATCTCGCCCATCTCTTTCAGCCCAATGCATAGATGACCATACTGATCTCGTCCCTTGCTATCCTTTTGCTCTTAATATCCCATTGGGGTTCTCCTTCACCTTGTTGGCCAGAGCAATCTCATATCTTCTTTAAGCATCCTGATTTCTCTCTTAAACGTTCTCTTGCATTTCTTACAACCCCCCCCCCCCCCCACACACACTTGCTGCGTAGACCTGCTATACACCTCCCTCTTCTTAACCGGGGCCTCAATATCTCTTGAAAGCCAACATTCCCTAACCTTTTATTGTAACAAGAACATGCAAACTGTGTCCCAATATTTCACTTTCGGGGGCCTCTCATCTGCCAAGCGTCCGTTTGCCAGGAAACAACTTATCCCAGTCCACCAGATCCTTTCTGTTGCAATCAAGATTGGCCTTTCTCCAATTTAAGAATCTCAACCTGAGGACCAGCCCCATTGTTCACCACACTGATCTCAAGACAAATGGAATTATGATCACTTATGTCACAAAGATGGTGCTGATGAGACACGGCAACACTTTGCTGGCAGCTGGCAAAGCTACTAACAGTTATACTAACTCTTCTTCTACTTTTTCAGGGCGATGATAACTGCAATCGGCAGTCTGTAATTCCCTGCTTGGAAGTGTGGCTTTGAACCATCTGTCCAGATGGCATTTCTGTGGTATTCTAAAATACTCGGCGACCTGGACTCTCGAGAGCGCAGGTACAACCGCGGCAGCCATTGCTGGAGCAGACTTAGGGCCGGTCTGAAACTTTGGGCTGGTTTGAAGTGGTGGGGCCTGGGCCCGAGAGGGGATTACAGAGGGGATTCAAGCACCGAGCCAGATTAAAAAGATTAAGGTGCCGGGGCTGAGGGCGACCGATGAACAGGTGCTCGGTTCACTCCTCCAGGAGGCTTAACTTGACTCAGCACTGAACCGACTTTACAGCTGCTGCTCCATGAACTGGCTCCGTGGCCGTGGACTCTGCACTTCATGTCCTGTGGATTGCTTGTTAATTCTTTCTTTTTCATACATTGACTTTATGACTGTCTATGTGGTGTGGGTATTTTTTTGTGAATTTTATTGTGTTTCTTTGGTTTGGGCTGCCTGCAAGAGGAATCTCAAGATTGTATCTGGTATACGTACTTTAATAATTACTGTACTGTACTTCAGACTTTGACTGGATCCAAAGTGTTCCCCGACACACACTTCTGATACCTGCCCTAGCAGAGATCAGTATCATACCCTCTCAAGTTGGGACTTCTATGTACTGATGAAGGAAACTTTCCTAAACACATTTGACAAACTCTATCCCATCCAGCCCTTTTACATTATGTAATTCCCCGTCGATATCTGGAAAACTAAAATCGCCAACTATCACAACCTTATTTTTCTTGCAAGTGTCTGCAATCTCTCTAAAAATTTGTTCCTCTAAATACCATGGGCTATAATATAACTCTGTTAACATAGTCATCCTTTTCTCATTCCTCATTTCCTCCTGTATATATTAGTAGATGAACCCTTTAGTCTGTCTTATCTGTCCTATCAGTGTCCCTGACCAGTAGTGCCACTCCTCAGCTTTCAATTCTGCAATAAGAAAGGAACTTACCAGAAACTACTGAGGCCAAAGCCTCAAGCTCCCTCATTCTAACCCTGTCCACCCCAATGGCTTCTCACACAACGGCCACTCTACATAATCTTAATTTCGTGATCCTGTCCTTTAACATAGCACCTAACTGCCTGAACTCTCTTTGCAGGACTGTGTCACCCTTCTTTCCTGGGTCATTGGTACAAACATGGACCACGACCTCTGGCTGCTCACACTTCCATTTAAGAATGCAATGGACTCACTACGAGATATCCCAGACCCTGGCATCTGGGAGGCAGCATAACATCCCCTTCTCTCAATTCCTCTGCCACATCTGTTCTCAGGTTCCACAGCTCCAGTGGGGTAGTGAGGAATTGCAGATGGATGCACATCCTGCATATGTGATCACCAGAGCCCCCCTCCCCCTGCTTTCCCATATACGTATTGCAGAGCAGCAGTCCCAGTTCCCTTCGTCCAATGACCCTTTACATAGCAGCTGGAAGACGAATAAGGTTCCTGGATTAACCAATGTGCTGAAGTTAAGTGAATAACTGAGGGCTTAGTTGAATTACCCTTGGAACAAGCCCTCAGTTACTCACTGAACTGGAGTGTATTGATTAAACAAGGTATGTTATGCCTCTCCAAGCACCACCCACCACCACATAAAGACCAACCTCACTCCCACCTTTGCTTTTAATTCAGTGAATGGAAGTAGTGACGAAAGGTGGCAGTTCTCACAGGCTGCTTCTGCCTCTGCTACCGTGCCTCACTCCCTGGATCATGGTGTCATCTCCATGCTCCCTGTCAGCTGGGTGAGTTCTAGTCTCTGCCGTACTGCTCTCTTTCAGGTCCTCCTCACTTGCTGCTTCCTGATATATCCAGCCTGGCTCTATTACTCCAGTATTACCAATTAATACTCAACCTTACTTCAACTGTTACTCTAGACTTACATCAGCAATGTTCAAAGTTAACCAACATTCTTCTGCATTATCCAGTGATACTCCAGAAAGAATACAGTAATATCCAGTGATACTCCAGAAAGAATACAGTAATATCCAGTGTTACTCCAGCATTATTCAGCATTATCCTATATTCATCAACAGTATCAGGCATTATCCCAGTGTTATTTTGGAGGCATCCAGGATTACCAGCGTTATTCAGCACTACTTCAGTATTATTCTGACATTACTTCAGTATTAATGAGCATTATTGAACATTACTCCAGCTTTATCCTATTTTCCACGTTAAACAGCATTATCAGCATTACACACAGTATCACTGTTATTACTCCAGTATTATCCAGCTTTACTCCAGAATTACTTCAGGGTTTCCCACGTTATTTAGCATGACTTAGCATTACACAATATTAATGCAGAAGAGTCCATTATTTTCCTGCTACATCCAGACTAACACCAGCATTTCTCACATACTTTCCAGCATTATTTAAACAAACACACAGACACAGAATTAGAGGACAGAATTGTTGCTGTGCCCAGCCAGTCAATAACGGCAAGGCTGAGCTGATTTTTCCCTACTCTGTCCTTGTTCAACAAGAATTATCAGCATTATGTGCCGTGTCGTATGATTTGGGTGATTATTCTTGACAAATTTTTCTCCAGAAGCAGTTTGCCATTGCCTTCTTCTGGGCAGTGTCTTTACAAGACGGATGACCCCAGCCGCTATCAATACTCTTCAGTGGCGTCAATGGTCACATAACCAGACGTGCGATATGCTCATACGACCATCCACCACCTGTTCCCATGGCTTCACGTGACCAGATCGGTGTGGGGGTGGGACTGCCTGTCACCAACCACCTCACCTCTGGTGCCTTCACCAAGTTACCTAAATAAATTGGAGAAAAGGTGAGGTCCAGCAGTGATTCATTTTGCCAGTCAGAAAAAGGATCTATCGATGTGCAGTGTCTACTTCCACTGAGATAGCTAATGTTTTGCACATTATCTCCAGCACCATGAGCTTTTAACTTGCACAACACCGTTTGATTCAGCGCCTTATCAAATACCTCCACAAACCCAGCTTTACTCCACTTTATCCAAGGAATCGGCAGCTTTGTCCGAATTACCCTAATAATATCCAAATCTATTCAGCTTTAGAAGATAGAACAGTAGAGCAGAGGAACAGACTCTTCAGCCCATTAAACCTAATTCTACATGAAACAGACTTCTACGGAATCAGATTAAGAATCTAAATCAGGTTTAATATCACTGGCGGATGTTGTGAAATTTGTTGTTTTGCAGTAGCTGTGCTTTGGAATGCATAATAGTAACAAACTATAAATCACAATAAAAAATATATATATAAGAATTAAATTAAGTATATAGTGCAAAAAGAGAGCAAAACAAAGTAAAAAACAGTGAAGTGTTGTCCATGGGTTCATTGTCCATTCAGAAATCTGATAGCGGAGGAGAAGGAGGTGTTCCCATTGAGTGTATGTATCCAGGCTCCTGTACCTCCTCGCTGATGGTAGCAATAAGATGAGGGCATGTCCTGGGTGATGGAGTCCTTAATGATGGATGCTGTTTTTTGAGGTATCACCTTTTGAAGAAGGCCTTGATGCTGGGGAGGCCAGCGTCCACGATGGAGCTGGCTGAGTTTACAACTTTCTGCAACTTTTCCTGGTGGTGCACCGTGGCTCCGGATAGTGATGCGACCAGTTAGAATGCTCTCCACGCTGCATCTGTAGAAATTTGTAAGAGTCTTTGGTTACTCCTCAAACTCCTCAAACTGTTGTGCCTTCTTTGTAATTGCATCAATATGCTGTGCCCAGGCTAGATCTTCAGAGATCTTGATACCCAGAAACTTGAAACTGCTCTCCCTTTCCAGTGCTGATCCCTCGATGAGGACTGGTGTGTGTTCCCTCGACTTCCCCTTCCTGAAGTCCGCAATTAATTCCTTAGTCTTACAAACGTTGAGTTGCAACCCCACACATCCATCTGTACACCAGTACGGCTCCTCGTCACCTGCACACAATCCATTTCCCCTCCATTCTCTGCATATTTACAACCCTATCTAAAAGCCTCTTGAACGCCAATATCGTATCTGCTTCCACCAACCCTGGCAGCGCATTCCGGGCATCCACCACTCTCTGTGTAAAATACCTTTCTCCACATATCCTCCATAAAATTTCACCTCTCTCACCTTAAAGCCAGCGCTTTATATTTCTACTGTGGTAAAAGTTTCTGACCATCCACTCTACCTATGGTTCTCATAACCCTATAAACTCAAATCATATCTCCCATCAGCCTCCAATAGTCACAGAAACCAATACAAGCTTGTCCAGCCTGTCCTAGGACACAGAACAGTAGAACAGTAAGGCACAGGAAAAGGCCCCTCAGTGCACAATGTCGTGCACAACTAATAAAATTAGTATTAAATTGCTCAATAATCCTTTCTGTCTACCAACGTACGTATGTACCATAGAACATAGAACACTACAGCACAGTACAGGCCCTTCTTCCCATGGCGTGACCACCCTTTAACCTACTCTTAGATCAATATAACCCCTCCAACATAGCCTTTTATTACCCACCTGAGTCTCTCAAATGTCCCCAATGTATCTGCCTCTACCACATCCCTTAGAAGCACTTTCCATGCACCCACCATTTTCTGTGTTAAAAAAAACTTACCTCTGACATCCACCCTACACTTTCCTCCAATCACCTTAAAATTATGCCCTCTCATATTGGTCATTCCCACTCCAGGGAAAAGTCTCTGTCTGTCGATCAATGCCTCTTATCATACCGTACATCTCTATCAAGTTGCCTTTCATCTTCCATCACTCCAAAGAGAAAAGCACTAGCTCGCTGAGCCTTTCCTCATAAGATGTGGTCTCCTATCTCGGGATTAGAACTCCACAGCACAGGACCAGGCCAAATGCCCAATGGTGCCATTAGGAACCTTTCTATAATGATCCCAACTACCAGAACCTAGTCAAAACCTCCTGTATTAAACGTTGTAGGAGTCTGCCTCCATTACTTTTTTAGGCAGAGTATTCCAGATTGCAACCCTTCTCTGAGTGACAAATTCCCTCCGCTTCTTTCTAAACCCCTTACTCTGCACCTTAAATCTATTTCCTCTGGTTTTATACATTTCTGCCATGGAGCAAAATATCTTATAATCCATCCTATAGATGCCTTACATATTTTTGCACATATTCTCTATCAAGTTTCCACTCAGCCTTCTCTGCTTCATGGAAAACAGACCCATCCTATCCAATGTCTTCATAACTCTGGATGTACACCATGGTTGCCCTGCAGTTCAGAGAGAAAGTTGACTCTGTGGAGTCCTGCTTACACCATGGGAAAACAGAAGACTGGAGTCTCCCACTGATGATGAGATTGGTCAACATCCCCACAAATCAGTACACCATCAGTGTCTGATCGGGTTGAAATTTCTGCAGCTGCATATTATCTCTATCTCCATTTATTCCTGTGATTATTAACCTTTAGAAAGCCCTTAGAGTTAACTGTGTAGATTTTTACATTTCTTTTCCGCCTGACGAGAAGTTCCTAAAACTACGGCTGAGCACATGTGAGCAAGAATTGGGTAACAATGGTTCAGGAGGGAGATCATAATATGATTTTCTGCTTGCTCCTTCACAGTGGCTTTGTTGAATTCCATGAACTGGTCAAGGAATGCTCAATAAATGTGGCTTTGTCAGGAATGTCTATATATCATGAAAGAATAAATAAGCAATGGATCTTGATCTCCCATTAATTCAGTGACTTCCTCACCAGATGCCAAAGCAACTCCCTTCCCCCTCCCTTAGTGATCCTCTGTCCCACTTCCACTCCTTGCTGTAACAGTTCTCCCTTTGTGTATTCCTGGAATATATTGCACTCTCCATTGCACTCTTGGCACTCCGTAGTTATTGATTATCTGCCTTCTGCTGTAAGACTGAGAGAATGATTACGGCACAAAGCAGATAATCAATGATCTTACAGAGAAGTTGAAATTAAATCTATGTCGTTAGATGAAAACTATGAGCACAGCATAGAGGTAAAGACTAACAAGCTGAGGTCACGCTCGAAGTATTGTGAGTGTTTTAGGCCCCTTTACTAAGATAGGATGTGTCCATATTGGAGAGGGTCCAGAGGAATATTATGAGAATGATCCTGGGAATGAAAGGGTGGAAGGGTGAGGAGCATTCATTCTTCCAATCTCCAGTGAGTGCAGGCCCAGAGCCATCAAACACTCCTCACACTTTCACCCTTTCATTCCTGGAATCAATCCCACGAACCTGCTCTGGACCCTCTCCAATACCAGCACATCCTCTCTTAGATAATGGATAAAATTCCAAATACGGTTTGACCAATGCCTTATAAAACCTTAGCATGACGTCCTTGCTTTTTATATTCTAGTTTTCTTGGAATGAATGCTAACATTACATTTGCTTTCCTCACCACCTACAAGTTAACCTTTAGGGAATCCTGTACAAGGACTCTCCAGTCGCTTTGCACTTCGAGCTTTTGAATTTCCTCCATTTAGAAAATTCAAAAATCAGTCTCTTTATTCCTACTACCAAAGAGCACGACCATACTATACACCCTATACTACACTACACAAAGGGGGTGCTGTTGTAGTGTGGCGGACTGACCTCCTCACTGAGGCAAGGTGCAACTCTCAGACACCTCCTCATACCTACCCCTCGAAGAGGACCCCACTCCGGACCATCAGAAAACTGTCTCTGATACCATCACTGACCTTATCAACTCTGGAGAACTCCCGTCCACCGCCACCAAACTCATAGTTCCCTCAAACTGCAAAGCTCGCTCCTACCTCCTACCCAAGATCCACAAATGTAACTCTCCGGGTAGGCCCAATGTTTCTGTCTGCTCCTGCCCCACCTCATTCCTCAACTCCCTCTTGGTTCAGTTGCTTCCTAACGACATCCACAACACTTCTCATGTTCTCGATCTCCTCACTAACTTTCAATTCCCTGGCCCTCACTGCCTCATTTTCATCATGGACGTCCAGTCCCTAAACACTTCCACCTCCCATCAAGAAGGCCTTAAAACTCTCTGCTTCCTTCTCAATAAAAGAACCAACCAGTTCCCCTCAACTACCACCCTCCTCTGCCTGGCAGAACTGGTCCTCACCCTCAACAGTTTTTCCTTCGGCTCCTCCCACTTTCTCCAGACGCAAGGGATAGCCGTGGGCTCCAGCTATGCCTGCTTCTTCGTTGGCCTTGTAGAACGGTCCATGTTCCAGGCCTTCCCTGGTAAAGTTCTCCAGCGCTTCCTGCTCTACATTGGCGCTGCCTCGTGCACTCACACTAAGCTCATCAATTTCATCAACTTTGACTCCAACTTCCACCCTGCCCTTAAATCCATTTCTGACACCTCCCTCCTCTTTCTTGTTCTCTCTGTCTCTATCTCTGGAGACAAACTGCTGACTTAACATCTTTTATAAACACATCGATTCCCATGGCTATCTTGACTATATCTCTTCCCACCCCGTCTCCTGTAAAAATGCTATTTCCTTCTCTCAGTTCTTTCTGTCTCCGCTACATTCTTTCCTAGGATGAGGCTTTCCTTTCCAGGACATCAGAGATGTCCTCCTTCTTCAAAGAATGGTGTTTCCCTTCTTCCACCATTGATGCTGCCCTCACCTGCATCCTCCCCATTTCCTGGATATCCATGCTCACTCCATCTTCCCACCACCTTAAAATGGATAGAGTTCCTTTTGTCTACCACCCCATGAGTCTCCGAATCCAACACAACATCCTCCTCAACTTCCTCCATCTCCAACAGGATCCTACCACCAAACATATCTCTACTTTCCCCCTCTCTCCACTTTCCACATGATTCCCTTGTCCATTCATCCATCTCCACTAATCACCCTCCCGGCAATTACTGTATCCGTGCGAGCAGCCGAATTTCTACACCTGCCCATTCACCTCCTCCCTCATCTCCATTCAGGACCTCAAACAGTCCTTCCAGGTGAGGCGACACTTCACCTGTGAATCTGTAGATGTCTATTGTGTCTGGGGCTCCTGATGCAACCTCCTCTACTTTGGTGATACCTGTCATAAATTGGGGAACCGCTTCGTTGGACACCTCCGCTCCATCCACCAAAATCATAACTACCTGGTGGCCAAACATTTTAATTCCCATTCTCATTCCCATTCCAACATGCCAGTTCATGGCCTCCTCATATGTCAAGATAAGGCCACCCTCAGGGTGGAGGAGCAACACCCTATATTCTATCTGGGTACCTTCCAACATGCTGGCATGAATATCGATTTCTCCTTCTCGTAAAAAAATTCTGCCCCCTCCCCATTCCCCATTCTGAACTTTTCCCTCTGTTCTCCTGCCTATTACTTTTCCCTGGGTCCTCTCTGCCTTCCCTTTCTCCTATGGTCTATTCTCCTCTCCTATCGGATTTCTTCTTCCCCTGCTCTTTACCTTTCCAACCCACTTGGCTTTACCTGTCACCTTCCAGCTAGCCTCCTTCCCCTCCCCCCGCATGTTTATTCTGGTGATCTCCGCCTTCCTCCCCAGTCCTGTAGAAGTCTCAGACCAAAATGTCCACTGTTTATTTGTTTCCATAGATGCTGCCTGACTTGCTGAGTACCTACAGCATTTTGTGGCCTTAGGCAGACTCCCTGCTACCTCAACATTACCAGCCCCTCTGTCAATCTATGCATTGTCTGCAAACTTGGCCACAAGTTTTGAAAATCCGAGTAAATACCATCCACCGACTCTGTCCTGCTTGTTTCCTCAAAGAACTCCAACAGAATTGTCAGGAAAGATTTCCCATTAAGGAAACCGTGCTGACTTCGGTCTACTTTATCATGTGCTTCCAAGTACCCTGAAACTTCATCATTAATAATGGACTCCAACATCTTCCCAACCACTGAAGTCAGGCTAGTTGGCCTATAATTTCCTTTCTTCTGTCTCCCTCCCTTTTTAAAGAGTGGAGAGACATTTGCAATTTTCCATTCCTCAGGAACTATTCCAGAATCTAATGATTCTTGAAAGATCATTACCAAGGCCGCCATAATCCCATCAGCCACCTCTTTCCGAACCCATCCAGTCTAGGTGACTTGTAGTGACTTACCGACCTTCAGACCTTCCAGATTCCCAAGCACCTTCTCCTGAGTAATAACGTCTATACTCGTTTCTGCCTCCTGAAATTCTTGAATTTCTGGCAAACTGGTAGTGTCGTCCACAGTGAGGACTGACACAAAATACTTATTAAGTTTATCCACCATTTCTTTCTCCCCCATTACTACCTCTCCAACATCATTTTCCAGTGGTTCCACTCTGGCCTCTTTTTACTCTTTATAGACCTGAAAATACTTTTGGTATCCTCTTTTATATTACTGCCTAGCTTACCTTTATATTTCAATTTTTCTCTTCTTATGGATTTTTTAGTTGCTGTTTGCTGGTTTTTAAATGCTTCCCAATCTTTGAACTTTCCACTAATTCCTGTTATATTATATGCCCTCTTTTTAGTTTGTAAGCTGTCTTTGATTTCCCTTGTCAGCCATGATTGTGTCATCCTCCCTTTAGAATACTTCTTCTTTGGAATGTACAGTAACAGTATCTATCCTGTGCCCTCCGAATCGCCCCTTGAAACTCATGCCATTGCTGTTCTGCCATCATCCTTATGGTGTCCCCTTCCAATCAACCTGGGACAGTTCGTCCCTCATACCTCTGTGACTTCCTTTAGTCCAGTGTAATTCTGATACAACCTGCTTTACCTTCTCCCTCTCAGTCTTCAGGAGGTTGATACATTCTTGATAGAAAGGGCAGCAAAGGTTACAGAGGGAAGGCAGGAGAATGAGGTTGAGAGGAACAATAAATCAACCATGATGGAATGGTAGTGCTAAATTGTTGGGCCAAATGACCTAATTCTGCTCCTATGCCTTATGCCTCATGGCCTGAGTCTCCTGATACAGATGGCTTGCATTCAAGGACCATAGTGGCTGTAGAAATATAATCCGCAAAGAATCCATAATCCTAGAGTGGTTCGGAAGATTGAAAAACTGCATGTATAACTTTATTTTTTAGTAAAGGACAGAAATGGAAAACAGGAAACTACATACCAATTACCTTAAGATCCAGTGTCGGGAAAATCTTCAAACCAGTTTTAAAGACATGAGAGCAGGATATTTTTTAAAAAATGAAACAATCTGATAGAGTCAACATGGCTTTAACAAGAATGACGGAAGTGGCTTTTGACTAAGTTGTTTGAGGGTATTACAAACTGCAGGAATAATTGGGAATCAGTAGGTGTTGTATATTGGGATTTCCAAAAGATATTTGATAAGGTATCCCGTTAAAGCTTATTACTGAAGGTAAGGTTTGGGGGTGAGACACTATATACTGGCATTGTTATGAGAGAGACTAACAAAAAAGAGTGATAAGTGGGTCATCTTTGGATCGGCAATCAGTAGCTAAGACAGCATCACAGAGAAATATGCTGAGGCCTCAACTATTTATATTGACACGATGAGACAATTTTTTTTTTATATCTCAAAGCTATGCATTGGCAAGTTGTGAGGGAGTCAAAAAACATGCAAAGGGAAGAGGACAAAAGTTGACAGGTGGAAAAACGTGAGGCTGTCCACTTCGGAAAGAGAAGCGATGAAATAAATTATTATTAAGTGATATGAGGTTACACAATCTGGTGGTACATGGGGTTCCCGAGTGCATGAAACACAAGATCTGAGAAGGTTAATGGCGTGTTGGCTTTTATTGAGAGAGCAGTGGATATAAAAGTAGGGACGTAGATAACTGCTTGGCTGAGCAGCCAGTTACGTGAGGCTACTATCCATGGGGTTGCGAACAGATCCAGACTGGAATCCTGCAGCCTCAGACAGTGCTAGTGAGACACCACCTGCAGTACTGCAGACTTTTGAGGAAGGGTATAAGTGTATTGGTGGCGTTGGTTCAGTGGACTGATCACTGGATTGGAGGAGAATGATATGTGAAAAGAGATTGAATTCCTCCATGAAATTTAGATGAATCAGGGGTGGTGGTATTGAAACACACAATTCTGAGGTGGTGTGAAAACTGCTTTTTCTGGGGTGGGGGAAATGATGAACTAAGGGGTGAATCAAGGCAACTGGACTTGCTGTGTTGTCTAGAGATGGTTTGCCACTCATCTGAGAGGCTTCTTCAGTTCTGACACGTAGGTGGGTAGTTTTCCGGTTTATAAACTCTGAGTTGTTTAAAGGTTTGCCAATCACGTGAGGGTCGTTAAGAGTCGTAGCAGCAATGAGAGGGTCATTAGTCTCATCCTTGCATGAATGGAGTGAGAACTGTTGTAGGGACGTTAGGACTGCACTGTAAGCAGCTGATAGCCACCTTTGTCAAACTGGAAAACCCACCCCCGAACAGAGGGGGTGGGTTATGACACCACCTATTCAGCTAGTCGACAAAACCCTTCATGAGGACTGGAAAGGAAGGAGGAAGATGCTAGAATCAGAAGGTGGGGGAAGGGGAAGGAGGACAAGCTAGAAGGTGATGGGTGAAGCCAGGTGGGTGGAGAGGGGGAATGAAGTAGGAGGTTGGGAGGGGGTGATAGGTGGAAAAGGGAAAGAACTGGAGAACAAGCAATCTGATAGGAGAGGAGAGTGGATGATGGGAGAAAGGGAAGGAGAAGGGAAGTGATAGGTGGGTGAGGAGAAGAGGTAAGGGGAAATGAAGAAGAGGGAAGGGGAAGGGTAAAAAATTACCATAAATTGGAGAAATTGACATTCATGCCATGGTGTTGGAGGCTACCTAGATGAACTATGAGGTGTTGCTCCTCCAACCTGTGAGTAGCCTCATCGTGGCAGAAGAGGAGGCCATGGACCAACAAGTTGGAATGGGAATAGGGATTGGATTTGAAATGGGTGACCACTGGGAAATTCTGCTTTTGGCAGATAAAGCTGAGGTACTCAAGAAAGCTGTCTCCAATCTACATAGAGGAGGCCACATCGGGAGCACTAGATACAGGAGATGACCCCAACAGGTTTGCAGATGAAGTGTTGCCTCACCTGGAAGGACTGTTTGGGGCCCTGAATGGAGGTGAACGGGCCAGTATACCACTTGCAGGGATGTCCCAGGAAGGAGATCAATGGGGAAGGATGAATTACAGAGGGTGTGGCCCTGTGGAATGGAGAGAGCGGAGGACTGGAGTTAAAGATATGTTTGGATCCTGTTGAAGATGATGGAAGTTGTGAAGAATGATGTACTAGACGTGGAGGCTCATGGAGTGGTAGGTAAGGACAAGAGGAACTCTATCCCTGTTAAGGCAGCGGGAAGATAGGAAGAGCACAGATGTCTAGGAAATGGAGGGGATGTGGGTGAGGGCAGCATCACTGGTGGAGGAAGGGAAACCCTGTTCTTTGAAGAAGGAGGCATCTCTGGTGTCCTGGAAAGGAAACCGTTACCCTGGAAACAGATGTGTGGAGACAAAGGAACTGAAAAGAGGGAATGGCATTTTTACAGGGGAAAGGGTGGGAAGAGGAATAGTCGAGATAGCCATGGGAATCAGTGGGTTGCCAAATGCCGAAGCTGGTTGTCTCTGAACTAATCAATCCTAAAATTCATTGTATTCACCACTGCAGGACAAACAGGTCCTTACTTCCCTCAGTGACTAAGAAGATGCTGGTGGAACTCAATGTGGCAGGAAATGGACAGCCAATAGCTCTGGTCTGAGCCACTCAATTCCTCCAGCAGATGGTTTATTGCTCCAGATTCTTGCCTCAGCAGCCTCCTGTATCTGCCCAGGACGTATTTCTGTCCCCAAGAGTTCCATTATACATTTTTTAAAACTCTAGGTAAATGGGAGTGCATTTGCCTGTGTCCATTCATATTTTCTACTTAGAACTGATGTCATGAGCCATGGTTACTTGACTGCCACCCCTGAAGTTCCTAAATCATGCAAGTCTTTATTCACCCAGCTGCCCTGAGCCAGCTTGTAGTGTGGTGCAGCGTGGGAAAAGTCTGCGGATGCGTACTGTAAGTGCCTGGTATGACAACTGCACTGCACGCGACTGAAAGGAACTGCAGAGAGTTGTGGACACAGCTCAACAAATCACAGGAATCAGCCTCCTCTCGATGGACTCTGTCCACACTTCACACTGTCTCAGTAAAGCAGCCAGCAGAATCAAATACCCCATCCACCCTGGACACCCCCTCTTCTCACATCTCCCATGGGGTAGTATCTACAATTGCCTGAATGTGCACTTTTTTGTTAGCTTTTACACTTCATTCTGCATTGTTGTTCCACCTCAGTGCACTGGGTAATGATTTCATCTGTATAAACAATGTGCAAGACAAGCTTTTCACTGTACCTTGCTACATGTGACAATAATAATCCAAAACCAAGTATTACCCGAAACAGAGTATTAATGGCCATCTTCCATGTTGCATCATGAAGACCCCTCAGCCATTTTAAACTGCTGACAGCGCCCAACCCTCAAGTCTCAATGTGGCAGTATTATCTGAATAAGACTGAAAAACACTTTGGAATGCTTGAGGGCTTAAATGTGACATCTTAATTCTTTCAAACAAGTAATCGATTTGTTTATAAACTAAAATACCAATGGAGAATGTTGAGTTAAAATATTGTCAAGGCTACAGCGATCAGAACTCTCACGTTTAGAGGCGGATCTTTGGGAGGCTGCACAGAGAGTAACCATCTGGAATTCTTCTCAGTTAAATTTTTTTCTTCACTATCTTTGAGAAATTCCAGCTTTGGAGATCAGCCTGTAGGGCAAGCTTGGAATGGTCAAAAAGCTCTCAAAGCGGAAAGGGCAGGTCATGAACTGAATGTGGATGACAGAGTTAGAGTTGGCATTGGGGCAGAACGGAGCTAAAACTTCTGTACTGGACATGAACTACAAACCAAATACAGACTCGTCACTCTCTACTTGTACAATATAAGTTCGTGATATGGGGTTTAACTCTTCTGTTGCCCAATATGGATTTTACTAGTTGATGGATCAGAGGGAAATGAAGTGTCCTAGCTTAATATTGACACAGGAATATTTTTCACAGTGCAACAGTTCGTTTTGTGGCCTGGATGTTTAGGCTTAAACCTCTGGAATGCAACTTAAACTCATGAACAAAATTGCTATGGTGAAGTGCGGGTGTCGACTTTGTTAGCATGAAAGATTGCAAGCGCAATGCAGATCCCTAGGGTCCTGGACGATCATAATTTCTCATCACTAGATCAGATAATCTGATCATTATTTCATTATTATTTATTACTGAGAAGTTCCTTGGGATATCTGAGATCATGAACAAAGCTGTAGAAATATAAGACCAACTTTTATTCTTTCATAACATAGCATATTGGCTGCCAATAAATGACTCTAATCACAAGAAAACAGCATACAATCACGGAAAACTTACTTCCCTTTAGATAATTTAAAGAAATTTAATTTAATAAAATGTTCTCAGAAGACATTCAACAACCTCAGATTTTCTGAACTCAATATGTAAGGAAGTGGTCTCATTTCTTTATTTAAGTGAAGGTTTGCTTCTTTTCCCCAATGACATGACATTCTTTCAAATCGGTAGATGAGATGGAGGATGTCTTGGTGGAGCTAGTTAAGGAGCAGCACATCATGTCTATGTGCTAGAGTCCCCTGCCTCAACCAGAAAAAAAAGGTGCCTTTTTTCATCATGTCTCCCAGCAGCAAAATATGTTGCTTCAAAAGCCAGACTTACAACAGACAGGGGATAGATAGATAGATAGATACTTTATTCATCCCCATGGGGAAATTCCATGGGGAGAGTTGGGGACACAGTAGCGCAGGTGGTAGAGTCGTTGCCCTGGAGCTCCAGTGGGCGGGGTTTGATCCCAACCTTTGCCGCTGTCTCAGAGCTTTCCCTAGACTGCAGGCCCTGATTTCCTCCCTCATCTCAAGTATGTGCACGTCGGTGAGTTAATTGGCCACCAGAAATTGCACTGAGTGTGTCTGATGAGAATACAATGAGATGGTGAAAATCTGGGCTAATGTTCCTGTGCTGTTGGATTCAGTGACTCCAGCACTGCCCACTCACTACCTTTGCCATCTTGTGTAATGATACCACAAAGCATTTATGTAAATGTAAGTCTGGTGATTTCAAAGTTTCAATACTGAGAAAGTGCCCCTCAGGATCTCCTAGTGACTGTAGTAGACTTCCTGGAGTTGTGTAAACAAAACTCCCGGGATAAACAAACTTCTGCTTCTGTCACTTTGAGCAGGCAGTGTGAAGATCATTAGTTACTGAAAGATGTTTCAAAGGCAAGTTCTAGTTGATTTAACAATACAAGACAGGATTGAACCAGGGCTATGGAAAGTATGGCAAAATATCTGACTGTTTGATCTTATTTAAGGATACAACTCACATGCAGTGTTGAAAGAATATTGATGAGGGCTTGTAGTTGCTCATCACAATTCCGTGAACACACAACGGTGCGTGATTTATCACTGTTACGATTGGCATCACTAGTTCTCACAGTGAGGAGTGCACCGCCTCACACTTTGGAATCTCCCAGAACAAAGCACAGTTGTGACAGAGAAAAGGCTGCATCTATAACGGACATCCTTCGCCCTTTCATCGGGCAGGGATTCTCCCAAGTTCCCACCACTCCACTCCCCCTCCCTGCTATAACAGGACACAAACCTCCTTATCAGCACCTGTTGCCTTGCAGAAGGTCAAAATCTTGGCCTCAGCCGCCAGTTTCTGACTACTTCACCTGAAATAACCCAGTGATGGGCAGCAATAGATAACTGACCTGTCGGGCTGGAATCTCGGTGCCCAAACACAACACCACCTTCTGCGCAACCCCCACCACCAACCACTCACACCGAGAGCAGCCAACAATATGGCTGGAAAAGACATAATCTGGAAAGAAAACAGTCTCCCAATTCAGATTTCAACGTTGTTCGAGCCACAGAATAGGTGAGCAGGCGAGGGCAGTGTTCATACCTGTCTGTTACAGCATTAAAATCTCTGAAACCCCGAGAACCATCCCCAGAAAGAAAGTCAGCACAGAGTACCCACCCTTGACCCCAGCTGAAATCCCTTGCTGATTTATACTCCCTGGAACGCAGGAGATGACTTAAGTCTGAAGTTGCAGGAGGAGACTGAATACATTAGGCATTGGATTTCAGCAAATGAGCTCAGCTCACTAAGATTGGGACTGATCTGCTCACTCAGCACATTTCAGACCATCTAGTCCCACACGGTAAGGAGCCGGAATAAAGGGCAGAAACAGGGGCTGGCTGATGGTGAGAAAATTCACCCTGATTCATATCATGTTTATATCGTAACCAATTCTTCAAAGCTTACCCCAAAGCAGTCCCACGTGTCACGAAATATTGTAGTGACATGAGGCCTGTATAGACTTTCTCCTTTGTGATAAATCAGGACGTTCCTTAAATTAGCTGGGGACAGATTTAGAAAGGCTACCCTTGCTGATTCAGAAGCATCTGCTATTCTCAAACTCCAGCTCTCATGCCAGGCCCCTGATACTCTGAAAGAGAGCTGCTTCCAGCAAACACAAAGGACTGGAACCCTCAACAAACTCCCCTGGAGAGGCTTCAGAAAACCTTAGTGAATCCAACAGGTTCGAATGGTACACCAGTACGTCCCAACCAACGTGTAAGGGAGCGAGGTTAATTGGATATCTCCTTCAGAGAGACAAGATCACAATCACGAGAGATTCCACGAATGCGGGGAATCCAGAGCAATACACACAAAGTACTGGAGAAGCAGCAGGCCTATGGAAATGAATAAACAGTCAATGTTGCAGGCTGAGACCTCTCATCAGGACTAGACAGAATAAGAGGGTGGGGGAGGGGAAGGAGCACAAGCTGGAAGTTGACAGGTGAAGCACATAGATAGGGGAGAGGGGATGAAGTAAGAAGCTGGGAGGTGATTGGTGGAAAACGTGAAAGGCTGGAGAGTGGACCACGGAGAAAGGGAAGATGGAGGACCACTGGTGGGGAGGGGGTGTAATAGGTATGTGAGGAGAAGAGGGTGGGGGGGCAGAGTGGGGAAATGAAGAAGAGGCAAGGGGGAGGGGGAAAATTACTGGAATTTGGAGAAATTGATGTTGAGGTGCCGTCAGGTTGAGGGCTACGTAGACAGAATACAAAGTGTTGCTCCCCCAACCTGAGAGGGGCCCCATCGTGGCGGAAGAGGAGGCCGTGGACTGATGTATTAGAATGGGAATTGGAATTAAAATGGTGACCACTGGGAAATCGAGCTTTTTTTGCGGATTGAGCTGAGGTGCCTGAGGCCACGTCAGGAGCAGCAGGTATAGTAAATGACTCAGATTGCAGCTGCCTCACCTGGAAGGGTTGTTTGGGAACTGAACGGAGGTGAGGGAGGTACGGCACTTCTGTCGCTTGCCGGGGGGAGATTAGTGGGGACGGACGAATGGCTAAGGGAGTCACGGAGGGAGTGATCCCTGTGGAAAGCAGAGGAGGGGGGAAGGTAAAGATATGTTAGTGTAGGGTCCCGTTGAAAATGGCAGAAGTTGTGGAGAAGTATGTGTTGGATGAAGAGGCTCGAGGGGTGGCAGGTGGAGACAAGAGGAACTCTATTCCTGTCAAAGGCAGTGTGAAGAAAGGGTGAGTGTGGATGCCCAGGAAATGGAGGAGGTGTGGGTGAGAGCAGCATTAATGGTGAAGGAAGGAGAAGGACATCTCAGTTATCTTGGAAAGGAAACCCTCATCATGGAAATAAACACTACAGAGACAAAGGAACTGAGAAAAGGGTGCAGCATTTTTACGGGAGACAGAGTGGGAAGAGGTTTATTCTAGATAGCCTTTGGAATCAGCAGGTTTATAAATGATATCAGTAGGCAGTTTGTCTCCAGAGATGGAGAAAGAGAGATAAAAATAATGGGAAAGAAATTGTCAGAAATGGATCAAGTGAATTTAAGGGCAGGGTAGAGGTTGGAGACAAAGTTAATGAAATTGACGAGCTCAGCATGGGTGCATGAAGCAGCACCAATGCATTTGTCAAAGTAGAGCAGGACAAGGTGGTGAGCACGAGCAGGGAAGGCTTAGAACATAGACTGTTCTGCAAGGCCAATGAAAAGGCAGGCATAGCTGGGGCCCATGCGGGTACCAACGGCTACGTCTCCAGTCTAGAGCAAATGGGAGGAACCAAAAGAGAAATTGTCGAGGTTGAGGAGCAGTTCCACCAGATGGAAGACGTGTAGAGGAGGAGGGGATCTGCTCGTGTCTGTAGTTGAGAAAGAGGTGGATCAAGGCCTTCGCCACGGGGGTAGAAGTGTACAGGAAGTGGGCATCCATGATGAAAACGAGGTGAACAGGGATTTGGAAGTTGTTGAGCAGATTGGGAGCATGTGAGGTGGATGTAGGTGCGATGAGACTGAACCAAGAGAGTTGAGGTGTGTGGATACTAGTTCAGTGGGGCAGGAGCATACAGAAACATTGGGCCTACCCGGACAGTCAGGTTTGTAGATCTTTGGTAGGAGGTAGAAACGAGCAGTGTGGGATAAGGAAACTAACAGTTGGAAGTAGTGGATGGATGATCTCCAGTTGATGAGATTGGTGATGGTGAAGGAGACAATCACCTGATTGTCCTGAGGTGGGTCCTTTTCAGGGGGAAGTAAGAGGAGGTGTTTGAGAGTTTCCGCCAGGCCTCAGCCATGTAAAGGTCAGTCTGCTAGACTACAACAGCACAACTTCTGTCTGCAGGTTTGATGTTGAGGTTGGGATTGGTGCGGAGAGATTGGAGAGCAGATCGTTCAGAGGGGTAAGGTTCAAAGAGGAAGGAGGAATGCTGAAGTCAAGCCAGTTGATATCTCATCAGCAATTACAGATCAAAAGATCCAGAGCAGGCAGAAAACCAGAGTGGAGTGACCAAGAAGAGGAGGAGGGTTGGAGATGAGAGAAGGAAACATTGGTGTGGGGTAGAGAATCCGAGACAGAGGCAATAGAAGAAGTATTTGGCATTGTGGCTGGCACTGGACTCACTGAGGTATGGGTGAAGGAGGGCAAAGGAGAGGTCCTTGCTGAGAACAAAAAAGTCCTACCTCAGAGAGGGAAAAGTGGGAGGGAATGGTGACAGGGCAGGCATGAGAGCTGGGATCAGAGGTGGAAGAGATTTAATGGCATCAGAGGAGAGGGGAGGGTTGGGGTGCTCAGTGAAGGTAGGGTGGGAAGATGGTGGAGGCTCCAAAGACCCAAGAGGAGATGGGGGAGCCTCAGTGACCCAGAGTTGGGGAGTAGTGATGAGGGAAGGGAAGTCCTAGAGCCCAGCGGCACTGAGAAAGGTCTTGGCTTGGAGGTAACGGTGGCTGAGGTCCGAACTGGAGTCGTCTGGGGTTGTTAGAGCCCGAGTTGGAGACGGCGGAACTATTTGTCTGGAGGCAATCAATCGAATCAAGGTTCAAACATGAGATGGCAGGGGCCCTAGTCTAGAGACAGTTCCACTCCTTCCTGGACGTGAGGAAGTAGAAGAACCAGCAGTTTGAAGGTTTGGATCAGATGGAGGATGAAGTGCCGGAGAGGTCCATGACAGGCCGCGGAGAGTGAGGCCAGGAGCTGGGGCAGAGACTGGGACAGGGCCCACAGGTATCACTGCATGGCAGAGAGGGTGGCGTATAGAATTCAAAGGGAGAAGCAGTCAGTGCCTAGGACCCTTGGCAGGTCCAAAAGGGGAGGCCTGAATATGGAGCTGGAAGCCACGTGGAACAAGATGGCGGTGAAGACAAGTTCCTGGGAAGGTTATGTGGCTGTTTGGGTAAGTGAGCACATGGTCAAAGGAGTTGGAGGACAGCAGAGGTTACAGAGGAGGAGCAGAGAGAGAGGGTCTCAGTGAACTCCTGTCGAAGAGAAGAATTCAGGGTAGGTAGCAAACCATAAACACAGGAGATTCTGCAGATGCTGGAAATCCAGAGCAACACACACAAAATGCTGGAGGACCTCAGTAGGTCAGGTAGCATCTATGGAACTGAACGAACAGTCAATGCTTCAGGCTGAGAAACTTCACCAAAGTTCAAAGTAAATTTATTATCAAAGTCCATATATGTCACCATATACAACCCTGAGATTCATTTTCCTGCGGGCATATTCAATAAATCAATGAAAGACTGCACCAACATGGTCGTTCATCCGGTGTGTCAAAGATAACAGACTGCAAATACAAAAAGAGAAATAATAATAATAATAATAATAATAAATAAATAAGCAATAAATATCACAAATATGAGATGAAGATGTTCCACCAGCATTTTGTGTGTGTTGTGTGTGTTGTATGAGATGAAGAGTCCTTGAAAGTGAGTTCATAGGTTGTGGGAACAGTTCAGTGATGGGGCAAGTGAAGTTGAGAGAAGTTATCCCCTTTGGTTCAAGAGCCTGATGGTTGAGGGGTAGTAATTGTTCCTGATCCTGGTGGTGTGAGTCCTGAGGCTCCTGTACCCTCTTCCTGATGGCAGCAGCGAGAAGAGAGCATGTCTTAGGTGGTGGGGAGCCCTGATGATGGATGCTGTTTCTGGCAACAATGCTTCATGTAGATGTGCTCAGTGGTGGGGAGGGCTTTACCTGAGATGGACTGGGCTGTATCCACTACTTTTTGTAGGATTTTCCGTTCAAGGGCATTGGTGTTTTCATACCAGGCTGTGAAGCAGCCGTCAGTGTACTCTCCACCACACATCTATAGAAGTTTGTCAAAGTTTTAGATGTCATGTTGAACCTTGGCAAACTCTAAAGGAAGTCGAGGTGCTGTTGTACTTTCTTCGTAATTGCACTTATGTGCTGGGCCAGGACCGGTCCTCTGAAATGATTACACCGAGGAATTTAAAGTTGCTGGCCTTCTCCCGCTTTGATCCTCCAATGAGGATTGGCTCATGGACCTCTGGTTTCCTCCTCCTGAAGTCAATAACCAACTCCTCGGTCTTGCTGACATTGAGTAAGAGGTTGTTGTTATGGCACCACTCAGCTAGATTTTCAATCTCCCTCCTATATGCCAATTCATTACCAACTTTGATTCGGCCTAAGACAGTGGTGTCATTACCAAAGTTGACTATAGTATTGGAGCTGTGCTTAGCCACACAGTCATTAGCGTAGAGCAGGGGGTTAAGCACATAGCTCTGTGGTGCTGATGGAGATCATGGAGGAGATGTTGCCAATCTGAACTGAGGAAGTGAGGAAATCGAGGATCCAACTGCACAAAGAGGTACTGAGGCCAAGGTCTTGAAGCTTATTGATTAGTTTTGAGGGGTGATAGTATTGAATGCTGAGCAATAATCAATAAACAGCATCCTGATGTGTGAATCTTTGCTGTCCAGATGTTTCAGGGTTGAGCAAAGAGCAATGAGACCTGCAGTGGACCTGTAGCTCCAACGGGCAAATTGGAGCAGATCCAAGTCGCTTCTCAGGGAGGAGGCAATCTGTTTCATCATCAGTCTCTTAAAATACTTCATCATGCTGGATGTAAGTGCTGCTGGACAAGTCATTGAGGCAAATCACCACATTTTTCTTAGGCATCGGTATAACTGAAGCCTGCTGGTGGGTGGGTGTCTCAGGCTGCCGAAGCGAAGTTAAAGATCTCAGTGAACACTCCAGCCAGTTGATCAGCACAGGTATTTAGTTCTTGGCAGGTCCCCTCCTGAGACTGGAATCCCAGGATCATTGGGCACTGTGGGAGTTTGTGATGGTTCCTCCATGCTTTGATGGTCAAAGTGAGCTCATCTGGGAGCGAAGCCCTGCGTCGCTTGATTTTACTTTTTAAGATATGATAGCATTCAAACCCCACCAGGGCCCTCGAGCATCCTTTGTTGATTCAAGTTTAGTCCGGAATGGCCACTTTGCCCATGTGATGGCTTTCCTGAGATCGTACCTAGACCTTTTGTTACTTTCCTGGTCACCAGATGAGCTTGTTTCTGACCCGGTCCTCAGCAGGTTTGTCGATCTCATGCTTCATCCAGGGTTTCTGGCAGGGGAAGGCTCTGAATGATATTGTGAAGACACACTCATCTGCAACTCTTTCAATAAAGTCCGTGACAAACATGGTGTATTCATTCAGATCCACATACGAGTGTTTGAACACAACCCAGTCCACCAACTCAAAGCAATTCCATAGCCACTCGTCTGCCTCTTGTGACCACCTCTTCGTTGTTCTTACGCCTGGAGCCTTGCTCTTTAGCCTCTGCCTGTAGGAGAAGGACAGTTAAGTGACCAGATTAACTAAAATGCAGTCTAGGCATGGAAAGGTAGGCATTGCGTATCTTAGTCATCTGGATTCATCATCAGGAATTATCATCGGGACTAGAAAGGAAGGGGCAAGCAGACAGAATAAGGTGGGGGGGGGAATGAAGTACAAGAAGGTGAAGCAGTAGGTAGGGGAGGGGGATAGAGTAAGAAGCTGAAAGGTAGAAAAGATGAAGGGCTAGGGAAGAAGGAGCCTGGTGGGAGAGGAGAGTAGACCACTCTTTGGCTCCTGCCAATAAGCCACTGCTTTATCCATGCTAGAATATTTCTTGTACAGGTAATACCATGGGCTTCTGGCTTGTTAAGCAGCCTCATGTGTGGCACCTTCTGAAGATCCAAGTACACAACATCAACCAATTCTCCTTTGTCTATCTTTCTTGTTATTTCTTCAAAGAATTCCAATAAATTTGTTAGGCAAGGCTTTCCCTTGAGGGAACCATGCTGACTATGGCCTATTTTATCAAGTGTTTCCAAATACCCTGGGACTTCATCCTTAAAAATCGACTCCAACATTTTCCCAACCACTGAGGTCAGCCTAACTAGCCTATAGTTTCCTTTCTTCTGCCTCACTCCCTTCTTGAAGAGTGCAGTGATGTTGCTGGGACAGGCTTCCTTCATTAATCCTCCTCTTCATTGAGGTGATCTACAGGTAGGTTTCTGGTAGAAATTTAGCTAACCAATCACAAAGCAAAAGGAACTGGCTCAGACAACACACACAAAATGCTGGTGGAACACAGCAGGCCAGGCAGCATCTATAAGGAGAAGCACTGTCGACGTTTTGGGCCGAGACCCTTCATCAGGACTGGCGTGTGTGTTGTTTGAATTTCCAGCATCTGCAGATTTCCTCGTGTTGGAACTGGCCCAGGATCTTTCTTCTCCAGTTTGTCTCTTCCCTTCTGTGAATCAATTCAGCTGATTGAGCATGGGTGAGAGAGGCGATGACTCCAGGCTGTACTCATTCTCTCAATGAGGCTGAGTGGCGATTTTACAGAAATTTATGAAAGCATGAGGGGTATAAATAGGATGAACGGTCACGGTCCTCAAGGCAGAGGAGTCTAAAATTAAAGGGCATGGGTTTGAGCTAAGGAGCATTTTGCATAAAGAGGAGGCCATGTGAATGGAATAACCTGCCGGAGGAAATAGTAGAGGCAGGTACAATGTTCAAAAACCATTTAGACAGGCACAGGGATAGAAAAGGTGTAGAGGGGTATGAGACAATCGCAGACAAATAGGATTGGCTCACGTAGGAAACTCGCGGAACATACATAAAGTACTGGAGGAACTCAGCCGGTCTGGCAGAATCTATGGAGGGGAATAAGCAATAGATATTCAGGATGAGACCCTGTGAAAGAAGGGGGCAGAAGCCAGAACAGGAGGGTGGGTGGAGGGGCAGGTGAACAGGCAGTCAGGTGATAGGTCAGACCAGGTGAGGAGGTAGATCGGAGGGTGGGGGATGGGGATGTTGTGAGAAATTGTGGGAAGGGATAGGTGGAAGAGGTAAAAGACTGAAGAATAGGGAATCTAATAGGAGAGGACAGTGGGTCATGGGATAAATAGAAGGAAGTGGGGAAGCTTGATCAGCATGGACAAGTTGGGCCAAAGGGCCTGTTTCTGCCACTCTTCCCCTCCTTCCACCGCAATGTGCCCAGTCTCACTGAGGTTCCTGCATCATGACCTTAGAGGCCTCCAGCACTTCCAGCATCATCACTGGGCCTAAATCCTGGAACTCACCACCCAGTCTAAAGGCCTTGCAGCAGGCTCCATCACTCTCTCCGGCACAAAGTACTGGTGTTACCAGTCAGTGTGACGGCCTGTGACTCAAATAATCTGACAAGTGGGACTGACCTGGACGTGGCATGGACTAGTGGGCCAAAGGGTCTCTGTGCTGTATAACTCTGTAACTATGACATCCAACAGACAGAAGGGAAAAAGGGACAAAAGTGAAGGTCTGTGATGGGTAGAAGGAGCAGGGCAGTAAGAAATTCAGCAAAGGTTGAAGGGTAGTTGGGGAGGCTTAAAGGAGATATGATGGTTGGGGATTTTCCAAGATGGCGGTGCGACGCAGCTTGCAGCAGCCACTCCGGAGCTGATTATCTGTTATTTGTGAAGTGGGGTGCCGTGCGCAATCATAATCGATTGAAAATGGACGTAGGAGCACGGAGGAACATCGGGAAATCTCCAGGAAGACCTTCTTCGTTGCTGCTGCTGCTGTGAGGTCCGGGACTCTGCTGGGAAGAACAGGCCCCCAGTCCCCAGGGTTGCATTTCCGATGGCCGTTGGCGGGGCTGTCGTAATACGCTCGGAGAAGCTGTGCCGGAGGGGATGGTCGTCGGCTCGGAGGTTCGACGGACTCAGAGTCCGCTGCGGTCAGGTCGCTTTCGGTGTGTGCTGCGTCTGCGAGGCTGAGTTGGGCGGCGCCTTGGAAGTCCATAGCGGGGGTATTCCCTTCTGCCGCCGGCGTGGGATGGCGAGTCTGTTGGGACCCTGGGGACTTGTGGAAACTGTGTGGTGGTTTCTTTTGAACTCATAGTCCTTTAACATCTTTGGACTATTTTTACTGTGCTCATGGTCTGTTTTTTTAATCAATTATGCTATTGTTTGCACTGTTGTAACTACGTGGTTTTGTGCAAGTCTTGTAGCTTTAGTTTTTGGTCTTGTTTGTCTGGTGGATTTGGAGCTCCTTTCCGGGGAATGCGCTAAGACAGTAGCGCGATATTAATATGCAACAGCCTCTCCGGACTCTGGATTGGGGATTGCCAAACGTTATGTGGATTTTCTGGTGTAGTCTGTTTTGTCATATGCTTTTGTGATATCATTCTGGAGGAACGTTGTCTCATTTTTTAACTGCATTGCATTTGTGGTTTCTAAATGACAATAAACTGAATCTGAATCTGAATCTGAAGTGGGGGTTCTCACAGTGTGATGGATATATACGTATAACCAAAAGTTCATCAGAAACATTAAATGTGGTTCTCTCTCTCCAGATGCTGCCTGACCTGACGAATGTTTCTATCATTTTCTGCTTTTATCACTTGTGGATAAATTTTACTGCTAGTGAAATAGATTTTGTTTTCCGCTCCACCAATAACTTCAATATTAAAAAACGGAACTGTTCAACAGAAATGAAAATACCTAAATGTATTTCCGGCACTGTGGATTTTCACCTTTGTGTTGTTTCCAATGCTGCCTCAGAGTTTCTGGAGATGAAGAGGCAGTCTAGAAGGTTGAGAGCCATTCGGGATGTCATAGAACATAGAAAAGTACAGTACAAGATCAAACCCTCAGGCCCACTATGCCTCAATCAAGTTTGTAAGACATGATGACAATCTCAAATAAGTTCATGCTTTTCAAGATGTGAGTAAATCCCGTTGTTATGAATCTTCTCCAATGATTTCTGTACCTTTGTTATGGCTCTGATCTATAATTTGCAAGTTTGTCCCTGTTTCCCTTGTAAAAAGAGGGGTTTTCTCCAGTTTATGGAGACTCCACACATGGATAAAGATGGCACAAAGACCTCTGTCAAGGTCTCAGCAATCTCCTCTCTTGCTTTGCTCAATAATCTGGGGTAGATCCCATTTGTCACACCTCAAACTGGCCACCAGAGGGAGACAGAGATGACAAGGCCAACCCCTTCCTGCTCACCTGCCATCAGGCTAATTATTGGTTCATTGTTATCATCTGGGCCTTGTTTGTAGCTCTATATAAGTTCCTTGTCCTGTATAGGGCTTTTTCTTTGCTCAGTCTTGGAGTCATCTTTTGTAAGTGAGATTGTGTCTTTATTTGTAGGAATTTTTAGTTTCTGAAATTCTAGATTTTTAGGATTTTGACTTTGCTTGTGAGTTGCTGACCCTGTGCCTCGACTTTGCCTGCTAACGAATCCAGTAAAGCCTTGTTGGATTTTTCCCCCTGTAATTTTGGGTGACTTGTCTCTGCAGTTGGGTTCACCACTGTTCAGGGTGAGGGAAGTTAAAACTGATGTTATCTAGTCAGCTGTGACAGCAAGTCTGGAACGTCAAGATGGACCCAGCAGAGAAGGAACAACTCTGTACTGCTGTAGCTAAGCAGCGAGCCTTGCCTGGTACACATTAAATACAATTCCAGCAGCTAGCTGAGTCTCTTCAGCTGTTATATGCATTCCTTCCTCAAGATCCTTGTCCTGGCACAATGCCTGTGCCTGCACTGGTTCTGCCCACTGGGACAGTGCCAGCCAAAGAACCCAAGATCCCTGCTTGCCAGTGTTATGACGGCCCTCCTGGTTGTTGCAGAAGCTTTCTGACCCAGCACTTTGTCTTCGAGCTTCAGGTTTCAGTCAGATGAATCCAAGATTGCCTAGATCATCTCTGCTGCCAGGCAGGTGGGCAACCGCTCCAGCAGTCTCCAATTTGCAGTGATCTAAAGGTGTCCATGGCCACCCTTGAACAGGTTTCTGATCACCCAGCGCGTGGCTGGCTGGCAGGCAGCTGCTAGATCTGTGCTGAGGGCTTTGCAATAGAATTCTGGACGCAGCAGAAAGCAGAGGGGATTTGGAAGCACTCCTCTCAGTCTTTCACCATGGCCTGTATGAGGACCTTGCCAGCAGGGAGAGGTGGTCCAGCTTGGAGGAGCTCCTAAGCATGGCTATCTAGATTGACATTTGTGTTCATGAGAAGTGGAGGGAATGTTGTACTTCCCGTGTCACTCCAAGTCCATCACCATCTGCTGAGCTTTTCTGGTCTAGCCAACAGTCAGAAAATGAACCAATGCAGTTAGCATGTGGCCAGGCACCTGAGGAGAGGGAGAGATGCATGACAGACGGGCATTGTCTTTACTGTGGCGCTACTGGCCACCTCCATGTCTCCAGCCCTGAGCTTAGCTGTAAAAGCCAAAAGCTCGCTCGGGGGGTGGGAGGACCTTCGTGAGCAGAAGAACCCAGCGTGGAGCACTCCTGCCCTCACGTGGAACAGCCCCCAATGAGAAGACCATAGTGCTTGGTGCATTTGTGGACTCGGGTGCAGTTGATAACTTCCTTGACATCAAATTGGTGCAGAAGATGGCTTGCCCCTCGCCCTAGAAGGTTCAAGTTTCAGATGGAAAGCCCATCAAGTAGAAAACAAAGGCTCTTCATTTTCCCATAGGGTAACCCACCTTGAAACAATTTCTTTGTATCTCCTGAGACCCTCTGGTTCTTGGCTATCCCTGGCTGTGGCTTCATGGCCCACAGTTCTCCTGGGCCATTGGATTTCCTTGGAGCTGTCTTGCATCTCCAGTGACTATGGTGTGTAAAGAAGCAGCTGAGGCAGTTGAAGGGCTGAGTCCCTGTGATTTTCTTGACTGCTCGTTAGACCTTGCACTTTTGCCTCCTGAATGAGGATCTGAGAAAGGTATTTAGTAAACAGCAAACTGCTGAGTTGCCACTCACAGACCATATGACTGTACCACTGAACTTCTCCCCCAGAGGTCAGTTGCATTCTCCCTCTACCTCAGAAGCCATGACTATGGATGAATGTATCCAGGATGCTCTGTAATCCTCTCCCACTGATGTCGTCTGTGTTTGAGCTTCTTCAGAAAGCCACCATTTTCACAAAGCTCGCTCTGTACAGTGCTTGCAATCCGTTGCGCATCAGAGAAGGTGACGAATGGGAGATGTCATTTAGCACCCCTAGTGGCCTCCTGGGAATACCTCATCATGTTGTTGGTATAGATAAATGCCCTTGCCATTTTCCAGGCCTTCAGAGATGTTCTGTGAGAGATGCTGGACCATCTTGTTTTTTTACATCTCAAAGATCCACAAATCTTTTCAAACTCTCTACGGGAGCCCATTCAGCATGTTTGGCAGGCCCTCCAGAAACTCTGTGAAAATCACCTCTTTGAAAAATGTGAGTTCCATTCTTCCAAAGTCTCCTTTCTAGGTTGTCTCTCCAGAAGGCGTGAAGGCGTGCAGGCAGAGCCAGGGAAGGTTACAGCCACCACCGAATGGCCACAGCCAAAGACCCTGAAGCAGATGCAGAGGTTTTTTGGCTTTGTCAGTTTCTGTGGGTACTTTGTTCACAATTTCAGCACAATCTCTGCACCCATCTGTACAATTAGTAAGGGCTCTCTGTCCCGTAGTCATTGGACAATGGGTGCACAAACTACTTTGGGTGAATTAGAGATGATTCGTCATCCCCAATACTGATGCACCCAAACACTGAGCTCTCCTTTATTGTTGAGCTAGAGGTGTCTGAGGTTGGTGTTGTAGCTGTTCTCTGAGGTTTGTGCCTGATAATAAGGTTCACCCCGTTCATTCTTTTCCAGATGCTGAGGAACTATGATGTTGGTAACCGAGAGCTGCTGCCAGCTGAACTGGTAGTAGTGGCACCCACTGGTTCCGTGCACCCCTTTGTCCGTATGGATGGGTCAGAAAAATCTTGCCTACATCCAGGAGACTAAATGTCAGGCTCGTGGGCACTTACTTTCCACACTAAAATTTCATCTTACAGAATGTGAAAGCTGATGTCCTTTTTCCACTCTTCTGAGAATTGCCGCTCTCCAGCTACCATCATATCCAGTGACGGCATTCTGCCTCCTGTTTGCCGTTTCATTGAAGATGCCCTCTGTGAGGGACAACGCGGTGAACCCATCCCAGATGGGCTTCCAGCGGGATGTTTGTTTGTTCCCCAGGCAGTACAATCTGAGGTTCTCCAATGGAGACACAATTACTCTTACGCTGGGCATCCTGGGGAGGACTTTGGAGTTTATTTGAAGACTCTTTCGTGGTCAGAGACACTGAGGGATGCCCAATCATTTGTGCACACCTGTTCTATCTATGATCAACATAAATTTTCTAATCAACACCCTCTACCCATCTCACATCTCGATGGGTTTCATTACAGGCCTGTCATCATCAGAAGGTAACATTGTGGTTCTGGTGGTGTAGGCCATTTTTCTAAAGCTGCTCAATTCATTGCCCTGTCTAAACTTCCCTCCACCAGAGAAACTGCTGATATTTGCTGCAGTGTGTTGTCAGGATTTGTGGAATTCCAGTTGACATTGTCTGATTGTGGCCACCAGTTCGTGTCCCATTACTGGAAGGATTTCTGTCTGATTCTTCTACCAGTCTCTGTTCAGGTTTCACCCCCAGTCTATTGGTCAGGTGGAATAATCAGGACCTTGAGTATACCTCCACTGCCTTGTCCTCCCAACCATCCTTCTAGAAACAGATTTTAATCTGGGCAGAACGGGCACCCAACTCTGCAGAGCTGCTCTGCCGGCTTATCACCTTTTAAATGCCAATTCAGGTTTCAGCTGCCACTTTTCTCCAGTCAGGGAGTAAAAGTTGGGGTTTCAACCGCAGAGAAGCTTCCTGCTCAAAGCAGGAGCACCTGGAGGAGGCTTGGGCTGACTTGAAGCGCATCTCAACCCGTCACCAGACGTAAGCCAACAGGAGATTCATTTGTCTGTTCAGGCCAGGACAGAGGGTTTGGCTCTCAGCTAAGGACGTGCCTTGGCAAGTGAGTCCAGAAAATTGGCTCCAAGATTTGTTGGGTCATCTAAGATCATCAGATGGGTCAACCCTGTCATGTACCAGCTGGCTCTGCCTAGGTCTATCAGAGCAAGTCTCTCATTTCAAGTCACCCAGTGGTGACCTCTCCTGCCTCCTTCCCAGTCCCCCCTCACATTGTAGGTGGTGGTCCCACTTGTGAAGTGGAGACTGTTTGACTCCTGACATCATGGTCACAGCCTCCACTACCTGATCGAGTGGGAGAGATATGGTCCAGAGGAGTGTACCAGGGTGGTGGCAGGGCACATCTTAGACCTGGACCTGATCTAGGCTTTCCACTGCTACCATCCAGATTGTCCTGGGCTGTCAGGAGCCAGCCATAGAGGGGGCACTGTCACGCCTCAAACTCTCCACCAGAGGGAGACACAGATGACAAGGCCAGCCCCTTCCTGCTCACCTGCCTATGAGGCTAATAGTTCATGTTATCACCTGTGCCTGGTCTGTAGCCCTATACAAGTTCCTTGACCCTTGTTTCTTTGCTCAATCTTGGAGTCATCTTTTGTAAATGAGGCTATCTTTGTCAGAGTTTTGAGTTTCTGAAACTCTAGTTAATGTTTCTTTGGATTTTGACTTTGCCTGTAATTTGTTTTGGACTCCCTCCCTGCTAAGGAATCCGGTAAGGCTTTGTTGGAGCTTTTCCTCTAATTTTGCATGAATTTTCTCTGCAGTTTGATTCACCACTATTCAGTGTGAGGGAAGTTAAAACTGGAGAAGTTACCTAGTCATCTGTGACAGAATCACGGCCTGAAAATGATCCATATTAAGGGCATCATTGCATTGTTTAATCTAAGAGAAATCTGCAATTGTATACTTCATCTAGAATGCTTTGAGAAGGTTTAGTCCTGAACTTTAATAGATTTATGTACCTGCCTGAATTGGAAAGCTCACGTATGGATCAAATTGTGGCGACGGGGTCCGGGCCCCAGGCCCCAGAGCAGTCAGAGTGAGGACTAACCCGATATTTGGTCCATTTAAGCACTGGGCCAGACTGAAAGGTCGGTGTCGGGGCTGGAGGCAAGGTGAGGGCTGGTCCTGCTGCTCTGATGTTTACTCAGCTCTGCGGTGATGCCTGGCTTCACATCTGCAGTACCACAGCACTCACTCGGCTTTGCGGTGAGCTGCAGTGATGCCTGGCTTTGCCTTTTGTAAAACTCCAGCTCTGAATGCTATTTGCTTTCCTCATGACTTTTTCTCTGCACATATTGCGTTTGACATTTTAAAAAAATGGGTTCTTTGAGGTTTTGCTTTGTGGCTGCCTGTCAGGAGATGAATCTCAAGGTTGTAGAAAGTATACATACTTTGATAATGTACTTGAACTTTAGTCTTCCTACCTGAGGAATTAAATACTTGTAGACAGTTCACTAGTATTTGCTGCAATGGGGCTCTGTCTTTTAAGGACAGGTTAAGCCTGTGCTCTCCAGTTTAGATGGAGAGGTAACCATAACATTCTGGCAGGTCTTGTTCAGGAAGGATTGTTTGGCTGAGGTGTCTGGAACTACAGATCAGTTTCAAAATGAGAGCTGGCCACTCAGGCGAAGACATGGGAACTGTTCTCCAAAGAGGGTCCAGGTGCTCCGTCACAAACTGTCTTCAAGATGAAGTATGATGGGCTTTGGGATATTAATAAAACCAAGGGAGATGTGATTCATGCAGGAACAAACAATCTCCCTGAGTGACAGGGCAAGGAGGAGTGGCCAAGCCACCTCATTTACATGGGTCCAATAGTGGGAGAGTCTAGGACCAGAGGGCACAGCCTCGAAACAGAAGAATGTCCCTCAGAACAGAGGAGGACAGATTTCTTTAGTCGAGGGCAGTGAATCTGTGGAATTCAATGCCACAGGCAGCTGTGGAGGCTGACATTCCATATATTTAAAATGGAGGGTGAGAGGTCCAAGGTTTAGAGGGGAAAATAAATCAGCCACGATTGATTGGCAGAACAGAAAGGATGGGCCAAATGGCTTAATCCTCCTCCTATATGTTAGATCTTAAGGATCTGGAACTGGCTCAGCTGCACAGTCAGTTTCCAGAGAAGGGAGCATCTAGATTTGTCATCCTCTTCTGCATCTCTCTGACAGAGACCCCTCCCTTCTGCAGAGACCCTTCCACTTTGCACCCTCCTCATCACCCTCCCCAGAGACTTCCCTGCCTTCCTCCTCCCCACAGACCTCATCTCCTCACCCCTCCGACATCAGTCTTCCCTCCTGCCCCTCCACACAGAATGTTCCCCTCTCTTGTCCCTCTGCATGGACTTCCCTCCCCTGCATCTCACTGATCCACAGTCCCCTTGCCTCCTGCCTCTCTCACAGGATTCTCCCACTCCTCCCTCCCTCGTTTTGAGACATCCTCTCTCACTCTCTCACCAGTGCCTTCCTTGCTTCTCCCTGTATTCTCCTCCCTAGTTACTCATTTCCTTTCCTGTCCTCGCCACTACCCCCACCCTGTCAACAATGCAAGGCGTGTGTCTCGCTCGCTCTCTCCCTCTCTCGTCAGTGTGGAGCTGCTACAATGCATTTGCCACAGCCTTTCTTTTGATTAATACCATATTTGGCCTTTTTCTGTCTTGCTAGTCACTATGTCCAGCAGTGGTGTAACTGTTCTTAGACCATAATGACAGTATATTATTGGGCTTTGGTATTCTATGTATATAGAAATATTCTTTTTTCTGCTTTGATGATGAATCTGATGGATAAAACTTAACTCTTTCTCACCCTAAAGGCCTGAAGAGTTTAAAGTAGTCCCTGCAATCAGAGGCCGGAAGGTGAACTTGGCATCATTTTAAAGCTATTTAAGAAGAAGTTGTAACTGTATAAAATTGTGTAGTATTAGCAAGCAGCCAGTGAGCTCCCACTCACGTACAACAGTAAGGAGGACATTCAGCATTCCTGTGGAAGATTCATTTAGAGTATGATAGATTCTTGATTAATAAGGCTGTCAAAGGATACAGGGATAAGGCAGGAGAACTGGGTTGAGGGATAATAAATTGGCCATGATGAAATGACAGAACAGATTTGATGGGCTGAATGGCCCAATTCTGCTCCCATGTTTTATGGTATCTCTGAAGATTGTGATTCATATTGCCCATTGTTTTCTTTAATTCTGTGAATAGCCCCATTTCTCCTTTAGTAGCCCTTAAACACTATGGAAATGCTGATCATTCAGGGTGGAGACAAATCTTTGTGTCCTTTTTGCCCCACAGCTGAAGACTGGAGAACAGCCAGGGTTGTTGTTCTGTTTAAGGATCGAGATAAACTGGAAAGTAAAAGGCCAGAGAACCATACATTAGTGGTGAGGACATCGTGGAGAAGATCCTCCAGTCCACACGTGCTACTCCCAATCTCCTGCTGTAACTGCTGAGAACCCTTTTATACAGTACCTCCGAAAATCACTGAATGCACAGCAGTTCATGTTGACTGTGACGTCTCCTTATGCTAATCTCATTCGCCTGCACTAGATCCATATCCCTTTCTCTTTCCTGTTCAATCCGTATTTACCCAGGAGACAGACGCAGTTTATGGGACAGGCAAAGCAGCGGTGAGACCATGGACCATGTCTTCACGCAAATTAGGGTGAATAAATCCCTTGGTCCTAACAAGGTGTTCTCTGAACCTTGTGGGAGGCTAATGTGGAATTGCAGGGCTCCTAGCAGGGGTATTTAAAACGTCCTTGGCCACTGGTGAGGTGCCAAAGGATTGGAGGACAGCTAACATTGTTTTGCTCTTTAAGAAAGGCTCAAAGAATAATCAGGGAAACTTTAGGCCAATGAGTTTGACATCAGTATTTGGTAAGTTATTGGAAAGATTTCTAAGAAACCAGATACAAATATTTGGATAGACAGGGACTGATTTGGGGTGGTCAACCTGGTTGTGCGCTTGGTGCATTGTCTGACCAATCTCAGATTTTTTGAGGACGTTGCCGGGAGTGTTGATAACAAAGGCAGTGGATGTTGTCTATATGGACTTTAATAAGGCCTTTGACAAGGTGCAGCATGGTGGTTGGTCAAGAAGGTTCAGTCACTTGGCATTCAAGATGAGGTAGCAAATTGGATTAGACATTGGCTTTTGTGGGAGAAGCCAGAGAGTGGGAGTAGATGGTTGCCTCTCTGACTGGAGGCCTGTGACTAGTGGTGTCACTACTGAAACTACTGTAGGGATTGGAACTGGTTCATTGTTTATCATCCAGTTTGTTGATATAGATGACAATGTGGTAAACTGAATCATCAGAATTGTAGATGATGCCAAGATTAGGGGCACAGTGGGCAGTGAGGAAGGCTATCAAAGCTTGCAGCAGAATCTGGACCATCTGGGGGAAAATGGCAGCTGGAATTTGATACAGATAATGGGGTGTTGCACTTTGCAGACAAACCGGAGTAGGACTTGTAGTGAACTATAGAGCACTGAATTGCAGTGTAACAGAGGGATCACAATTCCTTGAAAGTGGCACCACAGGTAGAAAAGGTTAGAAGGAGTTTTTGGCACATTGGCCTTCATAAATTAAAGTATTTGGTACAGGAGTTGGGATGTTGTGTTGAAGTTGTACAGCCATTGGTGAGGCCTAATTTGGAATATTGTGTTCATTTCTGGTCACCTACCTACAGGAAAAATGCCAATAAGATTGAAAGGACATTGAGATAATTTACAAGGCTGTTGCTGGGACTCGACCTGAGTTGTAGAGAAAGGCTGAAAAGATTAGGAGTTTATTCCCTGGAGCATGGGAAAAAGAGGGAAGATTTGATAGAAGTATACAAAATTGAGGGGTATAGATAGGGCAAATGCAGGTGGACCTTTTCCCCACTGAGGTTGGGTAAGACTATAGCAAGTGGTCATAGGTTAAGGGTGAAAGTTTAAGGGGAACATGAGGGGAAAATTGAGAGGGTGTATATGTGGAATAAGCTGTCAGCACATGTGGGTGCAGGTTTGAATTCAGCATTTAAAAGTAATTTGGATAGTACATGAACGGGAGGGGTATGGTGGGCTATGGTCCAGGTGCAGGTTTAGGTAGAATAATATTTAGGGATTGACTAGAAGGGCTGAAAGGCCTGTTTGTGTTCTGACTCTATTCATGTACATGTTCAAATGCTTTTTAAACTCTGTAATTGTACCCAGCTCTACCACCTCCTCTGGCAGCTCACACGAACTACCCGGCACAGTATCTAAACAAATCTCCTGTAAATTTCAACCCTCACCTTAAACCTGTGCCTCTAGTTCTAGACTTTCTGGTCCTGTGAAGTAACTCTATCTACTGTTTGTCTCTTTTAGTTTTATAAACTTCTCCAAGGTCGGCCCTTGGCTGTTACATTCAAGTGAGAATAAAGCCAGCCTATCTAATCTCTCCTTCATTCCAGGTAACATCCTGGCAAATCCCTTCTGCATTCTACTACTACCACAATCTACATCTACCATGATGATCCGTGCCAAAGGTGTAGCCTGACTAGTGTTTTGTACAGCTCCAACATGACATCCCAACTCCTGTGAATTCAGTGCCTGACCCAATGAAGGACAACATACGAAATGGCTGCTTCATTACCTTATCCACCTGTGTCCAACTTTCAGTAAGCGGTGGACTTGTGCCCACGTGTCTCTCTGTTCGTTAGTGCTCTGTAGGACCCTGGTATGTACTCTTGTGTCCAACCAGAATTTCATTTTCCAAGCCTTCCACTTGTGTGGATTCAGTTCCATCAGCCACTACTCCACTGGATCCTTGGACAACATTCACTATCTCTGACTCCAGCCTGTGTTCTATTGGCAGATCAGCTGCATTCTCATATCACTTGCCGATATTGCAAACAAGATCTCAGAACTAGTCCCTGTGGTAGACCACTTGCTACAGACGTCCAGTCAGATAGTACCCATCTACCTCTGCCTCCTAATCTAAGCCATTGTTGGGTCTAGTTTGCCACCACACCCCAGACCCTTCTGGAACATCTGAATATATAGGACCTTGTCAAATGCTTTACTGAAGCCCACATAAGCCACTGCCTTCATCAGTTTTCTTAGTTCTCCATCATTTTCTCGACTCCACCGTTTTCTCGACTCCACCGTTTTCTCGACTCCACCGTTTTCTCGACTCCACCGTTTTCTCGACTCCACCGTTTTCTCGACTCCACCGTTTACTCGACTCCACCAGATTTGTGAAACAGAATCGGCACAACTGTGCAGACTCCTCCTAATCTGTCCCTGCTTTTGCAAGTAAACATAGATCATAAAAAGTGGATGGTAAGTCTTTTCCTCCAGAGCAGGAGTCCAACACGAGGGTGTGTAGGTCTGAGGTGAAGGGAAAGATTTAAGACCAAGAGTGGGGTAGTGTAATGGTTAGCACAATGCTATTGCAGCTCGAGGTGTTCTGGAGTTGGGTTCAATTCAGGCACCATTCCGGAAGGAGTCCCTGTATGTCCTCTGTTATTTGTTTTTGCTCTATTTTTAATTTTACTATTTAATATACATATATACTTTAATTTTTCTACATGACCATGTATTGCACTGTACTGCTGCCACTAAATCAGTGGTCCCCACCCTCCGGGCCGCGGACCGATACCGATCCGCAAAGCGTGCAGGGGTGGCCAGGACACACCCAGCACATCTTTCAGAAAAAAGCTGAAATAAACAAGCTAATTAATTAGGTGCCACCCTGCACTAAATTAACAAATTTCACAACATACGCTGGGAATATTAATTCTGATTCTGCCAACTCTGCTTACACTGTTGAATTCCTCCTTCCCTTCCGTTTGGGTCCTATCCAGAAGATCACCTTCCATGAATACCTTGTAGCTTTCTGAATAATGGTCACTGTTCCCACACAATTCCTTGCCCCCTTTCATTCCATAAGGTAAGTTGATATACTGCCCCTCCTGTGAAGGACTGCTACAGAGGGGGCTGTGTTATGCATATTGCTTTGGAGAACCCCTTTTGTGTATTTCTTTTCTTTTTTGCACTTCATCCATTCTAAGCCTTTCTGAGAGTCCAATACCACCTGGTTTGCCCTAATCCATTCTATGAAACTTCATTCCCCTTTTAAGACTCCAGCTCAACCTCAACCCTTTCCTATCCTCCTGTTATTCATTAACTGCCTTATCACTTGTTCAGTTGTAAATTCTTAAAGTACAGCATAAACAGGTTCTTCAGCCCATCTAGTCCATGCCAAAACCACTTAAACTGCCTACTCCCATCAACCTACACTGATCCCTATGGCACACCACTAGTCACAGGTCTCCGGTCAGAGAGACAACTCTCCACTACCACTCTCTGGCTTCTCCCACAAAGCCGATGTCTAATCCAATGTACTTCCTCATCCTGAATACTGAATGACTGAAACCTCTTGACCAACCTCCCATGCTGGACATTGTCAAATGCCTTTCTAAAGTCCATGTAGACAACACCCATCACCTTGCCTTCATCCACTTCCCTGGCAACTTCCTCAAAAATCTCAGATTGGTTAGACATGACCTACCATGTACAAAGCCATGCCGACTATCCTTAATCCAAATACAGTGTTTCTATATGCAGTCCCTTAGAATACCTTCCAATAAATTTCACACAACTGAAGTCAGACTCACCAGCTTCTTGGTTTCTGTTTAGAGCCTTTTTTTAACAGTGGAACAACATTGGCTATCTTCTGGTACCACTCCTGTCGCTAAAGATGATTTAAATATCTCCCAGGGGTCCTGCGGTTTCTGCACTTGCTTCTTATAGGGTCCGAGAGAACATTTGTCAGGCTCTGGGGATTTATCCAACCTGATTTGCCTCAGAGTAGCAAACACTTCCTCTGTAATCTGTACAGGGTCCAGGAAGTTGATGCTGCTTTGCCTCACTCCTACAGACTCTGTATCTGTCTCCTGAGTAAATACAGATGCAAAGAATGCATTTAAGATCTCCCCCATCTGTTTGGGCTCCACACATGGATTACCAATTCTGTCCCTTGTGATCCTTTTGCTTTTGCTCGTAGAATCCCTTTGCATTCTCCTTCACCTTGTCTGCTAGAGCAACTTTGTGCCACCTTTTAGCCTTCCTGATTTCTTTCTTGTGTTCTCTTGCATTTCTTATACTCCAGAAGCACCTTATTTGTTCCTACTTTCCCATGCCTGCTACGCACCTCCTTTTCTCTTAACCAGGTGTCAATATCGCTTGAAAACACTTGTTATTTTTACCTTTTATTCTGACAGGCACGTACAAGCTTTGTACTCTCAGTTTCATTTTTGAAGGCCTCCCACTCACCAAGTGCACCTTTGCCAGAAAACAATTAGTTAATCCACTGTCTCCAGAATCTTGGGATGAGGGTCCTCAGGTCCAGAGGGATTACTGGCCTTCAATGCCATCGAGTATTTCAATGCTAGATTTTACTGGGCTGATCCCTTTCACCTCATTCATTCTATATCTCTTGTTCTTCACTATTTTGGAGGTTTTTCAAACCTATGAATGACCAAACAAACATGACGTCAGTAAGGGCAGGAGGTGGACGATCACATCCATAAATCTGCCTCACCATCTAACAATGGCCTTGTTAAATTCAAACATTATGCTTCTACCACTCTGTGGAAGAGAAGTTCAAAGAAGTTCAGATTTTTTTCAAGGAAAAAATAACCTCTTCCCGCTTAGTGTTAGACCCTCCCTCGAGGAAACATCCTTTCCACATCCATAGCATTGTTGTCACCAAGTCATTGATTTAACTGTAAACACAAACAAGAGAAAATCTGCAGATGCTGGAAATCCAAGCAACACACAAAATGCTAGAGGAACTCAGCAGACCAGGCAGCATCAATGGAAAAGAGTACAGTCGATGTTTTAAGCTGAGTCCCGTAGGCAGGACTGGAGGAAAAAATCTGAGTAGATTTAAAAGGTGGGGGAGGGGAGAGAGAAATAGCAGGTGATAGGTGAAACCTGAAGAGGAAGGGATGAAGTAAAGAGCTGGGAAGTTGGTAGGTGAAAGAGATATAGGGTTGGAGAAGGGGGGAGTCTGATAGGAGAGGACAGAAGGCCATGGAAGAAAGGGAAGGGAGGGGTTAGGAGCACCAGAGGGAGGCAATGGGTGGACAAGAGATGAGGTGAGAGGGAAAAGGGGATAGGAAATGAAGGGGGGGGTTGAGGGACATTACTGGAAGTTGGCATCAATATTCATGCCATCAGGTTGGAGGCTACCCAGACGGAATATAAGGTTTTATTCCTCCAACCTCAGTGTGGCCTCATCCTGATGATGGAGGAGGCCATGGATAGACATGTGGAAATGGGAAGTGGAATTAAAATGTGTGGCCACTGGGAGACCTAGCTTGCTCTGGCGGACGGAGCGTAGATGCTTAGTGAAGCTGTCTCCCAATCTACGTCGGGTGTCACAAGAGGCCACACCAGACACAGTATGTTACCCCAATAGACTCTCAGATGAAGAGTTGCCTCACCTGGAAGGACTGTCTGGGGCTCTGAATGCTAGTGAGGGAGGAATTGTAAGGGCAGGTGAAGCACTTGTTCCGCTTGCAAGGATGAGTGTCAGGAGGGAGATCAGTGGAGAGGGATGAATGGACAAGGAAGTTGCATAGGGAGTGATCCCTGTGGAAAGCAAAGCTTTAACTGATTTGGCTGTAGAGGCTGCAGCATCAGTCCCTGTAGCACGCTGCTCATTACATCAGGCCAGTTACAACTACGTTCTGTTTCCTGTTTAATGGCCAATATGTTACCACTTGCTCTTGTTGCAATTAGTTTTGCATCTTATCAAAAGCCGTCTAGAGTTCTTCAAAGAACTCCAGGAAATTGGTCCTTTCATGAAACCATGTTGACTTTGTCTGATTACTTTGATATTTTTAAGTGCCCTGTCGTAACATTTTCAACAATGGCCCAGAAAGAAATGCTTTTTTTGTTCTTCCTTGTGAAGCTGGTTGCAACATATTTGTTTAATTTTTGTGCTCTTTCCCTTTTCCCAAATATAACTGAGAGCATGAGGTTAAGTTGGAAGAGTGAAGTCTATAAATATGATTAACTTCTGAGTCTGCACCAAACACATTTACCTTCAGACCAGTTGAAAAATAGATGTTTTATTAAGTTCAATTTCAAGTTTACTGTTAACTGACTAAATATATACAACCAAAACAACATTCCTTAGGACTGCGGTGCAACCTCAAAACATATATCACAGACAGCACATATTCCAAAATATTACCACAAGTAAGTTAATAAAATGTAATTCAAAGTGCATGTAGTGTGCAGCACAGGTAAGTGGTGAATAGTTCACTGCCAGAGTGACGAGACCTCGGTGGTGGCAGGATATTCATCAGTCTCAGGGCAGATGCTGTTACACAGTCTAACAGTCCTGGTCCTGATGCTCCAGCACCTCCTTCCTGATGGTAGTGGGAAAAGAGATTGTGAAATGGATGCCTCGTGCCCTTCCTATACAACGCTGCCAGTAAATATCACAAATGGGGGGAGAGAGCCTCTTGGCAGTGTTTATTATTGTCTTTGGGTCTTGCAGTCCGACCCCTTGCTGCTTCCGTACCACACAATGATGCAACCAGACAGGACACTCTCGACGGTGCTCCTGTAGAAAGTTGTTAGAATGGGCATGGGGGGTCTTGCATGCCTCAGCCTCCTCAGAAAGTGTAGATGCTGCTCTGCCTTGTTGACCAATGAGGAGGTCCAGGTTAGATCATACATTACATGCACACCAAGGAACTTTGTGCTCTTCACTCTCTCCGCAGCAGAGCCATTGACGTGCAATGAAGAGTGGGTGATCTGTGCCTTCCTGAAGTCCACAATCATCTCTCTTGTCTCGTCTACATTGAGACTCGGGTTGTTCCCACACCGTTTGACAAACCTCTCTATCTCCTCTCCATATGTTGGCTCATCATTGTTGCTGAGGAAGCCACCCACTGTTTTATCATCAGCGAATCTGGCAGTGCGGTCATGAGTCAGCAGTGGGCTGAAACAACAACTCTGGGGGTAACAGTGCTGAGCACGATGGAGCTTGAGATGTTGCGGCCAGTTCAGACTGATTGGGGTCTTTCTGACAAGAAGTCCAAGTTCCAGTTAGAGAGATGGATGTTGGAGTCCCATTGAGGACAGTTTACCTACTAGTCACTGAGGGATGATCACTGAGATGAAGTCGATGAACAACATCCTGGCATACAAGACTTTGTTTCCTAGGTGGGACAGGATGGAGTGGAGGACTGAGGCTATGGCATTGTCAGTGCACTGGTTTGACTGGTAGGCAAACTAGAAAGGGTCCAATGGAGCTTGAAGGTTGGATTTTATTCAATCAATTTCTAGCCACTCAAAGCACTTCATGATTGTTGATGTCAATGGTACTGACAGTCAATTGTTTAGACCAGTTACCGTCGTTCTTTGGCACCACAATGAATGTGACTTCCTTGAAACCTGTAAGGACAGTAGACTTTTGCAAAGAGATACTAAAGATGTCCAGTAAGCTGGGCCACACAATCCCTTACACCCTGACCAGGTATGTTGTCCAGCCCCACAGCTTACCCTGGCTAGGATCCTCCTTATCTTGGCTGTGGCCAGACAGGGTGCCTGCTCCTCGGGAAGAGGGGGCTTTCCTCAATGTCACATCATTCATTGTGTCAAATCGTGCTTAGAAGGCATTCAACATATCAGGAAGGGAGGCGTCATTGTTGTTGATGAGCAGGGTGGATTTGTAATCTGTTATTGTTTGTACACCTTGTCACATGCACCGCGTCTCTGATGTCACAAAGCTCATGGCTCAATTCAATTGGAGCCCATCTCTGTGCCTAACCAGAGCAATGGAGCCCAGCCTTCCTGGTACATGACCTTCAGGGGATGTGGTCCTTGCAGGCTGAGCCAGCAGGACTTGCCTTTCCCCAGTTGCCCTGCAGAAAGTGGCAGTGAGCTGCCTTTTTTAACTGCTCCAGTGCCTGAGGGGTGGGCATGCCCACAGTGCCGTTAATTAGACTTGTAGATTTATACAGGTATAGATACAGGCCCTTCAGTCCAGCTAGTCCATGACGACAAAGATAATCAATTCAGGCCAGTCCCATTTGCTAGCATTTGGCCCAGACCCCTCCGAACTTTTCCTATCCATCTATCCTGTCCAAATGTCTCTTAAAAGTTGTTGTTGTAACTGTTTCAGCCACTTCCTCTGGCAGCACATTCCATGGAGATATGACCCTTTGTGTAATAAAGCTGACCTCGTATCCCTTCTAAACCTCTTCCCTCTCACCTTAGACCTGTGCTTCTACTTACCGATCCCTCAGTTGTGCAGAAACAAAACTCAGTGCATTCACCCTATCTACGTCCCTCATGACCTTATACACCGGTAAGGTCACGTCTCAGTCTCGTACATTAAGGAATAAAGTCCTCTCCTATCCAACGTCTCCCTATAACTTTGCTCCTCAATTCCAATAGTTGAATAACACCTTTCCAATAGCAGTGTGACCAAAACTGAACAAATACCCCCCAGTCAGGCCTCACTGGTATCCTCTACAGCCATAGTGTGAGTTTCCAATGTTTGTACCTGCTGTCCTGTGTGATAAAAGCCATTGTGCCAAAAGGCTTCTTCACCCCCTATCTATCTGTGACGCCTCACTTAGTGAAACTTGTGCTCCGAGGTCTCTCTACTCTGCACCATTCAGAAGGATCCTGATGTTCACTGTGAAAGTCCTACCTGTATTTGACTTTGAAAATGCAACATCTCACACTTAACTGAATTAGACCCTCAGCTGATCAAGATCCCCCTGTCATTTTTGATGACCTTCATTGTCCACCATCCCAATGATTTTATAGATTCCAGGAGTTATCATGCTTTTGAATCATAGAGGAACTGCAATGTATTTCCAAGTCAGGATGATGCATGGCTTGGCGAGCAACTTTCCAGATCATGGTGTTCCCATGCTTTGCTGCCCTGCTCCTTCTAACCAGTCGAATGGACAGAAGGTGCTGCCCAAAGAGCGTTGGGGAGTTGCCGCAGTGCCTCGCGTAGGTGGCACAAGCCGCTGTTACTGTGTCAGTAGTGGAGATGCATCTTAGCTCTGTCCACTGTACCAGCCATTTTCCATTCCCACACTGCACGTCTGTCCATGACCACCTCTACTGTCAAGCTGTGGCAAAACAGAAATGAGAGGAACAACACCTTGTGTTCCTCCTAGAAGATCTCCACCCTGGTGACATGAATATCAAGTCTCCAATAACCACCCCCTCCACCCCATTTCCCCCATTTTTCTTTTTTCTCTTCTCCAGTCCCCAGCCCTGTTTCTGTCCATCACTGGTGCCCCTTCTCACCTTCCCTTTATTCCGTTATCACTGTCCTAGGTTCCTTAAGGTTGTTATAGTTGGGGGTGGTAATGGGGACAAGCTCCCACTACCTATTAAATGCTCCCAATAGTATCTGTTTCAATTATCTTCTGACAACCAAGTCCAGCTCCTGGCCTTCACGTGTGGCTTAGCTACTAAGCCCAGCAGAACAATTCTACTGACAGGAGGAGGGGCAAAGGTGTGTTACTGGCACCTTAAACCCAGTTGCTTCGGGCAGATGGGGCTTGTCAGCCGTGGTTGGCAGCTCTTAAAGGAGAGGGAAAACTCTGATCTCAAGCCCCTGCCTTGGGGCTATCCCAATCAAGGGGAGGGCTTTGGGAGTAAACACCAAGGGAAAAATTCAGAGCTGGAGTCCCTAAGGCAGTCCTACGTTGAGTTCAATGCCGACTGGCAACTGCTGGTACCAAACTGTATCGGGCTCTGCCGTTCCTTTGGGTTAATCAGATGCGTGGAAAGGGGGAGCTTGCAACGTGGGCAGCAGCTTGCCCTCCATCTCGTACTGCCCAGGCTTATGTATCTAGACATCCGTGGTCAATCCTGACCGACAGAGGGCTCACTCACTCACTCACTGCCCTCTCCTATCGGATTCCATCATCTTCAGTCCTCTATCACTTCCACCTATCACCTTTCATATTCTGAAATCATTCCTACTCTCCCCTTCCCTCACCCCTTTCTCCTGGGTCCACTAATTGCTTGCTGAAAGGTGGGGGTAAAGGCTGCATCATCTTCATGTATTGATTCAGATACAGCGCAGAATATGCCCTTCCAGCCCTTCAAGCTACCCTGCCCAGTAATCCCCCGATTTAATCCTAACCTGATCACGGCACACTTTACAATGATCAGTAAGCCTACCAACCAGTGTCTTTGGACTGGGAGGAAACCAGAGTACTCGGAAGAAATGCTCGCGGCCACAGGGAAACGTACAAACTCCTTACAGGCAGCATCAGGAATTGAACCCAGGTCGCCAGTACTGTAAAGCATTATGCTAACCACTACACTATCACGCCGCCCCAACCTTGATCCTCCCTTTCCCCCAAATCTTTTTATACCGGCTATCTTTTCTCTCTCTCTCCAGGCCAAATGAAGGGTCCCAACCTGAAACAATGACTGTTCATTTCCATCCCCAGATGCTACCTGACCTGTTGAGTTTCTCCAGCATTTTGTGAACCATTGGTTGGTGATGGCAGTTAATTACCGATAGTCAGCAGTTCCCAAATATTCTCTGGACTGTTGTGATCTTAGGGACAAAGTCGAGGACCAGCTCAGCTTGTGGATTCTGTGAGGGAAGAGGAGAACTGGAGGAAGGAGGGAGGCTTTCCTTAGTTTTTCATCTCAGTAAGTTTGATGGGTTTCCATTGTTACTTCCTTAACCGACATCAGTTCAGAATCCTACAACTGGATGAAGCAGAATTTATCTGAAAATTATGATTAAGCAATGTGATGTATCCTTCTGATGGAGTTTCATGGGACTTCTGGAAGTTATAACTGAGCAAACCTGTGGGAACATAACAATAGCATGAGTTATTGGTAATGTTCCCAAATGAAGGATTACAGTGCAAGAGCATATTCTTTTATAAGGAAAGTCAACTAACCTTGGTTCGCCTTATCAATGTCAAAAGTTATGGCTTCAGCGATAAAATACTGCAGCTCCTGGAAATCGAATATTAAAAATACAGGATATGAGAAAGATCAGGCAGTGGACTGGGAACAGGAACAGATTCAATGTTCCAGGTTTCTTCAGAACTGTTTGAGTCACAGGATTATAGAGCATTCCCACATCTACCATTTCCACTGGCTGCTCATTCTACACTCACACTTGTTGTGTATCTAATATTTCAGTAATACTTGAATAATCTTATAAATATATTGTTCTTTATATAAATCATTATGGTTATATGTAAAAATATGTGAATTGTATATGTCATGGTACTACCACGTGTTACGTGTGCATCTCACAAAGTAAAGAACAAACTTAAGGCTCAGATCTTGACTCGTTGAAGAAGTTTGGCATGAGTCCCCAAATCCTCAGCAAATCAGCAAATTTGGCATGAGTCCCCAAATCCACAGGGGCACCATCAAGAGCATCCTGACCATCCGTGTCATCACCTGGTACGGGAACTGTACAGCCCTCAATCGCAGGGCACTGCAGCGAGTGGTGCAGACAGCCCAGTGCATCTGTGGATGTGAACTTTCCTCTATTTGGGACGTTTACAGCAGCAGGTGTGTATAAAGTGCCTGGAGGATCACCCCAACCATAAACTGTTCCAGCTGCTTCCGGCCAGCAAACGGTACCGCGGCATTAAGGCCAGGACCAACAGGCTCCGGGACAGCTTCTTTCACCAGGCCATCAGAATTATCAATACACACAGATCTGATTGTATAGCCGACTGTACATACATGTACACAAAACAATGAAGTATACAATCTTAGTGTTTGGGCAAGATCCTCCCACATTTCCCTTCCCTATTGCTTGTACATCCTGACAGAGACACAACATAAAGGTCTTTACTCCCTCAGGTTGTGAGATAGATGTAGAAATAAAAATTCTAATTCTAATTCTAATTCATTCTTGTTTTTCTTCCAATTAGTTTAATGTTTTGAAACTACAAAATTTAACAGTGGCAATGAGGTATTTTTAAAATGAACCCGACATGTTGAAGTAAATTTTTTTTAAAAGGCAGCAATGAACAGTAAGTAAAAATCTGTGCATTACTTGCAGAGACAGTAAAGTTAAGACGAGACACAGAACAGACAACTTAGGATTCATAAACAGTGAGTAAAGGGCTTAATGATGCACTGAGAAATCATGTGGAATTTTACAAGAAAGCATTCAGAAATGGCTCCTAACTGAAGCACAATTTACATTTAAAAAAGTAGATGAAATAGCTGTATCACTGGAAAGTACAGGCAGAGACACAATTGAGTTGCAGTCAGGAAAGAAAGTGAGCATGAATGAAATTGTAACACCTAAATAGAAACTGGCCTGGCTGAACAAACTGTTTTTCTGTTGTGGCAGGGGCTCACATACAACCAAGCTAATGCAGATTTAAAGATAAAACTTTTGGGAAAATGCAACAAAATAGGACACATACTGAGAGTATGTAGGTGGACAAAAATAAATTGACTGGAGAGAGATGAGAAAAAGATAAAAAGTCAAGACGCAGTTTCAAAAAGCTGTTGATGAAATATCTGATAAAGATGAGAGTGACACAGGACCTTAAGCTTTACAATGTGAAAACTAACTTACACCAGAAGTAAACAACAAATTAACCAATATGGAATTGAACACTGGCTCAGCTGTTTCAGTCATTTCACAAAATGAGTTTGAACAACATTTCAAAAATACTAAACTGAAACCTGCAGATATCCAACTGAAAACTTATACTGGAGAAAAGATAATTCCAGTGGGAACGACATTCAGAACAGTGAAATGCAACAACCAACAAGCCACACTGAGCTTGTATGTTTTTAAAAAACAGGAGGACCAGCATTGTGGGGGCATGATTGTTCAAGACAACTACAACTTCATTGGAGATCTATCCACGCCACATCCCCTGCAATGAAGTCAACTGAAAGTCAGTTGAGAAAGATACTGGAAGATGCCACAGCAGCTTCCAAGGATTGCACTGGAAAATGCAAGCATATCAAGGGTAAAATAGTGTTATATGAAAATGCTGTACCCAAGTTTTGCAAAGCCCATCCAGTTCCTTATACCACCTGTGATGAAATAGCCAATGAACTGGATGACATGGAGGCTGAAGGAATTCTTTCCAAGGTTAAGAGTAGCCCATGGGAAATGTCAGTGGTCCCGGTAGCCAAGAAGGACGAGCCTGTCAGGACATGTGGTAATTTTAAGGTTATGATTAACCCAGTACCGAAAGTAGACCAATACCCTTTGCCCAGGATAGAGGATAGCTTTGCAAACCTTTCTGGAGGAGAACACTTCAGCAAAGTCAACTTAGCTAAAGCCTGTCTACAGATGGAGATAGAAGAGGAGTCCAAAGTATTTCTCACCATAATCATTCACAAATGGCTTTATTGCTATAATAGGCTAAAATTTGGGGTAGGATCTGCACCTGCACTCTGGCAGAAAGCTATGGACCAGGTGCTGCGAGGCTGCCCAGGTACTCAGTGTTACCTGGATGACATCATTGTTACTGATAAGGATGACAAGGAACATCTCCAAAACCTCAAGACAGTATTAAAAAGATGAGAAGATTATGGGCTCAGAGAACGCGTGGCAAGTGTGAAATCTTTAAACCAAACATCTCTTACTGTGGTCACACTATTGACACACAAGGATTACACAAATGCGCCGAGAAAGTTCAAGCAGTGGTGGATATCTAAAGGATGTGTCCTTCACCCTATCTATACCACTTATAATTTTGTACACCTCTATGATGGTTGGTCTACGTACAAAACTTCGTCCTTGTCTGTAGTAAATTCCATGTGCCATTTTTCAGTCCATTTTCCAGCTGAGGCAAATCCCTCTGCAAGCCATGATAGCCTTCTTTACTGTCCACTATACCCCCAATCTTGGTGTCATCAGCAAATTTGCTGATCCAGTTAACAATCATCCAAATCATTGATATAGACAACAAGCATCAAAGGACCCAGCAGTGATTCCTGTGGCACACCACTAGTCACAGGCCTCCAGTCAGAGAGGCAACCATCTACGACCAGTCTCTGGCTTCTCCCACAAAGCCAATGTCTTAATCCAATTTACTACCTCATCTTGAATGCTGAGCGACTGAAACTTCTTGACCAGCCTCCCATGTGCAACCTTGTCAAATGCTTCTGAAAGTCCATGTAGACAACATCCACTGCCTTGCCTTCATCCACTTTCCTGGTAACTTTCTCAAAAAAGTCTATAAGATTGGTTAGACACGACCTACCACACACGAAGCCATGCTGACTATCCTTAATCAGTCCATGTTTATCCATATACTTACGGTATATATCCAGACCCTTAGAATACCTTCCAATAACTTTCCCACAACTGACGTCAGACTCACCGGACTTTAATTTCCTGGGTTATGTTTAGAATCTTTTTTAAACAGCAGAACAGCATTAGCTATCCTCCAGTCCTCTGGTACCTCTACCATTGCTAGGAATGTTGTAAATATTTCTGCTAGGGCCCCAGAAATTTCTGCACTTGCCTCCCATAGGGTGTGAGAGAACACCTTGTCAGGCCCTGGGGATTTATCCATCATGATTTGCCTCAGGGTAGCAAACACCCCCTCCTCTGTCATCTGTGCAGTATCCACGAAGTTGATACCGCTTTGCCTCACTTCTATAGAATCTGTGTCTGTCTCCTGAATAAATTCAGATGCAAAGAATTCATTGAAGATCTCCCTCATCTGCTTAGGCTTCACACATAGATTAACATTTTGGTCTTCCAGAGGACCAATTTCGTCCCTTGCAATCCTTTTGCTCTTAACATATCTGTAGAATCCTTTGGGATTCTCTTTCACTTTGTCTGCTAGAGCAACTTCCTGCCTTCTTTTAGCCTTCCTGATTTCCCAAGTGTTCTCTGGCATTTCCTATAGAGGTCATAAACACCTCATTTGTTCCTACCAGCCTATATCTGCTAGGCACCTCCTTTTTCTCTTAACCAGGGTCTCAATATCTCTTGAAAAGCAAGGTTCCCTACACTTGTTACCTTTATTCTTTATTCTGACAGGCACATACAAGCTTTGTACTCTCAAAATTTCATTTTTGAAGGTGTCCCACTTATCAAGTACACCTTTGCCAGAAAACAGCCCGTCCCAATCCACACTTGCCAGATCAACCCGATACCATCAAAATCGACCTTTCTCCAACCTAGAATCTCAACCTGCAGACCAGATCTATCTTTCTGCATATGTACTTTGAAACTAATGGCATTGCGGTCACTGGATGCAAAGTGTTCCCCTGCACAAACTGTTACCTGCCCTGTCTCATTCCCTAACGGCAGATCCAGTGTTGCATACTCTGTCACTGGGAATTCTCAGAATCACAATCGGGTTTATTATCACCGGCATGTGTCGTGAAATTTGTTAATTTAGCAGCAGTAGTTCAATGCAATACATGATAATATAGAAGAAATAAATTAATCAGTTACAGTATATGTATATTGAATAGATTAAAAATCATGCAAAAACCAAAATAATATATATTTAAACAGTGAGGTAGTGTCCAAGGGTTCAATGTCCATTTAGGAATTGGATGGCAGAGGGGAAGAAGCTGTTCCGGAATCGCTGAGTGTGTGCCTTCAGGCTTCTGTACCACCTTCCTGATGGTAACAGTGAGAAAAGGGCATGCCCTGGGTGCTGGGGGTCCTTAATAATGGATGCTGCCTTTCTGAGACACCTCTCCTTGAAGATGTCCTGGGTACTTTGTAGGCTAGTATCCAAGACGGAGCCGACTAAATTTATGACTCTTTGCAGCTTCTTTTGGTCTTATGTTTATCAGACAGTGATGCAGCCTGTCAGAATACTCTCCACAGTACCTCTATAGAAGTTTTTGAGTGTGTTTGTTGACATACAAAATATTTTCAAACTCCTAATGATATATTGCCTTCTTTATAGTAACGCTGTCTTGCCTTCTTTATAGCTGCATCAGTATGTTGGGACCAGGTCACGACCTCAGAGATCTTGACACCCAGGAACTTGAAACTGCTCACTCTCTCCACTTCTGGTCCCTCTATGAGGATTGGTATGTGTTCCAGTCCACTAGTTGGCATATCTCACTCTTGTACATCCTCTCATCTCCATCTAAGACTTTACCAACAATGGTTGTATCATCAGCAAATTTAAAGATGGTATTTGAGCTATGCCTAGCCACACAGTCATGTGTATAGAGAGAGTAGAGCAGTGGGCTAAGCACATTCCCCTGAGGTGCACCAATGTTGATCGTCAGCAAGGAGGAGATATCACCAATCCACACAGATTGTGATCTTCCGGTTAGGAAGTCGAGGATCCAGTTGCAGACAAAGGTACAGAAACCCAGGATTTGTAACTTCTCAATCAGAATTGAGGGAATGATGGTGTTAAATGCTGAGCTATAGTCTATGAACAGCATCCTGACATAGGTGTTTGTATTGTCCAGGTGGTCTAAAGCCGTGTAGAGAGCCATTGAGATTGCATCTGCCGTTGACCTATTGTGGTGATGGGCAAATTGCAATGGGTCCAGGTCCTCGCTGAGGGAAGAGTTCAGTCTAGTCATGACCAAATTTTCAAGGCATTTCACCACTGTAGATGTGAGTGCTACTGGGCGATAGTCATTAAGGTGGCTCACATTATTCTTCTTAGGCACTGGTATAATTGTTGCCTTTTTGAAACAAGTGAGGGCTTCTGCTCGTAGCAGTGAGAAGTTGAAAATGTCCTTGAATACTCCTGCCAGTTGGTTGGCACAGGTTTTCAGAGCTTTACCAGGTATTCCTTCTGGACCTTCCGCCATGCGAGGGTTCTCACTTTTTTAAGCCAGCCTAACATCGGCCTCTGATTCAGAGATCACGGGGGCAGTGTATGCAGTTAGGATCTTCACAGCTTTAGTTATATTCTCCCTTCCAAAGTGGGCATAGAAGACATTGAGTTCATCTGGTGGTGAAGTATTGCTGCTATTGGGTTTCATTTTGTAGGAAGTAATGTCTTGCAAACCCTGCCAATGTTGTTGTACATCTGATGTCGCCTCCAACCTTGTTTGAAATTGTCTCTTCACCCTTGAAATAGCCCTCTGCAATTCATACCTGGTTTTCTGGTACAGACCTGGGCCACCTGCATTGAATGCCACAGATCTAGCCCTCAACAGACGATGTACCTCTTGGTTCATCCACGGCTTTTGATTTGGGAATGTACAGCAAGTCTTTGTGGGCACACAGTCATCCACACAGGTTTTAATGAAGTCGGTAACCACTGCAGCATACTCATCCAGGTTCGAAGATGAATCCTTGAATATGGTCCAGACGACCGGTTCAAAGTAGTCCTGTAAGCGCTCCTGTGTTTCCCTTGTCCATACCTTCTTGGTCCTCACTACTGCTGCTGAAGTCTTCAGTCTCTGCCTACACTCAGGGAGTAGAAGACAGCCAGGTGATCAGACTTCCCGAAGTGAGGGCGTGGAATAGCACGGTAGGCATTCCTGATGGTGGTGTAGCAATGCTCTAATGTATTCTTTCCTCTAGTGATCTGTTGATGAAAACTGGTTAGTGATTTTCTCAGACTGGCCTGGTTAAAATCCCCCAAAATGGTGGTGAAGGTGTTAGGGTGCGGTGTTTTGTGACCGTTGATGCCATTGCTCAGATCATCTAAAGCCTGATTGACATTGGCCTGAGGAGCAATGTATACTGCTACCAAAATGATTATGGAAATCTCCCGTGGTAGGTAAAGTGGACAGCACTTAATTGCAAGTTATTCCAGGTCTGGTGAGCAGAATTGGGACAGCACTGATATATTTGTGCACCAAGAGGAGTTGATCATGAGGCATACTCCTCCACCTCTGCTTTTGAGAGACTACGTACCAATGAAGGAAACTTTACTGAACACATTTGACAAATTCCATCCCATCTAGTCCTTTTACAGTATGGGAGATACAGCAAAAGTTTAAAAGCACCTACTATAACAACCTTATGTTTCTTGCAACAGTCTGTGATTCTTTACAAATTTGTTCTAAATCCCTAGGACTCTTGGGTGGTCTGTAATATAGCCCCATTAATGTGGTCATACCTTTCTTATTTCCCAGATCCACCCATAATGCCTCACTAGTCGAGTTCTCCAGTCTCCAGACAGAGCACTGCTGTGACATTTTCCCTGACTGGGAATACCATCCCTCCTCCTTTAATCCCTCCCGCTCTGTCATGTCTGAAACAATGGAACCCCGGAATACTGAGCTGTCAGTCCTGCCCCGCCTGCAATCAAGTCTCACTAATGGCTCCAATATCATAATTCCAGGTGTCGATCTTTCCTACGATACTTATTGCATTGAAATATACGCAGCTCAGGACATTATTCCCACCATGCTCAACCTTTTGATTCCTGACTTTGTATGTAGGTTTAACAACATCTGTCTTAGAGGTGTACAAGATAATGAGAGGCATTGATCGTGTGGATAGTCAGAGGCTTTTTCCCAGGGCTGAAATGGCTAGCAAGAGAGGGCACAGTTTTAAGGTGCTTGGAAGTAGGAACAGAGGCGATGTCAGGGCTAAGTTTTTTACGCAGAGAGTGGTGAGTGTGTGGAATGGGCTGCCGGAGATGGTGGTGGAGGTGGAAATGACAGGGTCTTTTAAGAGACTCCTGGATGGCTACATGGAGCTTAGAAAAATAGAGGGCCATGGGTAAACCTAGGTGGTTCTAAGGTAAGGACATGTTCAGCACAGCTTTGTGGCCAAAGGGCCTGTATTGTGCTGTAGGTTTCTATGTCTCCACAAGGACTCTACTGTCTGTTCATGCACTCTGGTTCCCAACCCCCCGCCACTCCAGTTTAAACTCCTCGTGCAGCATTAGCAACCTTCCTGCTGGCCCTCCTTTTTGTACAGGTCCCACCTTCCATGGAAGAGACCCCAGTGATCTGAAAATCTTCTGGCTTCCTTTCTACACCAACTCCACGTGTTAAAATGTATAATCGTCCTAGTTCTGGCTTCACGAGCACGTGGCACGGGCAGCGATCCAGAGATCCTATCCCTGGAGATCCTGCCCTTTGACTTAGCACCCAACTCCCTGAACTCCCTATGCAGAACCTCATCACTATCCTAACAATGTCATCGACCATGACCTCTGGCTGTTCATCTCCCACTTAAGAATGCTGAGGACCATCTGAGTTGTTCTGGACCTTGGCACCCGGGAGGCAACATAGCATCTGGGAATCTCGTTCTCACCCAAAGAACCTTTTCTCCGTTCCCCTAACTAATGAATGCCCTATCACTACAGTGCGCCTCTTCCACCCCTTTCCCTTCTGAGTCACAGAGCCAGACTCAATGCCAGAGACCCAACCGCTGTAACTTTCCTCTGCCTGGTCATCTCCCCACCCCCCCAACAGTAAACAAAGTGATATACCTGTTGGGATGGCCTCAGGGGTACTCCTTACCCCCTTTCCCTTTCCTGACTGCCACCCAGTTTCCTGTGTCCTGCACCTTGGGTGTAACTACCTCTCTGTATGTCCTATCACCCCCTCAGCCTGCTGAGTGATCTGGAGTTCATCCGGTTCCAGCTCCAACTCCTTAACGCGGATTGTTAGAAGCTGCAGCTGGATGCACTTATCGCTGCCTACCCACATCCCACAAAAGGAGAATTTTACCATCCTGCCTGCCATCTCTACCTTCCTGAATGAACAGATGTAAAGAAGGGACAGAAAATAAACTTTCCCTAGAGCTTTTCTTCTTTGCCTTCTCTGACTGAAGCCTCTGAGAGCTAAAGCCTCACCACTTTGGCTCTGTCCACTCCGACTACGGCTGCTGCACTTGCTCTGGCCTTCCTTAAATTTGCTCTTGCTAATCAATCCCAAATGCCAACTGGTCACGAGTCAGAGTCCTAATGAACTGCCGTGAGCTGCTGCTGCCTTTTCCTAATCGGTTAGTGGACCTGAGTGAAAATCCCCTCTTCTCAAACTTCTGATGTCCGGATTGGTTGCTGGTCAGAGCTCCCAAATGCTGATTGGATTGGTCACTGGTCAGAGCTCCCAAATGCTGATTGGATTGGGCACTGGTCAGAGCTCCCAAATGCTGATTGGATTGGTCACTGGTCAGAGCTCCCAAATGCTGATTGGATTGGTCGCTGGTCAGAGCTCCCAAATGCTGATTGGATTGGTCGCTGGTCAGAGCTCCCAAATGCTGATTGGATTGGTCGCTGGTCAGAGCTCCCAAATGCTGATTGGATTGGTCACTGGTCAGAGCTCCCAAATGCTGATTGGATTGGTCGCTGGTCAGAGCTCCCAAATGCTGATTGGATTGGTCGCTGGTCAGAGCTCCCAAATGCTGATTGGATTGGTCGCTGGTCAGAGCTCCCAAATGCTGATTGGATTGGTCGCTGGTCAGAACTCCAAATAAGCTGCTGCAATGCATTCTATATTGAGGTGGAGTTTGTAGTTAAGTAGGGAGAAGTATTGTATATTTAATATTTCAATAATATTTGAGCAATTTGGTAAATATATTGTTTCATTAAGCATTCTTTGTTGTTGATATAATTCATTATGGTTATATGTAAAATACATGAATTGCATATGCCGTGACACTACCAAGTGAGCCTCGCTTAGAGCAAAGAACAAACTTAGCACTCACAACTCAACTCTCTTGTTTTTCTTCCAATTAGTTTAATGTTTTGAAGCTGCAGAACATAACAGCATCCCCTCATTCCCTTTAAGTATTTCACCTTTCACTTTAAACTTCCTAAGAAGGTTGGCGTCATTCAATGTCTGTGGTGAGATGCTAAAGATGTTCTATAGGTCAGTTGTGGAGAGCGCCCTCTTCTTTGTGGTGGCGTGTTGGGGAGGAAGCATTAAGAAGAGGGACGCCTCACGTCTTAATAAGCTGGTAAGGAAGGCGGGCTCTGTCGTGGGCAAAGTACTGGAGAGTTTAACATCGGTAGCTGAGCGAAGGGCGCTGAGTAGGCTACGGTCAATTATGGATAACTCTGAACATCCTCCACATAGCACCATCCAGAGACAGAGAAGCAGTTTCAGCGACAGGTTACTATCGATGCAATGCTCCTCAGACAGGATGAAGAGGTCAATACTCCCCAATGCCATTAGGCTTTACAATTCTACCGCCAGGACTTAAGAACTTTTTAAAAGCTATTATTAATGCTTTTGAGATAGTGATTTAGATGCATATCATATTTTTTTACTGAGTTAAGTATTGTATGTAATTAGTTTTGCTACAAGTGTATGGGACATTGGAAAAAAGTTGGAATTTCCCCATGGGGATGAATAAAGTATCTATCTATCTATCTATCTATCTAGTGTCACCCAACCCCAGGGGAAAAAGCCTGCATGATTGAGTCTGTCTATACCCCTTGTAATTGTACAAGATGTCCCCTCGTTCTCCTGCAGTCCGAATTCTTGTGTGCCTTGAGCGTAAAGCTTGTGTTGAGAATTATAAACAGAGTAGAGGCAGAAATACACTGTAGAAGAGCTGTCTTCTCTCAAGCAGACATTGTACTGGGGTGCAGTCATTCCTGAAGTAATACATAATTATAGGGATTATCAACCCACTTCTGATACTATGATAGAATAGGTTGTGTGCACACGTTTTCTAACGTGCACATGACTTAACAAGAAGAATATTTATTGTCCATTCTCACCTGCCCCTAAACAGAGTAGTTCGGTCAGACAGTTCAAAGTTGGCAGTGCTGCTGTGGGTCTGGAGTCATACAGATAAGACTGGCTAAGGGTAGCAGATTCCTTCCTCTGGACGAATTTTTATCATAATCTAATAATTAAGAGAGTTAAGGGCACTGTGCATGTTATTCAAAATCAAAGCTCAGTTTATTGGCTTATGCACACATGAATGGCTTAAAAACAACAAAATTAGTGTCTTGGAGTGGCCAAGTCAGAGTCCAGACCTCAATCCAATTGAGAATTTATGGCTGGCCTTGAAAAGGGTTGTTCACTCTTGATCCCCATGCAATCTGACAGAGCTTCAGCAGTTTTGTAAAGCAGAATGGGGAAAAATTGCAGTGTCCAGATGTGCAAAGCTGATAGAGACCTATCCACACAGACTCAAGGCTGTAATTGCTGCCAAAAGTGCATCTACTAAATACTGAGTTGAAGGGGGTTAATATTTATGCAAACAATTATTTTGTTTAATAATTGTAATAAATTTAGACCAATTTGTAGAATTTTGTTTTCACTTTGACACAAAAGAATCTTTTCTGTTGATCAGTGTCCAAAAAGCCAAATTAAATTCACTGTGATTCAATGTTGTAAAACAATAAAACATGAAAACTTCCGGGGGCGGGGGGTAAATACATTTTATGGGCATCGTATATGTTTGCACAGATGCAATGAAAAACTTACTTACAGCAGCATCACAGGCGCAGAGCATCAAATATGTATGTATACCATAACCTGATTAAAAATGGAGATTGTTTGTATATTAAGTTTGCAGAGGGCACAGCTGCGGAGAGTGAAGAGGACTGTCAAAAGATACAGCAAGGATATGGGCAGAGAGATGGCAGATGGAGTTTAATCTGAGTAAGTGTGAGGGGAAAGTATAAAGTTCAATGAAAGGATTCTTACCAGCATTGGTGTACAGCAAGATATGTGTCCAAATCCATAGTTCCCGGAAAGTGGCAACGCAAGCTGATAGAATACAAAGAAGGCAGATGGCATGCTTGCCTTCATTGCCAGGGGCCTAGAAGATGTCTTGACAGATGTCTCAAGACAGTCTTGAGGTCAAGTTGCAGCTACTGTTATACAGAACTTCAATTAGGCTGTACTTGGAGTATTGCATGCAGTTCTGGTCACCTCATACCAGGAAGGGTGTCGGGGCTTTGGGGAGGGTGCAGAAGAGGTTCACCAGGATGCTGCCTGGATGAGAGAGCATGTACTTTAAGGACAGGCTGGATAAACCTGGGTTGCTTTGTCTGAAATGTTGGAGGCTGAGAGGAGACCTGATGGAACTGCATAAAATTGTGAGAGGCAAGTCAACAGGGTAGACAGTCAGAATCTTCTATCCAATCATTAGGCAGCATAGCTTTAGGATGAGAGGAAACGTTTAAAGACAATGTGCAGGGCAAGTACTTTTTTTTACACAGAGATTGGTGGATGGGCTTCCTGGGTTATTAGTGGAAGCAGGCGTGATAGAGGCATTTAATTGACTCTTAGACACATGAATATACGGGGAAAAGGTTCATGCACAGGCAGAAGGGATTAGTTGATTTTGGCATTTGTGAGCCAAAGGGCCTTTTGCTGCACTGTTCTGTGCTTCCCTCTATGATGCGGTTTGAACTTGAGTGTCTGAGTTGTCCCAGATCTTAAGGTTACTAGGCACCAGTTAACCACTGCAGCTTCACAGTATCCAACGATCTGCCACAATCCATCAGTTATCAGCTCTCACAGATAGTTCTTTGACGTAAAACTTAATGGAGTTTTCTGATTCCAGGCAAGGGTTGATACAAATGTCTTTGTCCTCTCTGTGTACATGGCTTGCTTTCATCTCAGCTTCAAAAGGAATTTGGATAAATATTTAAAATGGAAATGGATTACAAGGAGAGGATAGTGGGAACAGAGGAGAGGGACTAATGTGCTAATCTCCTCCTGAAGAGCAGCAGAGACAGGATTTAGAACGCCTATGAATTCACAGTTATACTAAAAACCAGAAACTTCCTACGTGGGAGCTCTGTAGGATTTGAAGTTCAAAGGATTCAAATGAAGGCTTCCAGGAACCCACCAGAACCTCATTCCTTTCTCTTTTGGGGTCTGAGTGTTGTCCGCAACACCAATATTTCTTGCTCGTCAATAATTACCCCTGAGGTGGTGGTGGGCACTGCTGTCCTGGACATTTAGCCCTGCTGTTGGAAGAGGAAGTTCCAGGAGTTGGCCTCAGCAATGATGGAGGAGTAGGGATACATTTCCAATGAAGGATGGGGTGTGACGGAGGGGAATCTATAAGGGTTAGCATTGCCATGTGCTTGTTGCTCTTGTCGTTGATGGTACAGCTCACAGGATTGGAAAGGGGCTGTCCGAGTGGTCTGGGCGACCAAGAGCAGTGCACTTTGGAGGGGATGGGCACGGCAGCTGGCAGAGGGGGGACCCCTTTGTTCAAGCACAATCAGCTTCAGGCGTCAGCACTGTTCTTGTATTCTGCCGCCTGACTCTTGCAGGGGGCATCAGCAGCTTCTTGTGAAAAACATCCAAAATAAACTGGCAGAGGGAGCACACATTGAATGGAAAACACATGGAGCGTGGGATTTCCACAAGAAAAGTGTGGCTGAAATATCTGAAGGATATTTCACTGGGGTGGTGGAGGGGATGGACAGTGCAATGCTGATTTGCACAATAGTGCCTGGAGAATGAAGACATCACTGGTAACTCTGCCTCTCCAAAGATTGTTTGACCAGTTCAGGGCATTCATCTGAGTTTGTTGTTTTCTCCAGGAGTTAGAGTGAACGTCGATTGCTTCATGGCTTCAGTCAAAGCGAGGATTAGGCCTCAAGCCACGCTTGCTTACAGCCAGCCGAGAGAGAGGCGTTGGAGTTGGTGTGCTCCACTGTAGTGCTGGGGCGGTGAGGCATGGCGTCCGGGCTGGAGTCAGGGCAGCTCCCAGCCTTCGCTTGGCAGAAGACAAGCTATGTTGTGTTCGGTTTGCAGATTGTTGCAACATTCATGGACCCCGGGTCTTGGGCTGTGTATTTTTCCTCTTGACTGTATGTTTACAGCTATTGTAATTATATGTGGTATGTGTGACTGTTGGTACTGTGTTTTGTACCTTGGCCCCAGAGGAACACTGTTTTGTTCGGCTGTATTCATGGGTTGTTGTGTGCGGTTGAATGAGAATTAAACTTGAACAGAGCATAAAACAGAAACATGAGAACAAGAGCAGGAACAGACCATCCAGCCCTTCATTCTGCTCCGTCACGTAATACAATCAGAGCTGATCTATCTCAACATCATCTTCCTGTCCTATCTCGTTATCCCTCAACTCCTCTAAAATCCAAGAGACTATTGAACACTGCCTTTAACAACTGAGCCTTAGTCCTCTGGGATAGAAAATCCAAAGTTTCACCAACTTAGTGGTGGATTGGATTCGAAACAGACTTGGCCATAGAAAGCAGACGGCTGTCATAGGTACTCAGACTGGAGACCAATGACCATCTTCGGGGATTAATGCGGCGACCTCTGTCGTCTGTGGTATGTATAAAGCACAAAATGCATACTACACGCAACCTTGAGATTCATCTTCTTGCAGGCAGCCATGAAAACAAAGAAATATAACCTGTTTAAAAATAACCCTCACAAAAAAGAACAAATCATGCAAACAGTAAACAGTGAAAGAACACACAGAACCCTAACGGGGACAGTTCAGCGACGTGCTGATGCTTGTGGGCCACACCTGTACGGGCAGCTTAATGTCAAAGTGTCTTGATCAAATCGCACAAATAGTTTAAAAAAAAAGCAAAGCACACGGCAGAGTCCCCGAAAGCGAGTCCACAGCTGTGAACTTGACTTGGGTGAAAATGCAGGTGGGCAGGAGATTAGTAAGTTTGCAGACAACATGAAACCTGGCAAAACTATGGATGGTGAGGAATTTATCAAAGGATGCAGTTGGAAATGTGGCTGAAGAAATGGTAGATTTCTCAATTGTTTCTACTGATTTCACATACCACAGCTGCAACATAGCACCTGCTCCTCCAGGATTTAGAGTATTTATTTAATTAAATTAATCAAGTTAGATAATTCTGTCACCCTTCAAGCCTCTATACACGACAGTTCATGCTCCATGGATTCTGCAGCGCCAGTGCACGGGTACGTCTTGTACAGGTACTGCCTCACGGTGCCTGTGGCCCTCTGTTCATTCGCTTCCTCTATTGCTGTCTGTGTGGAGTTTGAATGTTCTCCCAGTGACCGGCTTTCCTCCCTTCTACGACTCAAAGATGCGCAGGTCAGTTGTTTAATTAGCTGCTGTAAGTGACCCCTTTACGTGCCCCTTCCAACTGGTTTTGTACAGTCACCATGATATTCAGTCCCCTGGATCAGATTGTGAATGGCTGCAGACCAAACGTTGAACTCTCTGGGACACATGAGTCACAGCTTGCCAACCCGTGGAAGGCTTCATTAATTCCCATGCTTTGCTTTCTGTCTATTAACATATTCTCAATCCATAGCTCTAGGTGCCCCCAATTCAGAGTGCTCTAAACTAGTTGACCATTTTTGAATTTAGATACAACATGTTACTTTCTGTAACGTCCACCATCTCCAGTGGGATCCTTCCATTGAGCACGTCTTCCCCTTTCATCCATCCCCACAGCTTTCTGTGTGACTTCCTTGTCCACTCATAGCTCCCTCCTGGTATTGTCCCTTCAAGCGTGACGCGTGCTACACCCGTCCCTACACCTTCTCCATCACCACAAATCTTTCCAGGTGAGGTGAAAGTTCACCTGCAAGTCTGTTGGGGTTATCTGGTGCTCCCGGTGCGGCCTCCTCTACGTCAGTGAGACCAGATGCAGGTCGAGGGACCACTTCATTATCTACCTTTGCTCTGTTTGCTGCAAAGGGCAGGATCTCCCAGAGGCGAACCTATTTCACTTCAAATTCTGATTGCCATAGTGACACGTCTGTCCATGGCCTCCTCTATTGTCACAATGAGGCCAAACTCAGGTTGGAGGAACAACACCTCTTATTCCATCTGGGTAGCCTCCAGCCTGATGACATTAACATCCATTTCTCCAACTTCCGGTAATTTCCCTCCCCCTCCTTCTTTTTCCATTGGCCACTTATCTGAGAAAGGATGTGCTGACATTGGAGAGGGTTAAATGTGGTTCACAAAAAAGGATTCCTGGATTGAAAGATAAGAGTGTTTGATGGCTCCAGGCCTGTACTCGCTGGAATTTAGAACAATGGGGTATCTCATTGAAACCTATTGAATATTGAAAGGCCTTGATAGAGTGGATGTTGAGGGGATGATTCCTATAGTGGGCAGGTCCAAGACCAGAGGGCACAGCTTCAAAATAGAGGGACATCCATTTAGAACAGAGATGAAGAGGGATTTATTTCGCCAGAGGGTGGTGATCAATGTTCCCTCTAATTTTCAGTAGTCAGCAAAAATCTTATGTAGGTTTACAAAATATTTGGCATAAAACTGTACAGAGTATCAACAAAGTAACATACATATTCTGTTAACTAGTTAACAGAAACATTTAGCTAAAAGATTATTCTCAATAAGTATAATTAATAATTACTACATTATTTTAGGTAACTAACCTTTTGTGCGCACATTAATTTCCTTAGAGCGCTGGTTGAAAAACGGGAGTGTGCGCGCACAGCTTAGAGGTAACATAGGTGGTGAATCTGTGGAATTTGTTGCCACACGTGGCTGTTGAGTGTATTTAAAGTGCGGGTTGACATACAAGTCAGGGTGTGAAAGGTCATGGGGAGAAGGCAGGAGAATAGGAATGAGAGGGAAATGGATCAGCCATGATTACATGGCGGAGCAGACTCGACAGGCCGAATGGCCGTAATTCTGCTCCACTGTCTTTTGGCCTTACCTTGAAGCCTGCGGGGACAGTGGGCTGCTTTAGGGAGATAGTAAAGATGGAGTATTAAGGAATGTACTGGAACAGAGGGAGGTAGAAATAAAAGCACACAATTCGAATTGATTGAAAGCAGTGTCACTGGTAGACAGGGAGGTTAAAAAGAAGGCATTTAGCATGCTGGCCTTCGTCAGTCAGGCCATTGAGTAGAACAGTTCGGACATCAAGTTGCAGTTGTACAAGTCACTGGTGAGGCCACACTTGAAGAGTTGTTTGGTTACCCTATTCCAGAGAAGATGTTATTAAATTGGAAAGAGTGCAGAGACTTACAAGAATGTTGTCAGGACTACAGGGCCGGAGTAATAGGGAAAGGTTGCTCAGGCCAAAGCTTTATTCCTTGATATGCAGGAGAAAGAGGGGTGACCTGATAGAACTGTTCACATTTGAGAGGCAGACATAAGTTAGATGGCACCAGTTTTTCTCCAGGGTGGAGAAGTCTAAAGCTTAGGGGCATAGATTTCTAGTGAGAGGGGGATGATCTAAAAGGGGCAAATTTTTCCATGCAGAAGGCAGTACCTATATGGAACAGCTGCCAGAGGGAATGGTTGAGGCAGATAGAATAGTAACATTTATACAACTGTTGATAGGTACACAGAGGGGCAAGGCTTAGAGGGAAACGGGGCCCAACACAGGATTAGCTGGGTGGACACTGTGGCTGGCATGGACTTACTGGGCCGAAGGGCCTGCATCTTTGCTGTGTTGATTGACGACTTTAAAAGTTTAAACGCTGACTGATGCAGGACTGGGAGACCCAGGTAACGGGCTGAAGGATGGACACAGACAAGAAATTGCCCGAGATCAGTGGAGGGTGAAATCCAGGACTGTCCGCTGTGCAAGGGTGCAAAAAAATCCCACAACACCTGATTTCCTTTGAAACCTTTTATTTCCGTGAATACAAAAAATAGTTTTTGTGGCCGATAAATTAGCACTTTATGTTACATACATTCTGTCACGGTAGATTTATATATGTGATGCTTCAATGAAAGTCTGATGATACCAAAGGGTGGCAAGCCAACAACTTGTAAAAAAACGTCTACCTTGGGTCTGCCTCTTACTTTGTTTCAGACAGAGCACCTTAAAAACAATTCAAATTACAGGCCAATATTAGATTCAATTGAATAATTTCAGTACATTAAAGTTTATTCTTTTAAATCGGATTTCTCAGCTACCTATCAAAACAAGTGGATCTGTTGACTTCCCGATACCAGTTTACAGACAACACTCCAGGTGACAGGCCCAGGCTGGGAGACGCAGGGCTGTCATACAGAAAAATTACAATGAATCTTCATGCAGGCTTGTGGAATGCAATTTCCAAATTAAAAAAAAATCTGTTTGCAGCAGCAGACGGAGTTTGCTGACTGTACCATACAAGGCGAGTTGAGGGCAGTGATGTGTCGTAGAAGTGAGGGAATCCCTCCTGTATTAAGACTTTGGGAACACTACTTATATGGGCACAGCAGGCATACATTCAGCTGGGGGATTTTAGTGGTTGATTTCAGTGGGTTAACTCCTACTAGTTATAGCACAGTATACTGCAGCCAACAGAAAGACTAAGCAAAGACACACTAGGAGCAACCCTCTAGCTAATACAGGAAACACAACAGTTGACAGATGAACATGTTAGGGAATCCACCACCTTAAAGCAGACCAAGAATTAGGAATTGTAATGATTCCTTGTCTCCTTGAAGGATGGTGCTTTTCTGTGCTTCCTGTGTTTAAGACTCTTTACTGAGCGTAGCTTTGGGAACACAGGGTGGAATTCCTTTGAACAGTTTAATTGCTTTCCAAAATCAGATACTGAAAAGTGAACAACAGGATTCAAGGGAGCAAATAACGGAACTGTGCACAAACCACTTCTCAACTATTTGAATCATAGAATATCGTTTGAATCATAGAACAACATAGAATAAAACAGCCAAAGTAAATGCAGGAACGTTTAGGTGGGCTGCCTCAGTTCCTGGAGGAAGCAGATTAACTTCTAAGCATCACTCTCAGATCGGCAGACAATCAGTAGTGAAAAAGCATTGATCAGTTCTGCAGTAACGCAAAGATTCCTCTGCTCACCTGCCAATCTCTTCTCTTTATCAATGCCTGGAGAATCCACAGTTTTTCTGTCTTCCTACTTTAGTCTAGTAGGGCAGACTCACACTTCAGTAACACTTTCTGTACACAAATTGCTTTCTGCCGCACACTATAACATGCGGTCTGGCCATATTAATCTTGCTCTGTAGACTTCCCTGATTTGTATTTAGTGCATGCAAGCCTTGGGAGTACAGGAAGCCAATACTAAACTACCATATTCTGGGCTACAATCTATAATTGGATAAATCCTAGGTAATGCAATGTTCCATCTCCTCAGTGTACAAACCATCAGGTTCCCAATGGCTCAAATTCTGAAAGTATTGAGATCCTTGTGATACAACACGTGTTTGGTTGACAGTGTCCATCATCTAGCTCTCTTCTTCACGCAGCTCTGAAGGCAGGAACTTGTACTGTTGTTGGCGGATTTGTGCGAGTTTCTTTCGAGCTTCTTCCAGCTCTTTCTCCTTCCTCAGCATTTCCTCCTGGGCAGCGATGATCTGCACACAAGACAAGCACGTCACCTGCATCAAGTTACCTCCACTTTAAAGCAAAGTACTTGCAAGCAACAACATCAGGCTGCTGTGGCAGACAAGGAAGAGATTGCTGAGGTCGTTTAAATCTTCACAGGCATAAGTGAGCAGGCAAATGAAGCCCCTGTTTCCAGAAGGGCAGCAGGGAGAAACTTGGCAATTACAGACCTGTAAGCTTACTGATGTTTTGGAAAGGCAGGGTCTAATCAGAGACAGTCACCATGGGTTTGTCAGGGACAGGTCCTGTCTCACAAATCAATCTGAACTTTCTGAAGTGTATTGGATCAGGGCAGTGCAGTAGATGTGATGTATGTGGTCTTCAGCAAGGCCTTTGACCAGGTCTCACATGGGAGACTGGTCCTAAAGAATAGGGCCCATGGAATCAAGGGCAATTTGGCAAATTGGATCCAAACCTGCCTTGGCAATAGGAGACAGGGTTTTACTGATTGGATGTGGTGTAACTAGCGGTGTTCCATGGGGACCAATGCTGAAATTCTTGCTGTTTGTAATATACGTTAATAATCTGGATGTGGATGTGGGAGGCAGAATCAGTAATAGCATGAAAACTGGTAGATCGTTGACAGTGGAGAATGGTGGTCTTAGGGTAATTGGCTGATATCAATGTGTTGGTGAAAGGAGCTGAAAAATGGCAGATGAAGTTTAATCCTGAGGTGATTAACCTAATGTGAGGTGAATCCTCTAGGGAAAATTGAGGAATAGATGGATATTAGTGTGCAAGTCCGAAGATTCTTGGAGGTAGCAGATCAGGTAGATGGTGTGGTTAGCAAAGGATGCTAGCCTTTGTTAGTTAGGGCACAGGTAGGTTCTAATTCAAGCTCCACTTTTACTGAACTTTCATCATAAAACATAATTTGACAAGCAGCCACAGATTGGAATGAAATGTGTGTAGGCTTGATCAATGAGGCAGTATAGATTAGGAAGGGAATTTGACCCACCACTACCACAATGGGTGGAACATTTATAAACCGGGAAGACTAAACAACCGAGGGGACAGTTGTCTTGGAGGCCACAGGCCGGGAAAAGGTCAGAGGCAAAGCCACGTGGAACAAGGAGGGGATTTTTAAGATCAAAGCATTGCTGCAAGAAGACCCAGTGAAATGTCTTGCTCTGAAGTCACTACTACAGGGGCTGAGGGCAAAATAATCAGGACATTGTGAAGCAAGAACCTTGGAACACCTGTGTGTGAAGCAAATCCCGGTGCAAACCCATGCACTGCCCACTGCTCCCTGTTGCAATTCCTGATACGAACCTGAGCAATTCCACCCACAAATCGTGTCTTGACGACAATATTTTCCTCATCGGGTTTGTCGAACGCCGCCTTTTGAGCTGCTCTGACAAGGTTGTCTGACGCCCGCTTCACAGCGTTCCCTGCTGTCTGCAAACAAAACAATCGGGTTCTTATCAGTGCCTCTGCGATGTGCAGGAGCATAGTTAATGAGAACCAACTGGCTCCACTAACTTCTTGGGCTAAAATCGGTATCGCCACACATCGTTCCTTACAACAGTACTCTACAAGAACAGGCTGCTTTAGGTTTGGTCATGTGCAATGAAGCAGGGTTGATGAAAGATCACAATATGGGGAAATTCCACAAACACTTTGAGGAGAAACATCCAGGGTCCATTATCCATTTAAAGAGGGGCATTTACAAAGGTGTGAATGTAGAGATGTCTAGCATGGATGGGGTAAATAGAATCAGGGTAAGGCCAATGAATGAACAGTGGCAGGTATTTCTAGAGCTCAGCAGATATCTACCCCCTTGATCACAGGGAGAAGGGTGAATGATCTGTGGTTAACAAAGGTGTGTGGGGGGGTAGTTAATCAAAGACAATATCAATTCAAAGACAAAGAAAAATGGTAAGGGCTAGTGAAAGACCAGTAGATTAGGAATTTCACAAGAACCAGGGACTAAATCATTAATGAGGAAGAAATAAAATCTGAAAGGAAGCTGGCATGTAAAGTCATATTCTGGTAGTATACAGAGAGTGAATGGTAGGGATGGCAGGGAGACTGATGCACAGAGACCTTAAGGAGCAAGTCCATCGTAGGCTGGAAGTGGCTGGGTAAAGGAGGATTTAGGATGTCTGCCTTATAAACCAAGGGATTAAGGGTAAGAGTTGGGTTGTGATGTTACAGCTGTACAAAACTTTGGTCAGACTGCACTCAGAATAGTGAGCACAGCTCGGCTCATCGCACTTCTGGAATGATGTGGTGGCAACAGAGAGCATGAAGAAGGAATCCAGCAGGATGTGTCTGGAAAGGAGTTAAAAGGAGAGGTTGCACAGGCTATGCTTATTCTCACTAGAATGTAGGAGGCTGAGAGGAAACCTTCTTGAGGGTCATAAAATAATGGAGGGTATTCACTCAGTAGCCTCTTTATTAGCTATGTCCGTGTACCGGCTCGTTGTAGATAAGTAACCTGGAAAGGGTGGACTATACCCCAGGTTTCTGAAAGAGGCAGCTGAAGAGATTGTGAAAGCATTACTAATGATCCTTCATGAATCACTAGATTCTGGAATGGTTCCAGAGGTCTGGGGAATTTCACTCTAAGAAGGGAGGGAGGCAGAAAAGAGGAAATTATAGGCCAGTTAGACAGATTTCAGTGACTGGGAAGATGATGGAGACCATTACTAAAGAACAAGTTTCAGGGTACTTTGTGGCACTTAATAACATTAGCCAAAGTCAGCATGGTTTCTTTAAGGAAATTTTGCCTGACAAATCTGTTAGAATTCTTTGAGGAAATAACAGGCATAATAGACAAGGGAGAGTCTGTGGATGTTGTGTACTTGGATTTTCAGAATGCCTTTGACAAAGTGCCTCACATTAGGCTGCTTAACTATATAAGAGGCCATGGTATTACATGAAAGATACTAGCGTGGATAGATGATTGGCTGACTGGCAGGAGGCAAAAAGTCGGAATAAAGGGGGCCTATTCTGGTTGGCTGCCGGAGACTAGTGGCGTTCTGCAGGAGCCATTATCGGGACTTCTTTTCACGTTATGTCAACAATTGAGATGAAATAATGGTTTTGTGACTAAGCTTGTGGACAATAGGTGGAGGGGCAGAGAAAGCAGGGGGTTTGCAGAAGGACTTGGACTGATTGGGGCAAATGGGCAAAGAAGTAGGAGATGGAATACAGTGTAGGGAAGTGCATGGCCATAGGAGATGGAATACAGTGTAGGGAAGTGCATGGCCATAGGAGATGGAATACAGTGTAGGGAAGTGCATGGCCATAGGAGATGGAATACAGTGTAGGGAAGTGCATGGCCATAGGAGATGGAATACAGTGTAGGGAAGTGCATGGCCATAGGAGATGGAATACAGTGTAGGGAAGTGCATGGCCATAGGAGATGGAATACAGTGTAGGGAAGTGCATGGCCATAGGAGATGGAATACAGTGTAGGGAAGTGCATGGCCATAGGAGATGGAATACAGTGTAGGGAAGTGCATGGCCATAGGAGATGGAATACAGTGTAGGGAAGTGCATGGCCATAGGAGATGGAATACAGTGTAGGGAAGTGCATGGCCATAGGAGATGGAATACAGTGTAGGGAAGTGCATGGCCATAGGAGATGGAATACAGTGTAGGGAAGTGCATGGCCATAGGAGATGGAATACAGTGTAGGGAAGTGCATGGCCATAGGAGATGGAATACAGTGTAGGGAAGTGCATGGCCATGGGAGATGGAATACAGTGTAGGGAAGTGCATGGCCATGGGAGATGGAATACAGTGTAGGGAAGTGCATGGCCATAGGAGATGGAATACAGTGTAGGGAAGTGCATGGCCATGCACGATGGCACAGACTAACTTCTAAATGGGGAGAAAATTTTACAAATAAGGGGACTTGGGAGTCCATGTGCAGTATTTCCTAAAGGTCAACTTGCAAGTTGAATCAGTGGTAAGGATGGCAAATGCAGTGATAGCATTCATTTCAGGAGAGCTAGAATATAAAAGTCGGTGTAATGCTGACGTTTTATAAGGCACTGGTCAGACCACACTTGTAGAGTATTAGGGCAGTTTTGGGCCCCTTATCTAAGAAATAATGTGATGGCATTGGAGAGGGTCCAGAGGAGGTTCATGAGAATGATTCCAGGAATGAAAGGGTTAACATATGGGGAGCATTTGATGGGTCTGGACCTGTACTCGCTGGAGTTTAGAAGAATTGGGGGGGGGGGGGGGGGAGAGAGAATCTCAATGATACTTATCAACAGTGAAAAGCCTAGACAGAGTAGATGTGGAGAGTATGTCTCCCATGGTGGGTGAGTTTACAACCAGAGGGCACAGCCTGAGAATAGAGGGATGTCCACTTAGAACAGGCAGTGACTGGGGAGACAAGTGGCACACGAGCCTTTGTTGCAAGAAGATTGGAGATTAGAAATTGGGGGGGGGGAAAAAAGAAAGAAAGAAAGAAATTGGGAAGTATCATTATTATTTTATGGGTGATAGTTAAGGCCACACCTGGACAACTGTGCACAGTTATAGCTGGATGGTCACAGTCTTTTTCCCAGGGTAGTAGAGTTTAAAACTAGAGGGCCCATGTTGAAAGTAAGTGGGGAAGGTTTAAAAGGGGTCTGACGGGGAAACGTTTAAAGGGAAAACTTCTCCACACAAAGGGTGGTGGGGTACATGAAACAAGCTGCCAGAGGAAGTGAAAGTGGCAGGTACAACTAGAACATTTAAAAGACATTTAGAAAGGTACATGGATAGGAAAAGCTTAGAAGGATATGGATCTTTTGCAGACAAGTGGGACTAGCTTAGTAACACTGCTTGGCTGGCTCGGACAAGATGGGCCAAAGGGCCTGTTTCCATGCTATATACAGTAACTCTGTGGCAATGAGGAAGTACTGGCATTGGAGATGGCCCAAAACAGATTGATGAGGCTAATTCCTGGGTGAGGATTATCAGTCGACAAAAGAAATTTGATCAATATTCTCTGAAGTTTAGAAGAATGAGTGTAAGCTCGTTGAGGTGTTTCTACTGCCAGGAGTCTTGAAGGAGGCACTTGGTTAAACGATTAGGGGACAGTTATTTAAAACAGGAGTGTCCAGGGCTTGCTGCAGAGCATCTGTCTTGAATATTCGACCCTAGATGGTTGTGAAGACTAGATTATGGGGATACTCAGAGAAGAAGTAGATGTGTCCTACTCACATCCTCTCTCAACCTCTGCTAGAACACAGAACCATCCACACAATCCAGACTCTGACCAACGTAGAGACAGTCATCTCTTCAATTCACACCGAGCCATAATACATCCCAGCCTACACTCACCCAGCAGAAAGCAATGTGCAATCATGTGCAGCTAGCGGCAATCCCTCAAGTACTGGAGGGAAGCATGCCAACTTCTGCACGGGTTGATTTAAGAACTGGACTCCTGCTGGTAAATCCTAGACATCCGAGTGTTTTCTTGGCCAAAAGTGTCTTCCCTTTCAGCTCAGCTCCCCTGGCTCAACAACCGGACCAGTCTTAGTTCTGAAAAATTCTGCTTTCCTGCCACAACCATCATATTACCTGGGGAAGAGTAGAATTCCTAAATGCCCATAGTCACAGGTGCAACAGCTTATGGTCAGTGTGCCAGGAAACATATCTTGTGTAAAGAAGTGGTTCCAGGTACCATCCCTAACACTGCAGCTCGATTTCAATTAGCCTCATTGTCTCGTCTTAAACTCCCATCAATATTGGAAACAGTCCATCCACAAAATAACCATTATCAAAGGAACTGCCATTTGTTTTGTCTTCGACATCTCAGTTAAGCCACCCTTTAGAATTCTGCACTCAACAGACTACAAGATTAGTTGGTGTTATTTCTCCCTGGTGAAGCTACACCCATCCCCAGTGGTCAGAAGAACCTCACTTAGGAACAGTATCTAAAGCTGAAAGTGAGTCTCTCAGATGAACATCTTCAAACACCCTGAAGCGTTCCATCATCTACACAGCAGAAGGCAGGGTACAACGGAACACTCTCCAGTGGTCCGGATAAATGCAGCTCCAAACACCTCTCAACAAACTCAGCGCACCATCCGGGTCACACCACACCCTCACCCCTCCCTCATCGCTACAACTGCCATGTGCACTACCTGACCAATCCACTGAGACAGTACCTCCTAAACCCAGAACCCCCAGGAGCAAAAGGGATATGGACTGTCGGCCGGGGGGCACACCACCAACTACAGGCTCCCCTCCTATTCACTCGGACATGTCTCGTTCCATCGTCACTGGGTCTCACACTCATCAGAAGCATCACTTTGGGAGGTGAGCACCACACACAAAATACTGGAGATACTCTGCAGGTCCGGCTGCATCTATGGCAGTCAATGTTCTGGGTCGAGACCCTTCATCAGGACTGGAAAGGAAGGGGCAGAAGCCAGAATAAGTAGCAGGGGAGAGGAGGAGTACAAGCTGGCAGGAAGTAGGTGAGATTATGCGAGGGGGAAGGTGGGATGAAGTTAGAAGGGATAGGTGGAAGAGATAAAGGGCCAAAGGTGGAGTAATGTTCACAATGGCACTAGACAGCGGCTTCTTCGAGCTCATCTGTGGAAACAGCTTAATTTCTACTTTTAATGGCTCTCTTTTTCCTTTTCAAGATGGATGGACTTCCCACAGCTGCACTCAAACTCGGGTCTCTGTGGTGACGGTATCCACTCTTGGGGCTTGCCAACCGTCGCTTTTCAATAACCCAAGCACGCGGGCTAGAAGATGAGCGCGTCTTTGGGGTTCCGAGGCTTTGTGGCCCTGGGGACAAGCCGATGCTATGCCGGCCGGTGCCACTGACTGAAACGTCGCGGGAGAAAACGGAATATCGGACCGGCTGTCAGAGGGCTCTGTATTCGGATTGCTCTCTCTCTCTCTCTCGGTGGGGAAGAGTTTGTTGCCGATTACTGAGTCAGAGAACTTGGAAAAGTGGCAGACTTTAACACCTTAGATCAGTGTTGTTTTTGTTTCGTTAGTCTTCCCTGTGTGACACCTCTCTGCCTCTTTATTAGAGAGCCTGTGGTGTGTTGAATTGTTGGATGATCGATTAGTTTTTGTTGGGGGCTTTGGTGGGTGGAGGGTGCTGTTGCCTTTTACTGAAATAAGTGGAGGAGGAGGAGGATTGATGCTTGTGCGTGGGAGGGAGGGAGTGGGGGGGCTTTGGGGTTCTAACATTTCTACTGTCGCATTCTGCGGGGTACCCTTCAGTTTTCGAGGGTTCTCTGATATTAAATGGAACTGTGAACTGCTGACGTGTGGAGATGAATCACAGGGTGAGCTGGGAGGGTCCTGAGCCGAATGGAGCGACACGACTTACCTGGAGCCGCTGCATCGCCTCGGAGTCCGAGTCCGCCTTCACCTTACAGGCCACCAGCAGCTGCGCGGTCGAGGCGGCCACCTGCTTGGCCGACGAGATGAGCTTCTCCTCGCTGGCGTGACCCTGTACACAGGCGTTGGCTGCCTCACACAGGTTGCTTGTTGCAGCAGCCACCATCCGGGCCTGGGGGGGAAGGAAGAGGGCGGGGTGGGGAGAGGGCGGGGTGGGAGTGGGGTGGGGAGAGGGCGGGGTGGGGAGAGGGCGGGAGTTGGGGGAGAGAGTGGGGTAGGAATGGGGGGAAACAAGAGGACGGGGTGGGAGTGGGGTGGGGAGAGGAAGAGAGTTGGAGGGAGCGGGTGGGGTAGGAATGGGGGAGACAAGAGGGCAGGGTGGGAGTGAGGGGGAGAGGGCGGGAGTTGGGGGGAGAGGGCGGGAGTTGGGGGAGGGCGGGAGTTGGGGGGGCGGGAGTGGGGAAGGGGAGAGGGTGGGGTAGGAATGGGGGGGAGACAAGAGGGCAGGGTGGGAGTGAGGGGGAGAGGGCGGGAGTTGGGGGTGCGGGAGTGGGGAAGGGGAGAGGGTGGGGTAGGAATGGGGGGGAGACAAGAGGACAGAGTGGGGTGGGGAGAGGAAGAGAGTTGAGGGGAGAGGAAGAGAGTTGGGGGAGAGGAAGAAAGTTGGAGGGAGAGGGTGGGGTAGGAATGGGGGGACGAGGATGGGGTGGGAGTGGGGTGGGGAGAGGATGGGGTGGGAGTGGGGTGGGGAGAGGGCGGGAGTTGGCGAGAGGGAGAGAGTTGGGGGAGAGGAAGAGAGTTGGGGGAGTGGAAGAGAGTTGGGGGAGAGGGTGGGGTAGGAATGGGGGGAGACAAGGGGATCGGGTGAGAGTGAGGGGGAGAGGGTGGTTGGGGGAGAGGGCGGGAGTGGGGAGGGAGAGAGTGATACAGGGAAGGAGAGAGAGAAAATTTACAACCAGTGGTTAGTCATCTTGGCAGGAGATATGAGTTCACTATTGGTTCAATACTGCAGACTGGAAACACATGATGAAGGACTTTTCGATGACAATCTAAAGGGGCAGGAGCTGAGTAAACGACTGCATGCTGAGACACAGAACCCAAGTAATAACTGATAGTCCTTGGGTTGAATACTGCATTTTCCGGTTGCAGATAAACCCACTCCCCAAGTTTCCTTCACGCTCCCATTGGAACACCCAGGATGGCTCTCCCTTTGTTCCCCTTTTCCATTCCTCCTGCGCTCCTCGCTGAGACTCACCACCTTCCCCCCACTGGTTCCATCCTCACCCATGTAATGATCTATCTGGAAATCTTAACCAACATTGGAAGAACTCAGCGAGTCAGGCAGCATCTGTGGAGGGGAATAAACGGTTGATGATTTGGGCTGAGAACTTTCATCAGGATGGAAAGGGCACAGAAGCCCGAATAAGAAGGTGGGGGTGAGGCGAAGGGGAGGAGAACAAACTGGCTGGTGGTGGGTGAGACCAAGTGAGGGGAAGATAGGTGGGTGGGGGGGGAGGTGAAGATAGGTGGAAGGGCTGAAGGTGGAACCTAATAGAAGATAGTGGGCAATGGAAGCAAGAAATCTATCCACAACAGTACCATGAAGTTTAAGTGGTTCAATATACTCAGCCCTCAAGACTGTAAAAAGAACACCTACTGCAGAGATGAGACCTTGAGACCACTGGCCGTCATCCACAGCATTGGCAAGGATAGCTCCCACCTGCAGGCAGATACAGAAACTCCAGTTAGCCTGTGGCACCCAGCTGCCGGAGATCAGGATGGCTTCTTCAGGATAAGTTAGTTCACACTCACCTTTCCCTGGGCAACCAGCTCCCGCTGAGCGGCAGAAGCAGACTTCACCAGTGCGCTGGTGGCAGCCGCAATCGATTTAGCAGCTTCAAGAATCTGCTCCTCAAAGTCCAGGGTCTCATCTGCTTGCTACAGAGGAAGTGAACAATTCATTACAGAGAGCCGGCAACAAGGAAAGTCGTCACAGAGCAGAATCAGTTCAGCAAGTTCCACCCAGAGCACCAGGCACAGTACGCTGCACTGGCACCCAGACACTGTAACATGCAGCACTCTGGATCCCCAGGAAGCCCTGCACATGGAGGGACAGTCCCTATGCAAACTGCACACTGTGCTATTGACTCACACGGGCTCCCATGCAATGGGGCACAGGGAGACTGACAGTCAGGACAGGGAGACAGGACTGACCCAGCTCTAGTGTGCATTGTACATGCTCTGACAGACTCCATACACTGCACAAAACAGCGCAGTGAACAGCGCCAGGCTCCAAGCACCAAAGCACGCTGAGGGTCCCTCTGCCACAGTCCCCCACAATAATGGAGTGAGATATGACAGAACTCCTTACAACTCAGCACATCAATTGTGCACCGCATCTACAACTGCACTGGACTCCATGCAAAACATTCCTCATTGCAGCAAACTCCCCTGCACAACAGCACACACGGTATCTGGCTTCTTGGTACAGCAGACCTGCGCTGGACAGAACCCCATGCCCCACGGCCCCATGCACTTCAGTGGGAAGACCCATGCAGAGCAGTCCTTTGTGTAACAAACTCCCATGCACTATGCCTGTAATCGTGACAACTCCCATGCACTATGCCTGTAATCGTGACAACTCCCATGCACTATGCCTGTAATCGTGACAACTCCCATGCACTATGCCTGTAATCGTGACAACTCCCATGCACTGCAGATTACTGTGGCACAGGTTCCCAGGCACCACAGAGCAACTTGTTCAGCAGCCCATTCGCTGGAATTCATGCTGCCATTCCACGCAAAATGATCAAAACCTGACTTCTCTTTAAGTTGCTTGCTATCTTCAGAACAGAGTAACATAGACCCAGTCACAGCACTATTTTGTGTATAGTTTCTCCTTTAAACTCTACAAATAAGCTGCTGCCCTCCACACCTTGAGCGCACAATGCCAGCAGGGTTACTTACTCAGGAATCAAGTCATAATTACTCTAATTTTTTTTCTCTCTGCTCAAGAACAAAAACCATCCAATTGCTATTCCTTTTTATTGCTGTGACAAATCTCTGTACCCAGGAGACAGGGCAGGACACTATAGCAATATGTTTGATATATAGTTGACTTTAGTAACAACCTAATATATCAAACATATCACACAGCGTCTTGCAGGAAGCATCGACATTTTATTCAGCTCCAAGAGGGAAAGATACATGTCTAATATCACATCCCCAGCACAAGCTGTGGCACGACAGCAACAGCTGAGGATAACTGTGGTAACCAGTAGACTGGATAGTCTGGAGATCCTCACCAAACTATGCAGATTCATGTTTGAGCAGCTACTGTGCATGGCGTGAAGGCCCAGTCTTTGGGCACAAGGCCTGTTACTCACCCTGGGCTTGGCCCTTGGTTTCAGCTGCTCCAGTTTCTTGGCAGCAGCCTCGATGGACGCCGCTGCTCCCAGCAGCTCTGCCTCGGCAATAACCGTCGGATCTTCAGGATCCACCCACTCTATGCCTGCGGAAGGCAAAACGTTCCGTGAAATCCTTCTGACTGGAATCTCAAATATCGGGTTAAGTGTTTGGTGCTTACACTACCTTTGAGTGGAGGTGGGTTAGAATCAAAGGGAGGAATCAATTTCTGCGAAAGGGAGAGTGTGCTCCAACCTCATTCACTGGCCCTTTCCCCATCCGACTGGTCTGTACTTGAGAACACAATTCCCCACCTCCAGGAGAACTCAGTGAAATAAATAGCTCCAGGGTCCCTTCATATTCAGAGCTGGCAAATCTCTCAGAGAGCATGTTATGATACACTTCTCCAATTTTCTCTCGTGTACCATTGTAATTTGGAGCTGAGATCATCTTTGACTAGTGAATTAGAAACAGTACTAACGTTTTTTTTATAGGGAAAAGGACGAATCCTGTTGCTTACTTATGTATATTCATTGTTTTCACTCTGAATAAAAGTACAACAAACACTTGAAAAAAAGAATTTCAGAAAACCTGTTCAAAAATTAATATTAACCTTTCAGAAAGACACTTAGAACATAGAACAGTATAGCACAGAACAGGTCCTCAGCTCATGATGCTGTGCTGATCTTGGAACCCACTCTAAGATTAATCTGACTCTTCCCTCCCAGATAGACCTTTCATCTATGGATCTATTCAAGAGTCTCTTAAACATCCCGTATCTGCCTCTACCGCCAGTTCTGGAAGGGCATTCCACACACCTAACACTCTGAAAAATAAATATTCATGGCAGCACTCAACTACAGACGGTGTTTACAGTGCTCACTCACAAACAGAAGAAAAATATAAGCAGAGCAAAGCCAATGGCAATTGGCCCAACTGTTTACTATCCAAATACTGATGCGCGAACCAGATCTGCAAGGGTTTCCCATGATGAGTTCCTGCAACCGTCTAGCTGGTGCCAAGCCAGCATGAGATGTTTCCTCCGAAAACTGCTCTCTGGTTGTAAAAAGATAATATTTTGCTTCATTTGGCAGTAAAGATCATCGTTATGTATCTTTCTATTACGGATAGGGTTTAAAGTGTCAAGGGTGACACTGCATGTCATGTGCCAACAAAGTTTCTTTCTCATGCCAGAGGTTCACCACTCCTACTCTATACGCTTTCTATTAATTAGGAAAATCAAGTTGGTGGCAGATCCCAAGAGAAGGAATTTGTAGAAAACCTACTCGGTGGCTTTTTAGAGCCGATTGTGGTGGAGCCCACTAAGGAAAAGACAATTCTCTCTTGGATGTGATGTAAAGAACCAGATTTGATCAGGGAGCTTAAAGTAAAGGAACCTTCGGGAGGTAGTGATCATATTATGATAGAATTCATCCTGCAGTTTGAAAATTGGATACATTAGTATTACAATTGAGTAAAGGTAACTACAAAGGGCCCAAGAGAGGAGCTGGCCAAAGTTGATTGGAAGGGAATATGAGCACTGATGATGGTAGAGCAGCCATGGACGAGGTTCCTGGAAGAAATTTGGAAGATGCAGTGAAGCAGCAGCATTCTACAGGGAAGATGAGGCAACCGTGGCAGAAGAGGGAAGTCCAAGACAGCATAAAAGCAATAGAGAGGGCATGCAATATCACAACAGTAATGGGAAGCAAGAGGATTGGGAAGTTTTTAAAAAACAACACAAGGCAACTAATAAAGCAATATGGAGAGAAAAGATGAAATATAAAGATAAGTTCAGCTATATTATAAAGGAGGATGCCAAAAGTTTTTTCAGATGTATGAAGAATGTTAGAGGCAAGAGTGGACATCCAGCTGTTGGAAAATGACGCTGGAGAGGTGGTCATGGGGAAGAGAGAAATTGCCAATAAACTGAAAAGGTATTTTGTGTCAGTCTTTGAGCGTCAGGAGACAGAAATGAGGCAGTTGCTATTACTACGGAGAAGGTGCTTGGGAAGTTGAAATGTTCAGAAGAAGATAAGTTGCTGGACCAGATGGACTACAACCCCAGGGTTCAGGAAGAGGTGGCTGAAGAGATTGTGGAGGCATTAGTGATGATCTTTCAAGAATCACCAGATTCTGGGATTGTTCTGGAGAACTGGAAAATCGCAAATGTCACTCCACTCTTTAGGAAGGCTGAAGGGTAGAAGACAGGAAATTATAAGCCAGTTCCCTTGACTTCAGTGGTTGGACAGATGTTGGAGTCTATTATTAAGGATGAGGTTACAGTGTACTTAGAGGCACATGATAAAATAGGCCCAAGACAACATGGTTTCCTTAAGGGGAAATCTTGCCTGACAAATCAGTTGGAATTCTTTAAGGAAGTAACAGGTAGAATAAATAAAGGAGAGTCAGTGGATATTGTTTACTTGGATTTTCAGAAAGCTTTGACAAGGTACTGCACATAAGGCTGCTAAAAAGAACAGAGGCCATCATGGTATTCCAGGAAAAATAATGAGATACACAGAACATTGGCTGACTGGCAGAGGCAAAGACTGGTAATAAAGAGAGACTTTTCTGGTTAGCTGCTGGTGACTAGTGGTGTTATGTGGAGAAGAAAGAACAAAGTGGTGGAGAGGGAAAATAGATCAGCCATGATCGCATGGTAGAGTAGTCTTGATAAGCTGTATCCTAATTCTGTTCCAATATCTTATGGCTTTATACTTTAAAAAATGTTGAAGCATACTGAAAAGGAAGATATTTCAAAAATAGCTTTTGAAAGGCAATTATGTATTTTCCAGGAAAAGCAAAAAAGGGCCACAGAAATCATTGGCCAGTGAGCCTGGTGTCAGTAGTGAGTAACTGGAGGGAAACTGTGAGTATCTAAGGGAAAGGACAGATAATTATTTGGTTAAACAGGGCCTAATTATGGATAATCAACATGGCTTTGTGTACAGAATGTCATATCTAACCAATCTTATTATTTTTTGAGATTATCAGGAAACCTGATGAAGGAAAGTCAATGGATGCAGTCTATATGGACTTTAAAAAGGCCTTTGACAAGGTCCTATATGGGAAGTTGGTCGAGAAGGTTCAGTTGCTTGGCATTCAGGATGAGTTAAATAAATTGGATTTGACATTGGCTTTGTGGGAGAGGTCGAAGAGTGGTTGTAGATGGTTGGCTCTCTGACTGGAACCTTGTGACTAGTGGTGTGCCCAGGGATCGCAGCTGGGTTCGTCGTTGTTCGACATCAATAATCTGGATGATAATATGGTAAACTGGATAAGCAGATTTGTGGATGACACCAAGGTTGGGACATAGTAGACAATGAGGAAGGCTATCAAATCAGCTGGAAGAATGGGCTGAAAAGTGGCAGATGCAATTTAATGCAGATGTGTGAGGTGTTGTATTTTGGGAGGACAAACCAGGGTAGGACTTGCACAGTGAGTGGCAGGGCACCATGGAATGCAACGTGACAGAAGGATCCGGGAATATAGACCCATAAACACTTGAAAGTGGTGTCACGGGTCGTAAAAACAGCTTTTGGCACACTGGCCTTCGTAAGTCAAAGTATTAAGTACAGAAATTGTATAAGATGTTGTTCAGCATCGTGTGCAATTCTAGTGACGTACCTACAGGAAAGATGTAAACAAAGTTGAAAGAGTACAGAGAAAATTTACAAGGAAGTTGCAAGAACTGGAGGACCTGAGTTATAAAGGAAAGATTGAATAGGTTAGGACTTCATTCCTTAGAACGTTGAAGATCGAGGAAGATTTGATAGAGGTGTACGAAATTATGAGGATTATAGATAGGGTAAATGCAAGCAGGCTTTTTCCCACTAAGGTTGGGTGAGGCTAGAACTTAGAGGTCATGGGCTAATGATGAAAGGTGAAATGTTTAAGGGGAACATGAGGGTGAAATTCTTCATTCAGATGATGGTGGGAGTGTGGAACGAGCGGCCAATGGAAGTGGTGGATGAGGGGTCGATTTCAACGTTTAAGAGAAGTTTGGATATGTACAAAGATGGGAGGGGTATAGTCCAGGTGCAGGTCAATGGAACTAGGTAGTACAGGTTTCCCCCGCTACCCGAAGGTAGAGCATTCCTATGAAACAGTTTGTAAGCAAAAATGGCGTAAAGCGAAGAAGCAATTACCATTAATTTATATGGGAACATTTTTGAGCGTTCCCGGATTCAAAAAATAACCTACCAAATCAAACCAAATAACACATAAAACCTAAAATAACACAAACATATAGTAAAAGCAGGAATGATATGATAAATATAGAGCCTATATAAAGTAGAAATGTTGTATGTATGGTGTAGTTTCACTTATCAAAATCGGGAAGACAATGAGCCAAAATCGATTTGGAGAAAAAAAAAATCGGCACGTACACGCCTACGCACGTACATGCATGTGCACACAACTGCCCGCACAAGGCTTCACGCTCATGGTAGTCTTTCTCGGGGTAAACACACGTATAAAGCAGGTGTCTTTTTTTCATAAAAGTGAAAATCCTCTTTGGTTAGCAAAACAGGTACTAATGTAGGTCTTTTGTAACAGCAAGCTGTCGTAAAGTGAACGTTCGAAAAACGGGGGCCACCTGTACTGTAATATGAAACTCCATAACTCCATGGAGGTAATGGGATTAACTGGACAGTTATTTTAAAGAGCTCCTGCTGCCAAGTGGTAAAGTTCACAGGATGGTCCAATCAACACCACCCCACCCAATCAATTCTCTCTCAAATAAAATCAACAAATTGTTTACTTCATTAGTGACCACATCTGCCAGATGCTTCAGTGCTTTGTAGTGAAATAGACAGTTAAATATCCTAAAATGAGAAACATTAAAACAAATGGAACTCATTTTGTTCTTGCTGTTCTCCCTGAACTCATTTCCTGACAAACTACAGCACCATTCAGGGGAAGAGAAGGGCAATTGAGATGTGGGGGGTGGGGGGTGAGGGAGTTATTTTTAAACAGTGGAACTCACTGGCTGAGGAGCTGCTGGAATCAGATACAACTGCTCCATTTAAGAGACATTCAGACAGGCTCACAAAGGGTATGTGTGAGGTTGGACTGGTTAAGGTGGGTAATTGGCATGGACACGGTGGATCAAAAGGCCCGCACAGAACTCTGTTTTATTTAGAGATACACCATGGTCCAGGTGGCTATTTGAGCGGTGCTGCCCAGCCACCCACTGACTTAACCCCAGCCTAATCACAGGACAACTAGCTATCCTACTCCTCATACAGCTTTGGATTGTGGAAGGAAACCCGGAGGATCCTGAGGAAGTCCCGCTCACACACGGGAAGGAATGTACAGACTTGTTTACAAAGGACTCCAGAGCTGAAGCATGAAGTTTGATTACCTGAGCTGCAAAACGGTTGCACTAACCGCTACGTCACTGTGGCGCCCTACGACGCTATCTACAGTGACAGCCTCCAGCGCTATCTACGACGCTTCACCTGTAACCTCTTATACCTTCGTGATTCAAGCGCTCACCTAGATAATCATTCAATGAGGTAAGAGCTCCTGCCTTCATCACTCTTAGGCAGACAATACCTGACCGTAATTTTGTACACATCTCCCAGGTCCCCGTCAGCCTTCTCTGCTGTAGGGAAAACCAGTCTCTCCTCACAACTGGAGGCTCTCTCTCATGCAATCTCCTTTCCATTCTCCAGAAGTCACGTCCATCCCGCAGTGCAGAAGCAAAAATTGAACAGCAGCCCAATGAATGACATAGCAAGTTGCACCAAAATTCCCTGCTTCCTACATTCTACGCTGTGACTTAATGCTGCCACCTTCTGGAATCTACAAAGGTACACAGTAGTCCTTCTGTTCCCAAGTATTCCTGATTGTGTGCCCTATGCTTAATGGTCCTTTCAAATTGACTACTTCACACTTATCAGCATTAACTTCCAATTCTGTGAATGGAAAAACCTTCGAAACTAGTGGATACAGCCCAGTCCATCACAGGTAAAACCCTCCCCAACAATGAGTACGGTTACAAGGGGCACTGTCGCAGGAAAGCAGCATCCATCATCCGGGACCCCCACCACCCAGGCCATTCTCTCTTCTTGCTGCTGCCATCAAGGAGGTGGTATAGGAGTCTCAAGTCCCACACCCCCCAAGTTCAGGAACAGTTGTTACCCCTCAACCATCAGGCTCTTGAACCAGAGGGGATAACCTCACTCACCCCAACACTGAACTGATTCCACAACCTATGGACTCACTTTTAAGGACTCTATAACTCATGTTCTTGATATTTATTAATTATTGTCATTTTCTTCTTTTCTGTATTTGCACAGTTTGTTGTCTTTTGCACACTGGTTGTTTGTCCATCTCTGTGATGTTCAATTTTTTCATTGATTCTTTCGTGGTTCTTTGTACTTACAATGAATGCCCACAAGAAAATTAATCTCTGGGTTGTATATGGTGACATACATGTGCTTTGATAAAAATTTACTTTGCTCATTGAACTTTTGCTCTGCCATCTTGCCATATCATCCTCCTTACTACCAACAACACAACCCATTTTGAGTCACCTGCAAATTCATTAATCACACCTCCAACACTCATGTTCAAATCGTTAATGTGTATAACAGACAAAAAAGGGCCCAAGACCTGGTTCCTCAGGTACAACACTGCTCTGAAAAGAGCTGTGATTAGTAGGATCACAGATGAAATAAAAGCTGTTTCAGGCGACATGGATGAGTTGGTAAGGTGGACAGGGCAATGGTAAAATGCTGAAAAAAAGTGAGCTGATGCATTTTGAAATAACTAGTAGGGCTTGGATATTCAGAATGAATGTAACAAGCCCGAAACCACTGAAGAAGTGAGGACCTTTGGTGTACATGCAGGTAGTCAAGGCAGATGAGAGGACCCACAGGATACGCGTCCTGGTTAGCAGGGTGAAGCTGGTGAAGGACGCTGACTATTGCAGGCTCAGGAGCACTGGATTAACCAGGCCAAGCACCTGCAATTAATTCGTGTCACTGCTTCTGCATACAATGCACAGGCCCACTGGAGCGATTAAGACTAGAGTGAAAGGCAGGAAGCCAAAATAGGATCACGTACACAGGTTATTTTGATGTGCCTTGTTGTACTGCCAAGAATGTCTGTGACCAACAATTCTCCTTTGGTCACAAGTTCAGCAGTTGACGAGCTCTGCAGTATAAAACGTTGTACGGATGTACCTCTGAGATACGTGTCGGCAAACTGAAGCACATGGAAGAGGCACTGGTCCACAAACCATTCACCCCTCAATCACAACTTCAAGCTGAAGACCTGTGCATTGATTCCTAGCTGAGACTCCAGTGAGTAGTACTGTGGCAGTTCTCTACCATTGCAGGAGATCAGACTTTAAACTGTAACTCTGCAGGTCTTGTAATGAACGTAAATGATAGGGACACTATCCGTGTGGGAGTACATTCAGTATTTATTCCTCTACCAAAACAGCAGTCGCGTACACACAAAATGCTGGAGGAACTCAGCAGGCTAGGCAGAATCTATGATAAAAAAGTCAACAGTCAACATTTCAGGCTGAGACCCTTCACCCAAAATGTTGGCTGTTTACTCTTTTCCATAGATGCTGCCTGGCCTGCTGAGTTCCTCCAGCATTTTGTGTGTATTCCTGTGATTTCCAGCATCTGCAGATTTTCTCGTATGTCATGTACGCTAGAGCTGTTTCTGGGAGCACGCTTCGTGCTTGCAGGCTGTGACACCTCCTACACTTCAAAAAATAAATTATTACCTGTAAATCTCCTTTGGGAATTCCAAATCTATGAACATAGAAATCTACAGCACACTACAGGTCCTTTGGCACACAATATTATGCCGACCATGTAACCTACTCTAGAAATGGCCTAGAATTTCACTTGCACCTAGTCCTCTATTTTTCTAAGCTCCACGTACCTATCTAAGAGACTCTTAAAAGACCCTATTGTATCCACCTCTACCACCATTGCTGGCAGTGCATTTCACACACCCACCACTCTGTGTGAAAAACTTACCCCTGACATCCCCTCTGTACCTACTTCCAAGCACCTTAAAACTATGACCCCTCATGTTAGCCATTTCAGCCCTGGTATAAAGCTTTTGGCTATCCACAGGATCAATGCCTCTCATCATCTTATCAGGTCACCGCTCATCCTCCCGTTTCTCAAAGGAGAAAAGGCCAAGTTCACTCAACCTATTCTCATAAGGCATGCTCTCTAATCCAGGCAACATCCTTGTAAATCTCCCCTTCCTATGTATTGTGCTGTAAGTATTTTATGTTTCTAATATCCACGTCCTTCCTGTAGTGAGGTGACCAGAACTGAGCACAGTACTCCCAAGTGGGGTCTGACCAGGTTCTTATATAGCTGTAACATTACCTCTCGGCTCTTAAACTCAATGCCATGGTTGATGAAGGCCAACACACCATACACCTTCTTAACCACAGAGTCAACCTGCGCAGAAACTTTGAGTGCCCTATGGACTTGGACCCCAAGATCCCTCTGATCCTCCACGTGAGGGTTAGGATTCTGGAACTGTGAGGCATTGGCTCGGGGTCCACTAGTCATCAGCTGCCTTTAAAAGTCAAATCACCCAGCTCTTGCTTATCACTTTACTCATTACATCATAAAAGGACACCAAAAAAATGGTCAGACCTCATTTCTTTTTCATAAAACCATCTTATTATGATTTTCTAGAATGTTCAAATACTTCCCTTCCTCCATTATACTAATAGAGGAAGGAAGTTTTCAGCTTCAAACATCAGGAAGCTGTTAATGAGATTGCAGGGGGAAGGAAACCACAATATCACAGAACGGTGACTACACAGGAGGTGGCTATTTAGCTTTCTGAATCAAGGCTGATTCTCTGGACAAACATTGCCCCTCTCCACCATTTTCCTGTAGCCCTACAATTTCTGTTATTTCAAGAACACATCCTGTAAAAGCCATATAGATCCGCCTGCAGTACTCCCCCAGGCAATACATTCCAGATGGAAGCTCAAAGCTGCATTAAATCCCCTCCCTGCATCGTGCTCGGTTCTATATTATATTCCGTTGTTCTTGGACGCCTGACCCTCTCACCAACAGGAACAAGTTTGTCTCCTCATTATCTTGAGCACTGCTAGTCAAATCCCCTCTCAACGTCCCCGGCCGATCCGGACTTTCACAGTGGCCATTCCCAAAACTCATGAGAAACTGCACTTGGGCAGAGCAGAGGGGATGGAAGGAAAATAATAGAAAGAGTTTGGGTTTGGAGGGGAGAATAGGAATATTATTCATTTGGCAAAGCGTTAATCCAAAAAATATATAAAACATAAGAGAGCGGATGCAAACTGGCAGGAAGGGCATGTGAACCTCCTGTTAACGTGCTCAGAGCGACTCCCTGCCTCTGTGCTTCAGAGGAAGAGTGACGGAGGGAACCTGTTGCAGGTTTAAGTTAGAGACTCCAAACATGAATGAAGGAGTCCAGAGCAGTCTTCCAATAAAAGCAGGACAATGTGGTCGGTGAAAGATGCTAACTTTGACGCTCCCGTCCATCCCATGTGTCATGTTTAAAATGAGCTACAGTTGTTTCCACTGGACTGTCACCAGAGACTTGTCCAATCAGTCCCACTATGGCAGCTGGTGAACCTAGCCCAATGCCCGAGGGCCTCTCCGCTCCACACGCAGAGAGACATTAACACAGCTCTTTACACATTCCAGTTAGGAGTGAGCACTCAGAGCAGTGTGCAAGTCCAGCTCCCAATCCCTCACTGGAATTAACTGGACTAGTCGTTGGATCAGAATGGAAGAACAGCGGATGGTATGCCAGCTGTCAGTTAGTACACTGCAAAACTCCATCGTCTGCAGCACACGTGCACCTCTGCAAGACAGGGCTGAACACTGGCAGCTCTGACTGAAATCACCAGTTCTGGCCAGCAGGAGTGTAACAGAGGTGGGACCACTGACTGGCAGCACAACACAGTGACAGTGACAGGCAGTGTGAGGGCTCTGGTATCACCAGCGCTAAGGCAACACAGTGACAGTGTGCCAGACAGTGAAGGCACTCCAGTGTCAACTCTGGCAGGAAACACAGGGAGTGTGACAGGCAGTGAGAGGATCCTGGGAAACATCATTATAGGATGGCAGAGTGAGATTTTAAATGGAAATACACTGACAGGGAAATCAAGATGGAAAACAGAGGCAGAGTTACACTCTGATGTACAAATCGCTCACTTTTGCAAACTCACTTCAATTGGAATTATACTCTGCTCCCTCATTAGAGATTGAATGCTTTTCATTATTTACAATAACGGAAGGTAAATCTGGTTAATCCATCTATGTAGTTCTTAGGCTCTCAAGCTTATTAAGCTGGGGCATGGAGTACAAAAGTAAACTCTGGGGTTAAGGCAGAAGTCAGGGACAATGGCTGCACTTGGCTCATTCATATTGTGAGCGGGCATAGGACTGATACCGACGCAATGCCAAGGAATGAGAGATTTGAGCAATTGGATCTCATTCACCAGGGCAAAGAGTGATTTGTTAGACTAACTCAGAATGGTAAAAGAGACAGTGTTTTGGGTTGAGAATGATAAGAGGTCAGGCTGCAGATTTCAACTACAAAGGAACAGAGAGAGGCACTAAAATAACTTTTTGCAAACCAAGGAAATTTGTTGGAATTGGAAAACCATAAGACAAGGAGTAAAAATGGAACAGACCAAGAATAATTTTTTCAGAAGGTAAAGGTACAGAGCAGAACTTGCATCACTCCCCATAATTTTGGTGAATAGTGGAAGTCATGTAGAGACAGGTTGAAGGTGGGGTAAATGTGATCGATGGTATTTACAAACGTACTCAATAGAAATGCCCACCTCATAGGCTGAAGCCCAGGGAATAAAAGGGGCTGCAGCAGCACCATGGACAGTAAACTGGCTGAGTGAGCAGGACTCCACAGCCTCTTGCCAAACCTGCAGCAGTGGACAGGGTACACTGACCCATAGGGGTTACTTTGTCAAACATGTCTTGTTCAGGCCGTCTGGGGCACACATCCCAAATCGGCAGCTAACAGAGAACCTGCAAATGTGTGAACTGTGCAAATAGTTATTACGGACGTAGTGATAGGCCGGTAAAGAAGTAGCAAATGAAACTTAGTACTGAGAACTGCGAAGTAGCAGTCTGCTGCGTCAATATAAACTAGGAGACTCGCTTTGAGAGGAGTAAAAGATCAAAGATGCTAGAGTTCATGTCCATAAATTGTCGATGGTGACATGGCAGTAAAGGGAAGTTGTTAAAAGCAGACAGAATTCTAGACTCTTTAAATAGAGAAAGGAACAAAAATAGTCAAGTTGAAGCTTCTGTGATTCATAATAGATAGTTTCAAAAACATTAACTGAGTCTGGAACTGGCATTGAGGAGGAAACTCTGCAGGCACAGATGAAAAAGGAGAAAATGACCCTTCTTTGTATAGCAAATTATCTGGTTACATGCAAGTACCTTTAGAATGTTCCGCGCATTAGAGAAATGCATGTAAATTTAAACTGGGAGCTTGGGAAGAACTCGGCGCATTGCTACCTGGCTTGTGGAGGCCACAGAACCTAGAGCTCTCAACCCTGACCCCATGCTGACCTTTCATGGCTTCGGCCGACTGGATCAGTTCGGTGACGGCAGCTGCGACGCGCTTCGAGTACGCAGACAACTGAAGCTTCTGCTCGGCTGTGGGCTTCTGAACAACCTGTTTCAAAGCAAAGCCAGACTTTTGACATTCTCCAACGGTTAAGTAGCACGGAAAAAGTGATGACGGGTTTACAAAGCTAAGTATAAACAGAATGATCAGGAATTCGGAGAATTCAGACTGACACAGAACAGAGAACTAACACTTACATAGAACAGTCCAGCACAGTACAGTTCCTTCCACCCATGATGTTTACTCTTCTCCAAGATCAATCTACCCTAGGTGATCCCCAATCTATTTCATGCCTTGGACCAATACTATTAAACAAGTGGTCTGTGGACCCCAGGTTGGGAACCCCTGATCTAACGATACCCTCCCACCTTACTTTCATCAATGTGCCTATCTAAGAATCTCTTAAGTGTCCCTAATATTTCTTTCTCTACTACTGCCTCTGGCACCCACCTACTATTCTCTGCATAAGAACATGACTTCTGACAGTCTCCCCTAATACGTTTCTCCTAGCACCTTAAACGTATGCCTTCTTGTATAACCATTGCTGCCTTGGGAAAGAGTCTCTGGCTGTCCACTCAATCTGTGCCTCTCATCATCGTATACACCTCTAACAGGTCACTGCTCATCCTCACTTACTGAAAAGAGAGAAGCCCTAGCTTGTTCAACCTTTCTTTGTAAGACATGCTCTCCAATCCAGGCAACGTCCTAGTAAATCTCCTCTGCACACTCTCTGAAGCTTCCACATCCTACGTAACCACTTCACATAGTTTCTCCAAAATCCCTCAGATTTGCTTGCAAATCCTGGAAATCTGATGGCCTATCTCAATAATTCTCAGAAAGCTACATCGCTGTGTACTTTGTTCTAGGTAATCCACACGAAGCCAGGCTGACCCACTCACCGCAAGGACGTGCTCCAGCAGTTCCATGTATCCCACGGTGCATTCAGTGGCTGAATGCAAGGCCCGACCTCGCACATCCTCACTCACTGCCGAATGGTATGCCGCTTGCTACCGAGGGAAACACATTTGCACTTTAATGCTGATTGACCAAAAGCAAGCCAGAAATCAGACTGGTGACCGAAGAGACTGACAAATACCTTGCAAGCTGTCAGCATGTCGACAATTGCCTTGCGACTCAGGTTGGCAGTTGCTATCACTTCATCCTGGCGACAGGAGTTCCCTGCGGCCACTGCCTTGGCAGTGGCAGTTGTGATACCTTTTGTCATTCGAATGAATTCTTCCGGGGTATGAGTCTTGGCTGGCACCTCTTTTGATTGGAAAACCTGGAATTTAAGTCAAGATCCAGCATGAAGGCTTCACGTTATATCACATATAAGTTATGTCAGAGGACCAATGACTGTGGGGCAGTTGTCAATGGACCAATAGCTATATGATAGTGCTGGTATCTGTGGACCAATGCCTGTGGGGCATTTGTCAATGGACCAATAGCTGTGGGGCAGTTGTCAGTGGACCAATGGCTGTGGGGCAGTTGTCAGTGGACCAATGGCTGTGGGGCAGTCATCTTTCAGTCAGGTTAAGACCAGTCTCACGTGACAGATAAGAATTTGAATTTACAATGCCTGGAAATGAAATGATTTCCTAATGGAAGGTCATGTCCAATGAATTGTGTAGGGAGGTCACAGGGTACGTCATTTTGGCCAGAACATTTGCTGTGGATGACATAGATTTTAGCAGCACTTTAACAAGATGTGTGCTGATCAATACAAATCAAATTCAGTCCAAACTTGACTGAGTGTAGGTTACAAAGGTAATGACTGATGGGCATTGTTGTGATTGGAAGCAGTTCATGGGATTCAGTATTCTCTCCCCTTGCTATAGATTATTGACTGACAAAAAAGTTAGCTGGTAATGCAAAAATTGGCTGTGAACTTGACAGTAAAGAGTAACACTTTAGACTGCAGGAAAATGTATGGCCGACAGCAGAACACTGTCCCACGATCAGCTCCAATTCTCGACCAACTTGCCAATTAAAGCACTGAGCAAGATTGAAACCAAAGAGGATAAGAGTGGAAGAGATTTGGGTGTCCAGTGCCGTTTGCCTGCATTTGGCTGGTCTCCCCTTCCCTCTCACTCGCTGCTGCTGGAGGAAGGTGCAAGAGTCTTGGGTTTCGGACAAGGTTCGATTGGTGTGGTTTGTGGATTGGACTTGTTTCTAGAGGACTCTGCAATTCATGTTATATGGGCTTCTGATTTCTGGTTACAAAATCACTATTCTGCACAATTTACCTGGGGCAGCCTGGCTCTGCGGCCTGCAGTCAATGCACGCCACAGAATCAAACTGCACTGGAATGAACTAAACTCAACATTCCTAAACTCGCTTCTGTGTGTTATTCACATTTTTTTTGCCATTTCTGCAATTTGTTCTTATTTTTCATGCGTTGTTGTTTCCTATTTTCTTTGAATGGGTTCTATGGTGTTTCTTTGTTTCGTGGCTTGCCTGTGGGAGGACGAATCTCAGAGTTGTACCCTGTACACATACTTTGATAATACATGTGGAGAGGAATGGAAATGGAAAACATTGAGTGGTTGAAAGAAAAGTGGGACCGTGGATTGCACAACCACAGATCCTTAAAGGCAGCAGGAAAGATGGTCAAGTAAGGTACATGCAATGATATATTCTATTTGCCAAGGCACATAAGTTAGGCTTCAGTTCATCCACTGTGTTACCAGGGGATTACACTGGGAGGGTGCAGAAAACATTGCCAGCAGTGTAGCCATGGTACGAGTTGGGACTGTTTTCTTTTGAAGAGAAGAGGCCAAGGGATACTTAACTAAGGTGTATAACATGATCTGAAGCCCAGAAAGAGAAAGCGGGACAGTCAAAAGCCAGGATGGTTATTTAAAAGTAACTGATAGAGGTTTAAAGCAGAAGAAACATTCTTTCATAGGGGCTGGAACTCGATGCTTGAAGTGTGAATTCACATCATGTTTAAACAGCTCCACAATACCAGAGTCATATTCTGGTTATACCAACTATATCATCGATAGAGATAGTAACTCTCTGGGCTCATGTTCCTCCTGTTCAACACTGTAGTCACTCTACAACTATTCTAGAACTCCAGAAACACTTGTCTGCTGTCCTAGTTTTAGAATCCCTGATTAATACCACCCTTTAGACCTGTCTTCCCTCTCCTTGTACCTTTGCATTGTCCATCATACTTTGGTCCTGGCTCTTACAGAACTTGCCAAGGGAAACCTCTCCCCTGTCAGTACTCAGAACTGAGTACTGGTTAGGGAGCAGGACGCTCAGGGAACTTCTGCTTGCTCTTTTCAGTCTATTTGGGGATCACACTGTTTAAGTCGTGGCTGTAAAGAGATCTGGAAGAGATATAAAGTACACAGATAAAGAACGGGAAGTTTTCAGACAGAACTAGATTCAGAGACATATACTGTGCACGTTGCTACCAAATATATTGCCTGCTTGAGCTATGGGCTGAACTCTGCTTGAAACATTCGACCCACAAAACACTCCGCCTGCTCTAAACTCCAAAGCACACAGGCTGAGCGTCTTCATTCCTGTACCTTTGTTTGTTCCAGATCAGACTAGCGTGTTATATCTTTTAAGCGGCACAAAATATATGGGAGAGAGATGGGGAAGAATTTAGAGTTTTGCAGCTGAAATACAGCTAATGAAGATGGAAGGGTTCCAATCTAAAATGTGCATGACCTTAAAATAGAAAGGAAGACAAAGTAAATCAGGAGAAAGATGATAAATAAATTGGGAGTTAAAAGGGAGAGTGTGATCAGATGTAGAGTTGAGGTGACATCAGTGAGTTATCAGCCCTCCACTAACGTACCGCCAGCTCTTGTTTAATGCTTTCTATCGTTCCCTCGAGTGCCCTTGTGCCTCGCGTTGCTTCATCCTCCACCGCTTTCACTGTTTTCAGAAGGGAGGTGACGTTTGTGACCATTACCTACAGGAGAAGGGATCACATGTTAACAGGTAACCAATCAGAACCCTGAATCTAATTTTATTATCTCATCATTGACATTTATTTTAATTCCATCTTTGTTCTGTGACCTCACAATCCTTAATGGTAAAATAAGATCACTCGCTACTTCTCACCACTCTATACACCATCCTTAACTCTCTGTATTCTACCCTATATTTCCCAATCAAATTAAAGACTTGCCTTGCCTCTTATCAACTTCCTTACATCATCAGACGCTTCAAATTTGAACACTCCTAAATCTTCTGCATTGCGGTCCTCCTGTTCTCACAATGTAATCTTAAATTATTGAAAATAAAGATACATAATTATAATATCAAGCTTTGAAATGAGCCTCACTGGAATTTGGTAACTCAAGGCTGCAGGCACCATGTATGTAACTATTCACTATAAATACCTTCCTGTGACTAGCCCTTGTCTATCTTATGCTATACCTTGTAATATAAGGTTTATACAGAACCTTATCTGCCTTATGTTGTGCCTTTCATTGTACCTTCCTTGCCTCGCGCTGTCCCTCCTGCTCTATCTTGCTTGCCTTTCCCTGTACCCTGCACCCTTCTCGTCCTGTACCCTGCACCCGTCTCTCCCTGTACCCTGCGCCCGCCTCTACCTTGCGCCCGTCTCTCCCTGTACCCTGCACCCGTCTCTCCCTGTACCCTGCGCCCTTCTCGCCCTGTACCTTGCACCCGTCTCTCCCTGTACCCTGCACCCTTCTCGTCCTGTACCCTGCGCCCGCCTCTCCCTGTACCCTGCGCCCGCCTCTCCCTGTACCCTGCGCCCGCCTCTCCCTGTACCCTGCGCCCGTCTCGCCCTGTACCCTGCGCCCGCCTCTCCCTGTACCCTGCGCCCGCCTCTCCCTGTACCCTGCGCCCGTCTCGCCCTGTACCCTGCGCCCGCCTCTCCCTGTACCCTGCGCCCGCCTCTCCCTGTACCCTGCGCCCGCCTCTCCCTGTACCCTGCGCCCGTCTCTCCCTGTACCCTGCGCCCGCCTCTCCCTGTACCCTGCGCCCGTCTCGCCCTGTACCCTGCGCCCGCCTCTCCCTGTACCCTGCGCCCGCCTCTCCCTGTACCCTGCGCCCGTCTCTCCCTGTACCCTGCACCCTTCTCGTCCTGTACCCTGCGCCCGCCTCTCCCTGTACCCTGCGCCCGCCTCTCCCTGTACCCTGCGCCCGTCTCGCCCTGTACCCTGCGCCCGCCTCTCCCTGTACCCTGCACCCGTCTCTCCCTGTACCCTGCACCCTTCTCGCCCTGTACCTTGCGCCCGCCTCTCCCTGTACCCTGCACCCGTCTCTCCCTGTACCCTGCACCCGCCCTGCCCTGTACCCTGCACCCGCCCTGCCCTGTACCCTGCACCCGCCCTGCCCTGTACCTTGGCCCCGCCCTGCCCTGTACCTTGGCCGCGCCCTTCAGCTGATACATTGATGGGTCGTCAGCGGGTTTCCCAGCTGCACACTTGGTGGCACTGATGAGGTCAGTAAGCGCTTTAGCCACATCCTTCACTGCATTAATCAGTACAACCTGAAAAACAAACATCAAAAAGAAGCATTAATCGTAGTCTGTAAAGCCTGCTCACAGCCAGCCTATAAAGCACTCTGGTTGGTCGGTGGGGCTGAGGCATTCAGGGTTCAGCTGTGACTGATATTACATGGAGAGGATGGCTGGGAGTATCACAGGAGTAGCGAACCCATGAGGCATGCACGTGGGGACCTGAATCAGGCACTCCTGTGATATTTCTCCCATTGTAGAGTAACCTGGAGAAAGAAACTCCCAACAATACTGGTGGGAAATCTCACAGAAATCCTTATCTCCTCCTCACAACCTATTCCATCTTACAGCTCATCAACTTCACCCTGAACTTTCCAGTCTCCAATGAAGCCTTTGTGAGATGAGGTGGGAAACCAGAGCACCCGGGACAGAAAGATCTCATCACAGTGAGCTGGGCGGGGGCGTGGTCAAGATCAAACCCAAGTAGCTTGATTTTGGGTGCCTTCAGCTCCTGATTGTGAACACCATGTGTACCTCTGAAGTGGAGAAATGCCATGAAAGGTTTTACTCTCCCACTCTATAACATACTTTCCCTAACATTTCTGCTATTCCACATTTTAACTGGTCACACGCTTTCCTTTTTGACACCTTGCATCTCTTGCCACGAGTTACAAAGCCTTTATTGGCACACCGTTCATCCTTCTGTTAGGTCATTCGCCTTTCCCAGTTCCAGGAATCTCAACGGGAACCTCAGGAACAGCCCTAATCATTTAATTATTTTATTTTACTTTATTTAAAAATACAGTGCAGAACAGGACCTTCCGATCTATGCAGCCTCTCCATGTTTAACCGGTTAAACACCAAGACTAACCACGGGACAATTCACAAAGACCAAGTAACCTACTAACTGGTACGTCTTTGGACTGTAGGAGGAAAGCAGAGCACCCGGAGGAAAGTCACACCCACGTGAGAAGAACAGAGGACGCAGGAATTGAACTCTGATGCCCCGAGCTGTAATAGTGTCGGGGGCTAACCGCTACACTACTGTGGTGCTCACAACACCCAACAGCCTTCTGGACTCCCAGTCAAAATTTTCAGATCGAAACCACAACTCTCTTATTCTCTGACAGTCTGCATTAGTGACAAATGCATTCTATCTCCTCTAACCTCGACACTTCACTCCCACCTGAGCCATCACAACCCTCTCTGTATATTTCATTGGTGACAAAAAGGCTTTGTCTGTGTAAGCTGCAGCTTGCATTTCTTTCCTGAATCATTCAGAAGGTGTGTAGGTTTGGCAAATGCAATGTTGGCATTTATTTCAAGGGGAATAGAATATAAAAGCAAGGAGATCATGCTGAGCCTTTGTAAGACACTAGTCAGGCCACACTTGGAGTATCGTCAACAGTTTTGGGCCTCATATCTCAGAAAGGATGTATTGTCATTGGAGAGAGTCCAGAGGAGGTGCACGAGGATGATTCCATGAATGAAGGGGTTAACATATGAGAAGTGTTTGGCAGCTTTGGGCCTGTACTCACTGGAATTTAGAAGAATGCGTGGGGATCTCATTGAAACCTACCGAATATGAAAGGACTAGATAGGGTGGAAGTGGAGAGGATGTTTCCTATAGTGGGGGTATCCAGAACTAGAAGGCACAGCCTCAAAGTTGAGGGGTGATCTTTTAGAACAGAGGTAAGGAGGATTTTTTTTTAGCCAGAGAGTAGTAAAACTGTGGAATGCTCTGCTACAGACTGCAGTGGAGGCCAAGTCTGTGGGTTGATCTCTTCCTGATTGGTCAGTGCTTCAAAGGATTTGGCGAGAAGGCAGGTGTACGGGGTTAAGTGGGATCCAGGATCAGCCATGATGGAATGGTGAAGCAGACTCGATGGGCTGAATGGCCTAAATCTGCTCCTATGTCTTATGGCCTTATATTTTAGTGGAGCTTTGATATATAGCACAGAACAGAAATCCCTACTTCACCGAGTCCTTGGACAGCTGCTGTGGCCCGATCTCCCTGAACTCGACCCCTTACCTGTGTTTCTGGATCGTCAGAGCCAAGGCTGGCAGCTCCCTGCTTCACCACTTCAGCCAGCTGGGTAATGGTGCTAACAGAGGACTGGGCAGCCTGGGCTAGTTTATCCTGGCTTGACGCTGCTCCAGACACCAGGAACTTGGTGTCTTCAACCAGGGCCTTTGCTGTTTTCAGGATGTTCTCCCTGGATGAGGGGCGGGGGAAGAAACCACACTTGTGAGAGCCAGGTCAGCTGAACGAAGGTAAGCAGACTTCCAGAAGCAAAGCAAGGTAAAAGACATCCTGCTGCCCTCCTGCAGACAGGGAAACGAGTTGAGACTTTTTTGACGGCTCCTGCACTGTTTCCACAAAAAAAATTCTTCACCACTAAGTTTTAGACCAAAACTTTTTAAACGAATGCAGGCCCTTCTCACTAACTGCACCCCATTGTCGGCTCTGATGTCCACAATAATGGAGGGGACTACCCTGGTAAACAACACACTAAAAGTGCTGGAGGAACTAGGCGAGTCAGGCAGCATCTATGGAGGGAAGTAATCGGTCGATGTTTCAGGCTCAGGCCACTCTGTAACTGCACCATCCCACTGGCGCTGGGGTGTCCCAGCTACACAGCCGCTGATCCAGCCTAATGCTGCTTCCCACCACTGGAAGCACATACGCTCCAAGAGTTTTGGTCACTCATTGTGGAGGTACATTTTGACTTACCTTGACTGGGAACTCTGGGCTAGTGGCATTCAATATTATGAGAAATATCACAATACCTTGGCTCAATGCAAGTGATCCAAGGTGGTGTTTTAACCTAATCTGACCCAGGACAGACTGCACTTCTTTCATCAACCCCTCCAATTTCAGTACCCATCTTCAAAAGAGCATCAAAGTCAGTGGAAACTGCCAGGCAGACCAGAGCAACTTTGATGGAAAAGACAGAGAAGAGACATAACCGAGAAGTTAAATTAAACAGGAAATCTTCTGATCCAAAATCAAATCTTTCCAGAGCTTTGCCCACCCCTCAAAGGGGCCTCCTCCATGTCTATATCCCAGGGTGCACACAAAGTACAGGTATGTTCTACTCCCTCCCATGACCCCAACGCCCTACAGAGTTGATGCTTTCTCTGCCAATACCTACTGTAACCACAAACTTTCCAAAGTGATTTCCAAATGTGTTTGTATCAGTGCCCGGCCTTCAGAACACAAACTGACCAACATTTCGGACTTGTTCTCCAATGTACCGTTTCTGTTACCAGGGATGTTGTGCCGTTGGGAGAGCGAAACTCACCTGTGGTCTGCAAACGACTCATCATTTTCGGCGTTCAGCGTGCCGGCTGTGGCAAACATGATTGTGGTATCCAGATCGGCAATGATGCCAGATACAGCACTAGCAGCTGTGATGCAAGCCTGCGTGCCTCTGTTGCCTGCCTGAAGTGCAGACAGGACCAAGGACACCTGTGCAAGAAACATTTCAGAAATGAGCACCTACGGTTCCAGCCAGTGAAAATGTAACCATAAAATCATCAATTGCAATATTAGATCAGAAATTAAAGCGATCATTGCCCGTTATCCCAGGAATTCCTAAAACAGAATAATTGATTTAAACACACATGAAGGTCTGGCTTCACACCACTGCTGCTCCTTTCTGCAGTACAAATGGGCTGTCATGCATCAACAGTGGATAACAGACCTCTTGTACCTAATAAAGTGGCCACTGAGTGTATGTCTGTGGTCTTCTGCTGCTGTAGACCATTCATCTCAAGGCTCGATGTGTTTTGCATTCAGAGATGCTCTTCTGTACACCACTGTTATAACACGTGGCTATTTGAGTTACTGTCGTCTTCCTGTCAGTCTGAACCAGTCTGTCCATTCTCTTCTGACCTCTCTCATTAACAAGTCATTTTCACCCACAAAACTGCCACTCACTGGGTGGTTTTGTTTTTTGCATCAATCTCTGTAAACACTAGAGACTGTTGTGTGTGAAAATCCCAGGAGATCAGCAGTTTTTGAGATACTCTGGCCACCCTGTCTGGCAGCAACAATCATTCCAAGGTCAAAGTCACTTAGACCACATTTCTTCCCCATTCTGATGTTTGGTCTGAACAACTGAACCTCTTGACCACATCTGCATGCTTTTATGCATTGAGTTGCTGCCACGTGATTGGCTGATTAGTTATTTACATTAACAAGCAGATGTACCTAATAATGTGGCCACTGTGTGTATATTATTAGGAGCAAATATACCTTTCAGGAACACTGCATTGATTTGTGAGATGATCTATAGTCCTCAACAAACATCATTACAGCATTACAGAAATTCCTTTATAAAGCTGTGCCAACCAATCCCAAATCACCCTGAAACACTGCATACATTCCGTTTCATCGAGCTTCTATTCACTGTAATCATGACATAGAACAAGGCCACTCAGCCCATCGTCACAAAGTCTTCTCAGAGATATGAAATGTCCAGTTAGTTAGCTTTAACATACTCTCTCTTACAGCTGCCCAGTAAAACTCACAGATTCTCCCACCAGCCATCCACATACCAGCAGCCAACTGACCAACAACTTGCACCAATTTAGGATGCGGGAGCCCATGCAGAGCCACAGAGAATGTGTAAATGGTATAATGACCTTTACTGAAAGGGGCTGAAGATCTGTTACAATTATCAGGGTGTTGATGAAGCCACCTCTGGTGTACTGGATCATAGACCAGAGAACATAAAACAGCACAACACACGACCAAGGCCCTTTAAATCACCATGTCCGTTATGAATTTTCTGCCTGCACATATTCACATGTCTACTGAAAATGGCACTTTTGTGTCTGCCTCCACTGATAGCCTTACAGGCCAATCCAGGCATCCACCACTCTCTGTAAAATACTTACCCTCTTAAAACTTTCCCCATCTCACTTTAAATGCAAATCCTCTGCTATCTGACGTTTCTACCCTGGGACACAGATCCTGACTCTGTACTCTATCTAACCCTCTCATAGCTTTATAAACTTGTACCAGCTTGCTCCTCAGCCTCAGATGCTCCTGACGTAACAACTCAAGTTTGTCTAACTTCTCCTTATAGTTCCTACCCTCTAATCCAGGCAGCATTCCAGTGAACTACTTCTGCCTCCACATCCCTTCCATAATGGGGGCAACCAGAATTGCCCACAATACCTGAAGAGTGGCCTTTCTAACGCTGTTTACAGCTGAAACATGACTTTATTTCTCTTGTACACAACATCCAGACTAATGAAGGCAAGCAAGCCGTGCTGAACGCAGTTTTAGCAGTAATCCAAAAAAAATTCAATCGGCCAGTTCCTGGGATAAGAGCGATCAAATAGCTTGAGTCTATATTCTTTGGAGGTTAGAAGAATGAACAGTGATCTTACAGAGACAGAGAAGATGCTTTACAAGAATGATACCATGAAGGATTCAGTGTTGGGAGATTTAAGAGAATGCTGTTTCAGGATAAGGGGTCATTTAGTTAAAGCTACAGTGTGCGGTAGCTCGCTGGAATTCTCTGCCCCATAGGGTTATGGAAGCTGGTTTTAAAGTGGAGGGAGATAAATTTTGAAAAAAGAGCAGAGGATTTGAGAGTTCTGTGGATCTGGCAGAGGAGTTGATGCCTGGGCATCAGAATGGCATGCCTGAAGGGTCAGGTGATTGACTCCTGATCCGATCTTCTTGTGCTCGATGCAGATAGGACTGAACCCGGAGCTGTGTGTGAGCTGTACTCCCTGCCACACCAACGTACTGCCGAAATAAACTCCCATTCATACCAGACCAAGTAACGCTTTTGACCAACACTACTTCTGCTGGGAAACTTTTTCCTGACCAGCTCAATGTAATCCAGTTGAAAAGGTGGAAGAGTGCTGATGCTGCAGTGAAACCTGGATTAAACTCCTCACCTTTTCTGTCACAGCACGAGCACACTCGATGAGCTCCCTCTTGGTAAAGCTATCACTAGGGCTGATCTGAACAGCCCCTGCTTTCTGCACCAGGTATATACAGCCGTGACCCAGATCTTGAACTCGCGTCTTAATCTGGAATCCAATCTGCAGACAAAATGGGAGTAGGTTATTAATGAATCGAAGCAGCACTTGATCGTTCTGAGTTACTTAAGGGAATAGATAAGCTGCCAGTGTCATCTTTGGACTGAAACATTAACATACCAAGGCCAGAACTGTTTGCAGGGACTCCCTAAGTTGAACTTGGAGATCAGTGAACCAAGAAATGCAATTGGGAAAAAAAAAACAGCATTTGAATGCATCTAAGAACACGCACAAACTTAGTTCAAGTTCTTCACAAAGTGATCAGCTGCACTGACAGCAGGAAAGCACATCTGGACAGCTGAACAAATAATCTGTGTGCCAGCGGGAATGACCAGGGATTGTCAGAAAAATTCAAATGGCGTTTTGGTATCTTGGATTTTGCTGGGATCCCATCACATATTGTGCTGGATTGAATCAGACCATGTAAGGATATCAGATCGCTGAAGGACATTAGAAACTTCCAAGAGCCAGATTATCTGATTAAATCTATCTCATTGTCCCCATGAGGGAGTTTACATTGTATTCCAGATTCATCAATTTGTTGTGGGATTCAAGATAATGTAACTGAATAAGCGATCCAGGCTCCCATGCCATCCGTTCAGGCAGGCTGCCTGGTTCAGACAATATGTGACCCTAAACTTGCCAAACTGACTAGTGACATCAGGGGCTGCACCCACACTCCCGCTGATCGTCATCAGATACATCTATTCACTCAGCTGATGAAAATCATAAGAACTGGAGGTGCTGGAAATCTGAAAGCAGTTCAGGGCGTACCTGTGGAGAAAGGAACGACATTTCAGGTTGAGATCTTACTCCTTTCTGCCCACAGATGCTGGCTGACCTGCTGAAAGTTCCTGGCATTTTCTGTTTCTCAGTCTGCTCCTTTAGTACCCTGCCCCTAGCCACATTGAAAAATAAACCAGGCTCATTTGCCACAGGCCATAGTCATAGAACACTACAGCACAGAAACAGGCCGAACCTGCCTCGTCCCTTCAACCTGCACCCGGATCACAGCCTTCCATCCACACACCTACCCAAATGTTTAAATGGAACCCACATCCACCACTTGTGCCAGCAGCTTGCTCCACACTCTTACCACCCACTGAGTGAAGAAGGTTCCCTTCATGTCCCCCTGAAACATTTCACCTTTCACCCTTAACTCAAGACCTCTAGTTGTAGTCTCACCCAATCTCAGTGGAAAAAGCCTGCTTGCATTTACCCTATATAAACCCTTCATAATTTTGTACACTTCTATCAAATCCCCCCTCAACCTTCAACATTCCAAAGAATAAAGTCCTAACCTATTCAACCTTTCCCTATTACTCAGGTCCTCAAGTCTCAGTGACATCCTTGTAAATTTTCTCTGCAATCTTTCAAACTTGTTTACATCTGTCCCGTAGGTAGGTGACCAAGACTGCACACAATACTCCAAATTAGACCTCACCAATGTCTTACACAATGTCAACATTAACATCCCATCCCCTGTACTCAATACTTTGATTTATGGCCAATGTGCCAAAAACTTTCTATACGACCCTATCTACCTGTGACGCCACTTTCAAGGAATTATGGATCTGTATTCCCACATCCCTCCACTTTACCGTGCTCCTCAGTGCCCTACAGCTCACTGTGTAAGACCTACCTGACTGGTCCTCCCAAAGTGCAATACTTCACACTTCTCTGCTTTAAATACCATCTGCCATTTTCCAGACCATTTCCCAGCTGGTTCAGATCCACTGCAAGGCTTCCTCGTTGTCCACTACAGCCCCAATCTTGGCGTCATCTGCAAATTTGCTGATCCAGTTTACCACATTGTAGTCACTCCATATGACTAAGACATTGGAGCAGATTTAGGCTATTTGGCACACTGAGTCTGCTCCACTATTTGATCATGGCTGATCCATTTCCCGCTTAAACCCTATTCCCCTGCTTTCTCCCTGTAACGCTTCACATCCTGCCCTTTCAAAATGTTATCAGACTCCACTTCAAAAACATTCAATAACCTGGCCTCCACAGCTGCCCATGGCAACGAATTCCCTAGATTCACCGTCCTCTGGCTGCTGTTCCAAATGGACATTCCTCTATTCTGACTTTGTACCCTCTGGTCCTAGACTCCACCGCTATAGGAAACATTTTCTCCAAATCCAATCTATCTAAGCCTTCCAACATTCAGTAGGATTCAATGAGACCCCCACCCTGAATCTTCTAAATTCTAGTGAGTACAGGCCCAGAGACATCACACACTCCTCATACGATAAGCCTTTCAATCCTGGAATCATCTTTGTGAACCCCCTTTGAACCTTTTCCAATCTCAGCACATCCTTTTTTAGAGGATGAAGAGCCCAGAACTGCTCACAATACTCCGAATGAGGCCTCACCAGTGTCTTATAAAACCTCAGCATTACATCCTTGTTTTTATAGTCTGGTCCTCTCGAAATGAATGCTAACATTACATTTGCCTTCCTCACACCAACTCAACCTGCAAGTAAACCTTTTGCACGAGTACTCCGAAGTTCGTTGCACCTTAGAGTTTTAAATTTTCCCACTGTATAGAAAACAGTCTACACTTTTATTTCTTCTACGGAAGTGCATGACCGTACACTTCCCAACACTGTGTTTCAACTGCCACTTCTTTGTCTGTTCTAATTTGTCAAGTCCTTCTGCAATCTCCCTGCCTCCTCAACACTACCTGCTCCTCCACCTATCTTCGTATTGTCTGCAAACTTGGCCACAAAGCCATCAATTCCATCAACCAAATCACTGACATACAACATGAAAAGAACCGGTCCCAACATCGAGCCCTGCAGAACACCACTAGTCACTGGCAGACAACCAGAAAAGGATTCCTTATTCTCATACTTTGCCTCCTGCCAATTAGCCAATATTCTATCCATGCTAGTATTTTTCTTGTAATAACATGGGTTAAGCAACCTCATGTGTGGTACCTTGTCAATAGCCTTTTGAAAATCCAAGTGCACAACATCTACTGATTCTCCTTCGTCTATCCTGCTTGTTATTTCCTCTAAGAATTCCAACAGACTTTTTCAGGCAAGATTTTCTTTTAAGGAAACCATGCTGACTTTGGCCTATTTTATCATGTGCCTCCAAATACCCCAAAACCAAATCCTTAACAATTGACACCAAGATTTTCCAAACCACTGAGGTTAGGCTAACTGGCCTATAATTTCCTTTCTTCTCCTTTCTTGAAGAATGGAGTGACATTTCCAATTTTCCAGTCCTCTGGAACCATTCCAGAATCTAGTGACCTTGAAAGATCATTATTAATGCCTCCATAATCTCTTCACTACCTTATTCAGAACCATTGGGTGTAGTCCATCTGGTCCAGCTGACTTATCTACCTTCAGACATTTCAGCTTCCCAAACAACTTCTTGCTAGATTATCGTCCAGACTGTTGATATACATGACAAATAACAATGGATCCAGCACCGATCCCTGCTAGTCTCAGGCCTCCAGTCAAAGAGGCAACCATCTACAATCAATCTCTAGCTTCTCCCACAAAGTCAATATCTAATCCAATTTACCACCTTATCTTGAATTCCAAGCAACTGAACCTTCATGACCATCCTCCCATGCGGGATCTTCCCAAATCCCTTGCCGAATGCCTTGTTGTCCATGTAGACAACATCCACTGCTTTGCCTTCAGCAGCTTTCCTGGTAACTTCCTTCAAAAACTCTGTAAGATTGGTCAGACATGATCCACCAGGCACAAAACCATGTTGCCTATCTCTAATCAGTCCCTGTCTATCCAAATACTGATTTATTCAGTCCATTAGAATACCTTCCAACAACTTCCCCTACTCATGTTATGCTCACTGGCCTGTAATCCCCTGGCTTATTTTTAGAGCCTTTCTTAAACAACTGAACAACATTAGCTATCCTCCAATCTTTCAAATATCTCTGTTAGGGCCCCTGCCATTTCTGCACCAGCCTCCCACAGGGTCCGAGAGAATGCATTGTCAGGCCCTGGGGATTGATCCACTCTAGTTAGCCTCAAGGCAGCAAACACTTTCTCTGTAATCTGTAGAGATTATGAATTCACTGCTGAATTGACTCACATCTAAAGACTCCGTTTCCATCTCCTGAGGTAAACACAGATGCAAAAAATCTATTTAAGATCTCCCCCATCTCTTTCAGCTCAAAGCACAGCTGATCACTCTGATCTTCCAGAGGACCAATTTTTCCCTTGCAATTCTTTTGCTCTTGATACATCAGTAGAAGCCCTTAGGATTCTCCTTCACCTCGTCTGCTAGAGCAATGTCATTCCTTCTTTTAGTCCTCCCGATTTCCCTCTCAAGTATTCTCTTGCATTGCTTATACTCAAGTATCTCATTTGTTTCTGCCTACAGATACCTGCTGTGCACCTCCTTTATCTTAATCAGGGCCCAATCTCTCGAAAACCAAGGTTCTACAAACTTGTTATCCTTGCCTTTTATACTAATGGACATATGTAAGCTTTGTACTCTCAAAATTTCACTTTTGAATGCCTCCCACTTTCCTAGTACATCTTTGCTAGAAAACAAACTGTCCCAATCCACACTTGCCAAATCCTCTGATACCATCAAAATTGGCCTTTCTCCAATTTAGAATCTCAACCTGAGGACCAGGACTATTCTTCTCCATAATTACCTTGAAACTAATGGCAAGAAACCATATGGGAATCTCATTCTCATCTACAGAATCTCCTTTCTGTTCCTGGAGCCAACAAATCCCCTATCACTACAGCTTGCTCTCGACCCTTCCTTTCTGAACCACAGAGCCAGATTTAGCGCTAGAGACCTGACCATTGGCCATTGTGGCTTTCCTCTGGTAGGCCATCCTCCCAACAATATCCAAAGTGATATACCTGTTGTTGAGGTAGAAGGCTACAGGGGTACTCTTTTTTTTTTAAATATATTTTTTTATTGTTTTCAAATAGTTACAGAATAAATGTGTATAAAAAAAAGTGTTACCCAGCCCCCCTCCCCTTAACCCCTCCCCCCTAACATCCCTATTAAAGAAATAAGAAAGAAAATAAAAGGGAATGCCTGGATGTTGGAAGATCCCCACATGCCCCACGGAGTTCTCATTTTTTTAATATATGTTAAAATCCTTTTTCTTTTTACTGGCCCATTAAGTCCATTAACATTAAAACTTAAAAAATTTAGTAGATTAGTCATTATTTTTTATTATTATATTACTCCAATCTATAATAATACCTAATCTTTCCACTTTCGTGGTATCCTGGGAGATCTTTATAAAAATCTCCATGTTGCTATGTGTGTCTTCACCAATCATCCAGGCAAAAAGATAGAAAAAAATTAAAATATAAAGAAAAAAAAAACCAAAATACCCCCCCTACTAATGTTGTGGAGAAAAATCACAACATTACCCCCCTCTGCTGTACGGGTCATGGCAACCGCCATGATTACACACGTGAATCCCGCAGTAACCGATCCACAGCCTCCCAGCCCCCCCGCAACATAGAAAAGTATATGTATAAGAGAAAAAAAATACTATTCTCATTTAGTATTTCTAAAATTTTGCTTTTCTCTTCTATAATATCCATAAATGTCCATTCCTTCTGTTCCTTGGGTCAATCTTCATCTTTAATCCATTACGTTTGGAAGCCTCTATGTGTAATTAGCGAATAGATGGAAGTTCTTGTACAAACTCCTCCGCTTTTCGATAATCGGAAAAAAAAAAATTTTTCTCCTCCAAAAAAATTATCAGTGTTGCTGGATGACGCATTGTAAATTTATAACCCTTTTCCCATAAGGCTTTTTTCAATGGGTTAAATTCCTTCTTTCTCTTCAACAGGTTGTAACTTATATCAGGATAAAATAGAACTGGTTTCCCTGCTATCATCAGTGGCCCGTTTCTATTTTTGGCACTTTGGGCAGCGGCCTTCAGGATCTTTTCTTTGTCTTGGTATCGTAAGCATTTTATCAAAATTGATCGTGGGTTTTGATCAGCTCGAGGTCTTGACCTTAAAGATCTATGCGCCCTTTCAATCTCAATTGGAGTTTCTCTTTCCATTTTCAATTTTTTAGGGATCCAGTTTTGAAAAAAATTTATTGGATCTTCTCCTTCTATATCTTCTTTAAGTCCAACAATTTTAATATTATTTCGTCTACTGAGATTTTCAAGCTTATCAATTTTTTCCATAAATTGTTTTCTTTCTGATGTCCAAGCAGTATTTTCCTTTTCTATTTTGTCCATTCTTTCAACCATGTCTTCCGTTGTAGTTTCCAAGTCCTTAATTCTTTTTCCCATTTTTTTCTGTCTCTTTGTCGTTTTATCAAGCATAATCTCCATTTTGGTCATTTTTTTTTCGAGTCTTTTTTGATTATTTTTAATTACTTTTAATGTGTCTAATTTACGCATTATTTGCCTCAAAGTCTTTTCTATATTTCTAGAAGGACTTTTACCTCCTTCAGCTGATCCTTCCGAGAGATTTAACTCTCCCTCCGATTCGCTATCACTTTCAGTTGCAGTGGTAGCTGGGCTTTGTAGTTCTTGTTGCTCCCGTTTGCGCATGCTCCATCCTTCGCGTTTGCGGAGCTCACGGTGGTCTTTTCCTGTGGCCAATGTTGCCACAGTCTCCTGTTCCGTATCGCCGGTGATATAATGTACCTGAGACCGCGGTTCCTCGGTAGACGTGGGCCTTGTTCTTGTTCCAACTTGCGTAGTCTTCCCGGTATTAGTTTTCTTCATCTTCCTTCCTTGAGGCATAGCTTGACACAGTCCGGAGTCGTTTATAAGTAACTTTTAGAAAGTATTGCCTAACTTTTCTTCATTTAAACATTAATTTATTAACTTTTTACGGGAGGGCTGGGTCTCTGCGTCCCGATCCTACGTCATCACGTGATGTCCCCCTGCTACAGGGGTACTCTGTCCTGGTTCCCTATTCACCCCACCCCGCTGGGTCATCCAGTTACCTGTGTCTTGCACTTTGGGTATAACTACCCCCCTGTATGCCTGGTCTATCAAACTCTCAGCCTCCAGCCTCCCAAACGATCTAGAGTCCATCCAGTTCCAGCTCCAACTCCTGAACGAGGTCTATTAGAAGCTACAGACGGAGGCACATCTTCCAGGTGTAGTCATTAGAGAAACTGAAGAACCAACACTTCTGAAATAAAAACACAAAATGCTGGCAGAACTCAGCAGGCCAGACAGCATCTACAGGAGGAGGTAATGACGACGTTTTGGGCCGAAACCCTTCATCAACCCCTCCTGATGAAGGGTTTCGGCTCAAAACATCATCACTACCTCCTCCCGTAGATGCTGTCTGGCCTGCTGAGTTCTGCCAGCATTTTGTGTTTTTATTTATTTCCAGCATCTGCAGATTCACTCATGTTACTTCTGAAATAGTTTTTTTTTTATAAAGGCTCCTACCTACTCTGTGTTTACTCTCCATTTCTTGGAAATTCCAAGCCAAATCTGTAGGAATGGAGCAGCTGGCTGGGAGCACAACTATTCCTAGAGTTGACAAAGATAGTGCTGGAAAATTCTTCAGGGAAAACAAGGATCAATTATTGATGGCAGGCACGTGACCCATCAAGAAGGCCAACAGAACCCCGGCTCCTTCACTTATCATATTACGTTGCTGATAGGAGCAACATACCTCGTCAGTGTCAGCCGTGGCTGTTGCAAGTCGTCCTTGATGAGCAAGGTGGCTGTAGTCAGTAGTCACCTGCGAAGCGAGGCCCCCTAGCTCCTCAGGACTGGTCACCGACTTGGACATCTGTACAGGCGGAAACAGTTAAAGGTAACAGTCAGAAAGGGTTTCCAATCAACATCGGACTGATCTTGATGTTTATGTTTCCCATTACCGTAACTGCCAGCTGAACCTACGAGTGAAAATTTGACTGAAGTTTCTTTCTGTTACATGATAACCCAACTATATTCCTGATAAAGGCCATTGCACTCAACTTGAAATACATCTCCGTGGGATTACAGTGACGCGCAGGTAGTACAGATACCTCGCATATCCATCGTCTTCGGTTCAATCCTGCTCTCTGGTGCTGTACCTGTGGAGTCTACATACTCTCCATGTGACCACCAGGCTTTTGCTTAGATGCTGAACTACCTCTCACACTGTAAGGACCTGCTGGTTAGTAGGTTCATCAGCCACTACATTATCCCTGCATGATAAAATCTGAAGAAGCTGATTGCAACGTGGTGAAAATAAGTTACAAGGGAACTTTGTGGGAGAATGGGAATTGCTGAGACTGCTTAAATTAGGCAACCTTCTCCTGTGTTGTAAGGAAATATCAGAAATTGGTATCTTTATGTGTCTGCACTTCGTACATCTTACCTCTGCTCAATGCGTGTATGCATGTACGCACTGTACTGTGTGCCCGTGTGCCGGACAGTTCAGGGTGCCAACAACCTGGGCAACACGATCCACAGTCACAAAGTGAGAAGTAACGCACTGCTCTCACTCACCATCTCCTGGGCGGTAACTGCGATGGCCTTGGAATATTTCACCATTGTGGTCTGGTAGTCGACAAAAGTTCCCTCTGGTTCAGGAGGGGTGCCCTCATCCAACTGGAAAACACATCACAGGATATTGCCACCAAGGAAGCCTCACCAATCCAGCAATGATATATGAATAAAGGGGAGTGGGACTCATCTTCATTTGGGATACGTGAGAGGGTCTGTAGGAATTATATGGTGGAAACAACAGTGTCCGCATTGTGAGGAGTGAAGCAGCAGTTCTACAAACCTGCGGAGTGTTAACAGTGTGAAGATCCTACACAATCATTTCTGTAGGATAAAGGACAGAATTTGTGATTGGAGTCAGTGAAAGTGGCTAAGGTACTAAATGAGTACGTTGTATCAGTACTTATCAAGAGGAAATTGGAGGACAGTGTAAAGAGAGTTGGGCTCGTTAATGTGCTGGGATACTTTAAGATGAAGGAGCAGGTAGTGCTGGGTCTTTGGAAAAGCATTTTAAATTCTCTGGAGCCAGACAGCATATATCCCACAATAATGAGAGTATCAAGTGAGGAGATTGCTGGGGCTTTGACAAGAATCTTTGTGTCCTCAGAAGCAACAGACCAGATCCCTGAGGGCTGAAGTGTAGCAAAAATTTTGCCTTTGTTCAAGAAAGGACAAAGGGACGATGCAGGTGATTGTTTGCCAGTGGGCCTCACTCCAGAGAGAGGGAAGTTATTGGAGAGGTTACTGAGGGATTGGACTTATCCACATTTGGAAAGGCGTAGGGACAGTCAGCTATGGCTTTGTGCGAGGCTGGCTATGTCTTAAAAACTCGATTAGGTTTTCTGAGGAGGTGATGAAGTGCTAGGAGAAAGCAAGACATTGGCCATTTTCTACATAGACCGGTAAGGTATCTGATAAGGTCCCTTATGGTAGGCTGATCCAGAAGATCAAGATGGATGGGATCTAGGCTAGTTTGGATTTGGAACTGGCTTGCCCAGAGAGAGCAGGGATGGGAATCTGTTATTCTGGCAGGAGGCTTGTGACCAGTGGTGTTCTGCAAGGTCCCTGTGGCTTGTAATATACATCATTGGTTTGTGACATATATCATTGATTTGGATGAAAATATACATGGGTGGATTAGCAAATTTGCAGAAGGCACCAAGATTAGCGGAGCTGGACACAATGTAAAGGACTATCAAAGAATACAGCAGGATACAGATTAGTTAGGGATATGAGCAGAAGAGGGGCCGATGCAGTTTAATCTGGGCGAGTGTGAGGTGTTGCATCTTGAGAGATCAAATGGAAGGAGAAAGTATACAGTTAATGGTAGACCCATTAAAAGCACTGAGATAGAGAGGATCTTGGTGGCCCAGGTCCATAGTTCACTGAACGTGGCGACATAAGTAGATAAAGTAGTAAAGAAGGCATATAGCCTTCATTGTAGGGGTGTTGAGTAGAAGAGGAAGGAAGTCAAACCATAGCTTTACTCAGATCACACCTGAGGTATTGTTAGCCCTACAGGACAGATGTGGGGACTGTGGAAAGGGTAAAGAAGAAGTTTACCAAGGATTAGAGGGTGTGAACGATAAGGACAGGTTGGGCAAACTTTGGTCGTTCTCTTTAGAGAACTGGGGTCTGAGGAGAGAGCTGCTAGAAGTAAGACAGGCATAGATTAGTTATAGACCAAATCTGCTCCCCGGGCTCGGACCAAAGGGAGAACATGCTTAAAGGTTAGAACAGAGAGGTTTAAAGATGATGCAAAGGGAATGCATTTTTACGTAGAGAGTGGTCGGTGCTTGGAATGAGCTCCCAGGAACAGAGGTGTAAGTGGGCAGTTTGGTGGCATTCAAGAGGCTTGCATTTAAACATATGTACATGAAGAGAATGGAAGGGCAGGAGGCATCCATATCAGCACAACATCGGAGACGAATGGCCTGTCCAATGCAGTACTGTTCTATGTCCCACGACCATATGCAAGTGTGGAATGTGATGGGTTATACCCCTCATCTTTTTACTTTCTACATTGTAAACGACAATACACTGACACTGCAGAGATCCAGAGGAGGGTCACAAGAATGATTCTGGGAATGAAAGTGTTAATGTATGAGTAGTGTTTGATGGCTCTGGGCCTGAACTCACTGGAGTTTAGAAGAATGAGGGGGTGGTGTGGAGAATCTTATTGAAACCTGTCAAGTATTGAAAGCCTCAGATAGATTGGATGTGGACAGGATGTACCCTTCAGTGGGAGAGTCTTGGACCACAGGGCACAGTCTCAGAATAGAGTAACGTCCATTGAGAACAAAGATGAGGAGGAATTTCTTTAGCCAGAGGATGGTGAATCTGTGGAACTCATTGTTTTAAATGGCTGTGGTGGCCAGGTCACTGAGTATGACTAAAACAGAGCTTGATTGGTTCTGCATTAGTCATGGGATGAAAGGTTTTGGAGAGAAGGCAGGAGAATGGGGTTGAGTGGGATATTAAATTGACCATGATGGAATAGCAAAGCAGACTTGCTGGGCCAAATGGCCCAATTTTGCTCCCTTGTCTTGTTGTCTTACAGAGGTTTTGGGGATGAACGGAAACCCCTTGGATTGAGCTTTCAAACAGTAACAGACATCGTTTTGCTGGGACATCGAAGCACTGCCGACACCACCTGGGACACTGGAATGATGGTGGAACAATACAGCGCACTGACTTTACTGATACAAGTGCTGTTGTGGTGACGGGGATGGGCCGGAATGTGGTTCTTCTTTCAGTAACTCGGTGCTAGCTGCTGCACAGGGTTGCTGAGTTTCAACAGCTGGTCACATTGAAAAGGCTGCTTGTAATTCCAGAGAAGTGACCCTTGACCCTGAGTTGAACTCCCACATTCCACTTAAACTGCTTCACTCCACACCAGCTCCTCAGTCATTCAATTACTCTCCTCATACCCCCAGCCTCCTTCATCCACCCTCATACTGGTACATTACTTAAGTGAATTTCACCTTTTCCAAACTATTCCCACTTCTGCCCCTGCAGTCCTCACCTTGGGGTCATCTACTGTCGCCATCTCCGCACCTGCCATCACCCCCGGCTCACTTCAGACTTAACATTTTCGCCTTCCTTTCCAAAGTCTTCCCTCCCACTGATCACGATTGTGCTCTGTTGTAAAACATCTAAATTCTAGCCTGTGACTGATATTCACTGATGGTCAGGCCTCCAACTTCTTCAGCTCTAACTTCAGGTTGTTCCCAGCTATCACCAAAATATAAACGACCTCTTCAGCCAACTTTGGCAGCCTGTTACCGTTGTTTTATTCCATGGTTCAAAGGCCGACTGTTAGATGACATTCTTGTGAAGGACATATTGCACTAAAACTGAAATATAATGTAAGGAAACCTCAATGTCCAATCTCAGCTGTAATCCCCCTTTAGGACACTTACTCTGTTCATTGCGTCAGCAATGGCATCGACCATACCGCCCACCATTCCAATGTCGCTGGCAGCTTCGTTGAGTGTTACCATAATATCATCCACGGCCTCCTTCATGAGCTGAGCCGCCTCTGTAATTGCATCGTGAGTGTGTGAAGCCTGGAGAGAGAATGACACACAAGGTGGTTAGCAAAGTCAAACAGATTAATTCCTACCTGAATCCCAGTTGGTGGAGAAGACCCACTTCAGAATTTGCAAGATGCCTTACACATCAGCACATGCAGTCTTGAACAATGAGCAACTGGTATGCAGACATTTAAAGGGCTGCCTCATCATAAGCTGCTCCCAATCAATCAGTATTCTCATGACATCACCTCCCGTCTCATACTTAGAAACAAATCTTGAGTTCATAATTTCTGTACCCAGAATGAATTCAGCCCGTGACCTGTAACTGCCAGCACTGCTCTTCCCACATGCGTGTTAAACTTGTACTGATGCCTTGGTCCAGTCACCTTGGGCTTCCCGATCTCAGAGCTGAACAGTCAAGCCTCAGGCTTCAACTGTTGCACTCCAGCTTTCCGCAAAGCTCTGCTGGGAAAACCGGAAACACAAAGAGCATCTACTCAGAAGTCTGGTTCTTGGGTTGTCCATGAAGTTTATTCCCTGCGCAATTCTTAGCAGAGAGAACAGATTACCTGATTATTATCACAAACGGGAGGAAATCTGTAGATGCTGGAAATCCAAGCAACACACACAAAAGGCTGGAGGAGCTCAGCAGGCCAGGCAGAATCTAAGGAAAAGAGTACAGTCGACGTCTTGGCCCGAAATGTGCGTTAACTGACTATTATTGGACTGCTGGTTTGTCAGTCCTTGCCACAAGTAACTGGCTTCCATGTTTCTGATGTTACAACTATGGCTACCTTTAAGAGTTTCAAAGAGGAAACCCAATCAATTGAGGTGAGCCAACATAGATTTTTAAAGAGAAAATTATGAGTTTCATAGAACCTTCATGAAGAGATAACAGCCAGAGTTGAGAGGGTAACGCAGTCCATGTGATGTACAAGGATTTCCAAATGCGTTTGACAACGTGCCACATAACAGCCGTATCTGCACAATAGAAGCAAACAGCATAAAAGGGCCGTGTAGACAAAGCTGGCTAAGCAAGAGGGTCGTGGTTAAGGGGCTGGTTTTTTCACTGGAGGGAGCTGCTACTTGGTGGGAGGGGGCAGTGTAAGGACATTCTTTTCTTTGATCAATATCAGTGATAAGGGTGAGTTAGATAAGTGGATACATCATTGGTTTGGTTGACTTAAAGCAGAACGTGATTGCGGAAGGTTGCTTTTCAGACTGAAGGCCCATGACTAGTGCTGGATTGGTGCCGGGCCCATTGTTGTTGTCATTTATAAAAAGAATTTGAATGAGAATGAACAAGGTATGATTCATATATTTGCAGATGACACGAAAATAGGTGTTATCATAGACTGTGAAGGTGGGTGATCAAAAACTGCAAGGGGATCTTGATCAGTTAGGTAAGTGGGAAGAGGAATGGCAAATGACATTTCCTTTCTTTTTTTTCTTTTTCAATCTTTTTATTATTGTTATTAATATCAACAAAATAAAATGATACATAGATAATGGGATTACAAACACACACTTTCCAACTAAACATGAGAGAATACATAAGCAATGATTACAGTATAAATGAGTATTCCCAAATCATGAACGATACAATATACAAATAAACAAGTCAAACCTAGGTATATCATAATATATATTTTTAAAAAAACAGAAAAAAGAAAAAAATTATGCAAAAAAACGAATCTAATAACTAATAGAGAAAAAAAAACAAAAAAAGAAAAAAGAGAAAAAGAAAAAATAGAAAAAAAAGGGCTGTTTATAATATCTCACAACAATAGAAAATCATCAGTGTCGTCAACTCCAATCCTCTCAACATATATACAATCAAAACTGGAAAAACAAATAGGCTTGGAACAGGGTCATATTACATCATATGAAAATATTGAATAAATGGTCTCCATATCTTTTCGAATTTAATAGAAGTATCAAATACAACACTTCTAATTTTTTCTAAATTTAAACATAACATAGTTTGAGAAAACCAATGAAATACTGTAGGAGGATTAATTTCTTTCCAATTCAACAAAATAGATCTTCTAGCCATTAATGTAAGAAATGCAATCATTTGACAAGCGGAAGAGGATAAATGGAGTGAGTCCATCATCGGTAAACCAAAAATTGCAGTAATAGGATGAGGTTGTAAATCAATGTTCAATACCGCAGAAATAATATCAAAAATATATTTCCAATATTTTTTCAAAAGCGGACATGACCAAAACATATGAGTTAAAAGACGCTATCTCAGAATGACATCTGTCACAAATAGGATTTATATAGGAATAAAAACGAGCCAATTTATCCTTGGACATATGAGCCCTGTGCACAACTTTAAACTGTATTAATGAATGTTTAGCACATATAGATGATGTATTAACTAATTGAAGAATTTTATCCCAATTCTCAATAGGGATAATAAGGTTAAGTTCTCTTTCCCAATCATTTTTAGTCTTATAAAAGGGCTCTGAACGTATCTTCATAATTATATTGTAAAGTTTTGATATTAGCCCTTTCTGAAAAGGATTTAGTTCAAACAAATTCTCCAAAATACCTGAAGACACAAAATTTGGAAAAGTAGGAAGTACAGTATTTAAGAAATTCCTAATCTGTAAATATCTAAAAAAAATGAAATCTAGGCAAATTATATTTATTAGATAATTGCTCAAAAGACATAAAACAATTATCCAAAAATAAATCGGAAAATCGTAATAATCCTTTAGTCTTCCAAGCTGAATAGGCTTGGTCTATAATAGAAGGATTAAAAAAGCAATTGGATACAATAGGAATATTTAAAACAAACTGAGTCAACCCAAAAAATTTCCGAAATTGAAACCATATACGTAAAGTATGTTTAACTATCGGGTTGTCAATTCGTTTCGGCAATTTAGAAAGAGCAAAGGGAAGAGAAGTCCCTAAAATAGAACCCAATGCAAATCCTTGTACAGATTTAATTTCCAGGTTCACCCAATAAGGGCTAAAAGATATATCCCAATCCTTTAACCAATATATCAAATATCGGATATTAACTGCCCAATAATAAAATCTAAAATTAGGCAATGCCAATCCACCTTCCTTCTTTGCCTTCTGTAAATATATTTTACCTAACCTAAGATTTTTATTCTGCCATATATATGAGGAAATTTTTGAATCAATATTAGCAAAAAAAGATTTCGGAATAAAAATTGGTACCGCTTGAAATATATATAAAAACTTGGGTAAAATAACCATCTTAATAGCATTAATCCGACCTATCAGAGATAAAGTTAGTGGTGACCATTTAGTAAACAAACATTTAATTTGATCAATTAAGGGTAAAAAATTAACCTTAAATAAGTCTTTATAGTTTTTTGTGATTTTAATCCCTAAGTAAATAAAGAGTCATTAACTAATTTAAAAGGTAAATTTCCATAAATTGGAACCTGTCTATTTAAAGGAAACAATTCACTCTTATTAAGATTTAATTTATACCCGGAAAAATCACTAAATTGAACCAACAATGATAAAACTGCAGGAATGGATTTCTCAGGATTAGAAATAAATAATAATAAATCATCTGCATATAATGATAACTTATGTATATCTGTCCCACGATTAATGCCAAAAATGTTCTGTGATTCTCTGATAGCAATTGCCAAGGGTTCTAAAGCAATATCAAATAATAATGGACTAAGAGGACAGCCTTGTCTAGTACCCCGAAATAAACGAAAAAAGGGAGATCTTAGATTGTTAGTAAGCACTGAGGCTACTGGAGTATGATATATCAGTTTAATCCAGGAAATGAATGTCGGACTAAAATTAAACTTCTCAAGCACATAAAATAAGTATGGCCATTCAACTCTATCAAATGCTTTCTCCGCATCTAATGAAATTACACATTCTGAAGTGCTATGTGAAGGAGTACAAACAATATTCAATAATCTCCTAACATTGAAAAAAGAATAGCGATTTTTAATAAAACTGGTTTGATCTTCCAAAATAATTTGGGGTAATACCTTCTCCAGCCTGGATGCCAGTAACTTGGAAAAGATCTTGGAATCTACATTCAATAAAGATATTGGTCTATAGGATGCACAGTCAGTAGGGTCTTTATCTTTCTTCAGTATTAAAGAAATGGAAGCCCTATAAAAAGATTGTGGCAGATTGCCCAATCTAATTGCTTCTTCAAAAACCCTGCACAACCAAGGAGAAAGAGTAGCGGAAAAACATTTTAAAAATTCTACTGTATACCCATCTGGACCTGGTGCTTTCCCAGAATTCATAGAGGAAATAACCCCTTTAATTTCTGCATCTGTAATAGGAGTTTCTAATATTGAAAGATCATCTGATGATAATTTTGGAAAATTCAATTTCCCAAGAAAATCACACATGGTATTACGATCATTAGGGAATTCGGAATGATACAGGGAGGTATAAAAATCTTGAAATGATTATTTATCTCATCATGGTTAACTGTCAGATCCCCATTCTGCTGACGGATCTTAGTAATTTGACGTTTAACCAAAGCATTCTTCAATTGACTAGCTAACAGTTTACCCGATTTATCTCTACGTATATAAAAATCAGATCTGGTTTTCATTAATTGATTTTCAATCGAAGATGTAAGTAATAAACTATGTTCCGTTTGAAGTTCAACCCTTTGTTTGTAAAGCTCCTTGCTAGGAGTAATTGAATATTTCTTGTCAATCTCTTTAATTTTATCAACCAATAAAAGAGTTTCCATCTTTATGCGTTTTCTCAGACCAACAGAATAGGAGATAATCTGTCCACGTATATACGCTTTAAAAGTGTCCCAAAGTGTTCCGCAAGAAATATCATTCGTGGAATTAGTTGAAAAGAAGAAATCGATCTGTTCCTTCATAAATTTAATAAAATCCGGATCTTGCAATAAGGTAGAATCAAATTGCCATTGTCTAGCACTAGAAGCTGTATCCGTAAATTTAATAGAAAGTTTTAATGGAGCATGGTCAGAGATGGCTATAATATCATAATTACAACCAATTACCGATGGAATAAAACAAGAGTCAATAAAAAAAATCAATTCTCGAGTAGGAATGATAAACATGTGAGAAAAATGAAAACTCTTTGTCCTTAGAATGCCGAAATCTCCAAATATCAAAAATTCCATTATCAGTCAAAAAAGAGTTAATACAAGTGGCCGACTTATTAGGTAAAGTCTGAGTAGATATAGATTTGTCCATCAAAGGATTTAAACAACAATTAAAGTCACCACCCATTATTAACTTATATTCATTTAGATTAGGTAAAGAAGTAAATAAGGACTTAAAAAAATCAGGACAATCCACATTTGGAGCATAAACATTAACCATAGCAACCGTTTTGTTAAAAGGTAAGCCAGTAATTAACAAAAATCTACCATTCGGATCCGAAAAGATATCATGTTGGACAAATGCAATAGAGGAGTCAATAAAAATTGAAACTCCCTTTACTTTGGCATTTAAATTCGAATGATACTGTTGACCCCTCCAAAAGCTAAAAAAAGCGATAATTGTCCTCTTTCCTCACATGAGTTTCTTGTACAAAAATAATATGAGCATTAAGTCTTTGGAATACTTTGAAAATCTTTTTCCATTTAATCAGATGGTTTAAGCCATTAGTATTCCAAGAGACAAAATTAATAGTCTGAGCCATATTTCTGAAATCAACCCTTTGGTATATAAAGGGTTAACCAAATTATGAACTCATGCACTTGGAAAAGGAACAAAAATAAGGGGCGGACCCAGAAGTGATGACATAGCAGACATTTTTGTAGTTTAAAATCAGCCCAAATGAAAAAACTGAAAAAAACTAGTATAAGAACCATAAGATTTAGAAAAAGACCTCTCACCCCCCCACCCAAGAAGAAAAAAGACCATCCCAGCCAAGGATAGGCTGGGAAAAAGGAAAAATGAAACTAACTCTACCCCCATATCAGCAGAAGACAACTCCGTATATAAAGGATAAAAAAAAAGATCCACCCAAACTCTAAAGAAATAATAATCACTATACTAAAACCAAACTTCTTAATATAATTAATCGTAAAAAAAAAGAATATAATCACTAGTAACTTATAAATCGGGTTAAAAACCCAAACACCAAAAAAAATTTAAACTGTGATAAGAGATGCATTATTGGAAGAAGACGAGAGATAAAAAAATGGTGAAATCAAAAAAAATATTTTAGAGAAGAAACTGCCATCTTAGTAAAAAAAAAATTCACCTTCAAAGGATTAATAATAATAACCAAAGATAAAGTACAGTGGTTGAAGTAAGTAAAATAACAAGATTAGTAAGTCAAAAAAAAACTACACCAATAGCCAAAAACAAAATCTGGTTTTGGAAATAAAAACCATCTTGCACGATCAAAATCACTCATTTATTAGAGATGAGAATCCGTAGCAGTAGGGAAGTTCTCATTCAGAAATCTTCTCGCTTCAGATGTAGAAAAAAAGACCTGCCGTGGAGCATTCGGAGGCGATATTCTGAGCTTCGCAGGGTATAAGAGCGCAGGTTTTAGATTTTTCTCATAACATTCAGACATCAGAGGTTTAAAAAGAAGCCTTGCCTTCATTACTTCTGGACTAAAATCTTCTACTAAATGGAAGTTGTGATCTTGAAATTTGACCATCCCTACACGTCGAGCCACACGAATAAGTTGCTCTTTAACATGCACATAATGAAATCGGACAATTACAACTGGTGGTTTAGCTGAAGCACTTGTTGATCGACGCATAATTCTGTGAGCACGGTCGAGTAGCGGCGGACTATCTGGAAATACAGAAGGGAACACATCCTTTAAAAGTTGAGCAAAGTACTTCGAGGGGTCCCCTTGTTCAATACCTTCCAGGAGACCAAGTATGCGTAGGTTCTGTCTTCTGGACCGATTCTCAAAGTCGACACTCTTGGCTTTAAGTGTTTCAACTTGTTTAATTGCCAAATGTAAGTTCTGCTCCAGTTTTTCAATGATCAAATCTCGCTTCCGAGCGTCTTCTTGCAGAGTTGTGATTAGAGCTTGCTGCTGGTTAACTACTGAATCCGTCTTATCCATATAATCTTGAAAAGCCTTTATATCTTGTTTAAAATTTTTTCGTTCTTCTTCAAATTTTTCATTTAAGACCTCCAATAACATTTCATAAGTCAATTCAGTACGTTTAGGATCAATCTGCTTTTTTCCGTTTCCGTTAGGATTTTTCCCAGTTTCTCACCCTTTAGATCTAAGAGCCATTTCTTCAAAAATTCACAATAAACTCTTAAAGATAAGTCCAAAAAAGTAACAAGAATCTTTTGGTGTAGGTAAAAATAAGTTAAATAAGGGTGATCATAGGTTAAAAAAAGTAAAGGTTATGGAGCGAATCTGAAACAGTGCTCACTCCATGAGCGTCTCCTGCTGACCTCCAGCAAATGACATTTCCATTTCTATAAATATGAGGTATCGTAGACTGGCAGGTCAAAGCAGTGTAGAACTTTCATAGTGCCCTGGAGAATCTTGCACAACAGATGGACCTAGGGATATGAGTACCTGGTTTCCTGATCAGGCCATCGAGAATAAGTTGTGATGTTATGTTTCAGCTGAACAAGATGCAAGTAAGGCTTCGCCTGGGGCACTGTATAGTTTTGGTTACCCTGTTGTAAGAAAGATGTCATTAAGTTGGAAAGGGCGCAAAGAAAATTTACAAGAATATTGCCAGGAGTTGAGGGCATGAGTTGTAAGGTGAGGTTGGGCCAGCCAGGATTTGATTTATTGAAATGTAGGAGTCTGAAGGGTAACCTTATGGAGGAGTATGAAATCATGAGGGGTGTAGAAGACTAGTTGTGCTCGTCACGTGTGTACATCAAAACATACAGTGTCTGCATCGACTGTGTCATGGTTTGTAATATAATAGGGGCAGCTCACAAGTGTTGGCAGGCTTCATAACACACCCACAAACTCACTAACCCTGACTGTGAGAGGAATCCAGAGCACCCGGGGGAAACCCAACACAGTCACAGGTGTTATGTATTCAATATTTCAGTAGCATTTAAGTAATATTGTAAATATATTGCTTGATTAAATATACTTGCTTGTTTAAAAAAGGTCATTATGGGTCACATGTAATAATATGTAGATTGCATGCGTTACGATGCCACCATGTGATATGTGCACGCTTTGCTTAAAGTAAAAAAGTTCTCCCGGGCTCCCGTCTTTTTCCTTTCAACTAGCTTTACATTTTAACATTACTAAGTATAACAGTGGCGATGAATAAGTTTTAAGTGAACTCAAGATGACTACCTACCTGTTGAAGTGCAACGAGAAGTTGGAATTTTTAGAAAAAGAGCAGTGAGAAACGGTTAAGTAAAAAAAAAAGCACAGCATGTGCTTCTTTTGAAGGGACAGATACAGTCAAGTTTAAAAGGGCTTCACGGGTTCAGAAACAGTGAGTAGCAGGTGATAATAATCATAAATAAAAAGCATACAGGTTGCTTAGGTGTTTGACTGCTCCAACCAAACCAGCTGAAATGAGCTTTGCTGATATCATGAAAGTAATGCAGGAACATTTAGAAACAAAACCATTGTTGAAAACCATCTTCCCTGTGCAGCTCTGCATCTCATTGTAACCTACAAAAACCTTTTATTCTACCCACAACACCACTAACCTTTGTGTTATCTGCAAACTTATTAACCTACCATTCCTCTTCCTCATCCACATCATTTAAAAAAAAATCATAAACAGCAGGGATCTCAGAACAGAGACCTCCAGGCAGAATACGCTCCATGTCTTAACTCCCTCTGCTTTCCGTGGACAAGCCAATTCAGAATCCATGCAGCTAATCTTCCCTGGATCCCAATACCTCCTGACTTTTTGAATGAAACAACCATGGGAAACTTTGACAAATGCCTTACTAAAATTTATATTCACCACCAAGCAAGAGAAAATCTGCAGATGCTGGAAATCTGAGCAACACACACAAAATGCTAAAAGAACTCAGCAGGCCAAAGGGTTTTGGTCCAAAACCTTGACTATACTTTCTTTCATAGATGCTGCCTGGCCTGCTGAGTTCCTCCAGCATTTTGTGCGTGTTGCTTTATATTCACTACATCCACCGTTCCACCTTCATCATTTGTTTTGTAACTTATTAATAATTGGAAGTAGTTCCCTTTGTTGGAAAGGTTGAAGTGAACAGGTCGGGTGCAAAATAACAAAAGGAAAGGTGACATGTCACTGGTTGGAAGTTGGAACACACTTCCTGCAGATGAGGTGGAAGCAGGTACCACTTCAGCATTCAGGAGGGAACTGGATAAATTGCAAGGTTACAGGGAAGGGACCGGGTGGAGGGCAGAATTAGTGAGCTGTTTTGGTAGAGAGCTAATGTGGACTTGATGGACAATGAACTGGTAGGTGGCTGATCCCAAGCCTGCTGAAACAAAGATCTCAGCTTTCAAGGCAGGCAGAAGCAGGTATGTCAAATGCACAGTTGCTGAATTTGTATTGCATTGTTGGATTAGTGGGCCACGCAACAGGAGATCAGTTCCACCTCTGGGTCACTGACTCTTGGCTGAATTGCGACCCAAACAAAGTGAAAATTGTCTGTGGCTCGCAAGCATAAAGGCAGCAAGTGCCTGACATGCCATGATCACAAGCCAGTAGCAGCCTGCATTGTGCAGCTAATTTGATCTGTTTGTTCTTGTCTATTTGAATCTCAACCATTAGCCAGCTGGAAATAAGCAAAGACAGGAAGGATCAAATTAGAGAGGTATAGTGACTCTTTCACATACTGGTTTATCATCCAGTGTGTGTGTGTAAGTAATATACTGTGTACATCCACTGACAATACCACATGCCTAGCCTAATCCTAGAATAATGTTAGGCAGCAAACACTTGGCACAGATTCCAAAGCAAGTGTTGGCAATCTAAGAGCTGGAACTGTGGACAGACGCACAGATAATCTGCTGCTGAGGTCATCACCAAGACAAAGCTCTGTTCAGTGAATAGAGAGTAGACGCCCACAGAAAACAATGGTGATGATACTGAACAAACATTGCTGACAACCCATAGCACATTCTTGGCTTGATGGCCGACATGTCACAAACCTGAACCAACGTACAACTTCACACACGCACCTTGATATCAGCTGGCACACGCACCACATATGATCCAACTTGCATACTCCCTGGATACTTGGCCAAACCTGTCACATCTATAGAAAGTGTGAAGGCACCTAACACTCACCACAGGCCTGGGCACCACGCACGTCCTACAACATGTGAACGCACTACAGCACCACGAGCATTCCCACTTCTCATCCAAGACCACTCAACAATGCTCACAACACACTCACCACAGACTGTATCAATCTGGAAACTTCCTTAGGTTTGTGCAAACCTGGGAGTAGAACTTCACATAGTGGTGTTAAGGTCATGTTTTGTATTGTGAGTACAGTCTCGATCTCTTTACTTAAGTCCAGATGTGCTTTGGATGCAGTGCAGACAAGGTCAAAGTTTGCATGATATTAGAAATCTCGAAATGCATAGAGATCAACAAGTCCTCAGGACCTGAGTAGGTATAACCAAAGATATCTTGTGGAGCAAGAGGGGTGATTTTTATACATTTGTTTGTCACAGGTGAGGTATCAGAGGAACAGACCCTCTGGATCATTGCGTCCATACTAACCACAAAGCCAACCTAAGCTAGTCCCATTTGCCTGTGCTTGGCTAATATTTCTCTAACCTTTCCGAAGCACGTACCTATCCAAACGTTCCTTAAACATTATTGTTCCTGCCTCAATCACTTTCTCAGATAACTCATTCTTATAAACACATAAAACAATACAGCACAATATAGGCTTATTGGCCCACAGTGCTATAGCATCCTTTTAACCTACTACAAGATCAATCTAACCCTTCCCTTCCAAACAGCCTCAATTTTTCTTTCATCCATATGCCTATCTAAGAGTCTCTTAAATGTCCCTAATTTATTTGCTTCCACCACCATCCCTGGCAGAGCATTCCACACAATAACCACTCTCAGAGTCTTAGAAAAGTACAGCATAGAAACAGGCCCTTTGGTCCATCTAGTCTATGTTGAGCCATTTAAACTGCCTACTCCCACTGACCTGCACTGGGACAACAGCCCTCCATACCCCTTCTGTCCATTTACCTATCCAAATTTCTCTTAAATTCGAGCTTGCATGCACCACTTGTACTGGCACCTAGTTCCACACCCTCACAGCCCTCTGAGTAAAGAAGGTTCCCCTTAAACTTTTCACCCTCACCCTTAACCCATGATTCAACCTCAGTGGAAAAACCCTATCTATACCCCTCATAATTTTGCATACCTCTACTGAATCTCTTCTTGATCTTCTATATTCCGAGGAATAAAATCCTAACCTATTCCATCTTTCCCTATAACTCAGGTCTTCCAGATTCGGCAACATACTTGTAAATTTTCTCTGTATTCTTTCAACCTTGTTTACATATTTTCCTGTGGGTAGGTGACCAAAATTGCACACAATACACCCATGTCTTCTACAACTTCAAAATAACATCCGATCTCCTGTACTGAAAATTTTAATTTATAAACGGCAGTGTGCCAAAAGCTTTCTTTATGGGGCTAACAACCTGTAATGCCACTTTCAATGAATTATGGACCGGAGTTCCCAGGTCTCTTTGTTCTACCACACTCCTCAGTGCCCTACCACTCACTACTGGTTGGTCCTACCCAAGTGCAATATCTCACACTTGTCTGCATTAAATTCCATTTGCCATTTTTCAGCCTGTTCTTCCAGCTGGCCCAGATCCTGCTGCAAACCATGATAGTCTTCCTCGCTGTCCACTACATTCCAAGTCTTGCTGTCATCTGCAAACGTGCTGATCCAATTAAGCACACTGTCATCCAGATCGTTGATATAGATGACAAAAAAAAACAACGAACACAGCACCGATCCCTGCAGCACTCCATTCCACTAGTCACAGGCCTTTAATCAGAGAGGCAACCATCTATTATCCTTAATCACTCCATGTCTATACAAATACTCAAATATCCAATCCCTTAGAATACCTTCCAACAACTTTCCCACTACTAATGTCAGGCTCCCCAGCCTATAATTTCATGGTTTATGTTTAGAGCCTTTATTAAACAGTAGAACAATACTGGCTACCCTCCAATCTTCTGCCACCTCACCTGTCTCGAAGGATGATTTAAATATCTCTGCTAGAGCCCTGGCTATTTCTGCACTCGCCTCCTGCAGGGTCCAACGGATCACCTTGTCAGGCCCTCGGAACACTGTAATTTACAACAAGACAGCAAACACCTCCTCCTCTAAAACCTGTAAGGAGTCCATGAAGTTGATGCCATTTTGCCTCACGTCTATAGACTCTGTGGTTGTCTGAGTAAGTACGGATGCAAAAACTGCATTAAGATCTCCCCCCTCTCTTTTGGCTTCACACATAGATTGCCATTCTGGTCTTACGGAGGAACAATTTTGCCCCTTGCAATCCTTTTGCTTTTAACATACCTATAGAATCCCTTAGGAGTTTCCTATAGTGGGAGAGCCAAAGACCAGAGGACACAGCCTCAGGATAGAGGGAGTTCCTTTTAGAACAGAGATGAGGAGGAATTTCTTTAGTCTGAGAGTGGTGAATCTATGGAATTCTTTGCGAAAGGCGGATGTGGAGGCCAAATCTTAATGTATATTTAAGGCAGAGGTTAACAGATTCTTGATTGGTCAGGGTATTAAGGCAGGAGATTGGGGTTGAAAGTAAAATCGGATCAGCCATGATGAAGCAGGTGGAGCAGACTCGATGGGCCAAATGGCCTAATTCTGCTCCTACATCTTAAGGTGATCACTAGATGCAAAGTGTTCACCTGCGTAAACTTCTGTCAGCTGCCCTGTCTCATTCCCCAACTGCTAATCAAGTACCACACACTCTATTGTTGGGACTTCTTTCCTGAGCAGATTTGAGAAACTCTATCCCATCTAGTCTTTTTACAGTATGGGAGTCCCAGTCAATATGTGGAAAGTTAAAATCACCCACAACAACAACCTTATATGTTTCTTTCAACAGTCTGCGATCTCTTTGCAAATTTGTTCCTCAATCCCTTGAACGGTTGGGTGGTCTGTAATATAGCCCCATTAATGTGGTCATACCTTTTTTATTACTCAGTTCCGCCCATGATGCCTCACTGGACAAGTTTTCCAGTCTGTCTCTGTGTAAAAAATCTGAACGCACTGGCTATCCACTTGATCTATGCCTCTTATCATTTTGAACACATCTACAAGTCACCTCTCATCCTCTTTTGCTCCAAAGAGAAAAGCCTTAGCTTGCACAGCCTTTCCTCATGGCATGCTCCATAATCCAGACAGCATCTTCCTCGGCACCCTGTCTAAAGCTTCCACATCCTTCCTATAAATTGACCGGAAATGAACACCAAGTCTTTTCTTACCATAGCTGCCTTCTTAACAGACCTATCTACGTATCAGCAACTTTGAGCATCTATGGAAGAGGACCACAAGATCCCCCCGTTCCTCCACACTGTTTAGAATCCTGTCATTAACCTCATACCCTGCCTTTCTGTTTGACCCTCCAAAGTGTGTCACTCCAGTTTTCTGGATTGAACTCTGTCTGCTTCTCAGCCCAGCTCCGTACTCTATCAATGCCCCACTGTAGCCTACGACAACCAGCTACACAATCAAGAACACTACAACCTTCATGTCATCTGCAACCTACACTTGCCAACCTACCTTTCCATTTCCTCACGCAAGTCATTCATAACAATCACGGAGAGCAGGGGCTGCTGAACAGCTCCCGTGGAACACCACTGGTCACCGATATCCTTCTTTCCTGCAGCTGTTATACTATCCCTGATTAGCAACACCATTCCCCCACTTCTTTTACCTCACTCCTTGTCCCCGTTTGAAACTTACTAACTCCAGAACATCCAGCAGCCCTTCTGACAGCCATGTCTCTAATGGCCAGAACCTTGTAGTTCCAGGTACTGATCCATGCTCTTAAGTTCATCACCCTCATTCCGGATACTTCTTGCATTGAAGTAGACACATTTCAACCCCTTTATTCACTCTTTAGAACATCATTCCTTTCCTTACCTACTTCATTAGTACCAATGTGTACCACAAATTCAGGTTGCTCACCCTCCCCCTTAGATTGCCGTGGGCCTGATCTGAAACATCCCTGGCCTGGTATCTAAGAGGCAACATACGATCCAGGAGTCTCCTTCACATCCGTAGAATCTCTGGGATTGCTGGCCACTACTGCTCTCTTCTTCTTCACCTTCCCTTCTGAGCCAAAGTCCTGGTCACTGTGGCTCTCCCCTGGTAGGTTGTCTTCCCACCTTCCCAGTATCCAAAGCATTTTACTTGTTATTGAGGGGAAAGGCCACAATAACATCTGCTTCTTTCCCTTCCCCCACCTGACAGTTACCTAGCTACCTGCCTCCAGCAGCTTAAGAACAACTGCTTCTCTGTAGCTCCCATCGATGAACTCCTCATTCACTTAAATAATCCAAAAATCATCCAGATCCAGCTCTCTTACATAGTAAGGAGCTGCACTCAAATCCATTTTTCTAGATAGTTATAAGAGTCACAGAAAGGTACAACACAGAAACAGGCCATTTGGCCCATCTAGTCTGTGTTGAACCATTTAAACTGCCTACTCCCATTGACCTGCACCGGGACCATAGCCTTCTATATCCCTGCTATCCATGTACCTATCCAAACTTCTCTTAAATGTTGAAATTGAGCTTCCATGCACAACTTGCGCTGGCAACTCATTCCATACTCTCACAACCCTCTGAGTGAAGAAGTTCCCTTCATTTTCCAAGGAACAAACCTATTTCATCTTCTGTTATAACTCAGGTCATCAAAGACAATGGAGGTCTCCTAGACTTCCCACGTCGTGCAAGAGGAGCACACCATTCTCACTGCTCTAGCTATGCAATAATAAAGAAAGAAAGATAAATGTGACAGAAACCTCAATCTAGCCTCTGCCTCTTTTCAGTTTCTCATTCTTACACTATGGCCACTCCTTTTCAACCTCACTGCTTTTTAATGGCCCATGCCAAATGCCTAATTATCTGATCAATTTAAAACTAAACAGAATGTCCCATCGGAGTCCATTTTTTAAATCTTTTGCTTCTTGTGACAAGTAATGGCCTTTGCTGCCTGAAAAGAGTACTAGCCTCTGTGTGAAAAAGTTATCCCTCCTGTAATCGACAAAGGCTAGTATGCCAAAAGCTGGACGACTGGAAAACAGCTTATGTTGTGCTTTTAATTAAAAAGGTCAGCTTGGGAACTACACACCAGCAAGCCTTACATCAGTGGTGAAAACTACTGGAAGGGGTTTTGAGGGACAGGATTTATATGCATTTGGAAAGGACTGATCAGGGATAGTCAACATGGCTGTGTGGGGGAAATCATGTCTGACAAATATGACAGTTTTTCTTTTGAACAGGGGACCAGAAGGATCAATGGTAGATGTTGTCTACACAGACATGGCTTTTGACAAAGCTCTGCAGGGTAGGCTGGGCCAGAAGGTTACAGCACATAGTCCTGAGGCTGAAGATGAGGTGGAAGGAGTCAGAGGGTGGTACTGCAGGGCTGTTTTTCCATATTGAAGGAGATGTGCTGCAGGGACTTGAGTTGGGTCTACTCTAATTAGTCATAAATATTAGTGATTTGAATAAGAATGCAGATAACATCAGTACTGGTGGTATAGAGAACCACAACGATGGCTGTCTAATGTTGCCACAGGACCTATATCAACTTGGTAAGATGGCATATGAAAAGTAACCAGGATGTGGGCTACTAATTATACCAGGAAGTAGAAAAGGCATGTAAAAAGGACAATGTTGCGATAATGATGGGGAATTTCAATATGCAGATAGATTGGGAAAATCCAGTTGGTGCTGGATCCCAAGAGAGGGAATTTGTAAAATGCCTACAAGATAGCTTTTTGAGCCCACTAGGGAAAAACAATTCCAGATTGGATGTTATGTAATGACCCAGATTTGATTAGGGAGCTTAAGGTAAAGGACCCCTTAGCAGACAGTGATCATAATATGATAGAATTCACCCTGCAGATTGAGAAGAAGCTAAATTCAGATGTATCAGTATTACAGTGGAGAGAAAGGAATTGCAGAGGCATGAGAGAGGAGATGGCAAAATTCCAAATGGAAGGGAACACTAGCAGGGATGACGGCAGAACAGCAATGGCTGGAGTTTCTGGGGGAAATTCAGAAAGTGAAGGAAAACAGAACCCAAAGACGAGTAGTATTCTGAAGGGAGGATGAGCCAACTGTGGCTGACAAGGGAACTTAAAGACAGCATAAAACCAAAAGAGAGGGCATATAATATAGCAAAAAAATAGTAAATAGAGGTTTGGGAAGCTTTAAAAACCAACAGATGGCAATTAAAACGCCATAAGGAGGGAAATTTTGAAATATGAATGTAAGCTAGCCAATAATCTAAAAGAAGATACCAATGTTTTTTTCAGATAAATGAAGAACAAATGAGAGACTAGATATCAGACCACTGAAAAGTGACACTGGAAAGGTAGTAATGGGGTCAAAGAAATGGCGGATGAACTTAATAAGTATTTAGAGTTAGTCTTCAAAGTGGAAGACAATAGCAGAATGCCAAAAATATGAGTGTCTGAATCAGATTTATTATCGGGGGCAGATGTGTGTGTCATTGCTATTACTAAGGAGAAGGAAGCTGAAAAGTCTGAAGGTAGATAAATTACCTGATCAGATGGACTAGACCCCAGGGTTCTGAAAGAGGTAGCTGAAGAGATTATGGAGGCATTAGTAATGACCTTTGAAAAAAATCACTACATTCTAGAATGGCTCCTGACGTATCACTTCACTCTAATTTAAGGGGGATAGGACAGAAGAAAGGAACTTATAGGCCAGTTAGCCTGATTTCAGTGGTTGAAAAGATGTTGGATTCTATTATTGAGGATGAGGTTTTAGGGTACTTAGAGGCACTTAATAAAACAGGCAAAGTCAGCATTTCCTGAAGTGGAAATCTTGGTTGACAAATCTGTTGGAATTCTTTGAGGAAATAATAGGCAGGATAGACAAGGGAGAGTTAGTGGATGTTGTTTACTTGGATTTTCAGAAGCCAAGGTGCTGCACATGAGACTGCTTAACAAGATAATAGTCCATGGTATTGCAGGAAAAGTACCAGCATGGACAGAAGGTTGGTGGTCTGGCAGGAGGCAGATAGTGAGAATAATGGGGGCCTTTTCTCCTTGACTGCTGCCAGCTAATGGTGTGCACCAGGGGTCAGTGTTGAAACTGCTTCTTTTCACGTTACATGTCAATGATTTGGATGATGGAATTGATGGCTTTGTGGCCAAGCTTGTGGACGATACAAAGATGGGTTGAGAGACAAGTAGTGCTGAGGAAGCAGGGTGTTTGCACAAGGACTTAGACTGATTGGGGCAATTGGCAAAGAAGTGGCAGATGGAATATAGTGTAGGAAACTGCATGGCAGATGGAATAAAGGCATGGACTATCTTCAAAGTGGAGTGAAAATTCAGAAATCAGAGTTGCATAAGGACTTTGGAGTCCTTGTGCAGGATTCCCTGAAGGTTAACTTGCAGATTGAGTTGGTGATAAGAATGGCAAATGCAATGTTAACATTCATATCTAGAGGACTAGATTATAGATGCAAGGTTGTAATAATGAGGCTTTATAAGGCATTGGTTAGGTTGCATTTGGAATATTGTGAGTAATCTTGGGCCCATTATCTTAGAAAAGACGTGCTATGATTGGAGAGGGGCCAGAGGAAGGTCATGAGAATTATCCTAGAAATGAAAGGGTTAAAATATGACGGGTATTTGATGGCTCTGGGCCTGTACACGCTGGAATTTAGTAGAATCAGGAGGAAATCTCATTGGAACGTATCAAATATTGAAAGGCCTAGATAGAGTGGATGTGGAGATGATGTTTCCTATAGTGGGTGACTCACATACCAGAGAGCACAGCCTCAGAATTAAGGGACATCCATTTAGAACAGAAATGAGGAAAGGTTTCTCATGGTGAATCGGGGGAATTCATTGTCACAGGCAGCTGTGCAGACCAAGTCATTGGGAAAATTTAAGGCAGAGGCTGATAAGGTTCTTAATTAATCAGGGCGTCAAAGGTTATGGGGAGAAGGCAGGAGAATGAGGCTGACGGGGAGAATGGATCAGCCATGATGGAATGGCGGGGCAGACTCGATGGGCCGAACTACCTTAATTCTACGCCTCTGTCATTCTTATAGAATGACAGATGTAATTTAACTAAACTACAGCAGGACATGAAGAGTGATTTTCATGGCACTGGAGATTGCTGTTGAACAATTATGCCTTGAGGTACAAGTGCATTATTCTCTGAAAATCTGAACACGTTTCAACAGGGTGGTGAGGAAGGCAAATGGCAAGTTCACCTTCACTGGCCGAGCAACTGAGTACAAGATGTGGGACATCTTGTTTTATCTGTACAAGGTGTGTGGAAAACCACCTCAGAGCACTGCGTGCAGCTCTGGTGACCGCACCGATTGGTGATGTGATTAAGCTTGAGGGGCCACAGGAAAGGTTCAGAAGGATTTCACCTGGACAGCAGGGCCAGAGTCATTAAGAGACTACAGAACTGGGTCTGTTTCCCTGGAAAGGAGAAGGTTGGGAGGTGACATTGTGGAGGTATATAAAATTATGACAGGCATTGATAGGGTCGATGGCCAGTGTCCATCTCCTATAGCAAGGTGTCAAAAATTAGAGGGCATAGGTTTAAGTTGACAGGAAGGAAGTTTAAAGGGGAGGTGAGGGATTGTGAATGTTTCATACTGCAGTGGTGAGCTGCTACCAGGAGGTGGTGGTGGAAGGAAGAGTAACATTTGAGATGTATTTGGATAAAGCATAGAGGGATAGGGAACTGATCAGAGACGCAATGAGCATCTGTCTCTAAAACAGATAGATACTTTATTGATTCCAAAAGAAATTACAGTGTCACTGTAGCATTACAAGTGCACGGATATAAATAGTAGAAGTAGAAAGAATTAAAAAAATAAGTTCCCACAAACAGTCTAATGGGGTGGGGGGGGGGGGGGGTCATCACTTCCCCAGCTAGAGGTTGTCTCATTTTAGAGCCTAACGGCTGAGGGTAAAGATGTCCTTAGACACCGCTCTTTGGAGCAGTGCAACCATATCGTTCGTCTTCCCCACAACTTGAAGAGCCCTGTATGCCCAGCTGCCTGTCAATCTGTCCTGTTTATTCTTTCATTAATATTTCAGGGCCTGAGCTTTGCTGGCAAGATCAGGATTTACTGCCTACACCGAGAGGCAGCTGTGAGCAATCTTCTTGCACCATTCAGGGCCTGGAGGTGGTGCCAGACTGCTGCTGGGAGACTATTCCAGGAACTAGACCCATAAAAACAAGGTTACTGTGAAGTATTTCCGAATCAGAATTGTACAGGAACCTGCATTTGGAGTGTCACTGCACTCGTCCTTCTTGGACAGAAGAGGTTGGTCATTTGGACAACCTTGGTGACTAACTACAGTACGTTTTGCAGAGGGTGTGCCGCTGGTGGAGTGACAATCAAGCAGGCTGTTTCGTTCTGGATGGTGTCAAACGTCCTGAGAAGTTTTCCCCATTCCAGGTGCGCATTCCATCGTGGTCCTGATATTGCTGGGAGATGGTAAGAACAGCTTCGGGATGTCAGGAGGTGAAACATTCACCACAGGATACCTAGCCCCTAACTGGATCTTTCGTCACCTTACATGATTTGTTGGTTCAGATTGGGCTGCCAGTCAGTGGTAATAATAGAACACAACACACAGGATGCTTCACCAAGCATGATGCCAACTCAGACTAGTCCCAATTGCCCTCCCACTTTCTACATTCCTCCATTTCCTGCCTGTCTCAATGCCCCTCAAACACCTGCCTCTACCGCCAGGTCTAGTAGTGTGTTCCAGGCACCTGTGTAAAGAGTGAACACCAAGCAAATATTGATGACCTTCTCTACTTCTGACCCTGTAGTGCAGGGGTTCCCAATCTTTTTAATGCCATGGTCCCCTACCATTAACTGAGGGGTCCGTGGACCCCAGGATGGGAAAATTATTGATGAAGCAGCAGAACAGGTTTGTGTATCCCCTCCCTGCTTCCCCTCCCCCACCCCTTGATCTTTCCTCTGATTGGTTTCTCACCTGGCACCTTCCACCCTCCCCCCACCTTCTTTATAGGGCCCCTGACCCCTCCTTCTTCAGTCCTGATGAAGGGTCTCGGCCCAAAACCTTGACTGCTCGTTTCAACGGATGCCGCCCGACCTGCTGAGTTCATCCAGCTTGTTTGTACGTGTTGGCTGTGTATTCCTGTCCTGAGGTTGGATTGATTGATCTTTGCTAGGAAGAACCCATAGCTTTACACTATCACTGATGCCCATGGTTTCAGTTTTGCCAGGGATTCCTGTACCCACACACAAATTCAGCAGTCACCGGATGTCAGCTCAGAGCCAGTGAACTTAGTGATCTCACGCTCTGAGCTGAGCCCTTCTCCAGGGCCACGGGAATAATGTCCATCCTCAGGGGAATCTTCACTTGCTCCACATCCAGGGTGGATGGTTGACACTGGTCAAATGTCTCAAGCTCACCGACAGATCTGCTACCTCCACTTGCCAACGTTGCTGCTTTCTGGTGAATACAGTTCCGTAAACACATGGTCACTACCCCATTGCTCTCTGGGAAGAGCAGCACTGGTACCTTCTGTACACTGTTTGCCAAAGCAAATGATGAGGGGAGATCCACCAAAAGACCATGTTCATTGGATATGATCAACATTCAACCAACTACAGTGGCTCGGGCAAGAACGTACCAAACATCACACCACCCTGAGCAGTGTATGCCATAGCAACCTAACTCCCACCTTTGGGATTAAGCTCAAACTTAGGTTGCCAATTCTCAAATCTGGTTGGACATAGTCGCAGAGGTATTCTCCTATCACCAGTGGTTCCCCAACAATTTCTTCCTTGCTGACCGCGATACAAATGCCAGTAACCCAGTAGATAAATAATGACAGTCACGTCTCCAAAGCCAATATTCAGAAGATGATCTCTGCTCTACGTCCTACCTTGGGATTGCCGCCACCTTCCTTGGCCGCGTAGAGCATCTGCAGTGCAGACTCTGCCAGGGTCTTGGTCTGATCCAGCACAGTCATCTGCTGCTGGTGGTCGAGCACTTTGGACGCCACGCCGACCGAGGCCAGGGTCAAAGGCTCGAAGTAACTGGCCAGCTGGGTGACCTGTGGGGGAGGCAAGAGGACAATGCAGTGTGTTTACATGGTGCCAAAGCTCCCAGGAACCCAGACGACAACCTGCCACCGTAAGGATTATGGATCAACTCACTCTGTACCTTGTGGCCCAGCTGAGCAGCCTCCCCGCGAGCAGCCGTGGTTATCGGGTCAATCAGGTGTCCTATTTCCTGCACCGTTGAGCTCATCTGCTCCTGCAAGGCCTACGCACAGAATAGAAAGGGAGGGGAGGGTCACAGAACACAGGCCACATACATCAGGGGAGTTCATTGCCAAACAGAAGCACCCACACTTGTAGGGAGGTCTTCTGTTCCCATCTGCTCCCCCACCACCCCAGTCCCTGTTTCTGCATTGGCTGATAGGAAGATCTGCACCCTCACCCCCTCCCAAACGCAGACACTTATCCTTAACTGCATTGGCTGATAGGAAGATCTGCTCCCCCACCCCCTCCCAAACGCAGACACTTATCCTTAACTGCATTGGCTGATAGGAAGATCTGCACCCTCACCCCCTCCCAAACGCAGACACTTATCCTTATCTGCATTGGCTGATAGGAAGATCTGCACCCTCACCCCCTCCCAAACGCAGACACTTATCCTTATCTGCATTGGCTGATAGGAAGATCTGCACCCTCACCCCCTCCCAAACGCAGACACTTATCCTTAACTGCATTGGCTGATAGGAAGATCTGCACCCTCACCCCCTCCCAAATGCAGACACTTATCCTTAACTGCATTGGCTGATAGGAAGATCTGCACCCTCACCCCCTCCCAAACGCAGACACTTATCCTTATCTGCATTGGCTGATAGGAAGATCTGCACCCGCACCCCCTGCCAAACGCAGACACTTATCCTTAACTGCATTGGCTGATAGGAAGATCTGCTCCCCCACCCCCTGCCAAACGCAGACACTTATCCTTATCTGCATTGGCTGATAGGAAGATCTGCACCCTCACCCCCTCCCAAACGCAGACACTTATCCTTAACTGCATTGGCTGATAGGAAGATCTGCACCCTCACCCCCTCCCAAACGCAGACACTTATCCTTAACTGCATTGGCTGATAGGAAGATCTGCTCCCCCCCCACCCCACCCCACCCCTGACCCTTTCTCTGCACTGGCTGATAGGAAGATCACTCTCTGAGCTGGAAGGAATAAAATGGTGAAAATACCATTCGGCCCATTGCATCTGTATGATCTGAGGGGCAGTTGTGAAATCAATCACACAACACTGACTGCTTTCTCCTCAATACTGCAAACATTCCTCTTTACTTTATATCTGTTCATGTTTTGAAGGTTATTACTGAACCTGCTTCCAACAATCTCACAAAGTGATTTCCAGTTCACAGCTTCTGGTGGAAACTGTTCTCAAACATCCTTGTTCTTTTATCAATGAATTTACCTGGTTATAAAGCCTCCTGCCACTGAAGTTATTCTCCTTGCCTAACATGTCTTCCTAATGTTCCTTGTCTGTTGTTTCACCATTTTTATTTACCTCATGTTCCAGATCTAGTACAGTCAAGGGTTGCTGAGGTCTGTGATCTAGGAGACTAAAATCAGTTGTGACCCTTGAGAAGTGTCAAGCGTGTAGAAGAGTACACTCTTGTGCCTACACCTGGAGTATGGTGTGTTTCTGGCTGTCACGCTGAGGATGGACCTGCACTGGAGAGGGCAGACAGGTGGTTCACCAGGGCACTGCCTGGGTTGAAGCACTTTATTTATAAAGGGAGGTTAGACAGACCGCACTTGTTGGAAAACAGAAAGGGTTGATATGAAGAATCTTTTTTTGACCTGTAGCAGGTGTCAAAAACAAGAGGGTAACAGATGAATTACTTCAGGCACACTGTTGGTTTTCCATCAATGGTTTTCCTCAGAAAGCTTCAAGAAATCAAGTACTGCCACACAGTGTGCCGAATCAAGAATCTTAAGTGGTTGAAATAATGCAAAGATCCCCTGCAAACATCTCACCCTCACTTCTGTCAGGCCTTACATTACAGGCCTCAATGATCAGGGATCACCTTGTCCCACCACTGGATGGTTTTCCAAATGATCAGTCACAGAGTGTAAATCAGTGATTTTGGTATTGAGGTGGGCTATCTAGGAGTCTGGGTATGCATCTACTCAAGATAAAAGGTTCAGCTAAGGAGCTCCAAGGTCCTATGAACTACTATAACTTCAAACTGTACGTGAGCAACAAATCCCTCTGTCTTCAGTAACAGGGAAATACTCAGCTCCAGATAAACCACACTATTAATTTTCAAATTAAAGGCAGAATAAACATCCTCAAGTCCCTGTCTCCTTTAAAGATTTGAAGGTCATATGAAAACACAACAGGAAATGCTGGCACAGAGCCGCAGTATTTAGCAATGGCTTCAGTAATGCCTCCAACGATCCTCACACTCCACAGACTCCAACCCCATCCTTCTCCAGGAACCTTGCTGTTGTAACTGAACCCAGGGACACAGATTAACTTAATCACTGAGACGGTATACCTCCCCTTTCATGCTTCAGTTCTACTGGCTGCTGCAATCCTCATCTACCCCTTTGTCACTTCAAGATGACCATATCTCATGCTCACATTCACTTTTCATCAACACTGGCACATCCATAACTCTAACAAATCCATTCACCATTCTCCCCTCCCTCACTCATCCACTCTGGTTTCCAACCTTGAGATAATTTTACAGCTATCATCTTTGTTTTCGATCTGTCCAGCCCTGGGCACTCCTCACCTCTGCAGTGATTCCTGCACCTATACCTCACATACAAGGGATGATTGATATGTTTGTGGCCTAAGGTAGAAGGAGATGAGTTATTAACTTCAAACTTTCTGTGTAATCACTCAAAGAGTTGAACTACATGTGCCTGTAACGAGAGCTGTATAACTAATCTCCTTCTACTGTAGGCCACAAACTTATCAATCACCCATGCTGTGGACACTTTCTGGAGGTCCAAGGTCCGTATGCTCCACGACCGCTGGACTAAGTGTGTAAATGTAGGAAGGGACTATGTTGAAAAATAAATGTGCTAGGTTTTCTAAAATTGTTTCCTTCTACCTTAGGTCACAAACTTATCAATCACCCCTCGTATTTATCTTACTCCAAATCTACCAAGGCTTTGAGCTACAAAATGCCTTCCATAAACCCCTGTCTCATCACCTTGCACTCATCCCTTAGATCTCCCATCACTTCGACTATGTTTTCAGCCGTCCGCTTTGACGTCACTTTACTGTGGCTTGGTGTCAAGCTGATATCGACACTGCTCCCATGAAGTGCCTTGGAAAGTTGTACTTATTAAAGTTCTTATTGTAAGTTGCTTTTTTTTGAAAGCTCCTTGAATGGCTTTTCCTGGTTGAAGTGTGAAGCAAGTCATATCAGGCATGTTTAATTTGTGTGTGGACGATGCAGTTACCAAACAGCAACCTTGCTGCAGTTCTGTTATTGATAGTGAGTGGTCTCCTCATTGAAACCTGTCGAATGGTGGAAGGCCTTCATCGAGGGTAGCAGAGTCCACGACCAGAGAACACAGCCTCAGAATGGAAATGAGAAGGAACTTCTTTGGCCAGAGAGTGGTGAATCTGTTGAATTCATTGCCACATGCAACTGTGGAGGCCAAGTCTTTTTATATTTAAGGCAGAGGTTGTTAGGTTCTTAATTGGTCAGGGCATGAAAGGAAATGGGGAGAAGGCAGGAGATTGGGGCTGAGAGGAAAATTAGATCAGCCATGATGAAATGGCAGAACAGACTCGATGGGCCAAATGGCCTAATTCTGCTCGTATATCTTTGGTCTTATCTCCCAGGACAAGGCACAACCTCTCTACACTGCTTCTCTATGTAGTTAACTATTACTGGACTAAACAATGCATCATGTTTGCATCTGGAACACTTGTGACTCCATCACGGGGAGCTGGAGATGTCACACATTGAAGAATAAAACTGAAGCCTCTCTTGGACCTTCTGCAAATGGCAGAGGGCAGAATTTCCATCAAAGCGAACAGATGGTAGACAACTGCTACTTTACCTCCAATGAAATGTCATCTCTTGTTGGCAAGTTCTGACTGACAGCTGCCAGGGATGCTTGCTCGATCTCCCGGATACACTTGTTGATGTTGTCAATCGAACAGTCACATTCTCTCTGGCCTGGAGCCTTGTCCCTTCAAAGTGAAACAGGTTTGAACAAGATGAGTTCACATGCACAGTCACCTGTCTCCAACAAGTATTTTCCACATTACACAAACTTGCCGAGTTTATTAAAGGCAAATCAAATAATATGTGGCTTAATTCTGTTTAAAGTTGTTGCTGAGAGATGACAGTACTGTTATCAAAATTATAAGCCTACCCAATCGAGAATTGTCATGGATATAAACTTGGAGAATGGGACTTTCAGTTGGCCCATGACAATACACACTTCACCTCTATGCCACTGGCCTGCAGAATTACTGTGTTATTCAGTCATCAGATGTGGTCACAGTACTTCAGCTTAATCTGTTCACGTCAGCTGCTGCTTTGAAGCACTGGGCATCAATTAGATAATCAACTGGTTTGCTTGAATGTTTTCGATGGTAGCTAAGAGTTGACCAGATTGCTCTGGGTCATAAACTGGTCAAAAGGGCAAAACAAAGAGATTTGGAGCCCAATGACCAATCCTCAAGGTTTTAGGAACAGCATCTTTCTACAAGATTTCTGAAAACTCCACGAACACTATCGATGTATTTATTTTCTGCTTTATTGTAGCTTATAGTAATTTTTATGTCTTTCACTGTATTGCTGCTACAAAACAACACATGGGCAGAGCTTAAGCGGGTTAACGGCGCCTAACGGCGACTCCTTTGCTTGCATCTTCGGAAACAGCTCTACTTCCATCTTTAATATCTCTGCTTTTTCCTTTCATGGTTCTTTTGAAGACCCTGACCCGGAGTTACACGCTGACTATAGTTCTGTGCGGGAATGGGACCTGCTCTCGGGGTTCCATAACTGGCCGTTGTTCAGCACGCCAAAGGCTCAGCCTAAGAGTCCGAATCAAATTCGGAAGCCTAGGATCCGGAGCCAGGCCGATGGAGGGTCGGTGTCACAACAGGAAACCCGTGTGTCGTCAGGAGAGTTGGGATATCTGCTGTGTGCCTGGAGACCCGGGATCTCTACGATCTTCAGGCACAGAGCTCGAAAAAAGTGACATAATGGACTTCTAACATTGAAAACCAGGAGTTGTTTATGTCTCCGCACTTGCTGGGAAAATGGAGACACCTCTTTCTCCCTTATTAGGGAGAGAAAAAACTTGTGGTATGTCAAATAGCAAGTGAAACGCGAAGCCTTTGGGTCTTTACTATTGCTCACACTTGAGTGCTCAGTGGGGGTGTCGATGCTTTTTCTTGCCGGTGGGTGGGGGGGGAGATCGTTGCTTGCTGCCGCTTATGCGCGGGAGGTGGAAGCTGGGGAGGACTTTGGGGTTCTAACATTTAACTGTCATTCATTCTTTGAGGCATTCCTCTGTTTTCGTGGATGGTTGCGAAGAAAAAACATTTCAGGATCAGACATGAAATTGTACCTTTGATTTCACAACAAATGTCGGTGATAATAAACCTGGTTCTGATTCTGAGCCCAGTCTCACCTGATGGATGTTATGAGGCTCTTAATGGAGTCTGACACCGTGCGAGAGTGCCCTGCCAGGATGGACCACGTTGGGGGGTCTTTTGGGTTGATGGCGAGTGACCGAGCACTTTTGATGAGAGACGATGAGCTCTCCAGCATGGATCGAGCAGCTGAAAGAATCGGTTCCTGAGCCTGGGCACCCTACAGAAGTAAGTACAGAGCTGCATGAATAGATTTAAAACATGATAGTGGCAAACTCAAATTCACAGGCACTGGTTTCAGATCTTCCAAATGGGTTTGCAAGAGCAAATAACTCACTTAAAGGAGGATTTTCTGACCCTTGTGTGAGTGTTCTGTGAACATCACCAGAAAGCAGCAGATACTGATTTCACTGCTGCATGTGCACACTGTACTGAGGTACGTTTACAGAGCAGGCTTGGCATGGAGAATGCAATTAGGTTTTAAATACAAAGGATGTCTGTAACTTTGTCCCAACAGGTATCTTTGGACAATGTTTCATGATTCTCTATAGAATATACAGTAGAACATTACAGCCCAGTACAAGACCTTTGACTCATGATGTGCTGACATTTCAACCTATTCCAAGATCAATCTAACCCTTCCCTCCCACATAGCCCTCGAATTTTCTGAGGGATCTATGGACATGGACTACAAGATCCTTCTGTTCCTCCACACTGCCAAGAATCCTGTCAGTAATCTTGTACTCAACCTTCAAGTTCGATCTTCATACTTTCTGGTTTGAACTCTATCTGCCACTTCTCTGCCAAGCCCTGCATCTTTTCAATGTCCTGTTGTATTCTACGACAGCCTTCTACACCATTTACAACACCACCAACCTTCATGTCACCTGTATATTTACTAACCTACGCTTCCATTTCCTCATCCAAGTCATTACCCATGCTTTTCCCATTTCCTCACTGTGGTCTGTTGGGAGAATCACTAACCGACAGCTATCACTTCAGTTAACCCGTAACTGACCGGAAGACGACAGACCATCAAATGAACCTTGATCAACTGGAATGCCCTTCCCTTCACTTACCTCTGCTCCTATCTGCGCTGGGATGCTGACAAACTCAGGGTTTGAGGCAAACGCTGTCAAATTTTCCACAGCCTCAATTAAAGGAGTCGTGGCCAACCTGCACTTTTCACGGTTTTCTTCAGAGAAATCACCATCAAGAGCCTGGGGGGCAGATGAAGGAAGGGGTAAAGGCACTCAGAAACACTGGAAAAGATTACTGTTCACTCACAATCAGATCTCATTCCAGTGGCATTTTCATCCATACAGAACTCCACAACAAAGAGCCATGCGCCAGATGCAGCTGGATGTCTCATAATGTCATCCAGAGAGCCCCCAAACATCACCCAGGAAGTCCCAAAGACATCCTCTGGCATGAGAGGTTCTACAGATGTGAGCATGTTGCCCACAACACCAGGCAGAGCTTCAGGGCACCCGAAAACAGAAGAGAAAATATATTTCAAAATCCTCAATAACAGCACCATTCCTTTTTTTAGATTTGGTCACTAAAGCACAAATATACTCATGCTAAAGTTCACATTCACGTTGATTTGTTAAGGAGATATTTGCAACATAAGGAGTGAGCTGAGTTTGGTTTGCAGCCAATGGACGAAAACCTGTTAATGTAAGGTCCTTAACAGCATTGATATTTAGAGCACCTTGGGGGTCCAAATCCATAGTTCTCCGAAAATGAATGCAAGGTTGATAGGGCGGTAAAGAAAGTATATGGTATGCTCGCCTTTTTTTTTAGTCAAAGCATTGAGTGCAACGGTTTAGAAGTTATGTTGCAACTTTAAAAATTAACTCTAGTTAGACCACCTCTGGAACATTGCCGTTAATTGTGGTCACCTCGTTATAGGAAGGTTGTGGAGTTTTTGGAGCTGGTGCAGAAGAGGTTTACAGAAATCTGTCTGGATTAGAGGGGAGGTGCTATAACGAGGGGTTGGACAAACGCGGGTTGCTTTCGCTGGAGTGGTCTCAGTACTACAGCCCTCAGTATGTGGGGGCTAAGGGGAGAGCTAATAGGTTTTGAGAGGCATGGATAGAGTAGATAGCTGGTATCTTTTCCACAGGGTTGAAATACCTAACACTAGTGGCGTGTATTTAAGGTGAGAGGGGATAAGTTCAAAGAAGATGTGTGAGGCAGGATTTTAAATACGTGAAGTACACTGCCAGTTTGGTAGAGTAGGGTAATGTGGTACAAGCATCTGAGAGGATCTTAGATAGACGTGAATATGCAGAGAACGGACAGATAAGGACATTATGTAGATAGTTAATTACAAGGTGAATTAGTTTGGACCAATATTTGTGGGCTGAAGAGACTATGCTATGTTCTATGTCCTGTCTCAGTGAGCTTGGAGCCTTTAACACCAGGCATTTACAGCTCCAGTTACCTTGATTGTCTTCACAAGGTTGGCAGTGCTGTTGGCAACTTCTTTCGCTGACTGAACGAAGTGCCTCTTGGCTACAGGATTGGCGGTTTTGGAGGAAGCGATCCGACACGCATTGCACAGAGCGGAGGTGTGCTTGGCAACAATGGTGGCAGCAGACAGTACCTGCAGGGCGAGAGTCGGACATCACACACAGGCTGCTGCCTCAAACATGGTCCAGCACATCAGAGCCACGGCTGAAAGAGCACCTTACCTGTGACGGGCTGCTTGCCGGATCCACCAGGTTCTGACAAGCCATCTGAATCGCCTGGTTGGCCCTGGCAAACTGAATGGGGTCCACCAGCCCCTGGTGCCCAGCCTGGCTGTTTGGATCGGATATGCCAACCAGGTAGCCTGCCTGTAGAAACAGAACTCAATAAATTTGGAGCAAGACACACAAAATGCTGAAGAAACTCAGTAGGCCACAGAACATCGACAGAGGGGATAAACAGTCGACATTTCAGGCCAAGACAAGGACTGAGCACAAGAAACACTGTATCCCAGACCTGTCACAGTTCAAACTTTTGTTAAAAGATAAATATTAAGAGGAAAATTTCTTTCAGGTGCTTAGCATTCACATTACTTCTCAGCTAACACACACGAATCTAAATTCTCTAGATCTCGTGGTAGACTGATCCAGAACATTAAGACACATGGGATCCACGGTGACATGGTATATTGGCCATAGAAGGCATACGTAAGGTAGAGACGGAGGGGTGCTACTCTGACTGGAGTCCATGAGCAATAGTATCTCACAGGGATCACTGTTATTTATGATATGTACCGATGACCTGGATGAAAATGGAGGTGAGCTGATTAGCAAATATGTAAATGACATAACAATTGGCGGAGTTGTGGACAATGAGGAAGGCAGTTATAGGATACAGCAGGGTATAGATCAGATGGCAGGTAGGTGTAAGGTGTTGCATTTTGCAAGGTCAATTAAAACAAGAAAGTAAGTAAATAGAAGGATCCTTATGAACATTGTTGTTCAGGAAGACCTTTGGGTGCAAGTCCATAGCTCGCTATAAATGGGAACACAAGTGGTTAGGGTGGTAAAGAAAGCTTGCCCTCAGCTATCAGGTGCAGAGTCTGGGACACTGCACCTTTGGAGGATGCAGAAGAAGTTAACCAGGATGTCACCTGGACTGGAGAAGATTGGCCAGAGAAACAGTGAGTGCTAGTGCCTGGAATGCAATAGGTGAAGCAATATCTAAGAGGCATTTTGAAAGGCACACTAACAGGCAGGGAGTGGAGAGATACTGCCCACATGCAGGCAGATAGGACTGGTTTAAATTGACATGATCAGTACTGATATGATGGACCAGGGCAAAGCTATTCTGCAGCCTACCCCATCTACAGCCCTCATAAGTTTTGCATATCTCAGTCATGACTCCTCTTAAAGCCCCTTGGTCCAGGGGAAACAGACCCATCCTGGCCAGTCTGTCTTCATATCAAATCCAGGCAGCATCCTGGTGAATCTTCTCTACACCACCCCCAGCACTGTCACATCGCAGGCAAATGGAACATTAGCATTCATTCCCAGAGGGCTAGAATATAAAAGCAAGGATGTAATGCTTGAAGAATTACACGGCAGTGGTCAGACCACATATGGAGTTTTGTGAGAAGCTTTGGCCACCATGTCTAAGAAAGGATGTGCTGGTATTGGAGAGGGTCCAGAGGAGGTTTATGAGAATGAAAGGGTTAACACATGAGGAGTGTTTGATGGCTCATTCACTGAGTTTAGAAGAATGGGGAGGGGGGAATCTCCTTGAAACTTACTGAATATTGAAAGGTCTATATAGAGTGGACATGGAGAAGATGTTTCCAATTGTGAGAGTCTAGGAGGAATTTCTTTAGCCAGAGGGTGGTGAATCTGTGGAGGCCAAGGCATTGGGCATATTTAAAGAAGAGAGTGATAGGTTCTTGATTAGTGAGGGTGTCAAACGTTACAGGGATTTGGCAGGAGAGTGGGGTTGAGAAGGATAATAAATCAGCTGTGATCAATGTGCTGAAGGCCTAAATATACTCCTATGTTTATGGTCTACCTTTCCTATTCCATGGTTATCACAACTGCATGCAGTACTCCATCTGAGGTCCAAACACAACTTCCTTGCTCTTATATTCAATGCCAGAATCCATTCTTAAACAGGTTAGCTAAATGTGCAGCCACTTTCAAGGATATTTGGATCTGCACCCAAAGTCCCTCTGTTCCTCAATGTTTCATGTGACACCACCATTCACGGTGAATGTACTGGTCTCATTACTACTATAAACTGCATAATCTGACACTATCAGAATTAAACTCCATCTGCCACTTCTCACCCCATTTCACTAACACATTGATGTCACCCTGTAGCCTAAGACGCTACACTGTCAACAACTCCAATCTCTGTGTCAACTGTCAAATTGCTAAACATTCCTCCCACACCCACATTCAAATTAGCAAGATGAACTCCGTGGCCACTTTATTATGTATGCCTATGCACCTGCTCATTAATGCAAATATCTAATCAGCCAATTGTGTAGCAGCAGCTTAATACATAAAAACATACAGACATGGTCAAGAGCTTCAGTTTGTTGTTCAGACTAAACATCAAAATGGGGAAGAAATGTGATCTAAGTGCCTTTGGCCGTGGAGTGCTTATTGGTGCCAGACGTATGGTTTGAAACTGCTGATCTTATGGGATTTTCATGCACAGCAAATTCTAAAGTTTACAAAGAATGGTGCGAAAAACAAAAATATCCAGTAAATAGCAGTTCTGTGGATGAAAACGCCTTGTTAATGAGAGAGGTCAGAGGGAAATGGCCATATTGGTTCAGACTAACAGGAAGGTGACAGTAATTCAAATAACCACGTTACAACAGTGGTGTGCAGAATGGCATCCCTGAATCTTGAAGTTGTTGGGCTACAGCAACAGAAGACCACACTGGGTTCCACTCCTGTACCTAATAAAGTGTATATTACCAACAGCAAAGGCCCCAGCAGTAATCCCCGTGGAGCACCACTGGCCTCAGTCATTCAATCACAAAAACATGTTTCCACTATAAGCAAGCCAATTTTGGACTCAATTTGCCAACTTTGGACCCATGGGCCAGTCACCTATGTCAAAGACTTTACTCAAGTCCACATAAATCACGTTTACTCCACTGTCTTCATTAATACACATTGTGTTTTCACCGGAGATGGTCAACGCCTTGAAGCCTCGATGCAGATCCAAAGAAACAAATTAATTATTTTTCAGTCTGGGATTCCTTTATTTTCAAAAAAAGAGTTTTTTATGGAAAGGGAGTTTAAAATGCACCTTGAGCATCAAATGCACCTGAGATAGGAAATGATAATTCCATGTCAGAATAGCTGTGAAAGACAATTAGTTCTGGCTATCCAGAATACTTCTCAATTGTACTGTTCCTTCATCTATCAGGTACCAGGTTGATTCCAGAAGTATTCTCACTCTCCTTCACCTGCGTTCATTTCCACTGAACGATAAGCTACACTGGTCAACTCTTGACCCCCCTTAAAAGTTTCATGGTCGATCAGTACCCTAACTCAGCACACATGTTCTCTCCCCAATGCCCTTTAAACATTATATTCATAAAAATCGATCACTCTCACAGCTAAGGTTAACAACTGACTTGTTGTCTTTTGCCTGTTTATCCTCTCAGTGAAACCGTAACTTCTGAGAAGTATCTGAGTCCACTGGAAAGAGACTTCCTCCATCTGCCCCCTCAGCTTCGCTTATTATCTTGGAAACTTTCACCAAATCAGCCCTAACTTCCAGAAAGTTCAAGCCTGCTATCTGATTGGTTGACTCCATCCAGCATTTCATGTTTTTCCCCAATTTGTGATATTTCTTTGATGGTGGAAGTCCTTTCCACAAAGGAAGGACTGACGGTGAGAGGGAATGACATTGGTACCTGAGCTGCAGCTTCTGTCAGACCACACAATGCCTTCGAAGCGATCCCAACAGAGTCTCCAAATGCTGGGAGGTCACCGGTCTTGGCCTTCTGGGAGATCCCTGCCATGGCTTCGCCGAGGACCTGAACGATGGTGAAGAGCAAAATGAAATGGGTTCAGTGAAGGCTCATACTGCCGAATAGCTCAGCTGCCTGATTGCACCAAATCAGAATCCAACCTACCTTGGAATTCTCCATCACACTCTCAATACAGTCAAAGTAAGAAAGGTCACTGACTGGGTCGCTGGGGTTATCGAGCATGCCTTTTGCAGTCTGGAAAACATTTCAGAAACGCCAGTGTAGTATATAGCATCACTTTTTTTTGCCATCCATACTAGAATTGATTACCTTGCAGGAACTCGCTGTACTTCTAGTGAGTGATGGAGGATTTTACAAATTTGAATTGGATGCACTTTGGACCATCTGGGAAGCTGAAGCATCATAGATAAGGGTTTTCCTGAGGTGGTCAAAGCTAAGGTGCAGGTTATGGACTGCTGGTGACCACCTGGAGATATAGAATGGATAGATAGAGCAGGATTTACCTTTTTAATATGACTTTTGAATCAATTCCACAGACCCATTCTCAATTTTGATGACCTGTTGCATTAAGAAATCTCATCTCGCCTTGCTCTTTGCTTCTATTTTCTTGTTACAAACTGTCGTGCAGCGGGAACACTTTCTAGCTTTATCCATTTCTTTCCTGATTTTGAATTTTCTGCTGTTAATTCAATCCGTAATCCTTTGAAAGGCCAAACACAGAGCACCAACTGGCTCTCCCTCAGCTATTTTACTCATTACATCCTCACAGAATTCCAGTAGAATTCCCAATCTATGTTGACTTTGTCCAATCCTGCAACCTTTGTGACATTTTTTGGAATGAATTCCACAATTTTCTCCACGACTGATGTCAGGCTTACTGGTCTATGTTCTCCTCTCTCCCTCCTTGCTTAAATTGTGTTTCAGAGTCAATGGAATCAGCAAAGCATCTACTACTTCTATCGCCACTTCTCTTAGCATGCGTGCTATTGGTTCATTGAGATTTACTGGCCTTCAGTCGTCATCTTTCTTCCCACCATTATCCTGTACAACTAACAATGATTTTATTCCTTTCCTCCTTTTTACCAATCCATATGGACACCGAGATTAACAGTGACCTACCCCATCGCCCAACACCATGACTCCTGGGAATGTAAGTTCTATGGCCATTCGAAGTGCAAAAGGTGCACTTTAACAGCATTAAGAACCCCAAGGTCATGGATTGGGTACACACTGCAGCCTGATGTGACTTCAGTAAATCACCCTCCAAATCTTCTCCATCTTGAATAAGACCAGAAGACATTAAAGCAGAATTAGGCCATTCTGACCATCTAGTCTGTTCTGGCATTTCATCACAGGTGATCCATTTTCCCCTCAACCCATTCTCCTGCCTTCTCCCCGTAACCTTTGACTAATCAAGAATCTATCAACCTCCACCTTAAAAACACCCAATGACCTGGCCTCTGCAGCCACCCATGGCAATGTATTCCACAGATTCACAACTCTGGGTAAAGAAATTCCTCCTCATCCTCATAAAAGGATGTCCCTCTATTCTGAGGCTGTGCCCTCTGGTACTAGACTCATCCATGATAATAAACATCCTCTCCACATTCATTCTATCTCGCTTTGATAGAAGCCTGTATTTTTTCACTGAGGCAGTCTACAAGAAGGGTCAGAGCCGTCTCTATTTCCTGAGGAGACTGAGGTCCTTTAACATCTGCCGGACAATGCTGAGGATGTTCTACGAGTCTGTGGTGGCCAGTGCTATCATGTTTGCTGTTGTGTGCTGGGGCAGCAGGCTGAGGGTAGCAGACACCAACAGAATCAATAAACTCATTCATAAGGCCAGTGATGTTGTGGGGGTGGAACTGGACTCTCTGACGGTGGTGTCTGAAAAGAGGATGCTGTCCAAGTTGCATGCCATCTTGGACAATGTCTCCCATCCACTCCATAATGTACTGGTTAGGCACAGGAGTACATTCAGCCAGAGACTCATTCCACCGAGATGTAACACTGAGCGTCATAGGAAGTCATTCCTGCCTGTGGCCATCAAACTTTACAACTCCTCCCTCAGAGTGTCAGACACCCTGTGCCAATAGGCTGGTCCTGGACTTATTTCCACTTGGCATGATTAACTTATTATTATTTAATTATTTATGGTTTTATATTGCTATATTTCTACACTATTCTTGGTTGGTGCGGCTGTAACGAAACCCAATTTCCCTCCGGATCAATAAAGTATGTCTGTCTGTCTGTCTTTCCAGAATTCGATAGGTTTAAATGAGATCACCCCTTGTTCTTCTAAATTCCAGCAAGAACAGGCTCAGACCCATTAAACACTCCTTATACAGTAATCCTTTCATTTCCTGAACCGTTCTCGTGAACCTCCTCTGTACCATCTCCAGTGTCAGCATATCCTTTCTTAGACAAAGGGCCCAAAACTGCTCACAATACTCCAAACTAAGACCTCGCCAGTGCCATATAAAGCCCCAGCATTACATCCTTGCTTTTATATTCTAGTCCTTTCAAAATGAATGCTAATATTACATTTGTCTTTGTTACCACCAATTCAACATGCAAGTTAACCTTTAGGGTATCCTGCACGAGGACTCCCAAGTCCTCTTGCACTTCAGACTTTTGAATTTTCGTTCAGTTTAGAAAATATTTTGTGCTTTTAATTTTTCTACCAAAGTGCATGACCGTACACTTTCTGACACTCTATTCCATCTATTTGCCTATCCTCCTTATCTGTCTACCTCCTTGGTTCCTCAACACTACCTACCCCTCCACCTATCTCCAAGCAGGATAGACGGAGGATGTCGTTTACTTGGATTTTCAGAAGGCCTCAGACAAGGTGCTGCACATGAGGCTACGTAACAAGATGAGAGGGCATGGTATTACAGGACAAATACTAACATGGATAGAGCACTGACTGATTGGCAGGAGGCAAACCCTGCCTCCCTGCTTCCTCAACATTATCTGCCCCTCCACCCATCTTTGTATCATCTGCAAACTTGGTCAAAAAGCCATCAATTCCATCATTCAAATCATTGACATATAACACAAAAGAAGCGGTCCCATCACCGAACCCTGCTGAACATCACTAGTCACCAACCAGAAAAGGCTCCCTTTATTCCCACTCTTTGCCTCCTGCCAATCATCCTCCATCCATACTAGGATCTTCCCTGTAATACTATGGGCTCTCATCTTGTTAAGCAGCCTAATGTGTCTGTGGTACATTGTCAAAGGCTTTCTGAAAATCTAAGTACATAACATCCACCGATTCTCCTTTGTCTATCCTGCTGGTTATTTCTTCAAAGAATTCCAACAAACTTGTCAGGCAAGATTTTCCTTTAAAGAAACTATGCTGATTTTGGCCTATTTTATCACGTGCCTCCAAGAACCGTGAGATCTCATTCTTAATAACCGACTCCAACATCTTCCCAACCACTGAGGTCAGGCTAAATGGCTTATAGTTTCCTTTCTCTGCTTCCCTCCCTTCTTGGAAAGTGAAGTAACATTTGCAATTTTCCAGTTTTCTCCATGCCAGAATCTACTGATTATTGAAAGGTTATTATGCATGCCTCCACAATCCTTTCAGAACCTTGGGGAGTAGTCCATCTGATCCAGTGATCTACCTTCAGACCTTACAACTTCTGAAGCATCTTTTCCCTAGTAATAGCAACTGCACTCACTTCTGCCTCTTGACACCCTTGAACTTCTGGGATACTGCTGGTGTCTTCCACAGTGAAGACTGATGCAAAATACTTACAGTTTGTTCACCATTTCCTTGTGTCCCATTACTACCTCTCCAGCATCATTTTCCAGTGGTCCAATATCTACTCCTGCCTCTCTTCTACTCTTTATAAATCTGAAAAAATACTTTGTATCCTCTGATATTATTGGCTAGCTTATTTCATCTTTTCGCTCCTTATGGTTTTTTAAGTTGTCTTCTGTTAGTTTTTAAAAGCTTCCCAATCCTCTGACTTTCTATTAATATTTTTCTCTATTATATGCTTTCACTTTTGCTTTTATGTTGTCTTTGACTTCCTTTGTAGCCATGGTTGCCTCATCCTCCCTTTAGACTATTTCTTCATCTTTGGAATGTACCTATCCCACACCTTCCGAATTGCTCCCAGCAATTCCAGCCATTGCTGGTCTGTTGTCATCCCTGCCAGTGTCCCCTTCCAATCAGCTCCTCTGTCATGCCTCTATAACTCCATTTACATCTGACTTTAACTTCTCCCTCTCAAATTGCAGGGTGAAGGCTTTCACATTACAATCTCTTCCTCCTTAGGGTTCCCTTTCCTTAAGCTACGATGGCACTTGACAGTGACTCCTTCCACCTCTTCTGAGGAAACAGCTTAATTTCTATCTTTAATGTCTCTCTTTTTCTTTTTAAAGGTGGATGGGTTCTGTCAAAGACCCTGACCCAGAGCTACACTCAAACTTTGGCCCTTTGTGGCGGTGGGACCCACTCCAGGGGTTCAATGATTGGCTCTTTTTCGATGTCGCAAGGACACAGCTGAGAATACAAGTGTGCTTTTGGAGTTCTGAGGCTTTGGCCCTGGGGACAAGCCAATTCGATGCAGGTGCCACTGACTGAAGCGTCGTGGACGAAAATGGAACACCAGGAACAGCAGATCAGCTGATCAGCTGTCGGGGTCTCGGTACTCAGTGAATCGCACACACTCTCTCTTTCTCTCATTGGTGGGGGAGAGTTTGCTGCTGATTCTCGAGTTGGAGAACTCAGGGGGAGAAAAAGTAACTCAGCAGACTTTAACACCGCAATCAGCGAGTCTCCCCTCTTGTTGTGAAAAGGGCACACTTCTCTCTCTCTCTATTAGGGGGAGAGAGCCTGTGGCATGTTGAATTGTCGGGTGAGTGATTAGTCTTTACAGTACTGCAGATCGTGGTCTTTCTTGGGGGCTTTGCTAATGCTTGCTTGCTGAGTGGAGGGTGCTGATGCTTTTTCTTTGCTGTAATTGGGGAGGGGGGGTGATACTTTGCTGCTGTTTGTGTATGGGGGACTTTGGGTTCTAACGTTTTTATTTTACTGTCACACTCTGTGGAGTACCCTTCTGTTTCTGAGGATGTCTGTGTAGAGAAAAAATTTCAGGTTGTAGATTAATATCTCCAATATTAAACTGGAACTATTGAACTAACCGAATCTAGTTCATTACACAGCCACCAAACCAGAAAAGCCTTTTCCCTAGTGGGCTCAATCACAAGTCGCTCTAAAAAGCCAGCTCATAGGCATTCTACAAATTCTCTCTCAGGTTCCAGCACCAACTTGGATTTCCCAATCTACCTGCATATTATCCACGATGACTATCATAACATTACTCTCATCTCGTGCCTTTTCTACCTCCCATTGGAATGTATGTCCCACACTCTGTTTGGAGGTCTGTATATAACTCACATTAGGATCTTTTCACCCTTGCAGTTTCTTAACTCTACTCACAAGGATTCTACATCTTCTGATCCAAATAAAGTACCTCTACTCGTCACTCTTTTCAACTTTGTCTCCTGTTACACTGCAACTCATTCCATTCACTGCAATTTTGCCCTAACGTCTGCCTGTGCTTCCTCATGGTCTCATTACACACTGCATCTATTTGTATGGCAAATACCCCATCCTCAGCCCTATCACTCCAGTTCCCATCCTCATGCAAATTTGTTTAAACCCTCCCCAACAGCTCTAGCACATTTGTCCGCAAGGATATTGGTCCCCTTCGAGCTCAGATGTAACCCACCCTTTTTGTACAGGTCATACCTTTGACAAAAGTGATCCCAAAGACCCAGAAATCTGAACCCCCTTAGCCACGCGGTAATCTGCCAAATCATCTTACTCTTACCCTTACTATCTTGGAGGTCCTGCTATTCAACTTTCTACCTAGTTGCCTAAGTTCTCTCTTCAGGACCTCTTCCCTTTTCCTGCCCATGTCGTTGGTGCCAATATGTACCAAGGCTTCTGGCTGTTCACCCTCCTGTTTAGAATCCCACAGACCCAATCTGAGCAATCCCTGATCCTGGCACCTGAGAGGCAACACACCATCTGACTGTCCCTTTCACATCCACACAATCTTATGTCTACTCCTCGATGGAATCCCCTGTCACGACTGCAGTCCCCTTCTCCCCACCTGCCTTCTGAGCCACAGTGTAAGCAGTAACCGGATCTCAGTGCCAAGAGACCCAGTCATATCTTTCCTGAGCCGTGGTACCCAGAACCAGCTGTGTTTGACTCAGTGAACATTAGCTCTGCTATTATGTATGTTTGTTTTTGAATCCCTTGGCAGTCCTTCAAAAGTGAGTAGCTCCACCAGCACGTGTCCTGGTTTCTACACCATCTTTAAAACTGCCTCCGTTCTCAGGAAGAGGCGAGTCACTCAGACGCATGCTGTTACCTGACGATGATTACACAGGCACCGTCACAAATTCTGACACAGATCAAATTCTCCCGAGTGGACTGTAGGCGTGTAGAATTTGAGGTTTCATGCTAACTATATGCACCGTAAGATCTGGATTAAAATCCACATTGAATCCAGTTTTCAATATTTTACCTGCAAGATTTAGATTGCTGTTAGATGTAACATAAGCTTCTGATAATTTGAAATTCCTGACTCCAGATGCAGTGGATCTCAGCACACATTTTTACTGGAATCAATGATAGTGAAGTCTTAATGCAACATGGGAATCAGTTATTTTCAGTAATGTTATTAAGCTTGGTCCAAACAATGGAATTCAACCTGCTTTCCGACACAAATGACCAGAGTTAACACATACGTCCATAAGTGAACGAGCAGGACTGAGCTGTCCAAACACTTGATCCTTTGCTTAATTCTTACCTCGAGCTCTCGAAGGGCATTGTCACACTCCTTCTGTCCGGGAGCCTGTTGCGTGCAGAGTGTAATTAACTGATTGATGCTCTCTGTAACAGCCCTGCAAAACACGGAGGCACTCACTGTTATTTCCTCAGCCTCGACAGGGTTATTGATTGAAATGCCCTAACAAGAGCCACTGATGCAACGCTTTGGACATTTGACAGCAGGAGTCCCAAAGGGCACTACAGCTGCTGCTAGGATATGGGAACAGGGACATTCAGACTCAGCACAGCATTACCCTTCAAAACAGTAACTAAGGACAAATATCTTTCTCGATAATCTTTGTAGAGACAAAACTATAGGCCAGGCCACTGCGTTGCAGTTCACTTCTCTCCCACAAATAATGCTGTAGTAGCTTGTAACTTCTTAAGCAGAACCTTGGGGTTCAAAGGTGAATTTCTTTTTGCAGTTCGAGTGTGCTTCTGACTCATGACCTCAAGGTTCTCGACACACCACGGTCCCAAGGCTCCAGTGACCCAGGTTCAGCCCCGACCTCGGTGCTATCTGTGTGGAGTTTGCCCCATAAGTGAACAAGCAGGACTGAGTTGACCAAACTCTTGATCCTTACCCCCGAGCTCTCGAAATGCATTATCACACTCCTTCTGTCCAGGAGCCTGCTGCGTGCAGAGTGTAATTGACTGATTGATGTGACCATGAGGGTTTCCCCAGGAGGCTCTTGTTATCTTCCACCCCAAAGAAGTACAAAGTTAAGGGGTTAAGTGGTCACCATAAATTGCCCCTAGTGAATGCTGATGGTATGATAATTAGGGTAGGCTTAGTGTAAATTGCTTCCTGATGGTCAGCACAGACTTGGTGAACCACAGAGCCTGTTTCTCATCCCAAATACTCATCCTCCTGAGAGTTTCCTTCACCCAGACAGTAGTGAACCTACAGAACTCTCGACTACAAAAAACACAGCAGAAGTCAATTGATTAAATATAAACAACAGATAGATATGTGAGAGCTAAAAGGATCAAGGAATGTGTGCAGAAACTGGACGCCAGGCGTTGAATTTGGATATCAACCATGATCACGTTGAAAGGCCTACAATGACTAACTCCTACGTTCTGTGCTTCTACAAATCAGTAGAAATGTCATACTGTACGTTCTCACGAGGTCTTGAGCACACCCTTGAACATTTCCTTCTCTCGGCCTGGGAAGCTCTTCTCATGACCAAGCTTGGGATAGTGTCTGATTTGGGAGTTTGTGGTTGGCCATGCCAATAGACAATAGGTGCAGGAGTAGGCCATTTGGCCCTTCGAGCCAGCACCACCATTCAATGTGATCATGGCTGATCATCCACAATCAGTACCCGGTTCCTGCCTTCTCCCCATATCCCTTGACTCCACATCTTTAAGAGCTTTATCTAACTCTTTCTTGAAAGCATCCAGAGAATTGGCCTCCACTGCCTTCTGAGGCAGAGCATTCCATAGATCCACAACTCTCTGGGTGAAAAAGTTTTTCCTCAACTCTGTTCTAAATGGCCTACCCCTTATTCTTAAACTGGGGCCTCTGGTTCTGGACTCCCCCAACAATGGGAACATTTTTCCTGCTTCTAGCGTGTCCAATCCCTTAATAATCTTGTATGTTTCAATCAGATCCCCTCTCATCCTTCTAAATTCCAGTGTATACAAGCCCAGTTGCTCCAATCTTTCAACATATGACAGTCCCGCCATCCTGGGAATTAACCTCGTGAACCTACGCTGCACTCCCTCAATAGCAAGAACATCCTTCCTCAAATTTGGAGACCAAAACTGAACACAATACTCCAGATGTGGTCTCACCAGGGCCCTGTACAACTACAGAAGGACCTCTTTGCTCCTATACTCAACTCCTCTTGTTATGAAGGCCAACATGCCATTAGCTTTCTTCACTGCCTGCTGTACCTGCATGCTTACTTTCAGTGATTGATGAACAAGGACACCCAGATCTCGTTGTACTTCCCCTTTTCCTAACTTGACACCATTCAGATAGTAATCTGTCTTCCTGTTCTTGCCACCAAAGTGGATAACCTCACATTTATCCACATTAAACTGCATCTGCCATGCATCTGCCCACTCACCCAACCTGTCCAAGTCATCCTGCATTCTCCTAACATCCTCCTCATATTTCACACTACTACCCAGCTTTGTGTCATCTGTAAATTTGGTAATGTTACTTTTAATCCCTTCATCTAAATCATTAATGTATATTGTAAACAGCTGCGGTCCCAGCACTGAGCCTTGCGGTACCCCCATAGTCACTGCCTGCCATTCTGAAAAGGACCCGTTAATCCCTACTCTTTGTTTCCTGTCTACCAACCAATTTTCTATCCATGTGAGTACCCTACCCCCAATACCATGTGCTTTAATTTTGCCCATTAATCTCCTATGTGGGACCTTATCAAAGACTTTCTTAAAGTTCAGGTACACTACATCCACTGGCTCTCCCTTGTCCATTTTCATAGTTACATCCTCAAAAAATTCCAGATGATTAGACAAGCATGCTGTCTCGGACCGTTACTGCTATCCAAATGTGCCGTTATTTCATCTTTTATAATTGACTCCAGCATCTTCCCCACCACTGATGTCAGGCTAACTGGTCTATAATTCCCTGTTTTCTCTCTCCCTCCTTTCTTAAAAAGTGAGATAACATTAGCTATCTTCCAATCCTCAGGAACTGATCCTGAAACTATAGAACATTGGAAAATGATTACCAATGCTTCCACGATTTCTAGAGCCACCTCTTTAAGTACCCTGGGATGCAGACCATCAGGCCCTGGGGTTTTATCAGCCTTCAGTCCCATCAGTCTACCCGACACCATTTTCTGCCTAATGTGAATTTCCTTCAGTTCCTCCATTACCCTAGGTCCTCTGGCCACTATTACATCTGGGAGATTGTCTGTGTCCTCCCTAGTGAAGACAGATCCAAAGTACCTGTTTAACTCGTCTGCCATTTCCTTGTTCCCCATAATAAATTCACCCGTTTCTGCCTTCAAGGGCCCAACTTTGATCTCAACTAATTTTTTTCCTCTTCACATACCTAAAGAAGCTTTTACTATCCTCCTTTATGTTCTTGGCTAGCTTACCTTCGTACCTCATCTTTTCTCCCCGTATCGCCTTTTTAGTAATCTTCTGTTGCTCTTTAAAAGGTTCCCAATCCTCTGGCTTCCCACTCATCTTTGCTATGTTATACTACTTCTCCTTTATTTTTATACTGTCCTTGACTTCCCTTGTCAGCCACGGTCGCCTCCTACTCCCCTTAGAATCTTTCTTCCTCTTTGGAATGAACTGATCCTGCACCTTCTGAATTATTCTCAGAAATACCTGCCATTGTTGTTCCACTGTCATCCCTGCAAGGGTATCCTTCCAGTCAACTTTGGCTAGTTCCTCCCTCATGGCTCCATAGTCCCCTTTGTTCAACTGTAATACTGACATTTCCAATTTTCCCTTCTCCCTCTCAAATTGTAGATTAAAACTTATCATATTATGGTCACTACCTCCTAATGGTTCCTTTACCTTGAGTTCCCTTACCAAATCTGGTTCATTACACAACACTAGATCCAGAATTGCCTTCTCCCTGGTAGGCTCCAGTACAAGCTGCTCTAAGAATCTATCTCGGAGGCACTCCACAAACTCCCTTTCTTGGGGTCCAGCACTAACCTGATTTTCCCAGTCTACCTGCATGTTGAAATCCCCCATTACAACCATAGTATTATCTTTGCGACATGCTAATTTTAGCTCTTGATTCAACTGACATGCTAATTTTAGCTCTTGATGTCCACTAGATCACACTGAGTGGAGCTAGATACAAGAGATTTTGCAGATCTTGAGCAACACAAACAAAATGCTGGAGGACCTCAACAAGTCAGGCAGCATGGAGGGAAATAAACAGATGACGCTTCAGGACCAATGAAGGGTTGCGGCCCGAACTGTTGTGTGTTTACTCTGCTCCATAGATGCTGCTTGACTTGTTGAATTTGTCCAGCATTTTGAGTGGAGTTAAAGCATGCCAAAGTTCGCCAGGGAGAACATTGGTGTTAGCTTGTTTATTCTGACAGTGGGAGGATCTTGTGGACCCGTGCTTTGAGAAAGTGATGGAAGAGACCCTTTCCTCAGAGGCATTTTAGACAGCAGAGATCACCCTGCCTGATAGAACAGGAATCTTGCATCAGGTCTGAGGTCTTCTCCTCAGCTGGTCAAAGGCTGGAATACTCAAAGGTGGTGCTCCACGCAGTAGGAGACATTGTATTGGTTTATATTGTTACAGACAGACAGCGGCAATCCCTTGGTGTCAGCATTGATCACGTGCTTAATTGCCCGGAGCAGGTCTACAGAAAAGATTAATAACATAAAAGCAGCAGAACAGTAACGTAATTCATTACAGGAAGTGGTGCAATACATTATTAGCACAAATCCCCAGAGTGAATTCTTTTCTAAAAGCTCCTCTTTCATCAACCTCTTGACTTGAGAAAATGACCACATCTTAGACAAAAAGGTGATCAGTGTTAGAGTCCAAACACAGACAATGCACGGCCAGAGGGCTGCACGTTCCTGAACATAATCCGACGCGGAAGGAAATTTTCACCGAGTATTTGAGCTCTGCAAACTCGGGTTAACAGCCAGAGGGACCTGACTGAGTCAAAGAACAAGACAAGGATTGAAACACATAATGACAGCTAATCATCATTATGGATAGGCAACATGCTAATGTGGGGTGCCTACAAATTTTTCAGAGCAACATCCCACAAATATGGTGAGGGATGCCCCACTTTCTTGCGAAATTACTGCTCCAGGGCAGTGAAAGAATCCATGGATCAGCTCAGTACTGCCAACAGACGGTCAACAAGGAATAAAGAACTCACCACTTCCTGAGCAGGCACAGAGCCCAGCAGATGGGGGCATTCCAGTGTTGACTCACATGGGTGATCCCAGCATGGACAGACCACTGGCTGATTGGCAGGAGACAAAGAGTGGGGATAAACGAAGACTTTTCTGGTTGGCTGCTGGTGACGAGTGGTGCTCTACAGGGGTCTGTGCTGAGACCGATTCTTTTTACATTATACGTCAATGATTTTGGATAATGGAATTGATGGCTTTGTGGCTGAGTTTGTTGACGATACAAAGATAGGTGGAGGGGCGGGTAGTTCTGAGGAAGCAGAGAGGTTACAGAAGGACTTAAGACAGATGAGAAGAATAAGCAAAGAAATGACAGATGTAATACTGATTCAGGAAGTGTAGGGTCATGCAGTCAAGTAGAAGAAATGAAAGGGTTGACAATTTTCTAAGTGGAGGGAAAATACAAAAAACTGAGGTGCAAAGGGACTTGGGGTCCTTGTGCAGGATTCCTTAAAGATTAATTAGCAGGCTGAGTCAGTGGTGAGGAAGGCAAATGTAATGTTAGCATTCATTTCAAGAAGAGTAGAATATAGAAACAAGGATGTAAAGCTGAGGCTTTATAAGGCACTGGTGAGTAGTTTGGGCTGCCTATCTAAGAAAGGATGTGTTGACATTGGAGATGGTTCAAAGGAGGTTCACAATAACGATTCCAGGATTGAAAAGCTTGTCATATGAGGAGCATTTGATGGTTCTAGGCCTGTATTCACTGGGATTCAGAAGAATGAGTTGGGTGGGGGATCTCATTGAAACCTATCAAATATTGAAGGGCTTCAGCAGAGTGGATGTGGAGAGGATGGTTCCTATTGTGGGGGAGCCTAAGACCAGAGGACACAGTCCTATTAGAATTGAGACGAGGAGGAATTTCTTTAGCCAGGGAGTGGAGAATCTGTGTAATTTGTTGTCACGGGCGGCCGTGGAGGTCAGGTCACTGGGTGCATTTAAGGCAGAGGTTGACGGCCAGGGCGTGAAAGGTTATGGGGAGCAGGCAGGAGAATGGTTTTAAGAAGGAAATGGATCGGCGGAACAGACTCGATGGGCCAAATGGCCTAATTCCACTACTTTTTCTTATGGTCTATGGCCAAGTGCAATGGACACAAGCAGGACTTACCGAGCAGCTGCTGCCAGGAGGTTTTTGGCGTTGGGTGCTGCGGGATCCACAGAAAGCGATTTGGCAGCGAGCAGCAGCTTGCTGGAAGCCATTGAGATATTCTTCAAGTTACCAACAACCTGGATCTGACCCTCTTTTGTCTGTATGAAAATAAGTGAAAACGTTACGTTTACATTCAGTTTTTGAAGAATCTGTCCGTTTCTCATTGGTCTGCTATTGACAATGGCAAATCAGCCTTTCCAGGGCAGCAACCACTGAACTGCAGAGCTGTAAAACGTAAGGCTATTCAGCCCATTATGTCTGTACTGAAAGAAATAACCAGGGAATCCACATCTCCTCTTTTTAATCACAACCATTTCCTTTCTTCTAAATAACTATCCAAATTATAGATGCTGACAGCACTGACTCTTTGCACTCTGAGTCTAATCCCTTCCTGGGCATTCTGGACTTCTTTGACCTGGAAACTATGCTCTGATTCACTGAAGAGGGGTCCAGGACCATCAAGTCAGGAGAGTGCATCCATAGTGGCAGTTTCAGATCTCTACGCAGCTTTTCAGAGAGCTGGGCATTAATAAATGCTGCTTGGAGTCTGACTCTTGGACGCATCACATGTTCCTCTTCCATTAGTACATGGACCTAAAAGCCATGTGATCTACCCCAACAACCAATGGGGTCTCAGCTTGAAGCTTTATCTTTGACAATGCAGCAACACCTCAAGGCTCCAATGGAGTTGTAACCTGGCTCTCTGTGGGACTGAGGCCATGAGAACATAAGGAAATGGGATCAGGAGTAAGCCACTTGGCTCCTCATGCCTGTCCTGCCATTCACCATGACCGTGGCTGATCTCACCCTCTCTCGTGTCAGATCACCTGGCCCTCAATTTCCTGATTTTCAAAAGTTAATCCATTTTCTCTTTAACTACCTCATTAACCTAACCTCTACAGCCCTCGGAAAAGAGAATCCAAGAGGCACGCCAGGAGGGAACAAAGAACACCAAATGAGCTAGAACTAATGCTCACTATCTCACACAAAGCACGATTCTCAGATAAAGTTAAAAAAAAAAATCACCCCCTTCTCACTTTAAGCCTGTACCTGCTAGTTTTAGACTCTCCTACCCTGGGAAAGTGTGTCTATCCATCTAATCTACATTCTTTACAATTTTATAAACCTCTTTAGCCTCCTTCACTCCAGTATAAACAATCCCAGCCTAACCCTTGTAAATACTATGGTGGTATAGCAGTGAGTGCAACGCTATTATACCTCGAAGAGTTCAGAGTTCAATCCAACATAATTTGTAAGGAGTCTGGATGTCTTCCCTGTGGAATGCATTGGTTTCCTCTGGGTGCTCCTGTTTCCTTCCACCGTCCAAAGACGTATCAGTTAATAGGTTAATTGGTCATTGTAAACTGTCCCTCGATTAGACTAGTGTTAAATTGGGGGTTTATGGGTGGTGTGGCTCGAGGGGCCAGAAGGGCCTATTTTTGGATATATCACTAAATAAAATAAATCTTTCCTGCACCCACTCGGGATGAATCACATCCTTCCCTGGGTTACCAGAACTATGCACAATACTCCAAGTGTGGACTCACCAACATCTAGTCCTTCTGTAACATGACTTTCCCACTCTCATACTCATTGGCCAGTCCAACGAAGGCAAGCATTCCACACAACACCATCTCCTCTGTACCTGTACCTCTCGCTCTCTTGTTCAACAATCCTCCCCAGCGCCCTGCCATTCTCTTTTCAAACCCTGCTTTGGTTTAACTTCCTAAGGTGTATCATTCTGTACCTGTCTGAAGATAAATTCCCTCTGCCCTTTATGAGCAACACGCTCAGCTCATCTGAGACCCTTCGGCAGTCCTGTCGACTGTACTCTTTTCCATAGATGCTGCCTGGCCTGCTGTGTTTCTCCAGCACTTCTTGTGTATGCTGTAACTATACCACCTCCATTTCATCTGAATCATTAATATAGCTGACAAACAACAGAGGTTCCTGCACCAATCCCTGTAGCACTGCTGTTCATTGGCCTTCGAAACAACCTTCCACTACTACCCACCCATCCCGTCCAACAAGCCAATTATATATCCCATTATCTACCTCCCATGAGGCCTGACCTTCCACACGGGAGCCTGTCAACGAACTTCCTAAAGTCCATGTAGATGACATCTACACCCCTGCCCCTGTTAATCCTCTTGGTCACCTCTTCATGAAACTCAGTCAAATTGGTGGAAACAATTTCCCCCACACAAAGCCATGCTGACAATGCTCCCTCGATGAAGGATGGTGACGGGTAACCTGAAATAAGTATATAAGATTAGGAGAGGCACAGATAGGGTAGACAGTCAGTATATTTTCCCATGGGAGGGGTATCAAAAGCAAGAGTTTAAAGGTTTAAGGTGAGGGGAAGAAGATTTAAGGTGAAGGGAAGAAGATTTAAAGGGAATTGCAGGCAAAAGCTTTTTTTTCCACATGGAGAGTGTGTGATAGCTAAAGATGTTGGTGGAATCAGATATAGTCACCGCTTAGGAAGCATTTTAACCAACACATGAACAAGCAAGCAGAGAAGGATATGATTCTAATCGGGATAAGTGAAAATGAGAGCAGATCTGTGTGAAGTTCAGCAGGGATCTGGTGGGACAAATGGCCTGTTTCTGTGTTGTAGAACTTCATAACTCTATGCGTTCATTTCTATCCTCCTCCTTCAACCTCTCCCCTTCGTTCTCATCACATAGTTCCATCTGCTCTTTCAGCCTACTCCCAAATTCCCTCCCCAGATCTACCCTCTCACACCCAGGCTAGGAAGGGAAGAGGGGTGGCTGTTGGTGGAACTTAGTCCAGACAAGCCGTAGGACAGTGGAGCAATACGGCACGTATTCAAGGCCCTTCGGCCCATCCTGCCCATGCTGACAAGTGTGTGGGATTGTACTTTAGGTTGCTTATTATTGGCTGGATGCAAAGTGTAAACAGGAGCTGATGTCGCCATCTTCCACCCTGAATCCCAAGACTCTGTGTCAGAGGGCCCACAAGTTACCGTGTCCCATCCCTGTTGGGATTTGAGATTTGAAGCTGAGGGCTCTGATCCAGCACTGGAACCAGAGGCCGCACGCTGCTTACCTGAGCCTGCCCAGCCATTTCAATCCCTGCATCCAGGAACTCGTCAAAGTCTTCACTGAACTTTCCGGAAGCGGCAGCCAGCTGCCGACTGGTTCCTCGGGATGCATGGACCACCTCACCCGCGGACTGGTTCAGATCCGCTGCAGCTTGGTTCAGTTCACTCTGCGCCTCCTGGAAGCTCTTGGTGCTTGGTGGCAGCTTGAGGGGGCCGCGTGGGAAGGGTGGGGATGTTGGTGAGGATTGCAAAAAGAGATCATAACCCACTTATTTCCAAAATAAAAAAAAACAAATATCACTCACGCCAAAACTTACAAACAGTCTAACCCAGAGTTTCTCAACAGATCGTGACTGAAGAAAATAAACATTGTTTATTGAACTCCGCACAATGCGCGATGGTACAGCTCGCAACGGTGGGCAGTGACCGAGCAGTCCTGTTAACAATCTCGTTAGAGTTCTCTCAGCCCAGTACAGCAGTGCACAATAGGACCGTGTTTATTCTCAGTTCTTGATGTGAGATAGGGGAGGTCGTTGATAATTGGGGAGCGCTGTATTGCACGGAGGGGAGGATGGTAGGCTTGTGAGGAGCATGAAATGTGTTTTTCGAGTATTGAATGGGCATCAGCCTCTCCCTCCTGAGTTACCTGACTCACCTTCCCCTTACTGACTTATGGGAGTAAACAAACTTTACCTGTGTAGTAGAAAATTGGAGGGAAATTTTCAGTCCAAAGAAGGAATTTTTGCACGCCGTGACTGATTAACCCCAATTCCATATTGCCTGGTCTGTGGCAAACAACTTATAAATGCAGCAATGGCTCCAGCAAAACTGAAAACACACTGAGCTACAAATCACAGCCATGTGACTTGTAAAATTGCTGATTATTTTAAATGGGTGTTGGAATCTCAAAACAAACAGTAAAGCTTTTTAATTAAAATCAATTTACAGCCCTTATTTAAATTAAATCTACCGAGCCTACCTTTAGAAAAGTTAAATTAATTTAAAGCCAGTTATTTAACAGAAATTTATTAAGTTTGCCTTATGAGTTTTTAAAACTTACATTCAAAGACCATTGACAATTATTTTTGGATTATTATATCTACAACTTACTGATCATGCTAACGTACCATGAGCTCGAGATGTAATAATTATTATGCAGGGGTTCCCTGAGACCTGAAAAATTTTTTGCATCTGTGTTTATCTGGGAGATGGACACAGAGTCTTTAGAAGAGAGGCGAAGCAGCAGCAAGGTCATGGACCCTGTACAGATTACGAGGAGGAGATATTTGCTGACTTAAGGCAAATTACAGTAGATAAATCCCCAGGGCCTGACAAGGTGTTTGCCAAGACCCTGTGGGAGGCAAGTGCACAAGTTGTAGGAGCCCTAGCAGAGATGATTAAATCACCCATAGCAACTGATGTGGCAATGGAGGATGGAGGATAGATAACATTGTTCCACTGTTTCTGAAAATTTCTAAAAATAAAACAGGATATATTTTTGAACAGTGTGTTTAACATCAGTGGTAAAGTTATTGAAAGGTATTCTAAGGGACCGGATATATATCAGTATTTGGACAGATATGGATTGATTGGGGATAGTCAGTATGGTTTCATGCATGGTAGGTCATGTCTAATCAATCTTATAGAGTTTATCGAGGAAGTTACCAGGAGATGAAGGCAAGGCAGTGGATGTTGTCTACATGGACTTTAGCAAGGCATTTGACAAGGTCCCACATGGGAGGTTGGACAAGAAGGTTCAGTCACTTGGCATTCAAGATGAGGTAGCAACTGCTCTGTGGGAGAAACCAGAGAGTGACAGCAGATGGTTGTCTCTCTGACTGGAGGCCTGGGACTAGTGGTGAACCAGAAGTCGGTGCTGGGTCCACTGTTGTTTGTCATCAATATCAATGATCTGGATGATAATGTGGTTAGCTGGATCAGCAAATTTGTGGATGACACCAAGAATGGGTTGTAGTGGACAGTCAGGAAGGCTATTATAGCTTGCAGTGGGATCTAGACCAGCTGGAATTTAATGCAGACAAGTGTGAGATGTTGTACTTCGGGAGGACCAACCAGGGTAGGTCTAAATGGTGAGTGGTAGGGCACCAAAGAGCGCAGTAGAACAAAGGGATCCATAATCCTTGAAATTGGTTTCACAGATAGACAGGATTGTAAAGAAAACTCTTGGTACATTGGCCTTCATAAATCAATGCATTGAGTACAGAAGATGGGATGTTATGTTGAAGTTGTATAAGACACTGATGAGGCCTAATTTGGAACATTGAGTGCCGTTTTGCATCCTACCTACAGGAAATATGTAAACAAGATTGAAAGTGCAGAGAAAATTCACAAGGATGTTGCTGGGACTTGAGGACCTGGGTTACAGGGAAAGATTGAATAGGTTAGGACTATATTCCTTGGAACGTAGAAGACTGAGGGGAGATTTGATAGAGGTATACAAAATCATAAGCAATACAGATAGGGTAAATATAAGCAGGCTTTTTCAACTGAGTTTGGGTGAGAGGTCATGGGTTAATGGTAAAAGATGAAAGGTTTAAGGAAAACATGAAGGGAAACTTCTTCAGAGAGTGGTGAGAGTGTGGAATGAGCTGCCAGCACAAGTGGTGGATTAAGGGTTAATTTCAACATTTCACACAAATTTGAACAGCTTCATGGATGGGAGGGGTATGGAGGGCTACAGTCCAGGTGCAGGTTAGTGGGCTGGGTAGTTTAATGGCACGACACTATCTGCAGGGGACTGACGGGCATGTTTCTGTGCAGTAGTGTCCCATGACTCTAAAAGCTGTGGGACATGATTCACTCATGTGGGACCAGACGGACTCACACTGTGCTGAGGAAGACCGATGGGCGTTTGTTTATATCAGAACTGTGAAGAGGAAAGACATCTGTGCAATCCTGAGTCTCTGCACACAGTGAGGAGGATCAAATCTGCCACAAGGTACATATGCCCATGATGACAGGATGGGATCAGGCCCGGTGCTCAGGCATAATCTCGGTAAGGGAGAATGAAGGTGTCATTGAAAGTGCTCGCAGTGTGAGCTCTGGAGTTTATATCATTTACTGATGAATGCATAAGTGAACGGACACACCCAAAGACCAGTTTACAGCTCTGGAGCATGCTTAACTTAAATCTTACCGAGTCCACCAGCAGCTTCTTGCTGGACTCTCCGATACTTTTAAGTGCCATGTCCACATCCTTCTGCCCAGGTAAACAGTTCACACAGTTGTTCAGAGAGTGAGACACGGCCTTCGCCACCTTTCAAACCAAAGCAACAACCAGGGGTTAACGCTTCAATGGTCAGTGAACACAGATCAATCCGATGTTCTGTTGGATCAGGAGCATCAACGAACTGTCTCTGCATCCACGAGCAGAACTGCCAATAGTTCAGTAAGTTACGACCTGCAAACAACCTTCCCCTGTAGGCCATCTTTGTTCAAGTGGAATGGCAGATTGTACAAAGCACTCTGACACCAAAGCAGGCACTTGAACAGAACTTAAAACCATAGTCAGGGAGGAAAGTTTCCACTCGCATTGTAAAGATACCAGGACGTATAGTACAGTGACAGAGCTGTTCAATGACAGGGTTCCTGTCCCTAGGCACAGCTGCCAGGACAAAAGAACAGTGGTGGAGGGGTGAACAACAAGGACAAGATGGAGGGTCAAAGGGTCATAGGGGTCACACAGGGTTAGGATATAAGAGGGTCACAAAGGGTTAGAGCGGTATGGGTGTAACACACAGCGTCTGGGACGGCAGACGGGGGGAGGTGCCACTAAGAGTTCCGGTGGTGGGGAGGAAGGGTCACAAAAGTTTAGGGAGTTAAGGAAAGGTGTCACAAGGAGTCGGGTGGGGGGGGGCGCACAGGGTCCAAGAGGTAGGACAGTGGGGGCGATCACACAGGGTAGGGTCAGTGGAAGGGAGTTGGTCACATAGGAGTGAGGACAATGGTGGAGGAGGTTCACACAGAGTTGGATCAGTGGGGGGGGTCACACAGGGTTGGATCAGTGGGGGGGATCACACAGGGTTGGATCAGTGGGGTGATCACACAGGGTTGGATCAGTGGGGGGATCACATAGGGTTGGATCAGTGGGGGGGTGATCACACAGGGTTGGATCAGTGGGGGGGTGATCACACAGGGTTGGATCAGTGGGGGGGTGATCACACAGGGTTGGATCAGTGGGGGGGGTCACACAGGGTTGGATCAGTGGGGGGGTCACACAGGGTTGGATCAGTGGGGGGTCACACAGGGTTGGATCAGTGGGGGGGTGATCACACAGGGTTGGATCAGTGGGGGGATCACATAGGGTTGGATCAGAGGGGGGGTCACACAGGGTTGGATCAGTGGGGGGGTCACACAGGGTTGGATCAGTGGGGGGGTGATCACACAGGGTTGGATCAGTGGGGGGGTGATCACACAGGGTTGGATCAGTGGGGGGGTGATCACACAGGGTTGGATCTGTGGGGGGGTCACACAGGGTTGGATCAGTGGGGGGGTCACACAGGGTTGGATCAGTGGGGGAGTGATCACACAGGGTTGGATCAGTGGGGGGATCACATAGGGTTGGATCAGTGGGGGGGTGATCACACAGGGTTGGATCAGTGGGGGGATCACATAGGGTTGGATCAGAGGGGGGGTCACACAGGGTTGGATCAGTGGGGGGGTCACACAGGGTTGGATCAGTGGGTGGGGGTGATCACACAGGGTTGGATCAGTGGGGGGGATCACACAGGGTTGGATCAGTGGGGGGTCACACAGGGTTGGATCAGTGGGGGGGATCACACAGGGTTGGATCAGTGGGGGTGATCACACAGGGTTGGATCAGTGGGGGGTCACACAGGGTTGGATCAGTGGGGGGATCACATAGGGTTGGATCAGTGGGGGGGTGATCACACAGGGTTGGATCAGTGGGGGGGTGATCACACAGGGTTGGATCAGTGGGGGGGTGATCACACAGGGTTGGATCAGTGGGGGGGGTCACACAGGGTTGGATCAGTGGGGGGGTCACACAGGGTTGGATCAGTGGGGGGTCACACAGGGTTGGATCAGTGGGGGGGTGATCACACAGGGTTGGATCAGTGGGGGGGGTCACACAGGGTTGGATCAGTGGGGGGGTCACACAGGGTTGGATCAGTGGGGGGACACACAGGGTTGGATCAGTGGGGGGGTGATCACACAGGGTTGGATCAGTGGGGGGATCACATAGGGTTGGATCAGAGGGGGGGTCACACAGGGTTGGATCAGTGGGGGGGTCACACAGGGTTGGATCAGTGGGGGGGTGATCACACAGGGTTGGATCAGTGGGGGGGTGATCACACAGGGTTGGATCAGTGGGGGGGTGATCACACAGGGTTGGATCAGTGGGGGGATCACATAGGGTTGGATCAGTGGGGGGGTGATCACACAGGGTTGGATCAGTGGGGGGATCACATAGGGTTGGATCAGAGGGGGGGTCACACAGGGTTGGATCAGTGGGGGGGTCACACAGGGTTGGATCAGTGGGTGGGGGTGATCACACAGGGTTGGATCAGTGGGGGGGATCACACAGGGTTGGATCAGTGGGGGGTCACACAGGGTTGGATCAGTGGGGGGGATCACACAGGGTTGGATCAGTGGGGGTGATCACACAGGGTTGGATCAGTGGGGGGTCACACAGGGTTGGATCAGTGGGGGGATCACACAGGGTTGGATCAGTGGGGGGGGTCACACAGGGTTGGATCAGTGGGGGGGGTCACACAGGGTTGGATCAGTGGGGGGGTGATCACACAGGGTTGGATCAGTGGGGGGGTGATCACACAGGGTTGGATCAGTGGGGGGGTGATCACACAGGGTTGGATCAGTGGGGGGGTGATCACACAGGGTTGGATCAGTGGGGGGGTGATCACACAGGGTTGGATCAGTGGGGGGTCACACAGGGTTGGATCAGTGGGGGGGGTCACACAGGGTTGGATCAGTGGGGGGGGTCACACAGGGTTGGATCAGTGGGGGGGTGATCACACAGGGTTGGATCAGTGGGGGGGTGATCACACAGGGTTGGATCAGTGGGGGGGTGATCACACAGGGTTGGATCAGTGGGGGGTGATCACACAGGGTTGGATCAGTGGGGGGGGTGATCACACAGGGTTGGATCAGTGGGGGGGGCACACAGGGTTGGATCAGTGGGGGGGGGTCACACAGGGTTGGATCAGTGGGGGGGTCACACAGGGTTGGATCAGTGGGGGGTCACACAGGGTTGGATCAGTGGGGGGGTGATCACACAGGGTTGGATCAGTGGGGGGATCACATACGGTTGGATCAGAGGGGGGGTCACACAGGGTTGGATCAGTGGGGGGGTCACACAGGGTTGGATCAGTGGGGGGGTGATCACACAGGGTTGGATCAGTGGGGGGGTGATCACACAGGGTTGGATCAGTGGGGGGGTGATCACACAGGGTTGGATCAGTGGGGGGATCACATAGGGTTGGATCAGTGGGGGGGTGATCACACAGGGTTGGATCAGTGGGGGGATCACATAGGGTTGGATCAGAGGGGGGGTCACACAGGGTTGGATCAGTGGGGGGGTCACACAGGGTTGGATCAGTGGGTGGGGGTGATCACACAGGGTTGGATCAGTGGGGGGGATCACACAGGGTTGGATCAGTGGGGGGTCACACAGGGTTGGATCAGTGGGGGGGATCACACAGGGTTGGATCAGTGGGGGTGATCACACAGGGTTGGATCAGTGGGGGGTCACACAGGGTTGGATCAGTGGGGGGGGGGTGATCACACAGGGTTGGATCAGTGGGGGTGATCACACAGGGTTGGATCAGAGGGGGGTGATCACACAGGGTTGGATCAGTGGGGTGATCACACAGGGTTGGATCAGAGGGGGGTGATCACACAGGGTTGGATCAGTGGGGGTGATCACACAGGGTTGGATCAGAGGGGGGTGATCACACAGGGTTGGATCAGTGGGGGTGATCACACAGGGTTGGATCAGTGGGGGGTGATCACACAGGGTTGGATCAGAGGGGGGTGATCACACAGGGTTGGATCAGTGGGGGTGATCACACAGGGTTGGATCAGAGGGGGGTGATCACACAGGGTTGGATCAGTGGGGTGATCACACAGGGTTGGATCAGAGGGGGGTGATCACACAGGGTTGGATCAGTGGGGGATCACACAGGGTTGGATCAGTGGGGGGGATGATCACACAGGGTTGGATCAGTGGGGGGGTCACACAGGGTTGGATCAGTGGGGGGGTCACACAGGGTTGGATCAGTGGGGGGGGTCACACAGGGTTGGATCAGTGGGGGGGTCACACAGGGTTGGATCAGTGGGGGGTCACACAGGGTTGGATCAGTGGGGGGGTCACACAGGGTTGGATCAGTGGGGGGGTCACACAGGGTTGGATCAGTGGGGGGTCACACAGGGTTGGATCAGTGGGGGGGTCACACAGGGTTGGATCAGTGGGGGGGTCACACAGGGTTGGATCAGTGGGGGGGGTCACACAGGGTTGGATCAGTGGGGGGGTCACACAGGGTTGGATCAGAGGGGGGTCACACAGGGTTGGATCAGTGGGGGGGTCACACAGGGTTGGATCAGTGGGGGGGGTGATCACACAGGGTTGGATCAGTGGGGGATCACACAGGGTTGGATCAGTGGGTGGGGGTGATCACACAGGGTTGGATCAGTGGGGGGGATCACTCAGGGTTGGATCAGTGGGGGGGATCACTCAGGGTTGGATCAGTGGGGGGGGGTGATCACACAGGGTTGGATCAGTGGGGGGGATCACACAGGGTTGGATCAGTGGGTGGGGGTGATCACACAGGGTTGGATCAGTGGGGGGGTCACACAGGGTTGGATCAGTGGGGGTGATCACACAGGGTTGGATCAGTGGGGGGGTCACACAGGGTTGGATCAGTGGGGGGGGGATCACACAGGGTTGGATCAGTGGGGGTTCACACAGGGTTGGATCAGTGGGGGGGGATCACACAGGGTTGGATCAGTGGGGGGGTTCACACAGGGTTGGATCAATGGGGGATCACACAGGGTTGGATCAGTGGGGGGTGATCACACAGGGTTGGATCAGTGGGGGGGGTCACACAGGGTTGGATCAGTGGGGGGTGATCACACAGGGTTGGATCAGTGGGGGGTCACACAGGGTTGGATCAATGGGGGGATCACACAGGGTTGGATCAGTGGGGGGTGATCACACAGGGTTGGATCAGTGGGGGGGGTCACACAGGGTTGGATCAGTGGGGGGGGGTCACACAGGGTTGGATCAGAGGGGGGTGATCACACAGGGTTGGATCAGTGGGGGGGCACACAGGGTTGGATCAGTGGGGGGGGTCACACAGGGTTGGATCAGTGGGGTGGGTCACACAGGGTTGGATCAGTGGGGGGTCACACAGGGTTGGATCAGTGGGGGGATTCACACAGGGTTGGATCAGTGGGGGGTCACACAGGGTTGGATCAGTGGGGGGGTCACACAGGGTTGGATCAGTGGGGGTGATCACACAGGGTTGGATCAGTGGGGGGGGTCACACAGGGTTGGATCAGTGGGGGGGGTCACACAGGGTTGGATCAGTGGGGGGGGGTCACACAGGGTTGGATCAGTGGGGGGGGGTCACACAGGGTTGGATCAGTGGGGGGGGGTCACATAGGGTTGGATCAGTGGGTGGGGGTGATCACACAGGGTTGGATCAGTGGGGGGGTCACACAGGGTTGGATCAGTGGGGGGGTCACACAGGGTTGGATCAGTGGGGGATGATCACACAGGGTTGGATCAGTGGGGGGGTCACACAGGGTTGGATCAGTGGGGGGGGTCACACAGGGTTGGATCAGTGGGGGGGTGATCACACAGGGTTGGATCAGTGGGGGGGGGTCACACAGGGTTGGATCAGTGGGGGGTCACACAGGGTTGGATCAGTGGGGGGGGTCACACAGGGTTGGATCAGTGGGGGGTCACACAGGGTTGGATCAGTGGGGGGGGTCACACAGGGTTGGATCAGTGGGGGGGTGATCACACAGGGTTGGATCAGTGGGGGGGGTCACACAGGGTTGGATCAGTGGGGGGGATCACACAGGGTTGGATCAGTGGGGGTGATCACACAGGGTTGGATCAGTGGGGGGGGGTCACACAGGGTTGGATCAGTGGGGGGGGTCACACAGGGTTGGATCAGTGGGGGGGTCACACAGGGTTGGATCAGTGGGGGGGTCACACAGGGTTGGATCAGTGGGGGATGATCACACAGGGTTGGATCAGTGGGTGGGGGGGGTCACACAGGGTTGGATCAGTGGGGGGGGTCACACAGGGTTGGATCAGTGGGGGGGTGATCACACAGGGTTGGATCAGGGGGGGGGGTCACACAGGGTTGGATCAGTGGGGGGGGTCACACAGGGTTGGATCAGTGGGGGGGGGTCACACAGGGTTGGATCAGTGGGGGATTCACACAGGGTTGGATCAGTGGGGGGGTCACACAGGGTTGGATCAGTGGGGGGGGTCACACAGGGTTGGATCAGTGGGGGGGTGATCACACAGGGTTGGATCAGTGGGGGGGGTCACACAGGGTTGGATCAGTGGGGGGGATCACACAGGGTTGGATCAGTGGGGGTGATCACACAGGGTTGGATCAGTGGGGGGGGTCACACAGGGTTGGATCAGTGGGTGGGGGTGATCACACAGGGTTGGATCAGTGGGGGGGATCACACAGGGTTGGATCAGTGGGGGTGATCACACAGGGTTGGATCAGTGGGGGGGGGTCACACAGGGTTGGATCAGTGGGGGGGGTCACACAGGGTTGGATCAGTGGGGGGGTCACACAGGGTTGGATCAGTGGGGGGGTGATCACACAGGGTTGGATCAGTGGGGGGGGTCACACAGGGTTGGATCAGTGGGGGGGGTGATCACACAGGGTTGGATCAGTGGGGGGGGGGGTCACACAGGGTTGGATCAGTGGGGGGGGGTCACACAGGGTTGGATCAGTGGGGGGGTGATCACACAGGGTTGGATCAGTGGGGGGGGTCACACAGGGTTGGATCAGTGGGGGGGGTCACACAGGGTTGGATCAGTGGGGGGGGTCACACAGGGTTGGATCAGTGGGGGTGATCACACAGGGGTTGGATCAGTGGGGGTGATCACACAGGGTTGGATCAGTGGGGGGGGTCACACAGGGTTGGATCAGTGGGGGGGTGATCACACAGGGTTGGATCAGTGGGGGGGGGTCACACAGGGTTGGATCAGTGGGGGTGATCACACAGGGTTGGATCAGTGGGGGATCACACAGGGTTGGATCAGTGGGGGGATCACACAGGGTTGGATCAGTGGGGGGGTGATCACACAGGGTTGGATCAGTGGGGGATCACACAGGGTTGGATCAGTGGGGGGGGTCACACAGGGTTGGATCAGTGGGGGGGTGATCACACAGGGTTGGATCAGTGGGGGGGGTCACACAGGGTTGGATCAGTGGGGGGGGTCACACAGGGTTGGATCAGTGGGGGGGGTCACACAGGGTTGGATCAGTGGGTGATCACACAGGGTTGGATCAGTGGGGGGGGTCACACAGGGTTGGATCAGTGGGGGGGGTCACACAGGGTTGGATCAGTGGGGGGGGTCACACAGGGTTGGATCAGTGGGTGATCACACAGGGTTGGATCAGTGGGGGGGGTCACACAGGGTTGGATCAGTGGGGGGGGTCACACAGGGTTGGATCAGTGGGTGATCACACAGGGGTTGGATCAGTGGGGGGGATCACACAGGGTTGGATCAGTGGGGGGGTCACTCAGGGTTGGATCAGTGGGGGGGTGATCACACAGGGTTGGATCAATGGGGGATCACACAGGGTTGGATCAGTGGGGGGGGTCACACAGGGTTGGATCAGTGGGGGGTCACACAGGGTTGGATCAGTGGGGGGGTCACACAAGGTTGGATCAGTGGGGGGTCACACATGGTTGGATCAGTGGGGGGGGTCACACAGGGTTGGATCAGTGGGGGGGGTCACACAGGGTTGGATCAGTGGGGGGGGTCACACAGGGTTGGATCAGTGGGGGGGTGATCACACAGGGTTGGATCAGTGGGGGGGTGATCACACAGGGTTGGATCAGTGCGGGGGTGATCACACAGGGTTGGATCAGTGGGGGGGGTCACACAGGGTTGGATCAGTGGGGGGGGTCACACAGGGTTGGATCAGTGGGGGGGTGATCACACAGGGTTGGATCAGTGGGGGGATCACACAGGGTTGGATCAGTGGGGGGGGGGTCACACAGGGTTGGATCAGTGGGGGGATCACACAGGGTTGGATCAGTGGGGGGTCACACAGGGTTGGATCAGTGGGGGGGGTGATCACACAGGGTTGGATCAGTGGGGGGGGTCACACAGGGTTGGATCAGTGGGGGGGTGATCACACAGGGTTGGATCAGTGGGGGGGGTCACACAGGGTTGGATCAGTGGGGGGGTGATCACACAGGGTTGGATCAGTGGGGGGGGTCACACAGGGTTGGATCAGTGGGGGGGGTCACACAGGGTTGGATCAGTGGGGGGGGTCACACAGGGTTGGATCAGTGGGGGGTGATCACACAGGGTTGGATCAGTGGGGGGGGGTCACACAGGGTTGGATCAGTGGGGGGGGGTCACACAGGGTTGGATCAGTGGGTGATCACACAGGGTTGGATCAGTGGGGGGGTCACACAGGGTTGGATCAGTGGGGGGGGGGTCACACAGGGTTGGATCAGTGGGGGGATCACACAGGGTTGGATCAGTGGGGGGTCACACAGGGTTGGATCAGTGGGGGGGTCACACAGGGTTGGATCAGTGGGGGATCACACAGGGTTGGATCAGAGGGGGGTGATCACACAGGGTTGGATCAGTGGGGGGGTGATCACACAGGGTTGGATCAGTGGGGGGGATCACACAGGGTTGGATCAGTGGGGGGTCACACAGGGTTGGATCAGTGGGGGATCTCACAGGGTTGGATCAGTGGGGGGATCACACAGGGTTGGATCAGTGGGGGGGTCACACAGGGTTGGATCAGTGGGTGGGGGTGATCTCACAGGGTTGGATCAGTGGGGGGGGTCACACAGGGTTGGATCAGTGGGGGGGGTCACACAGGGTTGGATCAGTGGGGGGGTCACACAGGGTTGGATCAGTGGGGGGTGATCACACAGGGTTGGATCAGTGGGGGGTGGGTCACACAGGGTTGGATCAGTGGGGGGGTCACACAGGGTTGGATCAGTGGGGGGGTCACACAGGGTTGGATCAGTGGGGGGTCACACAGGGTTGGATCAGTGGGGGATCACACAGGGTTGGATCAGTGGGGGGTCACACAGGGTTGGATCAGTGGGGGGGGTGATCTCACAGGGTTGGATCAGTGGGGGGGTCACACAGGGTTGGATCAGTGGGGGGGGGATCACACAGGGTTGGATCAGTGGGGGGGGTCACACAGGGTTGGATCAGTGGGGGGGGATCACACAGGGTTGGATCAGTGGGGGGTCACACAGGGTTGGATCAGTGGGGGGGATCACACAGGGTTGGATCAGTGGGGGGGGTCACACAGGGTTGGATCAGTGGGGGGGGGATCACACAGGGTTGGATCAGTGGGGGGGTCACACAGGGTTGGATCAGTGGGGGGGTCACACAGGGTTGGATCAGTGGGGGGGTGATCACACAGGGTTGGATCAGTGGGGGGGTCACACAGGGTTGGATCAGTGGGGGGGTCACACAGGGTTGGATCAGTGGGGGGGTGATCACACAGGGTTGGATCAGTGGGGGGGTCACACAGGGTTGGATCAGTGGGGGGGTCACACAGGGTTGGATCAGTGGGGGGGGATCACACAGGGTTGGATCAGTGGGGGGGGGTCACACAGGGTTGGATCAGTGGGGGGGGGATCACACAGGGTTGGATCAGTGGGGGGGGGTCACACAGGGTTGGATCAGTGGGGGGATCACACAGGGTTGGATCAGTGGGGGGATGATCACACAGGGTTGGATCAGTGGGGGGTCACACAGGGTTGGATCAGTGGGTGATCACACAGGGTTGGATCAGTGGGGGTGATCACACAGGGTTGGATCAGTGGGGGGTGATCACACAGGGTTGGATCAGTGGGTGGGTCACACAGGGTTGGATCAGTGGGGGGGGTCACACAGGGTTGGATCAGTGGGTGGGGGTGATCACACAGGGTTGGATCAGTGGGGGGATCACACAGGGTTGGATCAGTGGGGGGATGATCACACAGGGTTGGATCAGTGGGGGGGTCACACAGGGTTGGATCAGTGGGGGGGGTCACACAGGGTTGGATCAGTGGGTGGGGGTGATCACACAGGGTTGGATCAGTGGGGGGGGTGATCACACAGGGTTGGATCAGTGGGGGATCACACAGGGTTGGATCAGTGGGGGGTGATCACACAGGGTTGGATCAGTGGGGGGGGGTCACACAGGGTTGGATCAGTGGGGGTGATCACACAGGGTTGGATCAGTGGGGGGGGGTCACACAGGGTTGGATCAGTGGGGGTGATCACACAGGGTTGGATCAGTGGGGGGGGGTCACACAGGGTTGGATCAGTGGGGGGATCACACAGGGTTGGATCAGTGGGGGGGTCACACAGGGTTGGATCAGTGGGGGGGGTTCACACAGGGTTGGATCAGTGGGGGTGATCACACAGGGTTGGATCAGTGGGGGATCACACAGGGTTGGATCAGTGGGGGGGTCACACAGGGTTGGATCAGTGGGGGGGGGTCACACAGGGTTGGATCAGTGGGGGTGATCACACAGGGTTGGATCAGTGGGGGGATCACACAGGGTTGGATCAGTGGGGGGGGGTCACACAGGGTTGGATCAGTGGGGGATCACACAGGGTTGGATCAGTGGGGGGGTCACACAGGGTTGGATCAGTGGGGGGGGTCACACAGGGTTGGATCAGTGGGGGGGTCACACAGGGTTGGATCAGTGGGGGGGATCACACAGGGTTGGATCAGTGGGTGGGTCACACAGGGTTGGATCAGTGGGGGTGATCACACAGGGTTGGATCAGTGGGGGATCACACAGGGTTGGATCAGTGGGGGGGTCACACAGGGTTGGATCAGTGGGGGGGTCACACAGGGTTGGATCAGTGGGGGGTGATCACACAGGGTTGGATCAGTGGGGGGTCACACAGGGTTGGATCAGTGGGGGGGGTCACACAGGGTTGGATCAGTGGGGGGATCACACAGGGTTGGATCAGTGGGGGGGTCACACAGGGTTGGATCAGTGGGGGGGATCACACAGGGTTGGATCAGTGGGGGGGGGTCACACAGGGTTGGATCAGTGGGGGTGATCACACAGGGTTGGATCAGTGGGGGGGGGTCACACAGGGTTGGATCAGTGTGGGATCACACAGGGTTGGATCAGTGGGGGGGTCACACAGGGTTGGATCAGTGGGGGGGGTTCACACAGGGTTGGATCAGTGGGGGGGGTCACACAGGGTTGGATCAGTGGGGGATCACACAGGGTTGGATCAGTGGGGGGGTCACACAGGGTTGGATCAGTGGGGGGGGTTCACACAGGGTTGGATCAGTGGGGGGTCACACAGGGTTGGATCAGTGGGGGGGTCACACAGGGTTGGATCAGTGGGGGGGTCACACAGGGTTGGATCAGTGGGGGGGATCACACAGGGTTGGATCAGTGGGGGTGATCACACAGGGTTGGATCAGTGGGGGGGATCACACAGGGTTGGATCAGTGGGGGGGTCACACAGGGTTGGATCAGTGGGGGGATCACACAGGGTTGGATCAGTGGGGGGGGGTCACACAGGGTTGGATCAGTGGGGGTGATCACACAGGGTTGGATCAGTGGGGGGTCACACAGGGTTGGATCAGTGGGGGTGATCACACAGGGTTGGATCAGTGGGGGGTCACACAGGGTTGGATCAGTGGGGGGGGTCACACAGGGTTGGATCAGTGGGGGTGATCACACAGGGTTGGATCAGTGGGGGGGTTCACACAGGGTTGGATCAGTGGGGGGTGATCACACAGGGTTGGATCAGTGGTGGGGTCACACAGGGTTGGATCAGTGGGGGGGGGTCACACAGGGTTGGATCAGTGGGGGATCACACAGGGTTGGATCAGTGGGGGGGTCACACAGGGTTGGATCAGTGGGGGGGGTTCACACAGGGTTGGATCAGTGGGGGGTGATCACACAGGGTTGGATCAGTGGGGGGTGATCACACAGGGTTGGATCAGTGGGGGGGGGTCACACAGGGTTGGATCAGTGGGGGTGATCACACAGGGTTGGATCAGTGGGGGGTCACACAGGGTTGGATCAGTGGGGGGGTCACACAGGGTTGGATCAGTGGGTGGGGGTGATCACACAGGGTTGGATCAGTGGGGGGTCACACAGGGTTGGATCAGTGGGGGTGATCACACAGGGTTGGATCAGTGGGGGATCACACAGGGTTGGATCAGTGGGGGGGATCACACAGGGTTGGATCAGTGGGGTGATCACACAGGGTTGGATCAGTGGGGGGGTCACACAGGGTTGGATCAGTGGGGGGGTCACACAGGGTTGGATCAGTGGGTGGGGGTGATCACACAGGGTTGGATCAGTGGGGGGTCACACAGGGTTGGATCAGTGGGGGTGATCACACAGGGTTGGATCAGTGGGGGATCACACAGGGTTGGATCAGTGGGGGGGATCACACAGGGTTGGATCAGTGCGGGGGTGATCACACAGGGTTGGATCAGTGGGGGGGATCACACAGGGTTGGATCAGTGGGGGGGATCACACAGGGTTGGATCAGTGGGTGGGTCACACAGGGTTGGATCAGTGGGGGGGGGTCACACAGGGTTGGATCAGTGGGGGATCACACAGGGTTGGATCAGTGGGGGGGGGGTCACACAGGGTTGGATCAGTGGGGGATCACACAGGGTTGGATCAGTGGGGGGGATCACACAGGGTTGGATCAGTGCGGGGGTGATCACACAGGGTTGGATCAGTGGGGGGGATCACACAGGGTTGGATCAGTGGGGGGGATCACACAGGGTTGGATCAGTGGGTGGGTCACACAGGGTTGGATCAGTGGGGGGGATCACACAGGGTTGGATCAGTGGGTGGGTCACACAGGGTTGGATCAGTGGGTGGATCACACAGGGTTGGATCAGTGGGGGGGGGTCACACAGGGTTGGATCAGTGGGGGGGGGGTCACACAGGGTTGGATCAGTGGGGGGGGTCACACAGGGTTGGATCAGTGGGGGGGTCACACAGGGTTGGATCAGTGGGTGGGGGTGATCACACAGGGTTGGATCAGTGGGGGGTGATCACACAGGGTTGGATCAGTGGGGTGATCACACAGGGTTGGATCAGTGGGGGGGGTCACACAGGGTTGGATCAGTGGGGGGGATCACACAGGGTTGGATCAGTGGGGGGGGGTCACACAGGGTTGGATCAGTGGGGGGTCACACAGGGTTGGATCAGTGCGGGGGTGATCACACAGGGTTGGATCAGTGGGGGGGGTCACACAGGGTTGGATCAGTGCGGGGGTGATCACACAGGGTTGGATCAGTGGGGGGGTGATCACACAGGGTTGGATCAGTGGGGGGGGTCACACAGGGTTGGATCAGTGGGGGGGTCACACAGGGTTGGATCAGTGGGGGGTGATCACACAGGGTTGGATCAGTGGGGGGACACACAGGGTTGGATCAGTGGGGGGGTGATCACACAGGGTTGGATCAGTGGGGGGGTCACACAGGGTTGGATCAGTGGGGGGGGTCACACAGGGTTGGATCAGTGGGGGGGATCACACAGGGTTGGATCAGTGGGGGGGGGTCACACAGGGTTGGATCAGTGGGGGGTCACACAGGGTTGGATCAGTGCGGGGGTGATCACACAGGGTTGGATCAGTGGGGGGGGTCACACAGGGTTGGATCAGTGCGGGGGTGATCACACAGGGTTGGATCAGTGGGGGGGTGATCACACAGGGTTGGATCAGTGGGGGGGGTCACACAGGGTTGGATCAGTGGGGGGGTCACACAGGGTTGGATCAGTGGGGGGTGATCACACAGGGTTGGATCAGTGGGGGGACACACAGGGTTGGATCAGTGGGGGGGTGATCACACAGGGTTGGATCAGTGGGGGGGTCACACAGGGTTGGATCAGTGGGGGGGTCACACAGGGTTGGATCAGTGGGTGGGGGTGATCACACAGGGTTGGATCAGTGGGGGGTCACACAGGGTTGGATCAGTGGGGGTGATCACACAGGGTTGGATCAGTGGGGGATCACACAGGGTTGGATCAGTGGGGGGGTCACACAGGGTTGGATCAGTGGGGGGGATCACACAGGGTTGGATCAGTGGGTGGGTCACACAGGGTTGGATCAGTGGGGGGGGGGTCACACAGGGTTGGATCAGTGGGGGGGGGGTCACACAGGGTTGGATCAGTGGGGGGGTCACACAGGGTTGGATCAGTGGGGTGATCACACAGGGTTGGATCAGTGGGGGGGTCACACAGGGTTGGATCAGTGGGGGGGTCACACAGGGTTGGATCAGTGGGGGGGGTCACACAGGGTTGGATCAGTGCGGGGGTGATCACACAGGGTTGGATCAGTGGGGGGGGTCACACAGGGTTGGATCAGTGGGGTGATCACACAGGGTTGGATCAGTGGGGGGGTCACACAGGGTTGGATCAGTGGGGGTGATCACACAGGGTTGGATCAGTGGGGGGGGTCACACAGGGTTGGATCAGTGCGGGGGTGATCACACAGGGTTGGATCAGTGGGGGGGGTCACACAGGGTTGGATCAGTGGGGTGATCACACAGGGTTGGATCAGTGGGGGGGTCACACAGGGTTGGATCAGTGGGGGGGTCACACAGGGTTGGATCAGTGCGGGTGGGTCACACAGTGTTGGATCAGTGCGGGGGTGATCACACAGGGTTGGATCAGTGGGGGATCACACAGGGTTGGATCAGTGGGTGGGTCACACAGGGTTGGATCAGTGGGGGGGGGATCACACAGGGTTGGATCAGTGGGGGGTGATCACACAGGGTTGGATCAGTGGGGGGGATCACACAGGGTTGGATCAGTGGGGGGGGGTCACACAGGGTTGGATCAGTGGGGGGGTCACACAGGGTTGGATCAGTGGGGGTGATCACACAGGGTTGGATCAGTGGGTGGGGGTGATCACACAGGGTTGGATCAGTGGGGGGTGATCACACAGGGTTGGATCAGTGGGGGGGATCACACAGGGTTGGATCAGTGGGGGGGGGTCACACAGGGTTGGATCAGTGGGGGGGTCACACAGGGTTGGATCAGTGGGGGATCACACAGGGTTGGATCAGTGGGGGGTCACACAGGGTTGGATCAGTGGGGGGTCACACAGGGTTGGATCAGTGGGGGGTCACACAGGGTTGGATCAGTGGGGGGGGTCACACAGGGTTGGATCAGTGGGGGGTGATCACACAGGGTTGGATCAGTGGGGTGATCACACAGGGTTGGATCAGTGGGGGGGATCACACAGGGTTGGATCAGTGGGGGGTCACACAGGGTTGGATCAGTGGGGGGGGTCACACAGGGTTGGATCAGTGGCGGGTGGGTCACACAGGGTTGGATCAGTGCGGGGGTGATCACACAGGGTTGGATCAGTGGGGGGTCACACAGGGTTGGATCAGTGGGGGGGGGTTAAACAGGGTTGGATCAGTGGGGGGGTTGTCACACAGGGTTGGATCAGTGGGGGGGATCACACAGGGTTGGATCAGTGGGGTGATCACACAGGGTTGGATCAGTGGGGGGGGTCACACAGGGTTGGATCAGTGGGGGGTCACACAGGGTTGGATCAGTGGGGGGTCACACAGGGTTGGATCAGTGGGGGGGGATCACACAGGGTTGGATCAGTGGGGGGGGGTTAAACAGGGTTGGATCAGTGGGGGGGTGATCACACAGGGTTGGATCAGTGGGGGGGATCACACAGGGTTGGATCAGTGGGGTGATCACACAGGTTGGATCAGGGGGGGGTCACACAGGGTTGGATCAGTGGGGGGTCACACAGGGTTGGATCAGTGGGGGGTCACACAGGGTTGGATCAGTGGGGGGGATCACACAGGGTTGGATCAGTGGGGGTGATCACACAGGGTTGGATCAGTGGGGGGTGATCACACAGGGTTGGATCAGTGGGGGTGATCACACAGGGTTGGATCAGTGGGGGGGATCACACAGGGTTGGATCAGTGGGGTGATCACACAGGGTTGGATCAGTGGGGGGGGTCACACAGGGTTGGATCAGTGGGGGGTCACACAGGGTTGGATCAGTGGGGTGGGTCACACAGGGTTGGATCAGTGGGGGGATCACACAGGGTTGGATCAGTGGGGGGTCACACAGGGTTGGATCAGTGGGTGGGGGTGATCACACAGGGTTGGATCAGTGGGGGGTCACACAGGGTTGGATCAGTGGGGGGGATCACACAGGGTTGGATCAGTGGGGGTGGGTCACACAGGGTTGGATCAGTGGGGGGGGGTCACACAGGGTTGGATCAGTGGGGGGGGGTCACACAGGGTTGGATCAGTGGGTGGGGGTGATCACACAGAGTTGGATCAGTGGGTGATCACACAGGGTTGGATCAGTGGGGGGTCACACAGGGTTGGATCAGTGGGTGGGGGTGATCACACAGGGTTGGATCAGTGGGGGGGGTCACACAGGGTTGGATCAGTGGGGGGGGTCACACAGGGTTGGATCAGTGGGTGATCACACAGGGTTGGATCAGTGGGGGGGGGTCACACAGGGTTGGATCAGTGGGGGGGTGATCACACAGGGTTGGATCAGTGGGGGGGGTGATCACACAGGGTTGGATCAGTGGGGGGGTGATCACACAGGGTTGGATCAGTGGGTGGGGGTGATCACACAGGGTTGGATCAGTGGGGGGTGATCACACAGGGTTGGATCAGTGGGGGGGTGATCACACAGGGTTGGATCAGAGGGGGGTCACACAGGGTTGGATCAGTGGGGGGGGTCACACAGGGTTGGATCAGTGGGGGGGGTCACACAGGGTTGGATCAGTGGGGGGGTCACACAGGGTTGGATCAGTGCGGGTGGGTCACACAGGGTTGGATCAGTGCGGGGGTGATCACACAGGGTTGGATCAGAGGGGGGTGATCACACAGGGTTGGATCAGTGGGGGGTCACACAGGGTTGGATCAGTGCGGGTGGGTCACACAGGGTTGGATCAGTGCGGGGGTGATCACACAGGGTTGGATCAGTGCGGGGGTGATCACACAGGGTTGGATCAGAGGGGGGTGATCACACAGGGTTGGATCAGTGGGGGGTCACACAGGGTTGGATCAGTGCGGGTGGGTCACACAGGGTTGGATCAGTGCGGGGGTGATCACACAGGGTTGGATCAGTGGGGGGGTCACACAGGGTTGGATCAGTGGGGGGTCACACAGGGTTGGATCAGTGGGTGGGGGTGATCACACAGGGTTGGATCAGTGGGGGGGGATCACACAGGGATGGATCAGTGCGGGGGTGATCACACAGGGTTGGATCAGTGCGGGTGGGTCACACAGGGTTGGATCAGTGGGGGGGTCACACAGGGTTGGATCAGTGGGGGGGATCACACAGGGTTGGATCAGTGGGGGGTGATCACACAGGGTTGGATCAGTGGGGGGGGTCACACAGGGTTGGATCAGTGGGGGGGGTCACACAGGGTTGGATCAGTGGGGGGTGATCACACAGGGTTGGATCAGTGGGGGGGTCACACAGGGTTGGATCAGTGCGGGGGTGATCACACAGGGTTGGATCAGTGGGGGGGATCACACAGGGTTGGATCAGTGGGGGGGATCACACAGGGTTGGATCAGTGGGGGTGATCACACAGGGTTGGATCAGTGGGGGGGATCACACAGGGTTGGATCAGTGGGGGGTCACACAGGGTTGGATCAGTGGGGGGGGTCACACAGGGTTGGATCAGTGGGGGGTCACACAGGGTTGGATCAGTGGGGGGTCACACAGGGTTGGATCAGTGGGGGGCTGATCACACAGGGTTGGATCAGTGGGGGGCTGATCACACTGGGTTGGATCAGTGGGGGGGGTGATCACACAGGGTTGGATCAGTGGGGGGTCACACAGGGTTGGATCAGTGCGGGTGGGTCACACAGGGTTGGATCAGTGCGGGGGTGATCACACAGGGTTGGATCAGAGGGGGGTGATCACACAGGGTTGGATCAGTGGGGGGGTCACACAGGGTTGGATCAGTGCGGGTGGGTCACACAGGGTTGGATCAGTGCGGGTGGGTCACACAGGGTTGGATCAGTGCGGGGGTGATCACACAGGGTTGGATCAGAGGGGGGTGATCACACAGGGTTGGATCAGTGGGGGGTCACACAGGGTTGGATCAGTGCGGGTGGGTCACACAGGGTTGGATCAGTGCGGGGGTGATCACACAGGGTTGGATCAGAGGGGGGGTGATCACACAGGGTTGGATCAGTGGGGGGGTCACACAGGGTTGGATCAGTGCGGGTGGGTCACACAGGGTTGGATCAGTGCGGGGGGTGATCACACAGGGTTGGATCAGTGGGGGGGTCACACAGGGTTGGATCAGTGGGGGGTCACACAGGGTTGGATCAGTGGGTGGGGGTGATCACACAGGGTTGGATCAGTGGGGGGGGATCACACAGGGTTGGATCAGTGCGGGGGTGATCACACAGGGTTGGATCAGTGGGGGGGGTCACACAGGGTTGGATCAGTGGGGGGGGTCACACAGGGTTGGATCAGTGGGGGGGGTCACACAGGGTTGGATCAGTGGGGGGTGATCACACAGGGTTGGATCAGAGGGGGGTGATCACACAGGGTTGGATCAGTGGGGGGGTCACACAGGGTTGGATCAGTGGGGGGGATCACACAGGGTTGGATCAGTGGGGGATCTCACAGGGTTGGATCAGTGGGGGGGATCACACAGGGTTGGATCAGTGGGGGGGTCACACAGGGTTGGATCAGTGGGGTGGGGGTGATCTCACAGGGTTGGATCAGTGGGGGGGGTCACACAGGGTTGGATCAGTGGGGGATCACACAGGGTTGGATCAGTGGGGGGGTCACACAGGGTTGGATCAGTGGGTGGGGGTGATCTCACAGGGTTGGATCAGTGGGTGGGGGTGATCTCACTGGGTTGGATCAGTGGGGGGGGTCACACAGGGTTGGATCAGTGGGGGATCACACAGGGTTGGATCAGTGGGGGGGGTCACACAGGGTTGGATCAGTGGGGGGGGGTCACACAGGGTTGGATCAGTGGGGGGGATCACACAGGGTTGGATCAGTGGGGGGATCACACAGGGTTGGATCAGTGGGTGGGGGTGATCTCACAGGGTTGGATCAGTGGGGGGGGTCACACAGGGTTGGATCAGTGGGGGATCACACAGGGTTGGATCAGTGGGGGGGTCACACAGGGTTGGATCAGTGGGGGGGGTCACACAGGGTTGGATCAGTGGGGGGGGTCACACAGGGTTGGATCAGTGGGTGGGGGTCACACAGGGTTGGATCAGTGGGGGGTGATCACACAGGGTTGGATCAGTGGGGGGTCACACAGGGTTGGATCAGTGGGGGGTCACACAGGGTTGGATCAGTGGGGGGGGGGTCACACAGGGTTGGATCAGTGGGGGGTGATCACACAGGGTTGGATCAGTGGGGTGATCACACAGGGTTGGATCAGTGGGTGATCACACAGGGTTGGATCAGTGGGGGGGTGATCACACAGGGTTGGATCAGTGGGGGGGGGGTCACACAGGGTTGGATCAGTGGGGGGGTGATCACACAGGGTTGGATCAGTGGGGGGGGGTCACACAGGGTTGGATCAGTGGGGGTGATCACACAGGGTTGGATCAGTGGGGGGGGGTCACACAGGGTTGGATCAGTGGGGGGGTCACACAGGGTTGGATCAGTGGGGGTGATCACACAGGGTTGGATCAGTGGGTGGGGGTCACACAGGGTTGGATCAGTGGGGGTGATCACACAGGGTTGGATCAGTGGGGGGGGGTCACACAGGGTTGGATCAGTGGGGGGGTCACACAGGGTTGGATCAGTGGGGGTGATCACACAGGGTTGGATCAGTGGGTGGGGGTCACACAGGGTGGATCAGTGGGGGTGATCACACAGGGTTGGATCAGTGGGTGGGGGGGATCACACAGGGTTGGATCAGTGGGGGGGTCACACAGGGTTGGATCAGTGGGGGGGGGTCACACAGGGTTGGATCAGTGGGGGGGGGGTCACACAGGGTTGGATCAGTGGGGGGGTCACACAGGGTTGGATCAGTGGGGGGGGGATCACACAGGGTTGGATCAGTGGGGGGTGATCACACAGGGTTGGATCAGTGGGGGGTGATCACACAGGGTTGGATCAGTGGGGGTGATCACACAGGGTTGGATCAGTGGGGGGGGATCACACAGGGTTGGATCAGTGGGGGGGGGTCACACAGGGTTGGATCAGTGGGGGGGTGATCACACAGGGTTGGATCAGTGGGGGGGTCACACAGGGTTGGATCAGTGGGGGGTCACACAGGGTTGGATCAGTGGGGTGATCACACAGGGTTGGATCAGTGGGGGGGGTCACACAGGGTTGGATCAGTGGGGGGTCACACAGGGTTGGATCAGTGGGGGGGTGATCACACAGGGTTGGATCAGTGGGGGGTCACACAGGGTTGGATCAGTGGGGGGTCACACAGGGTTGGATCAGTGGGGTGGGTCACACAGGGTTGGATCAGTGGGGGGGGTCACACAGGGTTGGATCAGTGGGGGGGTCACACAGGGTTGGATCAGTGGGGTGATCACACAGGGTTGGATCAGTGGGGGGGTGATCACACAGGGTTGGATCAGTGGGGGGGTCACACAGGGTTGGATCAGTGGGGGATGATCACACAGGGTTGGATCAGTGGGTGGGTCACACAGGGTTGGATCAGTGGGGGGGGTCACACAGGGTTGGATCAGTGGGATGATCACACAGGGTTGGATCAGTGGGGGGGATCACACAGGGTTGGATCAGTGCGGGTGGATCACACAGGGTTGGATCAGTGCGGGGGTGATCACACAGGGTTGGATCAGTGGGGGGGATCACACAGGGTTGGATCAGTGGGGGGGATCACACAGGGTTGGATCAGTGGGGGGATCACACAGGGTTGGATCAGTGCGGGGGTGATCACACAGGGTTGGATCAGTGGGGGGTGATCACACAGGGTTGGATCAGTGGGGGGGATCACACAGGGTTGGATCAGTGGGGGGGTGATCACACAGGGTTGGATCAGTGCGGGGGTGATCACACAGGGTTGGATCAGTGCGGGGGTGATCACACAGGGTTGGATCAGTGGGGGGTGATCACACAGGGTTGGATCAGTGGGGGGGGGTCACACAGGGTTGGATCAGTGGGGGGTGATCACACAGGGTTGGATCAGTGGGGGGGATCACACAGGGTTGGATCAGTGGGGGGGTGATCACACAGGGTTGGATCAGTGCGGGGGTGATCACACAGGGTTGGATCAGTGGGGGGGGTCACACAGGGTTGGATCAGTGGGGGAGTGATCACACAGGGTTGGATCAGTGGGGGGTCACACAGGGTTGGATCAGTGGGTGGGGGTGATCACACAGGGTTGGATCAGTGGGGGGGTCACACAGGGTTGGATCAGTGGGGGGGTCACACAGGGTTGGATCAGTGGGGGGGTCACACAGGGTTGGATCAGTGGGTGGGGGTGATCACACAGGGTTGGATCAGTGGGGGGGTCACACAGGGTTGGATCAGTGGGGGGGTCACACAGGGTTGGATCAGTGGGGGGGGATCACACAGAGTTGGATCAGTGGGGGGGGTCACACAGGGTTGGATCAGTGGGTGGGGGTGATCACACAGGGTTGGATCAGTGGGGGAGTGATCACACAGGGTTGGATCAGTGGGGGGTCACACAGGGTTGGATCAGTGGGTGGGGGTGATCACACAGGGTTGGATCAGTGGGGGAGTGATCACACAGGGTTGGATCAGTGGGGGGGGTCACACAGGGTTGGATCAGTGGGGGGGTCACACAGGGTTGGATCAGTGGGGGGGTCACACAGGGTTGGATCAGTGGGGGGTCACACAGGGTTGGATCAGTGGGGGGGGTCACACAGGGTTGGATCAGTGGGTGGGGGTGATCACACAGGGTTGGATCAGTGGGGGGGATCACACAGGGTGGGATCAGTGGGGGGGGGTCACACAGGGTTGGATCAGTGGGGGGGGTCACACAGGGTGGATCAGTGGGGGGGGGTCACACAGGGTTGGATCAGTGGGTGGGGTCACACAGGGTTGGATCAGTGGGGGCGGGGTCACACAGGGTTGGATCAGTGGGTGATCACACAGGGTTGGATCAGTGGGGGGGGGTCACACTGGGTTGGATCAGTGGGGGGGTCACACAGGGTTGGATCAGTGGGGGGGGGTCACACAGGGTTGGATCAGTGGGGGTGATCACACAGGGTTGGATCAGTGGGGGGTCACACAGGGTTGGATCAGTGGGGGAGTGATCACACAGGGTTGGATCAGTGGGGGGTGATCACACAGGGTTGGATCAGTGGGGGGTGATCACACAGGGTTGGATCAGTGCGGGTGGGTCACACAGGGTTGGATCAGTGCGGGGGTGATCACACAGGGTTGGATCAGAGGGGGGTGATCACACAGGGTTGGATCAGTGGGGGGTCACACAGGGTTGGATCAGTGCGGGTGGGTCACACAGGGTTGGATCAGTGCGGGGGTGATCACACAGGGTTGGATCAGTGCGGGGGTGATCACACAGGGTTGGATCAGAGGGGGGTGATCACACAGGGTTGGATCAGTGGGGGGTCACACAGGGTTGGATCAGTGCGGGTGGGTCACACAGGGTTGGATCAGTGCGGGGGGTGATCACACAGGGTTGGATCAGTGGGGGGGTCACACAGGGTTGGATCAGTGGTTGGGGGTGATCACACAGGGTTGGATCAGTGGGGGGGATCACACAGGGATGGATCAGTGCGGGGGGTGATCACACAGGGTTGGATCAGTGCGGGTGGGTCACACAGGGTTGGATCAGTGGGGGGTCACACAGGGTTGGATCAGTGGGGGGGATCACACAGGGTTGGATCAGTGGGGGGTCACACAGGGTTGGATCAGTGGGGGATCACACAGGGTTGGATCAGTGGGGGGTGATCACACAGGGTTGGATCAGTGGGGGGGGTCACACAGGGTTGGATCAGTGCGGGTGGGTCACACAGGGTTGGATCAGTGGGGTGATCACACAGGGTTGGATCAGTGGGGGGGTCACACAGGGTTGGATCAGTGCGGGGGTGATCACACAGGGTTGGATCAGTGGGGGGGATCACACAGGGTTGGATCAGTGGGGGGGATCACACAGGGTTGGATCAGTGGGGGTGATCACACAGGGTTGGATCAGTGGGGGGGATCACACAGGGTTGGATCAGTGGGGGGTCACACAGGGTTGGATCAGTGGGGGGGGTCACACAGGGTTGGATCAGTGGGGGGTCACACAGGGTTGGATCAGTGGGGGGGGGTCACACAGGGTTGGATCAGTGGGGGGGTCACACAGGGTTGGATCAGTGCGGGTGGGTCACACAGGGTTGGATCAGTGCGGGGGTGATCACACAGGGTTGGATCAGAGGGGGGTGATCACACAGGGTTGGATCAGTGGGGGGTCACACAGGGTTGGATCAGTGCGGGTGGGTCACACAGGGTTGGATCAGTGGGGGGGTGATCACACAGGGTTGGATCAGTGCGGGGGTGATCACACAGGGTTGGATCAGTGGGGTGGGTCACACAGGGTTGGATCAGTGGGGGGTGATCACACAGGGTTGGATCAGTGGGGGGTGATCACACAGGGTTGGATCAGTGGGGGGGTGATCACACAGGGTTGGATCAGTGGGGGGGATCACACAGGGTTGGATCAGTGGGGTGGGTCACACAGGGTTGGATCAGTGGGGGGGTGATCACACAGGGTTGGATCAGAGGGGGGTGATCACACAGGGTTGGATCAGTGGGGGGGTGATCACACAGGGTTGGATCAGTGGGGGGGATCACACAGGGTTGGATCAGTGGGGTGGGTCACACAGGGTTGGATCAGTGGGGGGGTGATCACACAGGGTTGGATCAGAGGGGGGTGATCACACAGGGTTGGATCAGTGGGGGGTCACACAGGGTTGGATCAGTGCGGGTGGGTCACACAGGGTTGGATCAGTGCGGGGGTGATCACACAGGGTTGGATCAGAGGGGGGTGATCACACAGGGTTGGATCAGTGGGGGGTCACACAGGGTTGGATCAGTGCGGGTGGGTCACACAGGGTTGGATCAGTGCGGGGGTGATCACACAGGGTTGGATCAGTGGGGGGGTCACACAGGGTTGGATCAGTGGGGGGTCACACAGGGTTGGATCAGTGGGTGGGGGTGATCACACAGGGTTGGATCAGTGGGGGGGATCACACAGGGTTGGATCAGTGCGGGGGTGATCACACAGGGTTGGATCAGTGCGGGTGGGTCACACAGGGTTGGATCAGTGGGGGGTCACACAGGGTTGGATCAGTGGGGGGTCACACAGGGTTGGATCAGTGGGGGGGGTCACACAGGGTTGGATCAGTGGGGGGGGTCACACAGGGTTGGATCAGTGGGGGGTCACACAGGGTTGGATCAGTGGGGGGGATCACACAGGGTTGGATCAGTGGGGGGCTGATCACACTGGGTTGGATCAGTGGGGGGGTGATCACACAGGGTTGGATCAGTGGGGGGGGATCACACAGGGTTGGATCAGTGGGGGGTCACACAGGGTTGGATCAGTGGGGGGGGGTCACACAGGGTTGGATCAGTGGGGGGTGATCACACAGGGTTGGATCAGTGGGGTGGGTCACACAGGGTTGGATCAGTGGGGGGGTGATCACACAGGGTTGGATCAGTTGGGTGGGGTCACACAGGGTTGGATCAGTGGGGGGGGGTCACACAGGGTTGGATCAGTGGGGGGGGTCACACAGGGTTGGATCAGTGGGGGGGTCACACAGGGTTGGATCAGTGGGGGGTCACACAGGGTTGGATCTGTGGGGGGGTCACACAGGGTTGGATCAGTGGGGGGTCACACAGGGTTGGATCAGTGGGGGGGTCACACAGGGTTGGATCTGTCGGGAGGTCACATAGGAGCAGGGACTGTGATGGGGGTAAAGCGGGTAACGCTGGGTTGAGCTCAGGTTGGGCCTGTGGTGAAGCGTGCCCCATACGTGTTGCTGATGTGCCAACCTGCGCCAGCCGTTGCTGACTCTCAGCGTCTCCCGGTGAAGCCAGCGTCTGCTTGGCCTCCTGGATCAGAAGGGCAGATCCATCCATTACGTCACGTGCCGCGTCCAGCATGGAGTTCTGCGCGGGCGGGCTGTCAGTGGACGCCGCGACCCCACGAGCAGCTGAGGCCAGTGCCTTGAGGGCCTGTGCCGTTTCTCGTGCAGCGATGCCTGGGAAAAGAGCACCCTTCGATCAGTCACCTCACTTCAGCAGTTAATGCTCCACACACACAGATCCCCAGTCCAACTCCCTGCTCACAGCCTCCCGTCCACCCAATGGCACCGGAGGTTAAGGACGTCCGGCCTGGAGACTCATTGACCCTGATGACCTGCCTACGGGGAAGAGCAGAATAATACAATGTCAAAGTCTAGGAATATTAGTTACCGACAACAAGAGTCCTTCATCAATACTAGTCTCTTCATTGCTGTGGATCAGCTTCTGAAAATTCAATAGGAGAATTCCTGCTGTGGTGCATGAGCGTTTCCCTTAGTGACCACTTCTGACCATACACAGGAAGTGCAGACTTACCTCACAGTATCGGAGTCTGATGGGGCGCTCAGTACTATGTAACTTTGGAAGTGTCCAGAAGAACGTTTTGACACAACAGATAAATGGATCAGAGAGAGCAGCAGGATTATTTATTCATTTAGCAATACAGCACTAAGTAGGCCCTTCACTCCCCTAACCTAATCACGAGGCAATTTACAACGATCAATTAACCTACTCTGTCCTGTACGTCTTTGGACTGTGGGAGGAAACCGGAGAAAACGCAGACATTCCACGCACTGAACTCCAGTGCCCCGAGCTCTAACAGCATCCTGCTAACTGCTACACTAACGTACAACCCTTATGGTCCTTGCCTTGGGAAACTAATCTGGTTAGGTGCAGGGAGTGTCAACGGTGGAGCAGTTGGAGTGGTTATGGAAAAAGTACAGGGAAAAACCAAGAATAAAAGGTCTTAAGTTGGGGGAAGGTCAATTCATTTAAATTAGCTAGTTCTGGCTTTTTTCTTTGGAGTGAAGGAGGTTGAGAGGCAACTTGATAGAGGTGTACAAGATTGAGGGTCATAGACAAGAGTAGACAGCCATTGACTATTCCCTAAAGATACGATAGCCAAGATCAGGGGACATCTGTTTCAGGTGGGCAGAGGAAAGTTTAAGGGAGATGTCAAAGGTAGCTTTTTTTTTTTTAAACGCAGCGAGTGGTGAATGTGCCTGGAACACTCTTCTGGGGCTGGTGGTAGAGGCTGATACAACAGGGATATTTAAAGGACTCTTGGATACATGGATGTAAGAAAGACAGAGAGTTATGGGCTGTGTATTTATTTATTTGCAGATACAGCACAGAACAGGCCCTTCCAGCCCACCGAGCATACTTCCCAGCAGCCCACCTATTTAACCCTACTCAAATCACAGGACAATTTACAATGACCAATTAATCTACTAACCAGTATGTCTTTGGGACGTGGGAGGAAACCCACATGGTCACAGAGAGAACATACAAACTCCTTACAGACAGCACTGGAATTGAACTCTGATCCCCAGAGCTGTAACAGAGTCTCGCTAACTGCTACACTACCGTGGTATAGGAGTTGAGGGTCAGGTTGATTGTGGACTAGTTTTGTATAGGGTCAACACAACACCGTGGGCTGAAGGGTCACAGAACTGTGCTGTACTGGTCTATATTGGATGGGAGATTGGAGCATCTACCTGCAGTTAATTCTATCCCTGCACAGTGGGAAACATTGAAAGAGTTTAGAGCCAACAAGATCCTGTAAAGGTAAAATCCAAGGGGATGTCAAGGGATTTTGAGGTTTGGATAATATGAAAAAGGAAGCAAATGCACGGTGTAGGGATGCAATCGAAAGGCACGTTAAGCGTGCTGGGATCTGGGAGAAGGTGCTGCGCTGGTCACTATGTACACGTTTAACCGCCTGGCAGGGTCCCATGCTGTACATTTCTATGATTCTGTAGGGGATGTTTGCGCGTGGCCTAGTGGGCAAGACATCAGACTAGTAACCTGAAGGTCACTGGTTCGAGCCTCAGCTGAGGCAGCGTGTTGTGTCCTTGAGCAAGGCACTTAACAACACATTGCTCTGCGACGACACCGGTGCCAAGCTGCTTGGGTCCTAGTGCCCTTCCCTTGGACAACATCGGTGGCGTGGAGAGGGGAAGGCCTGCAGCTTGGGCAACTGCCGGTCTCCCATACAACCCTGCCCAGGCCTGCGCCCTGGAAACTCCAGGCACAGATCCATGGTCTCTCGAGACCGACGGATGCCACCACCACGTAGAGGATGGGGGTCTAGTGTAATACTGAGAAATAGAGAGCTTTGTCATTATTGCAGGATAAGGTATTATTACAATATCCAGAACTGATACAACAGCAATGCTGCGGAAACATGTTGTATTTGTGTGAGGGCCTGCAGCCTCTGATGTAGAATTAGGTGTTGGAAAAAAATGTATCATTCAAATCTAACATTGTATGCCGTTCCCCCCAGCTGCCTTGCCCATCGTTCTGATAATCTGGCCCATGGACTCGAGTTCAGAGGCATGAAGGTGACTTGTCCTGGGACTGGAGGCCTGACTGCAAATGAGGGTGGGAGGCTGGGAAAGGGGCTTGTCTTTCTGTTTGTTTGTTTTTGTTTTGTTGTATGTTGGTTGCATGTTGTTCTGCTGAATACAGTGGACACGCTACACTGATGTTGGAATGTGTGGCAACACCTACGGGCACATCCTGAGCTTGTGTTGGCTGTTAAAGCAAAAGGACGCATTTCACTGTATGTTTCGACATTTGTGTGACAAACAAATCTACTATTCACGTACCTGTATAATGTTCATTGCCTTGAGCTGCACAGGTAAGAAGCTGGGCCATCGAAGAGCCAACGGCCTTGGACATACTTCCCAAATCCTGAGCACATTTTTCCAACTGAAATGTTAAAAGGGTTCCATCACTGCACAGTTCTACCACTGACGAGTCATGTATAACATATTCACTGCTCCAGAATTTATAACCTTCAAGTTATTGGCTCCGCTTGACACCATGACTTCAGTACGTTTCCCACTCACAAAAAGTGATGCCAGGGCAGATCATGCATCCTCAATAGACCCTGCCCAAGTGGTTATCTACGCAGTTGTCTGCAAATTCAATTTCACTGAAGTTTGACACCGCCACAAAATTGCAGTCTATTTCTCTCTGCAACTTATTCTAACTTTTCAGGACATGGGAAACAGAAGAAATAGGGAGCAAAAGCCCAGCCACGTGATTAAATCGTGTGATCATGAATTTGGTTCACTTATTTAGTCATTCAACATTCCCTTTGTCCCTTAGACCTGCTGGTCTCACACCGGTGGCAGCTCTCAAGAGTGTGTAACCTTTGGTTAAACACATACTCTTCACCAGCAATGGGTGTGCTAACCTCAATATTCACTACACTGACGACCCAGCAACACCTCCCCATCCCTGCAAACTCTACCAACTCGAAAGCAACAGCAAGCAGACGCAGTCAACTGCCACTGCACAGACGTTCTCCTCCAAGTCACTATCCTGACTTGAAAATAGTCTGCCATTCCTTCAGGTCCACTGCAAAGTTACAGATTCCAAAATTAACAGGACGGTAGGGATACCTTGACTAGAAGGAAGATGCAGAGTAATTGGCTATCCTCATCGTCTTCAGCATTCCTGCAGGATTAAGGATAGCGTGAACCCTGAGGTGGGAGATGAGACCAATGTGGGAACCACAGACCCTCACCTGTGACAGATATGGCCACAGACTGGTGAGTGAGTGGTCCATGTTCTCCCAGTGCCTGGTTTCAGGGATCTCACCTCAATGCCCAATGCTCTTACTAGCTGCTGTGCAGTTCACATACAACCAAAGCACACAGCTCTCACCCTGACCAGACCAGCTTGAGTTACACAGATATCAGACAAGCCCAGATAGGAAGCTATATCAATCAGCTCACTAAGCACAAAGTCAGCTGACATCAGGAGAAATTACATCAACACATCGCTGTGTGCCCTGGAGGAAATTCAACTGAAGGGACGGTGGACCGAGCACAGCATCTGGGGAGAGGTAGGGCTGGATTGGCCAGTGTAGGGGCACTTCCATGTAGACATTTCATCAACGAAAGTGCGATGCAGGCGATGAATGTACACTTGACTTAAAGGCTGTGAAAAACATGATCTCCAGACCATTGCCCATAATACTAAATAATGACAATATTACCTCACAAAAAATTGCAGATGGAATGGCTGTTGCACTCAGGACCACACAGTGAGTGGTTGGGCACTGAGGAGTGTGATGGAGCAAAGGGATCTGGGAATTAATTCATTGAAAGTGGCAGCACAGGTAGATGGGGTCATAAAGAAAGCTCTTGGCACATTGGCCCTCATAAATTAAAGTACTGAGTACTGGAGTTGGGATGTTATGTTGAAGATGTGTAAGACGGTGAGACCTAATTTGGAGTATCGTGTGTAGTTCTGGTCACCTACCACCAGAAAAGATGTAAATAACGTTGAAAGAGCAGAGAGAAAATTTCCAAGGATGTTGCCTGGACCGGAGGACCTGAGTTATGAGGAAAGATCGAACAGGTTAGAACTTTATTCCCTAGAATGTAGGGGAGATTTGATAGAGGTGTACAAAATTATGAGGGGTATAGACGGGGCAAATGCAAGCAGGCCTTTTCCACTGATGTTGGGTAAGACTAGAACTAGAGGTCATGGGTGAAAAGTGAAATGTTTAAGGGGAACACGAGGGGAAACTTCTTCACTTAGTGTGTGGTGAAACTGGGGAACGAGCTGTCAGTTCTAGTGGTGGATGTGATTTCAATTTCACCGTTATGGAGGGCTACGGTCCGGGTCAATGGGACGAGGCAGTTCAAATGGTTTGGCATGAACTGTATCAGCTGGAGGGCCTGTATCTGTTTTCTAGGGCTATGGACTCTTCCTCTCCAGCCCGGCACATAAAACACAGAGTTCTTCCCCGATGACTCATATATCATTGTGCTTAGTATGGCCCCCTGCAATCTACCTTCAAGAGATGCTCCCAGATCAGAGACATGGCAATGTGATGTCAGCTGAACACAAGTTCCAACCATGATGGAAACATGCAACAGTGGCTCGCCTTCCACTGTAGTAGGGAAGTAAAGGACAGTATAAAAATAAAAGAGAAGAAGTATAACATAGCAAAGATGAGCGGGAAGCTGGAGGACTGGGAAGCTTTTAAAGAGCAACAGAAGATAACAAAAAAGGCAATATGTGGAGAAAAAATGAGGTACGAAGGTAAACTAGCCAAGAATATAAAGGAGGATAGTAAAAGCTTCTTTAGGTATGTGAAAAGGAAAAAACTAGTTAAGACCAAAATTGGGCCATTGAAGACAGAAACGGGTGAATTTATTATGGGGAACAAGGAAATGGCAGATGAGTTGAACAGGTACTTTGGATCTGTCTTCACTAGGGAAGACACAAACAATCTCCCAGATGTAATAGTGGCCAAAGGAACTAGGGTAAAGGATGAACTGAAGGAAATTTATATTAGGCAAGAAACGGTGTTGGATAGACTGTTGAGTCTGAAGGCTGATAAATCCCCGGGACCTGATGGTCTGCATCCCAGGGTACTTAAAGAGGTGGCTCTAGAAATCGTGGACGCATTGGTAATCATTATCCAATGTTCTATAGATTCAGGATCAGTTCCTGCAGATTGGAGGGTGGGTAATGTTATCCCACTTTTCAAGAAAGGAAGGAGAGAGAAAACAGGTAATTATAGACCAGTTAGCCTGACTTCAGTAGTGGGAAAGATGCTGGAGTCAATTATAAAAGAGGAAATTACGACACATTTGGATAGCAGTAGAAGGATCAGTCCGAGTCAGCATGGATTTACGAAAGGAAAATCATGCTTGACTAATCTTCTGGAGTTTTTTGAGGATGTAACTATGAAAATGGACAAGGGAGAGCCAGTGGATGTAGTGTACCTGGACTTCCAGAAAGCTTTTGATAAAGTCCCACATAGGAGATTAGTGGGCAAAATTAGGGCACATGGTATTGGGGGCAGAGTACTGACATGGATTGAAAACTGGCTGGCTGACAGGAAACAAAGAATAGTGATTAATGGGTCCCTTTCGGAATGGCAGGCTGTGATCAGTCAGGTACCGCAAAGTTCAGTGCTGGGACTGCAGCTGTTTACAATATACATTAATGATTTTGATGAAGAGATTAAAAGTAACATTAGCAAGTTTGCCGATGACATAAAGCTGGGTGGCAGTGTGAAATGTCAGGAGGATGTTATAAGAATGCAGGGTGACTTGGACAGGTTGGGTGAGTGGGCAAATGTATGGCAGATGCAGTTTAATGCGGATAAATGTGAGGTTATCCACTTTGGTGGCTAGAACAGGAAGGCAGATTAATATCTAAATGGAGTCAAGTTAGGAAAAGGGGGAGTACAATGAGATCTAGGTGTTCTTGTACATCAGTCAATGAAAGCAAGCATGCAGGTACAGCAGGCAGTGAAGAAAGCTAATGGCATGCTGGCCTTTATAACAAGAGGAATTGAGTATAGGAGTAAAGAGGTCCTTCTGCAGCTGTACAGGGCCCTGGTGAGACCCCACCTGGAGTATTGTGTGCAGTTTTGGTCTCCAAATTTGAGGAAGGACATTCTTGCTATTGAGGGAGTGCAGCGTAGGTTCACAAGGTTAATTCCCGGAATGGCGGGACTGTCATATGTTGAAAGATTGGAGCGACTGGGCTTGTATACACTGGAATTTAGAAGGATGAGAGGGGATCTGATTGAAACATATAAGATTATTAAGGGATTGGACACACTGGAGGCAGGAAGCATGTTCCCACTGATGGGTGAGTCCAGAACTAGAGGCCACAATTTAAGAATAAGGGGTAGGCCATTTAGAACAGAGATGCGGAAAAACTTTTTCACCCAGAGAGTTGTGGATATGTGGAATGCTCTGCCTCAGAAGGCAGTGGAGGCCAAGGCTCTGGATGCTTTCGAGAGAGAGTTAGACAGAGTTCCTATAGATAGCGGGGTCAAGGGATATGGGGAGAGGGCAGGAACAGGGTACTGATTGTGTATGATCAGCCATGATCACAGTGAATGGCGGTGCTGGCTAGGAGGGCCGAATGGCCTGCTCCTGCACCTACTGTCATGCCCACGGATGAATGACACACACGGCCACCATTCACCAGTGAATACTAATCGATGCTACACCATCCTAAGTGAACACCACACCGTCTGTCACCCATTCCCTAATATTTTCGCTATTACATGGACAGTGGCTTTGACACTGCTTTTCCTACACTCGTGCAAACCTCATCAACCACCTTCGCCATTAAGTTCCACCCTGCTCTCAAATTCATGGGAACCATTTCCGACACTTCTCTCCCTTTTCTAGCTCTCTGTCTCCTTGTCAGGACACAAACTATATCCCAAACTATAAACTAATTGCTCCACAGTCACTAAGACGACACCTCACGATGTGGCTTCATTTGTGTCGACGAGATCAAACTCTGACTGAGCAACTGCTTTGCACAGCCCCTATGTCTGTCGGAAACTGCCATTCTGAGCTCAGAGCTGCATGCTCTTTCAACCCTCCTCGTTCCCACACAGACCTGTCCATGCTCGGCCAGAGTGAGGCCCGTTGCAAACAAGGGGAACAACACTTGAGTAGTCTACAACCCAATCACCACGTCCTCTAGTAACCAACTCTGGTAAAGACTGAGTGTATTCATGTCAGTTATGCCACAAATGACTTTATATATCTCGGTAAGATCACCTCTTAGTCTCCTACACGCTAATGAAAAAAAGTCCCAGCCTGTCCAACTTCCAACGACAACTTAGTCTCCCAAGTTCTGCCAATATCCTTGTAAATCTTTTTTTGCATTCTTTCTAGTTCAATGATATCTTTCCTACAGCAAGGCAACCAAAACAGAACACCGTGCTCCAAAAGTGTTACCTCCTCCACCCCGGGCATCCCGTTCCAAGCACCCACCCATCTCTGCATGAAACAACTTACCCCACACATCTCCTTTGAACTTTCCTCTCACTTTAAATACAAGCCCTGTAATTCTTGACATTTCTACCCTGGGAAACAGATCCTGACTCGCTACTCCCTCTTATAATCTTATAAAATAGGCCTCCACTCAGCAGAACACCAGAATAAACAGCCCCAATTTATCCAAGCTGTCTTTATAGCTCAAACTCTCTAATCTAAGCAGCAACCTCTTCTGTACCCTTTCCAAGATGTCTAAAAACCCGCTGTAATTGGGTGACAATAACTGCACACAACATTTCTAAATGTGACCTAATTAATGTTTTACATAGCTGCAACATGACTTACTGACTCTTAATCAATACTCAGACCAACAAAGGCAATCAATCATACCATATGCCTTCTATCAGTCCATAGCTTACTTTTTTTCCATGATGAGGCTAAGAGAAAAGATGTCCTCCTTCTTCAAAGAGTTTCCACTTCTTTCACCATTGATGCTGCCCTCACCAGCATCTCCCCCATTTCCCAGACATCCGCACTCACCCCATCTTCCCACAGAGGTAGAGTTTCTCGTCTTCACCTGCTAACCCATGAGCCTCCACATCCAGCACATCTTTCTCTGCAACTCCTGCCATCACCAACGGGATCCTACCAAAAAACACATCTTTACCTCCCTCACCCCCAAGTTCCACTGTCCACTTTCTGGAGTGATCACTCCTGGTGATTCCCTTGTCCATTCATCCCTCTCCACTAATCTCCCTCCTGGTACATATCCCTGCAAGCAACAGAAATGCCACACCTGCCCATTCACCTCCTGCCTTACCTCCACTGAGGGCCCCAAACAGTGTTGTCTGTTGTATCCGGTGTGGCCTCCTCTACAACGTAACTTGGGGGAACCACTAAGTTGAGCACCAAAAGCAGAAATGGCCAACCATTTTAACTCCTATTTCCATTCCAATTGTGAGATGTCGGTCTATGGCCTCCTCCTTTGCCATGATCAGGCCACTCTCAGGGTGGAGGAGCAAACATCATATTCCATCTAGGTAGCCTCCAACGTGATGGCATGAACATCAGTTTCTCCTCCCAGTGATTTTCTTTCCTCCCCTTTCCCTCTTTTTCTATTCCCCACTCAGGCCTCTTACCTCTTCTCCTCACTTGCCCCTCCTTCTTCCCTTTCTGCCATGGTACGCTCCCATCAGATTTCCTCTTCTCTAGCTTTTCCCTTTCTCACCCCCTTGGCTTCATCTATCAACTTCTAGCTCATTCTCCTTCACCCCTCCCCCCACCTTTTTATTGTGGCGTCTTCCCCTGTCTTTTCCAGTCCTGAAGAAAGGTCTTGGCTTGAAACATTGACTGTTTATTCACTTCCGTAGATGCTGCCTCGCCTACTGAGTTCCTCCTGCATTTTGTGTGCCTTCTTTTTTGCCCTGTCTACTTATATGGCACCTTGAGGGAGCTTTAGACATAGACCCAAAGTTCCCTCTTCACATCAATGCTGCTAAGAATCCTGCTGTAATCTGCATACTTTCCTGTTACAGCAGACCTCCCAGAGAGCAATATCTCACACTTGCTTGAATTAAGCTCCATCTGCCATTTCTCTGCCCGTACCTGCAACTGAGCTATCTCCGTACCCTACCAATCTTTGAATCATCTGCAAACTTTGTCACCCATCTACTCCAGAACCCAAACAGTTCAAGGCTCAACAGTTTGGGTGATGACATTAAACCACCCACTTCCTCTCAGATACGAACTACTGGTCCAATATCACCAGGCCAGGCCTGGCTCTGTGGGAGACACCCGACTGTTGCTGATGGAGGGCATGTGGATGATGTGATGTCACATGATCTACCTCTGTTAGAAAGAACCAGAATGGCCGCAGAAGCTGGTCTAACTCACCGTTTCCCCAGGCAGCGGTTTCAGTTGTCCATCCACTGCGGCCATCTTGGCATCCTGGAGTTCGTTCCTCAACGTCTGTACTGACTGCAGCGCGGAGTCGATCTCCATGGGCCCGCAGGCCTCCTGAGCCTGCATCCAAAGAATCAAATACCATTTACGCATTATATTTTCAATAAAGGCTCACTGTTAAAAGAATTTCCGTGGGTCTTTGCACTCACTACTTGCCTTTTGAACGGATGTCCTCAGCTCAGCCAGACTGGTGGCGAGGTTTTTGGCACACTGCCCCAGCTGCATGGCAGCGGCCTGGTCTGTCACCGTGGGCACAGCGGCTTTTGCAGAGGAGACCATCTTACTTCCAGGCTGGAGAAACACAATGCTACAGTTAGCCAGGACACACTCTGGCTTCTGCAGAACCTTCCACCATCTCAGAGATCCCCATGAGAAACAACAGAAAGGCAGCCACAGCTCCGACCTCGGGAAACCTTGCAGCAAAAAGCACAGATTAACAACCAAACAATCTGTTGTCTTTTTCAGCATTAACCATTGAAGGAACGTGAGGCAGAAATCTTTATCTCCCATCTGAAATTGTATCATTTTGTCACTGACATCTACTTCAACAAGTAGCGGGGATTATCTGAAAAATGACACTCCTAACTCAGCAGCACTGGAACAGACCGTCATACTAGATCTGGTGCTTCATCCTCTGAGGTGGGTGCTGGTTCAGATCCTACACACAGAGACAAGGGAGTGACCCACTCGGCCACTGCCAACATTTTGTCTATGTAACACAACGCACAAACTTTACAAGGTTTCTACTGAACGACTGCAATACAGAATCTCAGAACAAAATGCCAGCCCAAGGTTTCAGCATTATAGTAATTGTTTAATTTCATTCGGTACATTCAGCATGACCACCCCTGGTGTTGTATGTTTGGAGTTTGAATGTTCTCCCTTGGTTTCCCCACGTACTTCAGTTTCACTACCCCCACCATCACAAAGATGGTTATCCACTGTAAATTGCAGCTGTATGAGTAGACACCAGGCATTGAGGATTAGTAACATCTCCTCCTCACTGACCCTCAGCACAGGTGCACCTCAAGGCTGCATGCTCAGGCTCAGGCCCTCTACTCTACTCTCTATACCAGGGGTGGCCAACCTTTTACATTCCATGCATCAATTTTTTCAATCATGAGTTCAGATGCGCCACACAACTCTTGTACCCCCATTCAATTCTGGTAAAAATATGTTAATATAGACATATTTAGCATATATAAAAACAAGATAAACGAGACTTTTGAGTCTGTTTAGTTTTCGCCAAGCTTTTAATGTTTGGAGTTAAATTAATTACTGAGAGCAGCAGAGAATTCTTCAAATTTGAATCAGTCAATCGCGACCTCGTTTTGTTTTTAATCAATTTCATGGCTGACAATGCTTGTTCACACCTGCACGTCGTTCCGAAATGACAGGTATAGCTCTGGGCAAATTTTCTTAGTTCTGGAAAACGTTCATAGGGTAATGATCGCCGGAAATTAATCATGTCAGAAGCATTTGGGACTGAGGGAAACTCAAAAAATTTCATATTCAATAATGAATTTGTTTTCAAGTCAATAAGTTCCATTTGTATGTTACTAGGGCAGCTTCATGATCTTTTGTTCACTAAGTGAAAATGGGTTTATAAGTGCAAGTATGCAGTCTTCTTCTTTAGCAAAATCAGGAAAACGACTTTCAAATGACTCTTGCAATAACCTGATTTTTTCAGTATATGTTGCAAAATTGCCATTGTCTTCAGCATATTCACTCTGCTCTTTTCGGAAACTGGCTCAAATCCTCATTTTCTAACTGAGGGGTGAACGGTTTTAACTTCATCTTGAATACGTTGATATAATTTACTAAGCTAGGAAACAATTTGTTCTTGCCCAGGAGTTTCAAATTTAGATCATTGAGATGGCTGATAACATCAACTAAAAATGCTAAATCAAATAGCCAATTGTTATCACGTAAAAGGGTTCCCCCCTCAGGCAGCTCATTTTTCTCTTCTAGACAATTACGAAGAGTAGTTTTCAGTTTCTAAATCTACTCAGAATCTGCCCTCTAGAAAGCCAGCACACCTCACAATGAAGGACGAGATCGCCATATTCCAAATCTAACATTTCACAATATTCGCTGAACTCTCATCTGTTTAACCCTCTTAGACAATAGACAATAGACAATAGGTGCAGAAGTAGACCATTCGGCCCTATGAGCCTGCACCGCCATTCTGAGATCATGGCTGATCATCTACTATCAATACCCGGTTCCTGCCTTGTCCCCATATCCCTTGATTCCCCTATCCATAAGATACCTATCTAGCTCCTTCTTGAAAGCATCCAGAGAATTGGCCTCCACTGCCTTCCGAGGCAGAGCATTCCAGACCCCCACAACTCTCTGGGAGAAGAAATTTTTCCTTAACTCTGTCCTAAATGACCTACCCCTTATTCTCAAACCATGCCCTCTGGTACTGGACTCTTCCAGCAGCTGGAACATATTTCCTGCCTCTATCTTGTCCAATCCCTTAATAATCTTATATGTTGCAATCAGATCCCCTCTCAATCTCCTTAATTCCAGCGTGTACAAGCCCAGTCTCTCTAACCTCTCTGCGTAAGACAGTCCTGACATCCCAGGAATTAACCTCGTGAATCTACGCTGCACTTCCTCTACAGCCAGGATGTCCTTCATTAACCCTGGAGACCAAAACTGTACACAATACTCCAGGTGTGGTCTCAACAGGGTCCTGTACAAATGCAAGAGGATTTCCTTGCTCTTGTACTCAATTCCCTTTGTAATAAAAGCCAACATTCCATTCCATTAGCCTTCTTCACTGCCTGCTACACTTGCTCATTCACCTTCAGTGACTGATGAACAAGGACTCCTAGATCTCTTTGTATCTCTAGCTCTAATTTTATTCACGCACTTCACAACCAGTAACATAACATGCTGCAAATTTAAAGTTTTTCCACACAGTGACTCTTGGTGTATAATGCAGTGATATTTTAGTAGAGGACAACCTAAAAAGTTTTCAAGCAAATTTGTAGTCCCAGCGGCTTTACCTATCATTGACGGCGCTCCGTCAGTACAAACACCGATGAGTTTACTAGAATCTAGTTGTAGAATTTCTAGGCATGATTTTACTTTGTCAAATATGTCTGATCCTCTTGTTTTTCCATGAAGAGACTCAAGACCGAAGAGTTCTTCAAAGATGCTAAAATTATCGTCAATTCCTCTTATACGGATGCTTAACTGGGCTACATCACATATGTCAGCAGATCCGTCCAAAGCTAAAGAAAAGCAAGTACAAACATGGACAAGGTCTTTCTGTGGTTCAGATACATCACGACAGAGTTCTTCACTGCGTCTCGTAACTGTTTGCTTTGACAGAACAATTTCATCTACTTTCCTTTCAACATTTTTATCACCAAGACATCTTGCAAATATTTGGAGACAAGGCTTAACAATTTCTTCACCATCAGAGAAAGAATTCCATTTTTTAGCCAATGCTAAAGCAATTTCAAAGGACGCTCTGTCATTGCCAAACTTTCACAACTGCTTTTAACAAATATATTTTGTCTTCTTTTGATTTCTTCCTTTTTCTTAATCACATATTCTCTCCGTAACTCAGACCCAAGCACTAGCTTCAGTTTTCCTTCTCTTTCAGTCAGATGTTGTGTTTTATAGTGTCTATTAAGATCATGTTTTCTATTATGTGAGAAAGTGTTTTCACAAACAATGCACAACGGTTTTCCTGATGGACCCGCTATAAATAAGAACTCATTTTCCCACTGTTCATTGAATTCACGCTTACTATCACTTTCTGCTTTTCTTTTGCACTGTGATGGATAACTGAATGTAAAAACAAGGCTTAATTTTCAAAAAAGTACAAAACTGTAAGTGTTCACAAAGGACGAACAAAGCACAACTCCATAGCGCACGAGTGTCAATTGTAAACTGACTGGCAAAAACCTGCGACACACCGCTGGTGCAGACGCCTGGCGCCTCGGGATCAAACAAGTATCAAACATGCTTTGAACAGTTACGGAACGACTGCAGAACAAAAGTCCCTCTTTCCTAGTTTGACTCATTGAACATTGTTTTTTAAATTGAAAACAGATGAATGTGAAAGAAGATAACATTCGCCAAAAGAAGTGCACGAAATAATAAAACCACCAAAAATAATTGCCAAGTTTTAGATTTATTCTCTGTAAAACCCATTTTTAGCTCTAAGCTACTTGAATTTCTGTTATAGATTTTTTAATACTTTTTGCATGAGTAGGCTTACTTTTTTATTATTATCACTGGGTGCAATGCACCACTTCTAATCGTCCAATGCGCCATAGGTTGTCCATCCTTGCTCTATACACACACGACTGTGTAGCTAAGCACAGCTTCAACAGTGTGCACTGAGTGGTTGAATCTCGGGGAACGTGATGGGAGCGTGGGCAGAATGAAACATGACCGGTGCAGGACTAGTGTTAATGGGTGATTGATGGCCAGCATGGATCTGTGGGCTGAAGAGCCTGTTTCCATGATGTATGACCTATGTTCTAGAACTATGCATGCAGAATCCATCTGTGTCAGTACACGTACACATGCGTCAGGTGGCTGTTCATGAACTAGAGCTCTACATTCAACACAATAATCTCATCCAAACTTACCATCGGTCTTTAGGATCTAAGCCTCTGTACCTTACTCAGCAGATTTCAGTCAGTGAGGATCGGCAACAACATCTCCTCCTCACTGACCATCAACACAGATGCACTTCAAAGTCACATGCTTACCATACATGAATGTATGGCTAAACATCGCTTCAGCACCATATACACAATGAGTCAACATACAAGAGTGAAATAGGACATTTGGTTGAGTGGCACTGCAACAACAACCTCTGACAATGTCAGTAAAACTAAAGAGCTGATTGTTGACTTGAGGAAGGGGAAGCAGGTTGAACATGCATTGGGAGATTAGTGGTGGAGAGAGTCGGCTTTAAATTACTGGCCATTAACACCTCAGATGACCTGCCCTGGGCCTAGTAATATGAAATCACTAGGAATTTGTACAAGATCTTGTACCCTTTTGTACAAGATATTAAGAGGAATAGACAGAGTGGACAGCCAGCACCTCTTCTCCAGGGCACCACTGCTCAGTACAAGAGGACACGCCTTTAAGGTAAGGGGAGGGAAGTTCAAGGGGGATATTAGAGGTAGATAGGGTAGTTAAGAAAGCTTATGGGGTGTTAGCTTTCATAAGTCGAGGGATAGAGTTTAAGAGACGTGATGTAATGATGCAGCTCTATAAAACTCTAGTTAGGCCACACTTGGAGTACTGTGTCCAGTTCTGGTCGCCTCAGTATAGGAAGGATGTAGAAGCATTGGAAAGGGTACAGAGGGGATTTACCAGGATGCTGCCTGGTTTAGAGAGTATGGATTATGATCAGAGATTAAGGGTGCTAGGGCTTTACTCTTTGGAGAGAAGGAGGATAAATGGAGACATGATAGAGGTGCACAAGATATTAAGAGGAATAGACAGAGTGGACAGCCAGCACCTCTTCCCCAGGGCACCACTGCTCAGTACAAGAGGACATGGCTTTAAGGTAAGGGGAGGGAAGTTCAAAGGGGATATTAGAGGAAGGTTTTTCACTCAGAGAGTGGTTGGTGCGTGGAATGCACTGCCTCAGTCAGTGGTGGAGGCAGATACACTAGTGAAGTTTAAGACACTACTCAACAGGTATATGGAGGAATTTAAGGTGGGGGGTTATATGGGAGGCAGGGTTTGAAGGTCAACACAACATTGTGGGCCGAAGGGCCTGTAATGTGCTGTACTATCCTATGTTCTATGAATTGCAGGCCAGCATTTCTACTTTCTTAGGAGGAGGTTCCTTAAGGTTGTCAGAGCTGGCGGTGGTAATGGGGATTAAGCTCCCACTACCTATTAAATGCTCCCAATAGCGTGTTCCTCAGATAGCCTCTGACAACCAAGTCCAGCTCTGGGCCTTCATATGGGCTTAGTTACTAAGCCCAGCAGAATCCTTTCCACTGACAGGAGAAGGGGCAAAGGTGCCTTACTGGCGCCTTACAACCAGTCGCTTCAGGCTGATGGGGGTTAGCAGCTCATCTAGGGGAAGGAAAATGCTGATCTCAAACCTCCGCTGTGTAATGGCTGTACCCACTCATGGAGAAGGCTTCGGGAGTAAACCCCGAGGGAAAAATCCGGAGCTGGAGTCCCTAAGGCAGTCCTACGTTGAGTTCAATGCTGACTGGCAACTGCTGGTACCAAACTGTATCGGGCTCTGCCGTTCCTTTGGGTTCATCAGATGTGTGGAGAGGGGGAGCTTGCAACGTGGGCAGCAGCTTGTTCTCCGTATCGTACTGCTCTGGCTTGCTTATCAACCTGGACAGCTCGGATGCAACATCCGTGGTCGGCCCTGACCAAGAGGAGGCTCACTCCGTCACCAAACATTCTAACAAACAGGTGCACTGTTGAGAGCAGCCTGTCTGGTAGAGCAATTCAAAAGCACAGGAAGCTGCAGAGTAGTGGTCTCAACCCACTAGATGACGGGCACATCACTCCCCAACATTAGTGGTACCTACAGGAGGTGCTGCCTTAAGAAGGTGACATCTATCACCAAAGGTCCTCATGCCATCTTCTCACAGTTACCAACAGGCAGGAGGTACAGAAGGCTGAAGTCCAACACCATCAGGTTTAAGAACAGCTACTTCCCTTCAACCATGGAGTCTTCAACCAATGGGAACAACCTTAATCACAAATGTGCAGAGCAATGCCATGACCCCTTTGACTATGTCATAAAACAAGACTTGTTTTTTGTTATAATTATATTGTATCATTTTATGCTTTCTATATGAATGCCACTTCTACACGACTGTGATGCTGCAGCAAGTAAGGTTGTCAATGTACCTGTGCATACGGGTACAATAAACTTTGACTTGCCACACTGACATCTAACTGTCAATGTGGAAAATCAACAGAGGGTCACTGACCTTCTCATTGATGCTGCCTGATCCTCCTGGCAGCTTCTAGCATTTTTACTCTTACTTTGGATTCCAGTTTCTATGGTTATATACAATCTTTCTCATGCAAAAAATCAAAACATTGTTCAGGTATGTCTAGTTGCTAAAACGCAATCCAGCTAATTACTGACTGAACAGTCTAGCCTCCATCATCAGTAAAACGCTGAGGTGAGAGAGACTGCCTCAAGGCAGCGTCTGATACGCGAGGCATCAAGGAGTCCGCTAAAAATGAGGTTAGTCATCCCCACCTAGACCAAGCCAACTTCAGCTGCTTCCATCGTCAGTGGGAATATTCTTTGAAAATGACCTAATGTTCAAAGCCATTGCTTGCAACAACATCAAGTCAACAGCCACGCACAGGGCGATAATTCAAGCATAAGTTGCACTTGCCCCACCACCTCATCATTTCTGGTAACTGCTGCCTTCTGTATTAAAATTTTAGCCCTCAGATCTCCTTCAAGTTTCTCTACCCTCGCCTTAAGCTTGAGCTTGCTAGCTCTGGACTCCTCTGCCCTGGGGAAAAAGGCTGGTTATCTATCTTATTTATGCCTCTCATGAATTTATAAACTCCCTAAGTTCACCCTAAGCATCTTTTGTTTTTCTGAGAACAACCCCAGTCTATTTGGGGTCTCCTCATAACGACAGCCCTCCATTCCAGCCTGGGCAGCCTCTCTTGATAGGACAGTCGCTCTCACTCCACCCTGGTGAATCTCCTTTGGCCGGCCTCCAGTGTGCTTACGTCTTTTGATAGGTCTGTAAGACCTTAAGACATGTGAGCAGAATTAGCCACTGAGCTGAATAAGGTCTACCGTGCGCGGTAGAGTTGGAGAAAAGGACAGTCCGGAAGCACAACAAGTCTGCACCAGGCACCCACTGACACCAGTCCTACCTCAGTCCTCCTCTCCTCGCATTCCAACCATTTCCTAGAGTCCGACACTCACCTATTCACCGGGACAATTTACAGCAGCCAAATAATCTCCTGGCCCACACATCCTTGGGGTGTGAGAGGATCCTGCAGCACCCGGAGAAAATCAATGCAGTCACAGGGGGAACGTGCAAACTCCACGCAGACAGGTGGTCAGGACCGAACCTGGGTCACTGGCACGGTGAGGCGGTGGCTCTCCTGCCTCACTACTCTGCTGCGCTGGCAGTCGTTATAAGGAGACCCCAGACAGACTGGGGTTGTTCTCAGAAAAACAAAAGATGCTTAGGGTGAACTTAGGGAGTTTATAAATTCATGAGAGGCATAAATAAGATAGATAACCAGCCTTTTTCCCCAGGGCAGAGGAGTCCAGAGCTAGCAAATAAAACTTTCCTGAGTCTGGGTCCCAAATGATAGACACCCTGTAATAGAACTTTCTTGAGTCTGAGCTCCAACGGTGTTGCAATAAAGTTCTTCTTAGTGACTTGCTGGACCCACCTGCTGACCCTATGATGCACGTTCACTCCCCTGCACTTGACACTATTTCAGTTTCCTTCCATTTAGATGATAATCTGTTCTATGCTTCCATATCTTATCCACAAATTAAAACTCTATTTGCCAAATATTAGCCTAATCTCTCACTGGATCATTGGATTACGATCACACTGCAGAGTCACAATATCCTCAACACAGCATTCAGCTGCTGCATCACTGATCCCACGTATCTGCCCCTCCTCCAAGTCAGGGACAATGGAAGGCCAAGAACTGATTCCCGGAACCACGCAGGTTACACTACAGTGTGAAAATGACCGACTTATCCCATCTGTTGGCTGCGTGATAATCAAGTCCAGCACCACAGCCTCTTAACCTGTACACATCATCTTCCGGTGTATCACAAACTGGGCCAAATTGCCAAACAAATCGACTTTAATCAAAGACAGACTCAGACAGGGAACGGCAGGGGAAAGGAACGAGGGGGAGACAGGAGGGAGATTGTGCACAGGAGATATGGGCATGGGGTAACAAGGAATAAGGGTAGGCAGAGGGGATGAGCAGGTAGAAAGGAGGGGGACAAAAGGGGAACTGATGGGGAAGGAGAAGATAGGTGGAAGGGCTAGAAAGGGAAAGGCTGGGGCAAACAGTCAGAGGGGAGAGGGAGTGCAGAGACAGCGAGGGGGGCGCGCAGAGGGGGAGAGGTGGGCGGGTAGTGAGACAAGGTGGACAAAGAGGGAGAAGGGTGCGTTGGGATTGACAGGGAGAGGGGATTGGGGGGAGGAGAAACAAAGGAGAGGTGATGTGTGCAAGGTGCGTTTGGGAGCGGGGGCATGCATCACCACACAGACAGACCTGTAGGAAGTTCTGACTGGCAATAATCAGGGCAAGCTGAGCAGTCAGGTTCTCCGGGTCAGCCTGACTTCCTCGGACTCCTTGCACCAACTGAGGGATGTGATCAGCAACCGCCTGCAAAATTAAAGTGACATACAAAGTCTGAGGAAAGTGTCATGTTTCAAACAAATGACTTGCATTATTTCAAACACACCCTCCCAACCATCTGTAGGGTCAGTTGGTTGCTCTGTGTCCAGTACACTTGGCAGCAGCTCTGTACCCATGGTTGCTGAGACCTCGAAGGGCAGCAGACATATGGGACCACTGTTCTGCAGGTCCCACTCTGAGTCATGCACTATCTAACTTGGAAATATGATGCAGTTGTCACCAGAATTAAATTCAGAAATTTCTTCCTGATACTTGTTGAGGAAATGTATTGTTACCTTTCTACAACTTGTTGGCCATGTAGGCATTAAAATACAGAAGATCAATCAAACTCGAATGGGTCAAGGACAAAGGAACTAGACGAACCAGATGTCTTTTACTTGCCATGTGCTTGATGGAGGCTGCCATTTTGTGAAGCTGTTCTGTAACCTCCATTTTGTGAACTGATTGATGAACTCATTTTTGCTCTGGCATAATTGAACATGGATGCAAGAAGATTTTGCTATTGATCTGCTAAAGCTGAGATCAGTCCCACATAAGCTGTGTATAGTATGCAAAGGTAGGTTTTCAGAAGTAATCTCGTTATCTCCTAGTGTCTGGGTGACCTGGTTTGACCCAGAGTCAAATAGAACAAAAGAAGTCACCTAAGGTAAGTATATAGCCCTTGGACTACATCCAATGGGAGTCTGACACAGGTCATTCAGATGACCTCAAGCCAACAAGATTGAAGTGCAACTTTTGAACTAACGAGGAAGACTATAAGAATGAGTAGCAAAGGGGTGAGAACTCTGGAGATGAGGTATTACAAGGAATAACCCCATGCCAGGCACTGGGAGGAAAAAAAGGATCAAGCGTCTGGCCAATGGGAGATCTCCATATCAGTGTTATAAACTGGAGAGTGAGTATTGGTACGGAGGGAACAGCTGAATTCATGTTTTTAGTTGTTGGCCTGGGGTTGACATAGTTACATTGTTGTTTGCACAGAGACAATAAAGTAGAATCACTGAGTCACACAGCACACACGCACCCCTCATACAAACTCTTTTGACTCCTGCCATCTGGGAAAAGGCACCGAAGCATTCTGGCTCTCACAACCAGACTATGTAACGGTTTCTTCCCCCAAGCCATCAGACTCCTCAATGCCTAGAGTCTGGACTGACACCAAATTACTGCCCTCTACTGTGCCTATTGTCTTGTTTATTATTTATTGTAATGCCTGCACTGTTTTGTACACTTTACGCAGTCCTGGTTAGGTCTGTAGTCTAGTGTAGCTTTCTCTGTGTTGTTTTTAAGTAGTTCAGTGTAGTTTTTGTACTGTTTCATGTAGCACCATGGCCCTGAAAAACATTGTCTCGTTTTTACTGTGTACTGTACCAGCAGTTATGGTCGAAATGACAATAAAAAGTGACTTGACTTGAGATATCTTCATTTGCAATAATACCAAACCAGGCAGTAAGGGGATTTGGGTCAAATTGGACCCTAAAAAGTTGTGAGAAGGTATGAAATACTTCCCACCAAAACTTTTCAATCGTAGGGCAAAACCAAAACATATGAATTAAAGAGGCATCAGCAGAGTTGCATATATTATAAAGTGGAGAAACATTCGGGTAAAAACTGGACAGCTTCTGTTTAGAAATGTCCCCTTACTGCCTTGTTTGGTATTATTGCAAATGAAGATATAACTTTAATTACTCCTAACCTACAGGTTTTAGTTTTTACCTCTCTTTTAGCAAGAAGAGCAATCTTGCTTAAATGGAAGGAGTCTACCCCTCCTACACATCTTCAATGGCTACGTGATATGATGTCTTATTTAAATTTAGAAAAGATCCGCTGCTCAGTCTTAAATTCGAAACAATCTTTTTATGGTATTTGGGGACCTTTCCTAAATTACTTTTCCAATTTATAAAGTTTAACAGTGCACAGACTTTTATGTATATTTTTGTCTTCTCTTCTTAAGTGAATATGTTTTTTTTCTAATTATCCATTGTCATCCATCAGCTTTTTTCTTTGGTAGTTGGTAGGGGGTTGACTTTTTTTATATATAAAAAATTTCTTTTATGATGTATGACTTATCTTTAAATTTTTGATTACAGAGTGGTATACTTTTATGTGCTATGCTATAACATTTTGATCAATTTTATTACAATATATGAATGTACACAAGTTATGTTGAGATGTATCTATGTGTTGCACTCTGTAAATCTTGTTTTTTCTTCTGAATAAAAATATTGTAAATAGAAAAGACTTGAGATATGACTGGGATCCACCCAGCTCACCTGTGCCTGTCTACACGAATCCCACTTGCCTGCACTAGGCCTCTATCCCTCTCATCATTTCCTATCCAAGTACCTGTCCAAATACTACAACTGTACCTGCTTCACTCCTCAGACCTTTTTTAAAGGTCTACCCCCTCATCTTAAATCTGTGCCATCTAGCTTGGAACTCCACTGCCCTTGGAAGAAGTCCACCTCCAAGGCCCTCATAATTCCTTCAACCCCTAGAAGGTCATCCCTTAGCCTCCCACATTCCAGTGAGTACAATCCCAGCCCACCAATCTCTCCTTGTAACTACAGGCAACAACCTAGTGAATCTTTTCTCGATTGCTAGTATATCCTTCGTGTAGTGTGGGGACCAGAACTGCACACAATATTCTAAGTACAGTATTATCTAAATAATATTTCGTACAAATGAAACATGGCGTCCCACCTCTGACACTCAAAGCCTCAACCAATGAAGGCAATCAGACTGAATGGCTTCTTCAAAGCCCTATCCACCTACTTTTAGTGGGCTGTGGGCTTTCACTCCAAGGTCTCTCAATACATATATCAACACACCTCTATATGTCCTACCAAGAATTTGATTGCCTAAAGGGCAAAGGGATTCACCAGGGTATTTCCTAGAACGTAAAGCTGCAGCTATAGGAAAAAAAGATTTGATGAGACTGTTTGTTCGCACTAGGAGGCTGAAGGGTGATCTTCTAGATGTTTGTGAAGTTATGACAGGCGTAGATAGTCAGTCTTTTTCCCAGGGCAAGGGAGTCCAGAGCCACAGAGCACGGGTGTAAGGTGAGAGGCATGTGGGCATCTGGAATGCACTGCCAAAGAAAGTGGGAGACAGATACCATTACAGTATCTAGAAGACTTTTGAACAGGTACTTGGATAGGAAAGGTGAGAGATATGGACTTTGTGCAGGATTAGTGTAGACTGGTATTAATCGACAAGCTGAGTCAAAGAGCATCCTGATAATGTTAAGTGCTGCGCTCGATTTCAAAGTGCAATACCTCACACTAGGCTGGATTAAATTCAACTTGAGGAGCAGTTCAAAAAACATTTGCACCTTTGAACTAACCTTTATTGAATGCGAACAGAGACAGACATGGAAGGATCAGGAGTCCAGCGGGTACTCACCTTACAACTCTGGACTAGTTGCTGCTGGGCAGCCGTGTTCTTATTGGATGACGATGCATTCTGAGACGCAGCGATGGTCTGCGTTGCAGCGGCTGCTGCCTGCTTGGCTGCGTTCTAGTTCACAGAGAGACACACATCATGAGTAAGCGTTGCACAGAGTGCGTTTAACCCTGAACATGTTACTGGTCAACTTGGACAATCCTTATCCACAAATCTGGCAAACGTCAGAGTCTGTCCCACCAGTGCAAACTTTGCCAACGTTAGTTTTCAGATACCACAGAAACTCATTTGACTCCAATCAAGACCATCACTCAGATTCTTCCTCGGTTAGTCTAAGAGAAGGAATTAATGCCTCACCAGAGAGGAGTGCTTTGAGGAAATAAACAAGGAAGACGGGTTTAAAACAGAGGTTAATGGGCTTTTGATTGGTCAGGTGTCAAAGATGATGAATCAGCTATGATGGAATGGCCGAGCAGACTTCATGGGCCAAATGGCCTAATTCTACCCTGAAGTCTTGTAGTCTCAAAATGCTAGAGGAAAAAGTAAGCCAGGGAATTTTTTAAAAAATCAACATTTCAGGCTGAGACATTCCAAAGAAACATTTGATATTTATTCCCCTCCGTAGAAGCCGCTTGACTTGCATTTCGTGTGAATTCCCAATCTCTCCTTTAAACTTCCCCCCCCTCACTTTAAATGCATGTCCCCTTCTATTTCACATTTCCTCCCTGAGAAAAAGACTGACTGTCTACTCCATCTCCCTGCCATAATTTTACAAACCTCTATCAGGTTTCCCCTCAGTCTCTGATATTCCAGGCAAAGCAATCCCAGTTTGCCCAACCTCTTCTTGCAGCTCACAGCTTCTAATCCAAGCAGCGTCCTTCTGTGTGGGCACTGGTGGTGAGCGATGGACTTGGAGCTCCAGAACTCTGTACATCAGTCCTGCCATTAACTGTGTACTGCCCTTTACAATGGACCTCCCAAAGTGCAATACCTTTACATTTGCTCAGATTAAACTCCACCTGCCATTTCTCTGCCCAACCAATCTATATTCTGCTGTTCTCTATACTCTCTACAAATCCAATGAACTTCATGACGTCTGCAAACTTACTAAACCTCATGTCTATATTTTCATTTATGTACCCTCAGTGGCCACTTTATTAGGTACACATGTACACCTGCTTGTTAATGCAAGTACCTAATCAGCCAATGATGCGGCAGCAACTCAATGCATAAAAGTGTGTGGACATGGTTGAGGTTCGGTTGTTGTTCAGATCAAACATCTGAATGGGGAAGAAATGTGATCTAAGTGACTTTGACCATGAAATAATTGGTGGTGCCAGACGGGGTGGTTTGAGTATCTCAGAAACCGCTGATCTCCTGGGGTTTTCACATATAGCAGTCTCTTCAGTTTACAGAGAATGGTGCAAAAAAAAACCAAACAAAAAATTGCAATGTATGGTAGTTCTGTGCGTAAAATGTCTTGTTCATGAGAGGGGTCAGAGGAGAATGGCCAGACTAGTTCAAGCTGACAGTAACTCAAATAACCATGCGTTACAACAGTGGTGTGCAAAAAAGCAAATTTGAACATAAAACATGTTGAACCTTGAAGTGAGTGGGCTACAACAGAAGAAAATTACTAACATACACTCAGAGACACTTGATACTCTGCAGAAGACCCAGCTCCTTAACATGTCTCACTCTACTCCACATCCTCCTTCCTAAATACCCACATAAGTTATTCCATATCCTCAGACTCCAAGCTTAAATTCCCTTCTTTATCAATGGGTGGTCCTATCCCCTGCATACTTATCCGCTTAGTTTGAATATCAGTATAAAATGTCTTGAGATTCTCTTTAGTCCTACTTGCCAAGGATATTTTCTGGTCCCTTTTGATATTCCTAATCCCTTGCTTGAGTTCTCACCTGCTAACTCTATATGTCTCAAGAGGCCTCTCTGACTTTAGCTTCCTAAAACTTGGCCTCCACTTGCTTTACCTTTTTTACCAAGTTGATAACCTCTTTGCCATCTTACCCTGCTATCCTTTTGTTCTCTTCTCCTTACTGGAACCAGCCCTAATTTCTTGATCATCTGGTCTTTAAACAATACCCACTTGTCAGATAAGGACTTGCCCAATAACAGAATCTCCTGATTAACTCTCTCCAGCAACTGTCGCACGATGTCATAATTTGTCCTCCCCCAACTTAGTACTTCCCCACAAAGTTGAGACTTATCCCTCCTTGTAACTATGTTAAAACTTGTGATCACTATTCCCAAAATGCTCCCTCAATAAAAGGTCAATGGTCTGTCCAGGCTCCTTTCCCTAAACAAGGTCCAGTGTGTTCCCTCCTCTAGCTGGACGACCCACGTACTGTGTTAAGAAATCTGTTTGAAAATACTGAAGAAATTCTGCCCCATTTAAGCTTCTTGCACTAAGGAAAAATTTAGTCAATATTAGAGAAGTTGAACTCACCTACTCTGACAACCCCGTTGCTTTTCATAATCTGTCTACATATTTGTTCCTCTGTTTCCTGCTGACTATTGGGCACCCTATGGTATAATCCCATCTATTGTACACCCTAGGCTGAGGACTGTAGTTAAGAATAAACATCCTGAAGAAAGATTACCTCCAGTCGGTTAATTAACTTCTTCTTGATGGCATTCTGAGCAGCTGAATTGGTGACAACCCGTAGGCCCTCTGCTGCCTCCCGCAGCTTCTGCTGTTGGTCCTGGTTCTCTGGATTAGCAGCTGCACCCTGCAGAGAGAATCAATCACCAGAGGTTACCGACCATCGACTGCAAAGGGAAGCTCTATCGCAACACTAGGGGACCGAACACTTGGGAGTTGAGTATCGGAGGGAGCACAGATTCAGTTCCTCATCCTTGCTGTCCGGGTGGACCTGAACCTCCATCACGAGTTGGAGTGCTACTGCCGGAAGTATCAGGGTACAGTGAAAAGCTTTTCTTGCATTTTGGTTATACAAATTAAATCATGACATATTGCATTGAGGCAGAAGATAAAACAGTAACAATTGCAGAGTAAAGTGTAACAGCCTCAGAGAAAGGCAGTGCAGGCAAGGTCATAACGAGATAGATTGTGAGGTCAGGAGTCCATCTTGTCACACTTGGAAACAAATTAATAAAAGTGGGATAGAAACTCTCCGAGCCTGGTAGTTCATGCTTTCAAGTTTTTATATCTTCTGCCCAATGGAAGAGGGGAGAAGAGAGAATGCCCAGGGTTGAAGGGGTCTTTGATTATGATAGCTGCTTTACTGTGTAGACAGAGTCCGCAGGGAGGAGGGCTGGTTGCTGTGATGTGCTGAGCTCTGTCCACAACTCCCTGTAGCACCTTCACTCAGTCTGCAACAGGGAGGATATCCCGGTGGCCGACCATTTTAATTCCATTCCCCATTTCCCTTTCCGACATGTCGGTCCATCTGACACGATGAGACCACGCTCAGGATAAAAGAGTATCACCTCATATTCCGTCTGAGTAGAAACATTGAAAACCTACAGCACAATTCCATCCCTTCGGCCCACAAAGCATGTCCTTACCTGAGAAATTACCTAGGGTTACCCAGTCTCTTAAAAGACCCTATCGTATCTGCAGCCTAGTAAAGCCTCTAGTGCCCCTCCACCTCCCATTTCTCCCTTGTTCCACTCTCCTTCCCATCACACACACTTACTTATTTACTTGTTTATTATTTATTTGTTTCATGGGGTGCCATGTAAAACAGGCCCTTCCGGCCCTTCAAACAGCACCACCCAGCAGCCCCTAATTTAATCCTAGCCTAATCACGGGACAATTTACAATGACCAATTGACCTACTAACCTGTAGATCTTAGTCCTTTAGGAGGAACCCAGAGGAAACCCACACACAGACTCTTACAGATGATGTTGGAATTAATCTCAGACACCCCAAGTTGTACGTACAAGCGTTGTGCTAACTGATATGCTACCACGGCACCTTTATCCTACAGCCCTTTACCTTTTCCACCAATCATCTCTCAGCTTCTGACTTCATCCTCTCTCCTCCACCCACCCACTTACCTTCCCCTTGCCTGGTTTTACTATCACCTTGTCAGTTAGTACTTCACCCCTCCCTCCATCTTCTTAGTTAGATTTCTTCCCCCTTCCTTTCCAGTCCTGATGAAGGGTCCAAGCCCGAAACATCAACTTTATTCCTCTCCATAAATGCCGCTGAACCCGCTGACTCCTCCAGCATTTCTGTGTGTGCCTTGCTGTTCAACAGTTACATTTAATGTCGGAGAAATGCATACAATATGCATCCTGAAATTCTCTTTCTTCGCAACCATCCACAAAAACAGAGGAGTGCCCCAAAGAATGAATAACAATTAAATGTTAGAACCCCAAAGCCCCCCCCCCCAGTTCCCCTCCCACGCACAAACAGCAGCGAGGCGATGCAAGGCAGTAACAGGCCGAGCAGACGGCATACCAGGCCAGGGCGCATCTGGGTGGGTCGCTATCTCCAGGGCGTGCCCCTCATTGCAAAAATGCAGACAGCGAACAGCATTTCTGTGGGATATTCACCAAGGCTGACTAACACAAAGATAGTGATCAGAATAATCAATTTGATCAATGAAATCCACCCAGTGTTCAAAGTTAATTGCATTTAATCATTTAAATGAATTCAGAAACAATGAACATTGTAGATCGACTGCAGTGTCCTCAGCCCGACCATCTTCACCTCCAATCAACTTCCTTGAATGTTAAAGTGAGGAGCCAGGATGCTTGCAGCCGGCTACAGAACATTTGGCACCAGTGACGATTCCCCCGGTCATGAGACAGTCCACAACCAAAGGAAGCAAGGCCCGGATAAGATCTGTGCCTGAGCTGGTAGGTGCCAAATAAGATTTGCGTCACACAAGTGCCAGGCAATGACAAAACCCACCACTGGAAAATAGGGATCTCATCTAGTGCAATGAGAAAGGTTTAATTACTACTCTTGTTGTCAAGTAGCCATTCTCTGACAGAAATTGGCAGCAAGTTTGACAAAATCCACCACTGGAAAATAGGGATCTCATCTAGTGCAATGAGAAAGGGTTAATTACTACTCTTGTTGTCAAGTAGCCATTCCCTGACAGAATTTGGCAGTGAATTTGAAAGTGATGTGATTCAATGCAAAACCTGAGTCTCAAGTTTAAACCAAGGGAATGATGAAGGTCTGAGGGAAGAGTAGGCTGTGGTCGATCGGGAGGGCACATCGAAGGGTTTGACAGCGAACAGGCATTTGTTCACATTCAAAGGTGCAAGAAAAATCCCTTTAAAACACAAACAGTAGTATTTACTCCCAGTCTCCTGGCTTTTCTGTATAACATTACCCGTAGTCACTAACTTGTGCACAAGGTCATACCTAGCCTGTTGGTCATGCTGTACGTGGTCAGGCTGTAACCACAAAAACCCAACAGGAAAAGTGACAAGAAAAATTAAAGAGTGTTAAGTCCAAGGAATGAGCTAATGGGGCTGCCAGAAGTCTATGACCAGTGGCCTCCCATGCTGATAAGCATTGGGAACTTTAATGTTTGTCATTTACATTAACAAATCAGAGAGGATAGTCAGAAGTCTGAAAAGTGGGTTCTCAGATGATTAGAGAAATGATGATATTCTGGATAGGAAGAAGGTTGCCCAATGTTACGATGATAAAAGTGTTTGGAAGGACAGCAGGGACCTGGGAGTACACATCTCATTGAAAGCAGCTATGGAAGTACAGAGAGAGTGTTGACATCATTCATCAGTCAGGGCATCAGATATAGGAGCAGGGATATTATGTACCGGTTATACAAACCACTGATGAGACTGTACTTATGAGCAACACACACAAAATGCTGGAGGAACTCAGTAAGTCAGACAACATTTATGGAGGGCAATAACCCATCCACATTTTGGACCAAGGACCCTAAGTGGTTGGCATGAACCAGCTGGGCTGAAGGGCCTCTTTTGGTGCGTCAATAGTGTTGAACGTCATGTTACTCTATGACTGTATGGACATAATATATGGTAGGGCCCTAGGGAGCGTTAACAGAGAGAACTTGGGGTATGCCCATAAATTCATTAATGTGGCAGCACAGTGGATAAGCTGGTCTCATTGGTCACAGCATAGAATGTAAGAATGGAGACATCAACGTTATAACACCACATCTGGTCACAGATTTAAGGTGAGGGGCTGTGGTGAGCTGAAGGGGAATTTGGTTGGCCACAGAGAGCAGTTGGGGCTTTGAAAGCTCTGTCTGAAGGGTTGGGGGAGCCAGAGATTCTCATTACCACTAAGAAACATCGAGGCAGAGAAGGCAACAGATTTAATATGAGTACATAGGATTAGTGCAGGGAAGGACTAGTTATTTCTGTGCTGTACAATCTATGATTCATTCTGCTAAATATATTAGGACCAATCCAGGGACACAAAACTGGGCATTTAAGGGGCACAGTGATCATCAGCAGTGCTAATACATTCCACCAGAACCTGCAGCACCCCTCACTCTGCCTAGCAATACAATCAAGCTGAGGACCAGTCTTGGTTCAACAGAGACCAGCAAGTTGTCACTGTGCTTCACCAGCGCCTGTTTAAGATTGGTCTGGTGAAGCACAGCACAGAAACAACTGATAATTGCTTTATTAATCAGACTTTTTCTTGAAAATGTTCACTGCTATCAGTAGCCTGTAACTTCCCATTCGGAGTCCAGCTTGTGACCTGGCATTTTTGCGGTGTGAACTGAAGTCTCAATGGTGTAGGACCGTTGTGGCGTGGTGTGTACAGGCTGAATCAATCTGGCAGGGCCAGGGCCAATGTTTGGTTGCTGGAGTGGTCTTGGAGGCGACTCAAAGTGGCAAAACCAAGGTGAGGCAGCAAGGCCCTGGCCCAAGAGCAAGGAGCAAACTGGGGTTTGACCAATTTAAGCACCAGGCTGAATTGGTATGGGCTGAATAGAGGCAGCAAGTCCCAAGCCTGGGAGTATATCGAAGCAGAGTGAGGAATGACCTGAGGTTTGGTTGATTTAAGTGCTGGGCCAGTGAGAAGGTCAGGGTGTTGGGGCCAGAGGCTAAGGATAGGCTGGTGTTCAGCTCACTGCTCTGCAAGGTTTACTCACCTCTGCGCTGAACTTAGGCCGGGGCCTGCAACTAACAGGTTCCTGGACCGGCTGCAGTGATGACTGGCTTCGTGGCTGAAATTCACTTTCATGAACTTTAGTTCTGAATGTTACTTTTATTGTTTGAACAACTTGTTTTATTTCTGCACATTGCGGATTTTTTATTCATGGGTTCTATTGGGTTTCTTTATTTCGTGGCTGCCTGTAAGGAGACGAATCTCGAGGTTGTATATAATGTACAAACTTGATAATAAATGTACATTGAACTTTTGAAAAGGTACGTGGAGAGAAAACACAATGAATAGTTAAAAATGGCAAGGCTAGGTTACAGAATTAAATGGATGCTTCCAAAATCCCCTGGGTTCTGGAGTGATTCCGACAAACACAAAATCCAAAAACCACAAAATGTTTTCAAGGAAGGAGGATGTCAGAAGAAACATCATCCTAATATTGAGAAAATGTTGGACTCCATTTCGAAGTCCGGTAATAGCAGGTCATTCGAGGGACAGTTTTTAAAAAAAAATTAGCAGAGTCAACATGGTGCCACGAAAGGGAAATTATAGAGTTCTTTGGGGATGTAAGAAAGAGATGTGGGATTGGGAATATTGTAGCGTGGATAGGAAGTGGATAACTATCAGATACAGAGAGTTTGAATTAATGAGCCATACTAGAACAATTGGTATCTGCTGGATGCCAGAAGGCCTCGACTGTTGGTAACCTGTACTGATGATTCAACTGAAGGAAGTGAGGGCACTGGAGCCAGAATTGTTGCTGAAGCAAACACACACAGGTTGCAAGTTGGGACGACAACATCAGGAATTTACAAAGAACATTCAGGTGAAGGACTGCTACCCTGAAATTCTCCTGTAAAATGTCTTGATACAATTTTAAATTCATTGTTCCCTCAACGATTGCAAGGTGTCCTGGCCCTGAGGCAGCAAAGCATCCCCAAACCATGATGCTCCTTCCACCATGCTCTTCACAGTTGGGATGAGGTTTTGGTGTTGGTGTGCAGTGCCCTTTTCTCTCCAAACAAAGCGGTGTGCATTTCTGCCAAGAAGTTCAACTTTTGCCTTATCTGTCCACAGAACATTGTCCCAGAAGTGTTGTAGAACATTCAGGTGGTCTTTTGCAAACTTGAAATGTGCAAAAAAAAAATTCTGCAGTACAGTGGTCTCCTCTGTGGTGTCCTTCTATGAACACCATTCTTGTTCAGTGTTTTTCTTACAGTGGACACATGAACATGAGCAAGATCTGGAGATTTCTGTAGCTCTTTGCTGTTACTTGGGCTCGTTTACACCTCTTTCAGTATTGCACGTTGTGCTCTTGGCAACAGTACTGAATTCTCTCCATTCATTTACTACTTCTCTCACTGTGGACTAATGAACAGTCAGGTCCTTAGAAATGCCTTTGTAACCCTTTTTAGCTTCATGCACCTCTACAATTCTTCTAAGGTCCTCTGAAAGTTGTTTTGATCAAGGCATGCTGCACATAAACAGATCTTTCTTGAGTAAAGCAGGCTCTGTCAGTAACCTGACTTTGTGTGCCTTTTATAGGGCAGGGCACCTCTACAACCCACACCTCCAATCTCATCTCATTGATTGGAACACCTGACTCCAAATAGCTTTTGTAGAAGGCACTACCCCAGAGGTTCACCTACTTTTTTGAACCTAAACTGTGACTGTTTAAATGGTGTACTCACTATTGACAAGAAGTAGTACAATTGAGTGTTATTAGTTTGGGCAAATGGTGTTTGTCTATTATTGTGACTCAGATGAAGATCAGTTCACATTTCATGAGTAATTAATGCAGAAAATCAGGTCATTTCAAAGGGTTCGCAAACTTTTTCTTGCAACTGTGTGTGTGTTAAATAGCTAAATAAGTAGTGAAAAAAACAGGAAATAAAAAAAGTAGTGAGGTAGAGTTCATGAGTTCAATGTCCATTCAGAAATCGGTCAACGGAGGGGAAGAAGCTGTTCCTGAATCTGGATCAGTTGGATTAACGGGCCAAGGAATAGCAACTGGCATTCAGTGCAGGAAAATGTGAGGAAAGGACTTACACAGTGTTGCACAAGACATCGGAGAAGGCACATCTGGAGCGCCATGAACAGTTTTGGTTACTTTGCTGAAGGAAGGACATTATAGAGCTCGAAAGAGTGCAAGGAAGATTCCCAAGAATGTTGCCTGGACTTGAGGGCCTGAGATAGAGGGAGAGGTTGGGCAGGCAACAATCTCATTTCCTGGACTTCTATTACAGAGCCGCTGTATATAGAATCACGAAGGCTTGGCTAGGGTGAATGCACAGTCTTTTTCTTGGGAGAAGGGAATCAAAAATGACAAGGCTTAGGGTGAGAGGGGAAAGATTTAAAAGCCATCTGAGGGGTAACTTCTTCTCCAGAGGGAGGAGCATATAAAGAATGAGCTGCCAGAAGAAGTAGCTGATGCCGGTATAACAACAACACTTAAAAGGTATTTACAAGGTCATATGGATAGGAAACGTTTAGGGGGATATCAGCCAAACATGGGAAAATTGGACTAGCTTAGATGGGCTCCTGGGTTAACAGGGTGGCCCCAAGGACCTGCTTCATGCTCTGTCACTCTAAAACACTGTGACTGAGGGGAGTGGGGTCAGAAAAAGAAGATGAGGATGAGGTTCTGCCCTCAGAGTTATGAACCTGGAACCCTCTAAACCCAAGAGATCTGGAGGTGGAATTTACAAATATAATTGAGGAGGAGACCGATGAAGATGTAATCACAAGGAGACAATGATATGGAGAAGGGATGCTGAAGCCTGGATTGGATCGTCATGAATGCATTGAAGGGTGGAGTAGGTTCAGGGGGCTGGGCAGTCAAAAGCCACACACCAGACCAGAGGTGTCTTTGTTCAGTGGATTAAAAACATCTCATAGTTGCTATATTACATAATTTATATTCCGCTCATCAACTGGAGAAAGCACACTTCAGACGGATTTGAAAGAATCGGCTTGAGAATTCCAGGAAAGCAGCCCCATCCAACCTGAAAATGACTGCCTTCCAGGAAATCTTAAATTACCACCAGGACCGCTGAAACATTTCCCTGCTAAGTTCTGCTTCAACTCCATTTAAACCAGTCCAAGACACCCGTTGCCAAAATAAATATCACTTTAACCTTGGCTACTCACCAGAGGAAAGCGTTAGAATTTTTGAGAAACTCATGAACTCCAACCTTAAAATCTTTGTACGCTGCCTGCACTAACCATGCTATTTTGTTTGCAATTAGCTACATTAGGTCCATGACACACCACGGATTTCCCTGTAGGGAGACTTGTCCCCATGTTAGGAATGACTAAGACCAGAGAAGCACAGACTTATAGTGGGGAGTAGGAGGTTTAAAGGTGATTTAAGTAAAATTGTTTTCATCCAGAGGGTGAGTGAAACCTGAAATAGGAGGCCATGAATGCAGAGGCTCTCACAAGATTTGTGCAGCAACCGGACAAGCATTTGCATTGCTAAGCTATGGTAGATAGGGACCAAGTGCTGGTAGATGGGATTAGTACAGAGATGATGTGATGGTCAGTAATCACGAGGTGGGCTTCAGGACTTGTATGTTGCACAACTTTAAGATACCATTATTCTTTCTACTTCTCTTCTAATATTTATATCTGTTCACTTGTAATGCTACTGTGACATTGTAGTTACCTTTGGGATCAATAAAGTATCTATCTATTAAATTTCTTGGTGTTCACCTGACGGAGAATCTCACCTGGTCCCTCAACACCAGCTCCATAGCAAAGAAAGCCCAGCAGCGTCTCTACTTTCTGTGAAGGCTGAGAAAAGTCCATCTCCCACCCCCCATCCTCACCACATTCTACAGAGGATGTATTGAGAGCATCCTGAGCAGCTGTATCACTGCCTGGTTTGGGAACTGCACCGTCTCGGATTGTAAGACCCTGCAGCGGATAGTGAGGTCAGCTGAGAAGATCATCGGGGTCTCTCTTCCCGCTATTACAGACATTTACACCACACACTGCACCTGCAAAGCTAACAGCATTGTGAAGGACCCTACACACCCCTCACACAAACTCTTCTCCCTCCTGCCATCTGGCAAAAGATACCAAAGCATTTGGGCTCTCACGACCAGACCGTGCAACAGTTTATTCCCCCAAGCCATCAGACTCCTTAATACTCAGAGTCTAGACTGACATCTACATAATGTATTATTATATTGTAATTTGTCCTCTACTGTGCCTATTGTCTTGTTTATATAATTATTGTACTGCCCTGTACTGTTTTGTGCGCTTTATGTAGTCCTGTGCAGGTCTGTAGTCTAGTTAAGTTTTTATGCTTTACGTAGTCTAGTGTAGCCTCGTGCTGTCTCGCATAGACTTGTGTAGTTTTGTGTTGTTTCATGTAGCACCAGGGCACTGGAGGAACGTTGTTTCGTTTTTACTGTGTATTGTACCAGCAGTTTATGGTCGAAATGACTATAAACTTGACTTGAGGTGAGGAAATCCACAGGCAGATTAGAGCTTTTAAAATAAACACACTCATTTAAATCTGCCCAAGTATAAAAAGTGTGAGGAGAATCTGCTGTATGTGCAGAGAGATGGTGAAAAGGTGAGTAAATAAATGCCTGGATGAGGGAGAGGACAGACTCCAATAGGGTTAAAATGGCCATTGCTAACTGGAACTGTCATACAAATTTCCAAGAACCCATCAAGAACTTTTGATCCTTCACTGATCCTCACGAAGGTGGTGGTGACCTGCTGTAGACCATATGATCAAAAGCACAGTAACAAACTAGGCCATTCAGCCCACTGAGTCTGCCCCGACATTCAGTCATGGCTGATTCACTTTTACCTTCTTTCTCTCCAGAACCTTTTGGTGTCCTTACTAACCTAAAACCCTATGAACCTCCACTTTAAAAGTACTCAAGTACTTAACCTCCACAGGCATCTGTGGCAATGAATTCCACAGAATCAGAATCCGGTTTAATATCACTGGCAGATGTTGTGAAATCGCAACCCTCCAGCTAAAGAAATTCGTTCTCATCTCTGTCGACATGGATTTCTTCACCCTGTGTCCTTGGATCCTAGGCTTCTATTATTGGAAACATTCTCCCCATGTCTACTCTATCTAGGCCTTTCAATATTTGGTATGTATTATGAGATTCTCCTCCCCCCCCCCCCCCCCCCATTATTCTAAAGTACAGGCCTAAAGCCATCAAATGCTCCTGCGTTAACCCTTTCATTGCCGGGTAATTCTCAAACTTCCTCCGGACCCTCTCCCAATCCTTTCTTAAATATGGGGCTCAAAACTGCTCTCAGTACTTCAAATGTGGTCTGACCAATGCCTTACAAAGCATTACATCTTTGCTTTTATACTCTCGTCCTCTTGAAATAAAAGCTAACATTGTGTGTGCCTTCTTTATTACTGACACAGCCCTGCAAGTTTACATTTAGGGAATCCTGCACTAGGACACCCAAGTCGCTTGGCACCTCGGATTTCTGAATTTGCTCCTCTGTTGGAAAGTAGTCTATACCTTCCAGTGAAGGTGCTAAAAAAGAGTGTTGTTAGGTTCCGACCCAGTGAAGGACCAGTGATATTTTAAGTATAGAAAATGATGAATAATGTAAATAGAGTAGACAGTAAGAATCTTTACTCCCCAGGGTCACCATTATGTACCGTGTCTAAGATGTGGGCGATCATGGTCTTAACCATGATTGTTCTTGGCAAACTTTTCTACAGAAGTGGTTTGTCATTGCCTTCCCCTGGGCAGTGTCTTTACAAGACCCCAGCCATTATCAATACTCTTCAGAGATTGTCTGCCTGGCATCAGTGGTCACATAACCAGGGGTGTGATATGCACCAGCTGCTCATACGACCATCCACCACCTGCCCCATGGCTTCATGTGACCCTGATCGGTGGGAGGGGCCAGGCAGGTGCTACACCTTGCCCAACGGTGCCTGCAGGGTAGCAGAGGGAAGGAGCGCCTTACCCCTCTTTTGGTAGAGATGCGTCTCCACCTCACCACTCATTTCCCAGGATAGAAATGTCAAATGCTGGAAGAGAACTTTAAGCTGAGAGGTCAAGTTTAAAGAAGGTGATAGGCTAAGTTGCTTTTACACTGAGAGTGGGGGTGCCTACAGAGGGTTAGCAGGGGTAGTTGCATAAGTAGAAATGCCAGTGGCATTTAACAGGACTATGAAGGGATTGGAGAGGTAAGGATCATGCATGGACAGAAAAGGTTTAATTTAGCATTATGGTTAGCAGAGACACAGTGGGTCTAAGGGCCTATAACTGTGCTGTACTGTTTTGTGTTGTACATTTTAACGTCTGGACGATGTACCACTGGTAGGTGACCTGTGTGTGGATCTTCTCTCACAAATCAGCTGCTCCTGTCCTTGTTGAAATTTGCAGGTTTGGGAGGTTAAGTCAGAGTCAGACAGTTGAGTCATAAGTGTATTTTGGAGGTAGTGACCAGTGCAGCCACTGTATTTTCTTGATGATTTCATGAGAGTGCTGGAGAGTACTCATCCAGCCAATGGAGAATATTCCATGTTCTGATTTGTGCTTTGTAAGCAGTGGAAGAGCTTTGGGGTGTTTGAAGATGAGTCACTCTGATCTGCTCTTGTAGCCATGATGTTTATGTGTTGGTCCAACTGAATTTCTGATGCATGGTCAGCCCCAAGATACTATTGATGGAGAACAATAATGAGGTAGGTGACAGAATCTCTCTTGTTGTAGATGGTCTTTGTCTAACACACCTGTAGCACTGCTGGAGATGGCCTTTGTCTAACACACCTGTAGCACTGCTGGAGATGGCCTTTGTCTAACACACCTGTAGCACTGCTGGAGATGGCCTTTGTCTAACACACCTGTAGCACTGCTGGAGATGGCCTTTGTCTAACACACCTGTAGCACTGCTGGAGATGGCCTTTGTCTAACACACCTGTAGCACTGCTGGAGATGGCCTTTGTCTAACACACCTGTAGCACTGCTGGAGATGGTCTTTGTCTAACACACCTGTAGCACTGCTGGAGATGGTCTTTGTCTAACACACCTGTAGCACTGCTGGAGATGGTCTTTGTTTAACACACCTGTAGCACTGCTGGAGATGGTCTTTGTCTAACACACCTGTAGCACTGCTGGAGATGGTCTTTGTCTAACACACCAGTAGCACTGCTGGAGATGGCCTTTGTCTAACACACCTGTAGCACGGCTGGAGATGGCCTTTGTCTAACACACCAGTAGCACTGCTGGAGATGGCCTTTGTCTAACACACCTGTAGCACGGCTGGAGATGGCCTTTGTCTAACACACCTGTAGCACTGCTGGAGATGGTCTTTGTCTAGCACACCTGTAGCACTGCTGGAGATGGTCTTTGTCTAGCACACGTGTAGCACTGCTGGAGATGGTCTTTGTCTAACACACCTGTAGCACTGCTGGAGATGGCCTTTGTCTAACACACGTGTAGCACTGCTGGAGATGGTCTTTGTCTAACACACCTGTAGCACTGCTGGAGATGGCCTTTGTCTAACACACCTGTAGCACTGCTGGAGATGGCCTTTGTCTAGCACACCTGTAGCACTGCTGGAGATGGTCTTTGTCTAACACACCTGTAGCACTGCTGGAGATGGCCTTTGTCTAGCACACCTGTAGCATTGCTGGAGATGGCCTTTGTCTAACACACCTGTAGCACTGCTGGAGATGGTCTTTGTCTAACACACCTGTAGCACTGCTGGAGATGGCCTTTGTCTAGCACACCTGTAGCACTGCTGGAGATGGCCTTTGTCTAACACACCTGTAGCACTGCTGGAGATGGTCTTTGTCTAACACACCTGTAGCACTGCTGGAGATGGCCTTTGTTTAACACACCTGTAGCACTGCTGGAGATGGTCTTTGTCTAACACACCTGTAGCACTGCTGGAGATGGTCTTTGTTTAACACACCTGTAGCACTGCTGGAGATGGCCTTTGTCTAACACACCTGTAGCACTGCTGGAGATGGTCTTTGTCTAGCACACCTGTAGCACTGCTGGAGATGGTCTTTGTCTAGCACACCTGTAGCACTGCTGGAGATGGCCTTTGTCTAACACACGTGTAGCACTGCTGGAGATGGTCTTTGTCTAACACACCTGTAGCACTGCTGGAGATGGTCTTTGTCTAACACACCTGTAGCACTGCTGGAGATGGCCTTTGTCTAACACACCTGTAGCACTGCTGGAGATGGCCTTTGTCTAACACACCTGTAGCACTGCTGGAGATGGCCTTTGTCTAACACACCTGTAGCACTGCTGGAGATGGTCTTTGTCTAGCACACCTGTAGCACTGCTGGAGATGGTCTTTGTCTAGCACACCTGTAGCACTGCTGGAGATGGCCTTTGTCTAGCACACCTGTAGCACGGCTGGAGATGGTCTTTGTCTAACACACCTGTAGCACTGCTGGAGATGGTCTTTGTCTAACACACCTGTAGCACTGCTGGAGATGGCCTTTGTTTAACACACCTGTAGCACTGCTGGAGATGGTCTTTGTCTAACACACCTGTAGCACTGCTGGAGATGGTCTTTGTCTAACACACCTGTAGCACTGCTGGAGATGGCCTTTGTCTAACACACCTGTAGCACTGCTGGAGATGGTCTTTGTCTAACACACCTGTAGCACTGCTGGAGATGGCCTTTGTCTAACACACGTGTAGCACTGCTGGAGATGGCCTTTGTCTAGCACACCTGTAGCACTGCTGGAGATGGTCTTTGTCTAACACACCAGTAGCACTGCTGGAGATGGTCTTTGTCTAGCACACCTGTAGCACTGCTGGAGATGGTCTTTGTCTAGCACACCTGTAGCACTGCTGGAGATGGCCTTTGTCTAGCACACCTGTAGCACTGCTGGAGATGGTCTTTGTCTAGCACACCTGTAGCACTGCTGGAGATGGCCTTTGTCTAACACACCTGTAGCACTGCTGGAGATGGTCTTTGTCTAGCACACGTGTAGCACTGCTGGAGATGGTCTTTGTCTAACACACCTGTAGCACTGCTGGAGATGGCCTTTGTTTAACACACCTGTAGCACTGCTGGAGATGGCCTTTGTTTAACACACCTGTAGCACTGCTGGAGATGGCCTTTGTCTAACACACCTGTAGCACTGCTGGAGATGGTCTTTGTCTAGCACACGTGTAGCACTGCTGGAGATGGCCTTTGTTTAACACACCTGTAGCACTGCTGGAGATGGTCTTTGTCTAACACACCTGTAGCACTGCTGGAGATGGTCTTTGTCTAACACACCTGTAGCACTGCTGGAGATGGCCTTTGTTTAACACACCTGTAGCACTGCTGGAGATGGCCTTTGTCTAACACACCTGTAGCACTGCTGGAGATGGTCTTTGTCTAGCACACGTGTAGCACTGCTGGAGATGGCCTTTGTTTAACACACCTGTAGCACTGCTGGAGATGGTCTTTGTCTAACACACCTGTAGCACTGCTGGAGATGGCCTTTGTCTAACACACCTGTAGCACTGCTGGAGATGGCCTTTGTTTAACACACCTGTAGCACTGCTGGAGATGGTCTTTGTCTAACACACCTGTAGCACTGCTGGAGATGGTCTTTGTCTAGCACACCTGTAGCATGGCTGGAGATGGTCTTTGTCTAGCACACCTGTAGCACTGCTGGAGATGGTCTTTGTCTAGCACACCTGTAGCACTGCTGGAGATGGTCTTTGTCTAACACACCTGTAGCACTGCTGGAGATGGTCTTTGTCTAGCACACCTGTAGCACTGCTGGAGATGGTCTTTGTCTAACACACCTGTAGCACTGCTGGAGATGGCCTTTGTCTAACACACCTGTAGCACTGCTGGAGATGGCCTTTGTTTAACACACCTGTAGCACTGCTGGAGATGGCCTTTGTTTAACACACCTGTAGCACTGCTGGAGATGGTCTTTGTTTAACACACCTGTAGCACTGCTGGAGATGGCCTTTGTTTAACACACCTGTAGCACTGCTGGAGATGGCCTTTGTTTAACACACCTGTAGCACTGCTGGAGATGGCCTTTGTCTAACACACCTGTAGCACTGCTGGAGATGGTCTTTGTCTAGCACACCTGTAGCACTGCTGGAGATGGTCTTTGTCTAACACACCTGTAGCACTGCTGGAGATGGCCTTTGTCTAACACACCTGTAGCACTGCTGGAGATGGCCTTTGTTTAACACACCTGTAGCACTGCTGGAGATGGCCTTTGTTTAACACACCTGTAGCACTGCTGGAGATGGTCTTTGTTTAACACACCTGTAGCACTGCTGGAGATGGCCTTTGTTTAACACACCTGTAGCACTGCTGGAGATGGCCTTTGTTTAACACACCTGTAGCACTGCTGGAGATGGCCTTTGTCTAACACACCTGTAGCACTGCTGGAGATGGTCTTTGTCTAGCACACCTGTAGCACTGCTGGAGATGGTCTTTGTCTAACACACCTGTAGCACTGCTGGAGATGGCCTTTGTCTAACACACCTGTAGCACTGCTGGAGATGGCCTTTGTTTAACACACCTGTAGCACTGCTGGAGATGGCCTTTGTTTAACACACCTGTAGCACTGCTGGAGATGGCCTTTGTCTAGCACACCTGTAGCACTGCTGGAGATGGTCTTTGTCTAGCACACCTGTAGCACTGCTGGAGATGGTCTTTGTCTAACACACGTGTAGCACTGCTGGAGATGGCCTTTGTCTAACACACCTGTAGCACTGCTGGAGATGGTCTTTGTCTAACACACCTGTAGCACTGCTGGAGATGGCCTTTGTCTAACACACCTGTAGCACTGCTGGAGATGGTCTTTGTCTAACACACCTGTAGCACTGCTGGAGATGGCCTTTGTCTAACACACCTGTAGCACTGCTGGAGATGGTCTTTGTCTAACACACCTGTAGCACTGCTGGAGATGGCCTTTGTCTAACACACCTGTAGCACTGCTGGAGATGGTCTTTGTCTAACACACCTGTAGCACTGCTGGAGATGGCCTTTGTCTAACACACCTGTAGCACTGCTGGAGATGGCCTTTGTCTAACACACCTGTAGCACTGCTGGAGATGGTCTTTGTCTAACACACCTGTAGCACTGCTGGAGATGGCCTTTGTCTAACACACCTGTAGCACTGCTGGAGATGGTCTTTGTCTAACACACCTGTAGCACTGCTGGAGATGGTCTTTGTCTAACACACCTGTAGCACTGCTGGAGATGGTCTTTGTCTAGCACACCTGTAGCACTGCTGGAGATGGTCTTTGTCTAGCACACCTGTAGCACTGCTGGAGATGGTCTTTGTCTAACACACCTGTAGCACTGCTGGAGATGGTCTTTGTCTAACACACCTGTAGCACTGCTGGAGATGGCCTTTGTCTAACACACCTGTAGCACTGCTGGAGATGGCCTTTGTCTAACACACCTGTAGCACTGCTGGAGATGGTCTTTGTCTAACACACCTGTAGCACTGCTGGAGATGGTCTTTGTCTAACACACCTGTAGCACTGCTGGAGATGGTCTTTGTCTAGCACACCTGTAGCACTGCTGGAGATGGTCTTTGTCTAGCACACCTGTAGCACTGCTGGAGATGGTCTTTGTCTAACACACCTGTAGCACTGCTGGAGATGGTCTTTGTCTAACACACCTGTAGCACTGCTGGAGATGGCCTTTGTCTAACACACCTGTAGCACTGCTGGAGATGGCCTTTGTCTAACACACCTGTAGCACTGCTGGAGATGGTCTTTGTCTAACACACCTGTAGCACTGCTGGAGATGGCCTTTGTCTAACACACCTGTAGCACTGCTGGAGATGGTCTTTGTCTAACACACCTGTAGCACTGCTGGAGATGGTCTTTATCTAACACACCTGTAGCACTGCTGGAGATGGCCTTTGTCTAACACACCTGTAGCACTGCTGGAGATGGCCTTTGTCTAACACACCTGTAGCACTGCTGGAGATGGTCTTTGTCTAACACACCTGTAGCACTGCTGGAGATGGCCTTTGTCTAACACACCTGTAGCACTGCTGGAGATGGTCTTTGTCTAACACACCTGTAGCACTGCTGGAGATGGTCTTTGTCTAACACACCTGTAGCACTGCTGGAGATGGTCTTTGTCTAGCACACCTGTAGCACTGCTGGAGATGGTCTTTGTCTAGCACACCTGTAGCACTGCTGGAGATGGTCTTTGTCTAACACACCTGTAGCACTGCTGGAGATGGTCTTTGTCTAACACACCTGTAGCACTGCTGGAGATGGCCTTTGTCTAACACACCTGTAGCACTGCTGGAGATGGCCTTTGTCTAACACACCTGTAGCACTGCTGGAGATGGTCTTTGTCTAACACACCTGTAGCACTGTTGGAGATGGCCTTTGTCTAACACACCTGTAGCACTGCTGGAGATGGTCTTTGTCTAACACACCTGTAGCACTGCTGGAGATGGTCTTTGTCTAGCACACCTGTAGCACTGCTGGAGATGGTCTTTGTTTAACACACCTGTAGCACTGCTGGAGATGGCCTTTGTCTAGCACACCTGTAGCACTGCTGGAGATGGTCTTTGTCTAACACACCTGTAGCACTGCTGGAGATGGTCTTTGTCTAGCACACCTGTAGCACTGCTGGAGATGGCCTTTGTCTAGCACACCTGTAGCACTGCTGGAGATGGTCTTTGTCTAACACACCTGTAGCACTGCTGGAGATGGTCTTTGTCTAACACACCTGTAGCACTGCTGGAGATGGTCTTTGTCTAACACACCTGTAGCACTGCTGGAGATGGTCTTTGTCTAACACACCTGTAGCACTGCTGGAGATGGTCTTTGTCTAACACACCTGTAGCACTGCTGGAGATGGCCTTTGTCTAGCACACCTGTAGCACTGCTGGAGATGGCCTTTGTCTAACACACGTGTAGCACTGCTGGAGATGGTCTTTGTCTAACACACCTGTAGCAACGGTTATTTGCCACTTAGCAGCCCATGCCTGAAAGATACACAAGTCCTAAGGTAAGCAGGTACGGGCTGCTTCATCTTCAAAAGGCAGTGCCTCAAAAAGGTGGAATCCATCATCAAGGACCTTCACCATCTGGGACAGGCATTTTTCCTTTTCCAACAATCAGGAAGGAGGTAAAGAAGCCTGAACACCCATACTCAACAACTTAGCAATGGCTTCTTCTCCTCTATCATCAGATTTCTTACTGTCCATGAATCCATGAACACCCTCTCACTATTTCTCTTTTGCACTATTACTGTAACCTATAGTAATTTATTACTGGAACCAATAGTAGCACCGTCTTTGAGTGCAAGGCTGTTGCTGTGACGTTACTCGACCAGCTGATCTATCTTGCTCCTGTACGGCTCCACGTCACCATCTGAAATTCTGCCAACAATAGTCCTGTCATCGGCAAATTTAGAGATGGTGTTTGAGCTGTGCCTGGCTCCACAGTTTTAGGTGTAGAGAGGATGGAACAGTGGGCTAAGCGTATACCCTTTAGGTGTGTCAGTGTTGATGGTCAGCGAAGAAGAGATGTAATTTCTGATCTGCACAGACTGTGGTCTCCCAGTGAGGAAGTCAAGCACCCAGTTGCAGGGGTGGTACAGAGGCCCAGGTTTTGGAGTGTGTTGATTAGAACTGAGGGTATGATTGAATTGGACACTGAGCTGTAGTCAATAAACAGCAGCCTGGATAGTACTATTGTTCAGGTGGTCTAACGCCAAGTGCAGAGCCAGAAGATTGCATCTGCTGTAGACCTATTGTGGTGACAGGTAAATAGATAGATAGATAGATAGATAGATAGATACTTTATTCATCCCCATGGGGAAATTCAACATTTTTTCCAATGCCCCATACACTTGTTGTAGCAAAACTAATTACATACAATACTTAACTCAGTAAAAATATGATATGCATCTAAATCACTCTCTCAAAAAGCATTAATAATAGCTTTTAAAAAGTTCTTAAGTAGTTTACTTAAATACATTAAATACAATCAACCCCGGCACTTTAACATATCTTACTCCTGGCGGTTGAATTGTAAAGCCTAATAGCACCAGGTCTGGGTCCTTGCTGAGGCAGGAGTAGATTTTAGCCATGCCCCCCCTCTCTAAGCTCTTCATCATAGAAGACGTGGGTGCCACTGGGTGAGGCAGCTCATCCTGCTCTTCTTGGGCACTGGTTTGATTGCCGCTCTTTTGAAGCAGCTGGAACATCCGACTGCAGGAGTGAGAGATTGAAGATGTCCTTGAACACTCTTGCCAGTTGGTTGGCACAGGTTTTCAGAGCCCTTCTAGGTATGCCATCAGGCCTGACACCTTGCGAGGGTTCATCCTCTTGAAAGGCGTTTACATTGGCCTCCACGACAGAGACCACAGTGTTCTCCGGATGCTGCAGGGATTCGCACAGATGTAGAAATACTCACCCTTTCAAGGTGTGGATAAAAGGCGTTGAGCTCATCTGAGAGTGAAGCCTCACTGCCATTCATGATGTCAAGTTTTGCTTTGCAGGAAGCGATGGAACGACAAACCTTGCCAGAGCTGACATGCATCCAATTCAGTCTCTAACCTCAATCAGAATTGCTTTTTTGCTCTTAAGAAATCTTTCCACAGGTCGTACTGGGACTTCTTGTATAGTTCTGGATCTCTGGTCTTGAATGCCACCGATCTAGTCATCAGCAAACTGTGAATCTCCCGGATCATCGACAGTTTTTGACTTAGGTATGTTCACGAAGGCACAAAATCCTGTTAATGGTCTCTTGATCCCAGCAAGGCTGCTGGGAATATTAAAGTTGATGGCCTTATCCCATTTTAATCACTCCTTCATAGAATAGGCCCACTGATGACGTCTTCCTGTTCAATTAGTTCCTACATCACTCTGACAAAACATTTTCTCCATGAACCTTTAAACCAGCTGTTCACTCAGCATCCAGGAGAGAGACTGTCCAAAGGTTAATCAGCCGACAGGAGTCAGCTCAATCCATCCACGTTAAATACAACAGCTTCAACAAAGTTGTAGTGAGGTAGTTCCCTTCTCTGAATTACACTTTGGCTGGATCATTACAATATTAGCAATCAAACCACAACACAACTTAGAAACTCAATGCACCTGGTCAGTGTAAAGCAGGTCTCTAACATCACTGTAGATTAGTGGTCACCAACCCGTCGATCACAATCGACTGGTCGATCTTTGAGACTTTCCCAGTAGATCCCGAAAAAAAATGAAAAATAAATACACAACTACTGTTGAGAGATTGTTTCTGGGTTGCGGGGTTTCAGTTCCGTTCTTTCTGCCTAGTGTGCATGCGTGTAGCTCCCCCGCACTACACAGTGTAATTCAGTGGTCCCCAACCATCGGACCGCGAGGAAATGATATGAGTCAGCTGCACCTTTCCTCATTCCCTGTCACGCCCACAAACTTTTGTTGGCCGATAGATCCTACAAGCGGGGCGGGCGCGAGTCCTGTCACACTCCTCGCTCGTTCGGTCGCTCTCTCCGGACTGCGACTGCCGCAGCTCCGGTACGGGGACCTCCGGCCCTGACCTCGTCCTCTCACCCCACCCACGACCAGTCACACCTGGCCAAGGCGTCTGGCGGTGGGCGGGCGGCCGGAGTTCAGGCCGGGAGGCTGTCTAATGAGGCAATGAAACACTCAAAACTGCTTCGGCACCTTGAGTCCAAGCACCCCACACTTAGAGACAAACCCGTTCAGTTTTCTCAGCGGAAAAAACGTGAGCAAGCGGGACAGAAGCTAAGTGCCGAGAGCCATGAAAACTAAATTGCAGAATAGACTGGACACAAGGAACCTGCTTCGAGTATCGCTGTATTCTGGTCGTGTTGAACACCCCCCCCCCGCCCCCCCTCGGTCAGCCAGTCCGCGGGGCAAAAAAGGGTGGGTACCCCTGGTGTTCACACATTATTTCTGCTTCTGGGTTGCGGGGTTTCTGCCCCGTTGTGCACGCATGTAACTAATCGATCTGGGGTCGATCTCGCCTTTCACTAAGGCTGAGGTAGGGGATCTTGGGCTTAAAGAGGTTGGTGACCACTACTGTAGATGGACCGAGAGGGTGACGATGTTCACCAAGCTGCCACACATCCAAATGCTGCTTTATCCGGTCCACAGCTGCTCCCCCACCCCACCCACCCCCCACCCCCCACCCCCGGTCGTCCCATTTATCATTTCATCAATTGCATTCCGCACAGTTACATTCTATACCAAATGAGCAATGACAGCTCTTAAGCAGCATTAATTGCAGTAAATGTTTCTAACACCTTGCAAAGTTTGACAGAGAGGAGCTAGAAACCATTTTCTCTACACCGTAGAGACTAATTCGACCAGGTAGCTGCTTGATCAGTTTTGGAGGCTGGCACTGTCAAGCAGCATTTAGTACCCGGTTGCCGAGCAGCAGTTACACGTGGTCCAGGGTGTTTTAGAGGCAACAGGCCCCTCCCTCAATGTCAGCCGATGAATCAGACCAACCCGCCGGTACATTCAGTTATTGCAACACACACATAACGCTGGAAGAATTCAGCAGGTCAGGCAGCATCTATGGAGATGAGTATACGGTTGACGTTTTTGGCTGAGGCCCACTGCTGAAGAAGGGTCTCGGCCCAAAAAGTCGTCTGTTGATTCACTTCCACAGATGCTGCCTGACCTGCAGAGTCCCTCCGGCATTTGGAGTGTGTTGCTTTGGATTTCCATCTCTGCCGAATTTCTCGTGTTTAAAATTAATCTGCTGCTTTCTGATGCCAGCCTATACATTAAAACATTCACCAAATGGGTAAGAGCTTGTCTTGGAAGGCCAACACATGACCCAGATACTAACCCAGGACAACTGCGCCCAACAAACCTTGGAACCGGTCACTGGCTGGCCTGACATGCTCTTGTGTTTAATTTCAAGGACCGTCTTGTCTGCATTAAGGGATGCACATCACTATCAGCAAGAATAAACAAATCTTAATAACTTTACACCAGAGAACAGTCTCCCAGCAGACCCAGCACTGACTGCAGTTAGCGTGGGGCCAAACTACAGAGAAATATCGCAAGAAATGATGCTCAGACACTCATGGCCATGTCAGGACACTAAGTGATTCAGATCACTGGGCAGGCTGTCATTACAGTCTTGGAGAGATACAGCACCGAAACTGGCCCTTTTTCATCCCACCAATCCACACCGACCATCGACCCCTCATTGACAATAATCTGACATTCGTTCCCCGAGACAGCAGGGCTGGCAATGTTTTCACAACCAAGGCCGTAAACCTGCACTGCAGTTTGAAAGCTGTCCGTCGCACTACAGAAAGGCCGGATGCAGGCGACTGAACTGGGGGTCGCCACAGCCTCGCGGCCGGCCTGCGAACAAGGGGTATATTACCTTTGCTGCTTCCACCATTCTCGCTGTAGAATCAGCCAGGAGCTTGGCAGCGGCCAGCAGCTTCTTCGAGTTATCCACGTCACTCTCAGCCTCTGCGTCAGATCTCATCGCATTCACCAGGTCGGATGTCGCCTGGGCCAGAACCCGGGCCTGACGAACCATCTCTCCTACAGACCGCAAATGGCATTTCACTGTTATTTACCACCGTCCGGCCAAGCATTGCCCCAAGCTCACCTCAGACAGTCCCGACCGTCCACAGCTTAACCAGCCCCGCCCGGGCAGCTTGTTTAAAGCCCCACCATTCTTTCCCAACAGCATCGGTTCATTTGTCTTTTCCCCTTCTCAGCGTCACTCCGCAAGTGAGTGTCACCTTCCCATCAGCTCACGAGTGGCCGATCAAAGGGACCCAAATAGACCAATGACCACACAGGCCCTGGACATGCTCTCCCGGGGCCAGGGCCGCGGACCCAGTGAGGGAAATTGGGAAGAGGTAGTTCTTCTAGCAGCAATGAATGGCCCCCTTCTGCCCATCTCTACGAAAGCAGGCCCAGAAAGGGACCTCAAATTCATGTTTGGTCATCCTGTACTGTCTGAATCATCATCCACACACAGATCACTTCGTGAAGACCTCCTCACTGGAGTTCTAAATAAAGGACACAGTGGATTTCTGTACACTGCCTGCACAAGACTGATGGTCAGACTCTCCCGTTTCCAAAACCCTGTAGACTTTCATCAAGCAGGTAAATTTTGTACTGTTTAACCTTGCTTCATTGAACAAAAACAAACAAAGACCATCTGACTGCTAATCTGAAAATACCCCAGTATTCAGTGACCACTGCACTCACATCCTTCAACCTGGTCCTCAGTTTTCCCTCCTGTCAGCCCAACGTTAGTCAGTCTGGGAGAGGGCTGGGAATGAAAGTGCTACTCTCCAATCTTGGCAGGTTGGAAGACGACCAGTGGGGGCCACAAGTGACCAGGTGGTGCCTCCGATGGATCTCAGGGGAGACTTGGGCCAAGGCTTACAAGAAGCAGGCCAGTTACTGCAAACACCCAACGGGTCAGGCAATATCCAGGAAATGAGACAACAAACTCACGTTCAAGTCTCAGTCCTCATGCAAAGTCATTGAATCATTTCATTCCCACAGATGCTGACTGACCTGTTGGGTCTTTCCAATGAAGCCTTTCACTCGTGTTAAAGGATTTGTTTTTGAAGTCAATAACTGTCAACTAATCTACAATTACGTTGAGCTTTGAGAAAGTACCATGGACTATACATCTGTGAACCAGAATGTTCTCCAAACATCAAATGGAACTCAACCTGAACATGACTCCCACTCCCCAGCCATAAAGGCCAGGGATAAAACTTCCATCAAACATCCATCCTCTGTTGCTCTGCTTACCTGCATCACCCATGGAGCTGAAGATGCTCTCGGTAACTGTCATGATGGTGTCAGTGGCCTGGTCGTAGCGTCCAATGGGCTCGCCCCTGCTGGCGTACTGGCGGACGTGCTGGAGGAGGTCGTTGAGGGCCTGGCTGACCACACTCGCAGCGGCACCGACTTGCTTCAACAGCTCCCCGTCGTCGGTCGCAGCCTGGCAGGCCTTGACGCAGCCCTCGACAGAGCGATCCACCAGCTTCCCAGCCTCCACCAGCTGCTCCTGACACACGGGGGAGCTGATTGTTGGGCTGACCACCTAGAGCAGGAGTCAAAGTTAACGTCGAACTGATCTCAAACGTGAACGCTCAGAATACATGTCATCTGGAGTCAATGGCTACACAGGAGGGAGAGGGTTTGTTTGGTCTACCAGTTGGCTCTTCGAACAGGGTTAGTCCCAGGGCTCTGCTTCTGCCTCCCTGAGCAAACTAACATTGGTTCAACTGTGTGCCGTTAGTCCTGGGGGTACAATACTGTGACATTGTCTCACGGTCTCGCTCAGTTACACAGAGGCAGCGCAATATTTTCCCAACCCAGACTCGGAGGAGCTCCCTGTCCTCCACTGCTGGCTACCTGCCCATCTCCCGCATGCTCCCACCACTAGGACAGTCTGATGAGCAAGGGTATCTGTGGATGGTTAGAGCTTGTGTCATTGACCCCAGGAGGTGGTCTGAACTTACTCCAACAGCCTGCTGAGACACCAACTCTACACCCATTCAGACTAGGTCGGATTTGGTCAGGTCTAAACTCTACAATAAGCAACACACACAAAATGCTATAGAAATTTCAGCAGATCAGGCAGCACCTATGAGGGAAAATGTGACCCCAATTATTGACTGTTTATTTCCTTCCATTGATGCTGCCCGACTTGCTGAATTCCTCCAGCATTGAGCGTGTCTGCATGTCTGTTGGTGTGTGTGTCTGCGTGCCTGTGCCTGTTGTTTTGTGTCTGCATGCCTGTTGGCGTGTGTGTCTGTGTGACTGTGTATCTGTTGGTGTATGTCTCTGTGTGCCTGTGCGTGTGTGTCTGCATGCTTGTTGGCATGTGTGACTGTGTGTCTGTTGGTGTGTGTGCCTGCGTGCCTGCGCGTGTGTCTGCATGCCTGTTGGTGTGTGTGACTGTGTGCCTGTTGGTGTGTGTGACTGTGTGCCCATTGGTGTGTGTGACTGTGTGCCCGTTGGTGTGTGCGACTGTGTGCCCGTTGGTGTGTGTGTCTGCATGCCTGTTGGTGTGTGTGTCTGTGTGACTGTGTGTCTGTTGGTGTGTGTGTCTGTGTGCCTGTTGGTGTGTGTGACTGTGTGCCCGTTGGTGTGTGCGACTGTGTGCCCGTTGGTGTGTATGTCTGCATGCCTGTTGGTGTGTGTGTCTGTGTGACTGTGTGTCTGTTGGTGTGTGCGTCTGTGTGCCTGTTGGTGTGTCTGACTGTGTGCCTGTTGGTGTGTGTGACTGTGTGCCTGTTGGTGTGTGTGTGACTGTGTGCCTGTTGGTGTGTGACTGTGTGCCTGTTGGTGTGTGTGTGTCTGCGTGTCTGTTGGTGTGTGTGTGTGTGTGTTGGTGTGTGTGACTGTGTGCCTGTTGGTGTGTGTGTGTGTGCCTGTTGGTGTGTGTGTGTGTGCCTGTTGGTGTGTGTGACTGTGTGCCTATTGGTGTGTGTGACTGTGTGCCTGTTGGTGTGTGTGACTGTGTGCCTGTTGGTGTGTGTGTCTGTGTGCCTGTTGGTGTGTGTGACTGTGTGCCTGTTGGTGTGTGTGTCTGTGTGCCTGTTGGTGTGTGTGACTGTGTGCCTGTTGGTGTGTGTGTGACTGTGTGCCTGTTGGTGTGTGTGTGTCTGCGTGTCTGTTGGTGTGTGACTGTGTGCCTGTTGGTGTGTGTGTGTCTGCGTGTCTGTTGGTGTGTGTGTGTGTGTGTTGGTGTGTGTGACTGTGTGCCTGTTGGTGTGTGTGTGTGTGCCTGTTGGTGTGTGTGTGTGTGCCTGTTGGTGTGTGTGACTGTGTGCCTATTGGTGTGTGTGACTGTGTGCCTGTTGGTGTGTGTGACTGTGTGCCTGTTGGTGTGTGTGTCTGTGTGCCTGTTGGTGTGTGTGACTGTGTGCCTGTTGGTGTGTGTGTCTGTGTGCCTGTTGGTGTGTGTGACTGTGTGCCTGTTGGTGTGTGTGACTGTGTGCCTGTTGGTGTGTGTGTGACTGTGTGCCTGTTGGTGTGTGTGACTGTGTGCCTGTTGGTGTGTGTGACTGTGTGCCTGTTGGTGTGTGTGTGACTGTGTGCCTGTTGGTGTGTGTGTCTGTGTGCCTGTTGGTGTGTGTGTGACTGTGTGCCTGTTGGTGTGTGTGTGACTGTGTGCCTGTTGGTGTGTGTGTCTGTGTGCCTGTGCCTCTTTGTTGCTCAAGATTTCCAACATCGGCAGAAACTTGTGTCTCTCTAGTATGAGAGAAGATCTCATTTAATCATAAAATTTCTTAGACTCAACACGGAAGACACAGGAAGGATGCTTTCCCCTGGCTGTCTGGACCACGGCCACAGAACCAGGTTCACAGTTTCTGGGTTGACCACACAAGACAAAGATGAGGAGTACTTTCTGCACCCACAGGTTGGGGAAGCTTCTGGAACACTCTACCCTGGATGGACACGTGGCTCAGTCAGTGAGGCTGTTCAAATCGCATTGGTGCATTTTTGGGTATTAAGGGAATTGTGGCATGTGGAGATAAAGTAGGAGAGTGGCACTGAGGTAAAGGATCAGCCACTCACAGATACAGGGCAGATGGGCAGTTCTGAATTCCACTTTTTCAGAATCCCACAGGTGAGTCATCAGGATCTAACCCCCTGCTCATAAAATCTGCTAACTTCATACCAGGAGATCAGAGGTGGCAGAGGGTAAATTTCACAGTATTAGCATTTCAGAGGATCTGTCCTGGGTCCGGCATATCAATACCATCACGATGAAAGCACAGCAGTGCCTCTACGTTCTTAGAAGTTTGCGAGGATTCGGCATGTCATCTAAACCTTTGACAAACTTTTATAGAAGTGACTGGCTGCATCACAGCCTGGCATGGAAACACCAATGCCCTTGAACAGAAAAGCCTACAAACAGTAGTGGATATGGCCTGGTCCCCACCACTGAGCATATTTACATGGAGCGCTGTCGCAGAAAAGCTGCATCCATCATCTGGGACCGCCACCATCCAGAGCCTCAGAGCCCACACCACCAGGTTCAGGAACAGTTATTACCCCTCAAGCGTCAGGAAGGAGGTACAGGAGCCTCAGGGCCCACACCACCAGGTTCAGGAACAGTTATTACCCCTCAACCATCAGGAAGGAGGTACAGGAGCCTCAGGGCCCACACCACCAGGTTCAGGAACAGTTATTACCCCTCAACCGTCAGGAAGGAGGTGCAGGAGCCTCAGGACCCACACCACCAGGTTCAGGAACAGTTATTACCCCTCAACCGTCAGGAAGGAGGTACAGAAGCCTCAGGGCCCACACCACCAGGTTCAGGAACAGTTATTACCCCTCAACCGTCAGGAAGGAGGTACAGGAGCCTCAGGGCCCACACCACCAGGTTCAGGAACAGTTATTACCCCTCAACCGTCAGGAAGGAGGTACAGAAGCCTCAGGGCCCACACCACCAGGTTCAGGAACAGTTATTACCCCTCAACCGTCGAGCTCCTGAGCAGAAAGGATAACTTCACTCACACCAACACTGAACTGTTCCCACAACCTACTGACTCACTTTCAAGGACTCTTCATCTCATGATCTTGATAGCTATTGCTTATTTATTTAATATTACTTTTTTTTCTTTTTGTAATGACACAGTTGGGTCTTTTGCACGCTGGTGTTCGTCCGTGCTGGTGTGTGCAGTCTTTCACAGATTCTATTGTGATTCTTGTACTTACTGTGAATACCCACAAGAAACTGAATCTCAGGGTTGTGTATGGAGACGTACACGTACTTTGATAATAAATTTACTTTGAACTACAAATTGCAGGTAATGTCACTGTGTCATATATCTTCTTCTGAAAGCAGTTTAATTCTGGTGCCCTCTGCCTCTGAGACCGGTTTTGCCCGCCACTTACCTTGGCACAGGCGACGAGTTGTGAGGTGGACAGGGCGCACTGCGTGGCAGCAGCGATCACCCGGTTCTGCAGGATTGTGTCCTCAGCCACCTGGGCAACGTTCTTCGCCTTCAGCACCAGCATAGCGGCTGCATTTGCCACAGCCTTGGCCAGGTTCATCAGAACATCCTGCCAAAGAAAAACATGGGACCCCTCACAATACAGCAGTGACTTAAACCCTCCAAAGTGAAGGGGCAAGTAAGAACCACACTTCAGCTGTGCCACACAAAACAGAAACAAAAATGAAAATGAAGTACAGTAAAAACCATGGTGTCATGATGCACAATGGAACAGTAAGGTTGAAAACAGACACTTTGCTGGGTAAAAATCCTAACCGGTTACTAGGTAATAATGTTCAGTATTAACAATAACTAATTACTGATAAATAGAAGTAAGGCAACTTAGTTGCAGAGTAATAATAGTGAGTATCAATGCCGGTGGAAAGTTTCGTGCAGTATTAACAATGTCCCCACTCCCACGTTATGGCACTGCAGTAACATTCGGGATTTTCAGCAATCTTTACACCAACAATTTTTAAAGAACAGTAGAAAGGGTTTAAGAGACCATCAAGGCTTCTGAGAACAGATGCTGAATGCAGAAAGTCACATCATATATTAGCTGAATATGAACTTTGTACCACCCCGTCTCACCCTACCTGAAACCGTTCATCCGTTTCACTCTCTCCAATGTGTCGGAGGAGGTCGCCGCTGGCCTGCCCGATACTCCCGGCTGCCGTCAGGACAGTCTGCCGGGGCTGAGGGGAAAAAAATACACAGCTAGTCAGCAGAGGTCTCCTGTCCTATGTGAACAAGAGGGTGCTGGTGTACATTACTGGGCAAGAAGAAAGGATCTGTTTGCAAGAATGCACAGGGAGTCTCCGTGGTCAGGTCGGAATGGGGCAGGGAGTTATCAATTCTACTGTCTCGACAGTACAGGTAACGACTACCACCATTAACAAGCACCATCACTAAGCGCTTCAAGAGGCTAGTTGAGGCACACATCAACACAAGCCTCCCAGGCAACCTCGAAGTTTTAAGAGAATAATTTCTTCCCCTCTGCCATCACATTCCTGAACAGTCCCTGGACCCACGAAAACCATCTCGATATTCGCCCTCTGCACTGTTTATTTACTTTTGTTTCTTAAAGTAATTTTTGTCTTGGGTTGTACTGCTGCTGCGAAACAAGAAGTTTCACTGCATATGTCAGTGATAATGAAACTTACTCTGGTAATGACTTACAGCCAACACAGGTGCGGAAGGCCATCTCTGTGGCCCTACACTAATATCAGGAGCACGTGGATAATAAAGACAAATATAATCAGACTACTATTTAGAAACATAGAAAACCTACAGCACAATACAGGCCCTTCGGCCCACGATGCTGTGCCAAACACGTACTTACCTTCAAAAGTACCTGGGGTTACCTATAGCGCTCTATTTTTCTAAGCTCCATGTTGCTATCCAAGAGTCTCTTAAAAGATCCTATCATATCCGCCTCCACCACTGTCGCCAGCAGCCCATTCCACACACTCACCACTCTCTGCGTAACAAACTTACCCCTGACTTCTCTATACCTATTTCCAAGCACCTTAAACCTGTGCCCTCTCGTGTTAGGCATTTCAGACCTGGGAAAAAGCCTCTGACTATCCACATGATCAATGGATATTTACTGTCCACAACTCCGCCTTCAGTCCTACATTTCCAAGCGAACTCATCACCAAACTCCTGGATGTGGGTCTCAGCTCCTCCCTTCGCAGCAGGATTCTTGACTTCCTGACCAAGAAACTGCAATCAATAGGGAGCAACACTTGAGTCACGGTTATTCTCAGCAGCAATGTCCCACAAAACGGCAATCTCAGACCCCTACTTTACCCCTCATACACTCACGACTGTACGGTCCGGTTCTGCTCCAACTCCATCTACCGGCTTGCTGATACCGCCATGGTGCACAGAGTCCCAAATAGCAATGAGTCCGAGTGCAGGAAGGACACAGACAGCTTAGTGATGTGGTGTCACGCCAGAAACCTTTCCCACAATGTGAGCTGGTTCCTGAATCCAAGCAGAGGCAGGGTTTGTGCATGCTTCTGCATTCATCCAGATGCTGAGTTCAGAGTTGAGAGTTCCCGTTCCTAGGAGTGAGCAGCACCACAAGCCTATCCAGTGGAGCCACGGCCCAGAAAGCACTCAAATGCCTCTACTTCCTGAGCAGGCTAAATAAATTCAGCATGGCTCAGTGAACCCTCACCAATCTTTATCGACGCGCCGTAGGCTGCATCCCAGAGAGCTGCTCCATGGCTTGGCTCAGCAACTGCTCTGCGTGAGATTGTGGAACACAGCTCACTCAGTACATCAGAGGCCAGCCTCCCCTCCATGGACGTCGTCCACACTTCTGGCTGCTTCAGTAAAACAGCCAGCATAACCAAAGGCCCCACCTAACCTGAACATTCCTTCTTCTCTCCCTTATCATCAGGCACAAGATACAAAAGCCTGGGAGCCTGTTCCACCAGGTTCAAGGACACTATATCACTAGTAAATTGTTCCCTTGTATTACCAAATAGATTTGGACCTCACCATGTACACCATCGTGACCAAGGACCTTATTGTCTGTCTGCACTGCACTTAAAGACGATAAAATATAGGAGCAGAATTAGGCCATTCCTCCCATCTAGTCTGTTCTGCCATTTCATCATGGCTGATCCATTTCCCCTCAGTCCCAATCTCCTGTTTACACCTTTCCTCTGTAACAATAACACTGCATTCATTATTGATTTTCCTTTGTCCTACGTGGAGATACAAATGTGATTAAATGTATCATAGTGTTCAAAATTAAGGGTTTTGCTGTGCATCTGACAATAATAAACCCATTTACCAGATTAGCCCATAGAATGGAGGCAGAGTAAACGACTGAAATATTAACTATTATAGAGTCAAACAAACATACAGCACAGAACAGGCACTTTGGCCCATCCAGTATGTGCTGAGCCATTTAAACTACCAGTTCTATTGACCCGCACCCGGACTACAGCTCAGTATTCAATACCATCACCCCTTCAAAATCAATCATCTCCAGGGCCTTGGTCTCAATACCTCCTTGTGCAACTGGATTCTGGATTTCCTCACTTGCAGACCCCAGTCAGTTCGGATTGGCAACAACATCTCCCCCATGATCTCCATCAGCACGGGTGCACCACAGGGCTGTGTGCTTGGCCCCCTGCTCTACTCGCTTTACACTGTGTGGCTAAGCACAGCTCCAACACCATATGCGAGTTTGCTAACGACACGGCAGTTGTGGGCTGAATCAGAGGTGGTGATGAATCAGCATCCAGGAGAGAGACTGGGTGTTCGAACAACAACCTCTCATTCAGTGTCAATAAAACCAAGAAACTGATTATACACCAGGAGAGGGAAAGCAGAGGTCCACGAGGATCAGAGGTGGAGAGGGTTAAAAACTTTAGATTCCTGGGTGTTACTATTTCAGCGGTCCTGCCTGGACCTATCTTGTAAGGGCAATTGCGAAGAAAGCACAGCAGCGCCTCTTCTCCTTAGGAGTCTGCGGAGATTCATCGTGGCATCTAACACTTTGACAAACTTCTATAGATGTGTAGTGGAGAGTATATTGACTGGCTGCATCACAGCCTGGTATGGTAACACCAAAGCCTTTGAATGGAAAATCCTACAATAGGTAGTGGATTTGGCCCAGTACATTACGGGTAAAGCCCTCCCCGCCACTGAGCACATAAACATGGAGCATTGTCGCAGGAAAGCAACATCCAGCATCAGGGACTCCCACCACCCAGGACATCCTCTCTTCTCACTGCTGCCATCGAGAAAGTGGCGCAGGAGCTTTTCGAGCCACACTATCAGGTTCAGGAAGTTGTTACCCCTCAGCCATTAGGATCTTCAAACAAAGGGGATAACTTGACTCAAATTCACTTGCCCCATCATTGAAATGTTCTCACAACCAACGGATTCTCTTTCAAGGACTCTTCATCTCATGCTCTCAGTATTTACTGCTTATTTATTTATTATTGTTATTTCTTTCTTTATGCAGTTGCTCAATTTGTTGTATTTTGCACGTTGGTTGAACACCCAAGTCGGCTGGCGCGGTCTTTCAGTGATTCTGTTACGGTTACAATACCATATTGTGGATATGCCTGTAAGGAAGTGAATCTCAGGGTTGTATATGTGGTGACAATAAATTTACTTTGAACTTTGAAGACATTTCTGTCGACGTTGCCAGGACTAGAGAGCCTTGGTTACAGGGAGAAGTTGACCAGGCGAGATCGTTATTCGACAGAACATCGGAGAATCGGGGGGAATCACAAGGAAGTGTTTAAAATGATGACAGGCACAGACAAGCTGGATAGTGACTATCTTTTTCCAAGTATAGGACAGTACAAACCTAGGGTGATAGAGTTGGGGTGAGAGGGGTAAGTTTAAAAAAGAGAACTGAGGGGCAAATTTTTCACACTAACAGTTGTGAATAAATGGAATGAGCTGCCAGAGGAAGAGGTTGAGACAGGTATAGTGTTATCATTTAAGAAGCACCTGGATGGATCCATGGAGGGGCAGGGCCTTAGAAGGACGTGGGATGAATGTGGAAATTGAGACTGGCTGTGTGGGCAGCAGGTCGGCACAGACTGGAAGGGCCTGTATACATGCCGCATTGCTCTAAGACTCCAAAAATCACAAAAATGAAGTACGTCTTCGCATTTCATTTAATTCTCTGACCACAACACATTTAAACCAATCTATCAATAATTTTATTAGACAGTTGAACAGCGAAGTGTTAAGGAGAATGCAACATTAGAAGTGTTGGAGAGTTACGACGGTGGGATGTGGGAGTGAGAAGAAACTGGGCGTAGTGTGGGAGATTACAATGTGTGGGGAAAGCAGAGGGAGGGTGGCTCAGCAATTGTGCAAACTCTGGCAAGTTGGATGGCCTGTTTAACCTTTCACAACAGGTGGATAGTTCACACACCAAAGATATAGCCAATTTTATATATTTTACCTTGGTACTTATGTTTAAATTTGCTTTGAGCATGTTAATAATTGTAAAATACATTTGGCTGCACATTCGAAAAAGTGCAGCACCAGCGTATAACTTTCTGCACATTGGCACATACTGTTCAGCTATTATTTTTCAGTCAATCTTTGGCATGTTTCCCATTCTCCCTCACAAGATTCTGATATTCAGCTGTTGCCATAGAAGCTATTGAGTCCTTTTTTGTTTTCAAGCCCCAAAATCACTGCCTTTGCCCTGCAGTACCAGACCTTGTACTGCCTTATCTCTGCTTTCCTCGATTCAAGAACTTCCTTCCCCTGTACTTGATGAAAACAGAAAGAACACTGTGGGCTGGTCAGTGAACTGAGTGTTTGAAGGACACATTCCCACGCCCACACCAAACACAAACCCCCGCTCACCACCTCACTAACTTTGGGACTGCCCTGGTTACATTCAGTCCCGGACCATTTGCACAGCTCACCTCTCCTGACGAAGGCTCCACTGCCTTGAGCAGATCAGACACGGCACCAGCCAATGTTCTCGCTGCTCGCAGAAGATCCTGACCACTTCCAACATCGTCATCCATCAGGGCAGCCAGCATCTTCACTCCCTTGGACATTTCAGTGAGATTGGAGGAAATGGTGGTGATGGCACAGCCAACAGCAGTGTAATCTGTGTCCGCAGGATCTCCTGGAGGGACATCAGAACGATATGACCACGTTAATGGGGCTATGTTACAGTCTGAGGGATTCAGAGGGACAAATTTGTAGGGACATCCCAGACAAGAAAAATAAAGTTATTATAGTAGGTGATTTTAACTTTCCACACATTGACTGTAAAAGGACTAGATGGGATAGAGTTTCTCAAATGTGGTCAGGAAAATTTCTTTAATCAGTACTTGATCTGTTATTGAGGAACGAGACAGGGTGGGTGACAGAAGTCTGTGCAGGGGAACACTTTGCATCTAGTGATCTCAATGCAATTAATTTCAAAGTAAATATACAAAACGATCTGCTATTAGGCAGGAACCAGGACAGGTGAGCTAAGTGAGACCACAATGTCATTAGTTTGAAAGAAATTATGCATATAGATAAGTCTGGTTTGCGGGCTGAGATTCTAAATTGGACAAAGGCCAATTTTGATGGTATCAGAAATAATCTGGCAAGTGTGGATTGGGACGGGCTGTTTTCTGGCAAAGGTGTACTTGGTAAGTGGGAGGCCTTCAAAAGTGAAATTTTGACAGTACAAAGGCAACACGAGTGAATCTGCAGATGCTGGAAATAAATAAAAAACAAAAAACACGAAATGCTGGCAGAACTCAGCAGGCCAGACAGCATCTATGGGAGGAGGTAGTGATGGCTAAAGCTGTAGCCATGGGCACCCGCATGGGTCCTACCTATGCCTGCCTTTTTGTCGGCCATGTGGAGCAATCTATGTTCCAAGCCTACACCGGTATCTGTTCTCCTCTTTTCTTGCGTTATATCGACGACTGCATCGGCGCTGCTTCCTGCACACATGCTGAGCTCGTTGACTTCATTAACTTCGCCTCCAACTTTCACCCCGCCCTGAAGTTCACCTGGTCTATTTCCAACACCTCCCTCCCCTTTCTAGATCTTTCTGTTTAGTCGTCACTAGCTCCTCCCATAGATGCTGCCTGGCCTACTGAGTTCTGCCAGCATTTTGTGTTTTTTTGTTTTTGACAGTACAAAGCTTGTATGTGCCTGTCAGAATAACAGCTAAAGATAACAGGTGTAGGGAACCTTAGTTCTCAAGAGATGTTGAGGCCCTGGTTAAGAAGAAAATGAGGTACATTGCAGGTATTGTCAGGGAAACAAATGAGGTGTTTATGGAGTATACGAAATGCAAGGAAAGAAATCAGGAAGGCTAAAAGAAGGCATGAGGTTGCCCCCACAGACAAGGAGAAGGAGAATCCTCAGGGATTCTGCAGATATGAAAAGAGCAAAAGGATTGCAAGGGACGAAATTGGTCCTCTAGAAGATCAGAATGGAGCCAAAACAGATGAAGCCATGCTGACTATCCTTAATCAGCCCACGTCTATCCAAATACTTATTTATCGTGTCCTTTAGAATGCCTTCCAATAACTTTCCCACTATTGACGTCAGGCTCATGGGCCTATAATTTCCTGGGTAGGTTTTACACTGTTGAACGGTAAGGCGCCGAGGAGTGCAGTAGAACAAAGGGATTTGGGAATATACAGGTCCGTAATTCATTGAAAGTGGTTTCACAGGCAGATAGGTTGTTAAGAAAGTTTTTGGCACAGTGGCTTTCATAAAATCAAAGTACTGAGTACAGGAGATGGGATGTTATGTTTAAGTTGCAAGAGGGGAGAGATTTAAAAAAGACCTGATAGGTAAGTTCTTTACCGCGGGTAATGAGTACCAGGAATGAGCTACCAGAGCGAGAGGTCGAGGCTGATGCAATTACAGCATACAAGAGGCATTTGGGCAGATACATGGAGTGGAGGAGCTTGGAGGGTGATTGGCTGAATGCAGAGGATGCTGTGTTGGCATGGACCAGTTGGTGCAAAGGGCCCAGTCCAGGCTGTATTAGTCTATGATCGTATCAAACCTGAACAGACAAATATGAGGAAATCTGCAGATGCTGGAAATTCAAACAACAACACACACAAAATGCTGGTGGAACGTCAACACTGCTTCTCCTATAGATGCTGCCTGGCCTGCTGTGTTCCAAATAAACCAAGATCCACAGACCTATTGTCTCAGCTTGCTGCTGCCCCACTGAACTCGTTTCTGCATACCTTGACACTGTCTTCTCCCCCCTTGTTCAATCTCTTCCCACCTATGTTCGTGACACTTCTCACGTTTTGAATTTTTTCAATGATTTTAAGTTCCCTGGCCCCCACCGCCTTATTTTCACAATGGATGTCCAGTCCCTATATACCTCCATCCCCCACCAGGAAGGTCTCAAAGCACTTTACTTCTTTTTGGATTCCAGACCTAAACAATTCCCCTCTACCACCACTCTCCTCCGTCCAGCGGAATCAGTTCTTACTCTCAATAATTTCTCCTTTGGCTCCTCCCACTTCTTCCAAACCAAGGGTGTAGCCATGGGCACCCGCATGGGTCCCAGTTATGCCTGCCTTTTTGTTGGCTTTGTGGAACAGTCCATGTTCCAAGTCTATACGGATATCCATCCCGTACATTTTCCTTCGCTACATCGACGACTGCATTGGTGCTCCCTCCTGCACGCATGCTGAGCTCGTTGACTTCATTAACTTTGCCTCCAACTTTCACCCTGCCCTCAAATTTACCTGGTCCATTTCTGACACCTCCCTCCCCTTTCTTGATCTTTCTGTCTCCATCTCTGGAGACGGCTTATCTACTGATATCTACTATAAGCCTACAGACTCTCACAGCTACCTGGACTATTCCTCTTCCCACCCTGTCTCTTGCAAAAATGCTATCCCCTTCTCACAATTCCTCCGTCTCCGCTGCATCTGCTCTCAGGATGAGGCTTTTCATTCCAGAACGAAGGAGATGTCTTCCTTTTTTAAACAAAAGGGCTTCCCTTCTTCCACCATCAACTCTGCTCTTAAACACATCTCTCCCATTTCCCGCACATCTGCCCTCACCCCATCCGCCCGCCACCCCACTCGGGATAGGGTTCCCCTTGTCCTCACTTACCACTCCACCAGCCTCCAGGTCCAAAGTATAATTCTCCATAACTTCCGCCACCTCCAACAGGATCCCACTACCAGGCACATCTTTCCCTCCCCTCCCTTTCTGCTTTCTGCAGGGATCGCTCCCTACGCGACTCCCTTGTCCATTCGCCCCCCCCCATCCCTTCCCACCAATCTCCCTCCTGGCACTTATCCTTGTAAACGGAACAAGTGCTACACCTGCCCTTACACTTCCTCCCTCATCACCATTCAGGGCCCCAGACAGTCCTTCCAGGTGAGGTGACACTTCACCTGTGAGTAGGCTGGTGTGGTATACTGCGTCCGGTGCTCCCGGTGTGGCCTTTTATATATTGGTGAGACCCGACACAGACTGGGAGACCATTTCACTTAACACCTATGCTCGGTCTGCCAGAAAAAGCAGGATCTCCCAGTGGCCACACATTTTAATTCCACGTGCCATTCCCATTCTGATATGTCTATCCATGGCCTCCTCTATTGTCAAAATGAATCCAAAGTCAGGTTGGAGGAACAACACCTTATACACCGGCTGGGTAGCCTCCAACCTGATGGCACGAACATTGACTTCTCTAACTTCCGTTAATGCCCCTCCTCCCCTTTTTACCCCATCCCTGACATATTTAGTTGTTTGCCTGTTCTCCATCTCCCTCTGGTGCTTCCCCCCCCCCCCCTTCTTTCTCCCGAGGCCTCCCGTCCCATGATCCTTTCCCTTCTCCAGCTCTGTATCCCTTTTGTCTATCACCTTTCCAGCTCTTAGTTTCATCCCACCCCCTCCAGTCTTCTCCTATCATTTCGCATTTCCCCCTCCCCCCACTACTTTCAAATCTCTTACTATCTTTCCTTTCGGTTAGTCCTGACGAAGGGTCTCGGCCCGAAACGTTGACACTGCTTCTCCCTATAGATGCTGCCTGGCCTGAACAGACGAATGTTTGTTTTGGAACCCAGGCCCTGGTTCTGAACTGTCAAGCCAGAGGAAACTTCATACCTACACCGCCCCTGTCAAGCCCTAAAAGACCTTTGCATGTTGTGCCAGGATCTCCTCTCATTCACATAAACTCCAGAGTAGATGCCTAGACTGTTTACTGTCTCCCCAGAACACAGCCTTCTATCTGAAGAATCAATAGGCCAAATTTTTTTCAACTATAGGTGGGAAGTCAGACATTTATAAAATTCCAGATAGGTCTTGCAAGAAGCCAATAAAGTTGCAATAAAACAGCCTTCCTCAGTTTTTACATGTCTTCTTCAAATGTCAGCTCATGCATCATTTGCCTACATGACTGCTGTATATTCACAACTGATTTTTCCCCACACACGCCCAACCTCCTCGGGACACCCACCCTTTTCAATTGCTGAACATTTAAAAAGTCCTCCACTTTTCTGTTGTCTCTCATTGGGTGGATGACCCCATTTTTCCACACTATATTCCATCTACCACATTCCCATCCATTCACTGATCCTGTCCATATCCCTCCTGGAGTCTCTCTGGATACTCCTCACAATCCATCTGGAACAGGAACGATCTGCGTACGGAGTCAGAAAGCACGCACTGTTTCTGTGGCTGTGGACTCGTTTTCTGGGACTCTGCGGTTCACATTCTCTTGATTATTTCCCTCCATTTTCATTGTTTGCACGATCTTTTCTTTTTCTCACACACTGGACGAGGTTCAGGACACAGGTAACTGGGTGACCATCAGGAGGGGGGAAGGGGACAGGCAGTCAGTGCTATTCCACTCAACAGTAGATACTCCACTCTGGATACTGCTCGTTGAATACTGTTGGGGTGATTATCGAGCAGAGGAAACCCACAGTATCTGGCACCAAGTCTGTGACTCAGAAGTGAGGTGGGGGGGAAGAGGTGAGCTGTAATGACAGGGGATTCATTGGTTAGGGGAACAGAAAGGAGATTCTGTGGATGGTACGCTGCTTCCTGGATGCTGTGATCAGGTACACCTCCAATCAAGTCCAGGGCATTCTTAAGCGGGAGGATGAGCAGCCAGAGGTCATGGTCCAGTTGCTACCAATGTCATGGTTGGGGGGCGGGGGGGGGGGGTGGTGAGGTCTTCGAAGTGCTTTTAGGCCGTTAGGTGCTGAGTTAAAGGACAAGACCACCAGGGTTGTGATCGCAGGACTGCTACCCACGCCACGTGCTGGTGAGGCCAGTTTAATGCGGCTAAGGAGATGGTGCAGGAAGGATGTCTTCAGATTTTTGGAACAATGGGTTCTCTTCCAGGAAAAGTGGGAACTGCATAGAAGGGGCAGTTTGCACCTGAACTGGAATATCCTTGCAGGAAGGTTTGCTAGTGTTGCACGGAAGGTGGTGGTGTGTGGTGGGGGTTTAGACTAGAGTTGCAAGGGGTTTGGAACCAGAGCACCAGAACAGATAGGGGAGCAGTTGTGGGGAAGGACACTGTTAAACCTACATACAAAGTCAGGAACTGAAAGGCTGACCATGGTCAGACTAATGTACTGAGTTATGTATATTTCAATGCGAGGAGTATTGCAGGAAAGATGAATAGGCTTAGGGCAAATGGAATTATGATACTGTAGTCATTGGTGAGACTTGGTTGCAGGAGGGGCAGGACTGGCAGCTCAGTGTTCCATTGTTTTAGCGGTGATAGAGTGAGAGGGATTTAGGACAAAGGGGTGGCATTACTAGCCAGGGAAAATGTCACAGTACTGCTCAGTCAGGAGAGATTGGGGAGTTTGTCTAGTGAGGCTCTATGGGTAGTAACGAGGAATAAGAAATGTATGACTATGTTAACGGGATTATATTATACACCACCCAATAGTCTGCAGGATTAGGAGGAGCACATTTTAGAGAGTTCACAGGCTGTTGCAAGAAACTTATGTACAATGTACTGTGTATGTAATCAAAATGGCTTCTTTGGTTTGCTAGAGTGGGGATGCTTTTATGTCTGACAAGTGTTTTTTTCTCGCAGTTGTTTAGCTTTGGACTTGCTGATATGGGGATTGTATTCATTTGTTAACCAGTGGGGAATGTTATTTTGTCTTGTGGGGCTGGGAGCTTGGGGGGTTTCGCGATCTTTAGGGCAGAGGCGGGAAGGAGACGCCGAGGAAGGTGGACGTGCGCTGCACTGCTCGGTTGACCACCGGGGGTGGTCCCAGGTGCGAAGACATGGAGGTCGGAGAAAAGTGACGAGGGGTCGAATGGTTCGATGGTTGAGCTCCAACGATGTGCACTAAACTGACTGAACTTTGATAAGTTGGCGCCTTTTGCTTTTTCTTCTCTTTTAGATACATTGTATTCCCTAGTACTCTTTTAGTTTTAGTAAAATCTTTAAAGTGTATTTCATAACGGTATCTGGTGTGAATTTGATACTGTGTGTGTGCGCGAGGCATAAACTTGATTCCCACAGCACCTGCGTGTACGGGAGGTGGGGTTGGTGTGTGGCTGGATCTCCTTTTCCCCTAGACATATACCAGCCTGTTGGGTGAGTGTTACATTTGAAGTTGGGATAGAAGATAATTTTAACTTTTCACATATTGATAGTGTCTCCCATACTGTAAAAGAGCTTGTCAAATATGTTTGTTCAGAAATGTTTCCCTAATCAGTATATATAAGTCCCAACTACATAGGTGAATAGTAGAGCTGGGGGTATTGATGAAAATATGGGGACAACAGAAATACAGACAGGTGTGGGTTTAGTGTGAATGAACACTTGATGTGGACCTGACATGCCAGGAACCTGGTCCTGGCTGCACAACTGCAGATGTCATTACATCACAAGAGGGGTGGGAAGCTGCTTCACTGACAGCCAGAGTTGAATTAAGACTCGTTTCTAGGCCCGCCGAAGAGAGTCCCACGGAACTGGGGCAAACTGGCGGATTGCTCTCGATGAGTTGTCACAAGAACCAACCACTCACCAGCTGTGAGATTGACAACTGACGCTGTGCCTGCTGTGATAGCGTCAACCTGCGAGTGGATCTCGTGCTTTGACTCATCCACCTTGTTCTGAACCCACACCTTGGACGCCTGAGGAAAACAGAATCAATGTTAAAGAGTAGAACGCAGGTGGCCGGCATCCCACAGTCACTTCAAACTACAGGAACACGAAGAATGATTCGGTAATACACATCCGATTCCAGGGCCATCAGGAAGCTTCACATTAATTACTCTTCTCGTTAACGTACTCTCAGATGCTTCATCAGTCCTGAGCACTGCGACAACTCATCCACTCATTGATCCGGTCTGTCCACCTGAAGCCTACCTGAATAGTCCTCACAACCCACAGGAACAATCTGTGCGTGGAGTCAGAGAGCCTATGTATGCCTGAAATAACGTTTATCAGTTTTCGTTAAAGAAACTGACTAATTTGGCAAAGGGCAAGGTAAAATTCAGGTGGAAGTCTCCACAAGTACAGGAGAGGTAGTTGAAACTTCACCAGACCTACAGATGGACAAATCCCCAGGTCCACATGAGATTAATCCAAGGCTGCTTGGGAAATAAGGTAAGAGTTCATCTCTCTGACTGAGATTTGTTAAATTTACTTTTTATGTGCAGGAAGAACCATTCAAGGCAACTCACAGCAGCTTCCTAGTGGGTCGGCTATAGCTGAGTGAAACAAGACCCACACTATCACTCTGCAGGGTTTCATCTAGGACCATCCCCCTCGACTCACAGAACTTTACACATTGGGAACTCCCAGTGCATCTTTCAGACTCGAGACTTGCACCCAGTATTTGTGTTTCGTTGCCTGTGTCCTCCAGTCTAAGGCCCAAAAATATGATAGTCACTAATAACTAGCACAGGATCTTCAGAATCACGTGCAAAGACTGAGGCAAACAGCATCAAAACTCTCAAACGAATGGGTACAATTCCAAGGGGATAACTATTCTTCCTGAGGATCGGGTGAAGAGATGGGAGGGGCAGGTGCACAGTCGCGTGGAATGGCACGATAGCTACAAACTATCCACCGTCCAAAACTGGGTCAAATTCAGCCTCGAGTCACAGCATTAACCTCCTGCTGAGGACGGACCTGCGGTGGGGAAGGCCGCTGGTAATCCCACTGCACAGCTGCTCCCATCTGCGGATCAGAACCCGTCCAGTGACTCGGGATGATAACAGGTTAAGGACGGAGGTAAGAACTTGCAGAAGACTGCCCTGTGCTGGAGAACATCCATGTTTTTACAGAAGCCATCCTAGTGACACTTGCTGGGAGACTGACACATAAGACAGATGTGGGGAAGGAGAAGGCAACCCCAACCCCCTCGCACTCATTAGCAACAATCAGTGCAGTCCCAGCAAAAGTTCACGGTTTGAATAAAGCCGACACACAATGAAACGTTCGAAGACTGATGATGCGCAACTTGCAATCATCATTGAAATGACGATTGGCAGAAATTAGACTCACCATGTCCTGCCCCAGCGGGGGCAAGTTATCTACCTCAGTTAAGTCAGACTGGGCTTGCTGAACGGCCTGCATACTTGAGTTAATGGTTCCCATTAATGCTTGCTGTGCTGATGTCTGTTGTACAGAGCGAAGGAGCAAAGCAAGTTAGAATAAAAACATCACTTCTGTAACTTACTGTAAATCATTGCACGAATCTGTGGTTAAATAACATTTAAAACATCAATTTGATTATATTTTAATGTAAATAATAAAAAAAATAATATTGCATGATGCTTTACACTAAAATATAGCTTAAATCTTAATCTCTGGCTCCTGAACAGCACCAATGAACTGGAAATTCAACCTTCCCACCACGGCCAGGGGGTGGGTCCTGACTCCTACCAGTGGTGGCATATGGCCCCGGTGCATCTGTCCACTCAGGATCTGCTGTTGTGGAGCTGGCATGGTGCCCGTGTTGAAGTTCTCTGGCCCACCTGCTCCAGGCCTCATCACAGCTGGCAATGCCACAGATGCATGCTCTATCTTGCCTGTCTTGTTAAACTGTTGCTGCAGGATCGTGGATCTGTGGAGTAGGGGAGGACAGCAGAATTTACCCTGACATGTAATGGGATCACTTAGGAAAGAATGCAACTTCCATTTCTACATCACTCAAGGAACTCGGGACATCAAAAACACACAGCACTAACCGTAAGGAGTCGAGAATCCTTCATTCTCTGCTGTAATGCGTTAAACTTAAATGCCAGTCTGTGTGCAACAAACTCCCACCAACACTGATCAAATCACACGAAGGTTACAACAGAGAATGAGGCCAGTGAAGTCCACTCTCTACTCTCTCCCCTCAGCCCATAAAATCCTTCCCTTTCAGATCCTTATTCAGCTCCTTTCTGAATGCAACAGTTGTCTTTGCCTTTATTATCCCACTCCAGTGCACTCCAGACCCAACCACTCACTGTGCAAAAAAAAATCTTCATGTGGATAGTGGTTTTCTACCAAAAAACCATTATTCTATATCCCAGGTTCCTGAGCTGTCAACCTTTGGAACCATTTCTCTCTACTCTGTTCATTCCATCATAACCCTGGGCCAGCTTTCGGAGGAATTCCATCAACCCAGTTCTCCCACTAACTTCCTGCTCTCTCTCAGAGAATCATGTTTTTTTAGCATCAGGAATTCTGAATGTTTACTTTTTAGGAGACACTGATTCTTCCAACATGGTCGACTCTTCATCCCCTTCCAGTCCAAACCGGTCTTTACTTTGTTTCTGCAGAACAGAAAGAAATAGAATTGGGCAAGCCAATAATTGTCAAATCTAATCGTCCAATGTGTGTGTTGCTTCCTCTCACACCATTAGTCGCCGGCTGTCTGGGAGCTGAGAGCTGGAAGTTATCCTTACGTCACAGCAGAACTGTGCCCTTCAAGCTCAATCACCAATTAGATTATCCTTAACATGTACCTGTATGCACATCCCTTTCTTACTCCTTTACGCCCACCCTCATCAAATCAAATGGTCTTTGGTTGTGGATTCCACAGTATCAGTTACAAAAAGTCTGACATTTAACATTTACAAAAATGCCTTCTTGACCCCATCCCCTCACCCACTGGAAACAGTGTGTCCTCCATCTGTCCAACTGCTTCATAATTTTAACTTCTTCCAACTTTAGACCATAATGGGTTGTGTGATTGACAGATGTGCAAGCAAAGCTCTGGGAGGGAATGGCTTTGTAACAAGTTACCATTGCAGCATGAGATGCCCACTTTGTGACCCTTCAGTGTTCATTAAACAGGAGACATTCAAAGGGATCCAATCTTCCCTCCCTCCAGATTCACACATAGAGAGCCTCTAAACTCATCTCTAAAGAACACAAAGGATTCATAAAAAGCTGAAGTGTCAGTAAGTCGCTGAAAGTTCAAACCAGCCCTAGGAATCCTCCAAAGAGAAAATGTTATAATGGCCTGTAGAGTGGTAATGAGAAGGCAGCTAAGAACCTCTAATGGATGAAGTCATTATTTCCAAAAGCTGATTTATTCACACTATAGATCCTGCTTTGATTAGAACTTGCTCAGATTCTACCATATTTGAGCAATAAAATCACCAGAAGCACAAGTGATGAATACCCTGAGCACATTTATAATTAGAAGATAATTATTAATGCATTCCCAGTCAAATGCTCTGACCCAGAATTTCTGTGGGATGAGGGCAGAATGTGAATGTGAACTGTGAAAACAGGCTCAAAGGTTAGCGGTGACAGACATCGGCAGATACGTTTCATAAATCATTCTGGTGAGACAGAAAAACTCGACAAGGAGGATGCATCACTGTGGCTAAGAAGTGTGACACAGTGTCAAGGTAGTTCACATTGCTGCCTCCCAGCTCCAGTGAGAAAGGTTCAACCTGGTACTGCGGTGAGGAGTTTTATGTTCTTCCTGCGGTCTCATGGGATTCCTCCAAGATATTTTTCCAGTGCTGGTGCGTATAGAAAATAAAGAGGATAAATCAGATTAGTGTGTGACTGAGCTGGTGCAGAGGACTGGGGCATTAGATTCTCTGAGCTACATGGGACGTGAACAAGTTGGATAATTTTGACCTTGCATGGAAAGTTGAGAGAGCTATTGTGGAGATTTAAACTAACTGGATAAGAGAATGGGTTGCACCGTGGGGTTCAGTAGGGGTGAGAAAGAATCAAACGGTGAGGATACACTAAGTGAACCAAAACAGGCAGAGCGTACAAAGACCACGAGTAGACCTCCAAACTGTCAGCAAGAGGCAGAGGCAGTGTGAAGGCAAATCACAGAGAAGTGTAAAAACAAAATCATCCAACTTGGCAAATATGAACCGGATTTCCTCACTGAGGAAGGGTTGGAGGGCGTGGAATTTCTACAACGTGCCCAGAACAGATTTTTAAATCATTATGTAGATTGCCTGACTGGAGAAGTGGACCTCGACTTTGAGAATAAAGCCAGGCAAATGGAGAGAGTGTTCATGAAAAAGCATTTTTGAGACACTGGCCACAACTCTTAACAGAGGTCGTTTGACCGGAAATGAAGCAACTGAATTTGATAAGTAAATTTCAAAGCTGCAAGTCTGGATCTGATAACAGAAGGTAGTGAGCAGCTACTTCCAGGTAAGATATCAAGAGCAATTTGGAAGTGTCAACGTGCTCCTGCAGCCATGAAAGGCAAGGTCAATGTCTAAGGAACACTGGGTATCAGTGAACTGAGGAACAGGGTGAAGGAAATAAACAGAAGTAAATGGTCGTCATGAAGAACAGGCTTAACAAACAGAGAGGGCACAACATAGCACTGGAAAACTAGTGCCAAAAGTTCTAAGGGAGAGGAGTAATCCCCGCTTGAAAAGGTAGAGAGTTAACAAACAGGTACTGGGGGAGCTCAGCAAGTCCAGCAGCATAAAGTCATCGAACACTACAGCACAGCAAAAGGCCCTTCAGACCATCAAGTTTGTGCTGAACCATTTAAACTGCCTAGTCCCATCGACCTGCACCGGGACCATAGCCTTCATTCCCCTTCCATCCATATACCTACCTAAACATCTCTTAAACTCTTGAATGCACAGCGACCAAACTTTCTTGACCAATCCCCAGCGTGGGATCTTGGCAAAGACTTTGCTAAAGTCCATGTAGACATCATCCACAGCCTTGCCTTCATCATTTCCTGGTAACTTCCTCAAAGAGCTCTATAAGATCGTTTAGACATGACTTACAATGCACAAAGCCATGTTGACTGCCCTTAATCCAAATACTTAGATATCCGGTCTATTAGAATACCTTCCGATAATTTTCCTACTCTTGATGTCAGTCTTACTGGCCTATAATTTTCTGGCTTATTCTTAGGACCTTTTCTGAACAGCAGAAAAACATTCTGCTCCAGTCCCCCGGTACCTCACCCATGGCTAAGGATGATTTAAGTATCTTTGTTAGGGCCCCTGCACTAGCCTCCCACAGGGTGCAAGTGAACATCTTGTCAGGCCCTGGAGATTTGTCCACCCTAATTTGCCTCAAGGCAGTAAACACCTCCTCCTCTGTAATCTGTACAGGGTCCAAGATCTTGTTGCTGTATTGCCACATATCTATAAACTCTGTCAGTTTACCAATAAATACTGATGCAAAAAATCCATTTAATTAATCTCCCACATCTCTTTTGGCTCAGTTTATAGATCTTCCGGAGGACCAAATTTGTCCGTTTCTATCCTTATGCTCCTAATATATCTGTAGAAGACCTTAAAATTCTCCTTCATCTTGTCTGCTAAGAGCAACCTCATTCTTTCTTTAGCCCTCCTGATCCCTTCTTCGGGGTTATCTTCCATTTCCTATGTCTCACTAGTGCCTCATTTGTTCCTGCCTGCCTATACTTGCCATGCACCTCCTCCTTTTTCTTAACCAGGCCCTCACTATCTCTCAAAAACCGAAGTTGCTTAAAACCTGTTATTCTTGCCTTTTATTCTGACAGGAACATACAAACTCCATACTCTCAAATGTTCACTTTTGAAGGCCTCCCAGTTACCAAATACACCTTGCCAGAAAACAACCTGCTCCAGTTCACTCTTGCCAGATACTTTCTGGTACCATAAAAACTGGCCTTTCTCCAACTCAGAATCTCAACCCAAGAACCAGACCTACTGTATCCGTTTCCATAATTACCTTGAAACTAACGGCATTGTGGTCACTAGATGCAAAGTGTTCCCCTGCACAAACTTCTGCGCCCTGCCCTGTCTCATTCCCTAATAGGAGATCTAGTATCGCAAACTCCCTACTTGGGACTTCTATGTCCTGATTAAAGAAATGCTCCTGAACATGTTTGACAAACTCTTTCCCAACCAGTCCTTTTACAGTATGGGAGTCCCAGTCAATATGTGGAAAATTATAATCACCTTCTAGCATAAGCTTATGTTTCCATATAACCACATAACAATTACAGCACAGAAAAAGGCCATCTCGCCCCTTCTAGTCCGTGCTGAACTCTTACTCTCACCTAGTCCCACCGACCTGCACTCAGCCCATAACCCTCCATTCCTTTTCTGTCCATATACCTATCCAATTTTTTTTTTTAATGACAAAATCGAACCTGCCTCTACCACTTCTACCGGAAGCTCATTCCACACAGCTACCAATCTCTGAGTAAAGAAGTTCCCCCTCGTGTTACCCTTAAACTTTTGTCCCTTAACTCTCAACCCATGTCCTCTTGTTTGAATCTTCCCTACTCTCAATGGAAAAAGCCTATCCACGTCAACTCTATCTATCCCCCTCATAATTTTAAGTACCTCTATCAAGTCCCTCCTCAACCTTCTACGCTCCAAAGAATAAAGACCTAAATTGTTCAACCTTTCTCTGTAACTTAGGTGCTGAAACCCAGGTAACATTCTAGTAAATCTCCTCTGTACTCTCTCTATTTTGTTGACATCTTGCAACAGTCTGCGATTTCTCTACAAATTTTCTCCTCTAAATTCCACAGACAGCTGTGTGGTTTATAATATAATCCCATTAACGTAGTCATACCTTTTTTATTCCTGAGTTCTACCCATAGCATCTGAAAACTAGACAAGCTGTCCTGCCTGAGCAGTGCAGTGACATTTTCCTTGACTAGTAATGTCATCTCTCCCCCACTACTGTGTCTAAAACAACAGAATCTGGAACACTGAGCTGCCAGTACTGCCCCTCATCAAAGGTTACAATGTCATAATTTCACATGCCAATCTATACTCTAAGCTCATCGCCCTTTCCTACGATACTTCTTGCATTGAAATACACACAAATCAGAACATTAATTCAGAAAATCAACATTTTGATTTCTGACTTTGTATGGAGGCTTAACAACATCTTTCTCCACAACCACTCCCCTAACTGTTCTGGTGCTCTGGTTCCCAGCCCGCACCCCCCCCCCCCCTCCACAACTCCAGTTTGCCCCAGCAAATCTTCTCGTTTGGTTATTAGACCCCTCCAGTTCAGGTGCAAACCGCCACTTGTGTTCTGGTCGCATCTTCCCTGGAAGGCAGCCCAATGATCCTAAAATCTGAAGCTCTCCCTCCTACACCATCTCCTTAGCCATATATTAAACTGTACGATTTTCTTATTTCTGGCCTCACAAGCACGTGGCACGGGTAGCAGTCCTGAAAATACAACTCTGGTAGTCCTGTCCTTTAATTTAGCACCTAACTCCCTAAACCCACTTTGCAGGAGCTCGTCACCCCTCCTACCCGTGTCACTGACTGATGTGGACCACCACTGCTCATCCTCCCACATAAGAGTTCTGCGGTCTCAATCCAAGGTGCCCATGATCCTTGCACCCGGGAGGCAACAGACCATCAGGAATCTTGTTTGCATACACAGAACCTCCTTTCTGTTTCCCTAACCAACGAATCCCCTATTACCACAGCTTGCCTCTTCTTCCCTCCTTACCTTCAGCCAGCCTCAGTGCTCGAGACCTGACTGCTGTTGCTTTCTTCTGCTACTTGAGTGGGATGACAAGAGTTAAGTAGAACTGTGAATGCTTTGCAGCATTGTCAGAATTAGTTAAGCCTGCTTGGGGAGGTGGGGATAAAAAATATTGCATGTGATGTTTAAAAATTGCGACAGCTGTCCTATACAATTTTAATGTTATTTAACTTGTAGTACTGTTCAATACTTAACTAAAACAGTAGGGACTGAGTTTTCACTTATCAGCCTGCTTACAGTTTCATTGTGAAATTAGTTTTATATGCATTTGGCTCATGTGACCCATTCTTTTTGTTTTGAACAGCATTGTTTACTAGTTAGAAAATGCTATTCTAATTGTATGGCTTTTTTCAGATTTTCTCAGTTCACGTCAACAAACGTGGAGGTGGGTCAATGGACACGGTTGGGGTAAAAGAGGGGGGTGGTTTGCTAGCGGGCAGCCTGATCACTGGGCTCGAAGACGCCCTTAGCGCCAAGACAACTTTGATAACGGTCAGCTTCCGTCTCCACAGCTACCAGCACCTCAGCCTGCGCAGTTTCCTTTTAATAGCCCTTTCCTGAACTGCACTGAAAAACTTATACATTACAATTCTGCCCATTGTAACATTTCTGAACCTGTTATTCCACTGACTGTAAGCAAACAATTAGATTTCCTGTTAATACTGGAACCACCTTTTCCACAATCTGTGCTTTTAGCTGGCCTTGAGCACCTTTAAGCCATGAATCTGTTAAGGGTTGTGGACATTTTTGTGATGTCACTTATCAGCTTTTCAAATATGAAGGAGAAAATCAGTTTCTTGTAGCACAATAGCCACTGGCCATTCTGAGGGGATGGAACTTCCTTCGTAGTTGGGATGCCCCCCTGAAGGGATACAGCTTGAGGCACAGCAGACTATATACTCAACTGTCTGTGTCGTGTGAGAAGAATCGGTTCAGGCATCATTTGAAGTCTGGTGGTGAAGGTTCACTAATTCTCTGTCTGCCAAAGCATTTACTATAGTTGAGCAACTGTAGCAACTCTGAAGTCCATTTAGTCTTATAGAAATATCATGTCTGACATCCTAGTCACCCAGAGGCGTATTACCAACCACTGTATTGCACACGGCTCTGCAGGAGGTGCAAGATCATCCACAGGAAAAATCCGTAAAGAAGTTACTGGTGGACCATCACAAATCGTCCTTCTCTCTTGCTCTTTTCGTCCTCTGCCAAGGCTCCAAAGGTGCTGCCATCTTGAGTGTTATCACTCAAGGGATTTGGATTCACGGTTTTACCATGTCTTATGTAAAATGCCAGAAGCCAGCTATACCCTTGCAGAGGAACTATTTCAGTATTTCCCCATGCGACTGTCCTTACATTTGGTGAAGTTAACTCCCATCCCGCTGCACTTAAACTTCAATTCCTGAGCCTTTCCCAGACACGGAATGATGACAACCAAACGTTTGCTTGCTCAGGTATCAGAGGCTCTATAGGGGAAAAGTGGCAACAATGCAGGACAAATAATGTCTGCTGAACCCTTTTAAAGTCAAATTAGACCTTACAAAAACACTTGCATGCTGCTTCAGTACATGGATAATTTGCTTCTCTGTCCCCCAAATCCTAAAACCTCTGAACAAGACTCTTGGACTAAAGCACACTGTGTGTAAGACCATCAAGGACGGGTATAATCGAAAATAGGTGGGATGCACCAGGGCTCCCGACTGGAGTAAAAGTGGTGCCAAGCTGTATGATTTGCCAGAGACATAACCCCTGGAAAACACCACCAGTATCTGCCACTACTGGGCACTTGGAGGCCATTTGTATATCTTCAATAGTCTTTATGCAATTGCCGAAGTGTTTTAACCATGCACTTGCTATGGTATGTTTGTTTTCTCAATGGTTAGAAGCTCATCTAACTGGTAGAGGTGATACTATAATTGTTCCAGAACTTTAATTATGAGAATTTGTTTCTAGGTTTGAAGCCTCTGAGAAGATCCCAAGTGATAATGGTCCGCACTTTATGGGTAGAGTGATACAAGAGTATCGGCCTTACAGTGTTAAAGCATTACACTGGCTTTCCTTACCACCCACAATCTACAGGGGCAGCTGAAAGACAAAATGAAACTATGAACAGCTGGTTGGCTAAGTTGATGAGGAAACTGGACTAAAATGGCCAGAGGTGCTTCCGCTGGCTCTCATGGCCATGCGCTGGGCTCCAAACCGCTTAAAGAGTCCACGTGAGATAATATTGAGACATCACACGCACTTGCTCCTTCCCTCTGGTTAAACAAGTGTAAGTGAAAACGTGCTGCAGAATTGTGAGCACTAACACCAACTCTTGACAGCTTACATCAAAAGGTGTTTGAAGCCCAAGAGGATCAGAATGCCAAACCCACTGGCCAGGAAATCGGGTACTAGTGAGATCCTACCCCTGAAAGAATTTCTTTGAGCCCTGGTGTGATGGCTCATTTCAAGTACTGCTAACCCAGATCTGGGGATATGGGAAAAGTCAGCTTGGGCCCACGCATTGGACATTAAGCCAGTGGACCCACCAGACAGGGAGGCCAGCAGCCAGAAGAGCCCTGATGACAAGGACGGACCAGCGTGATTGTTGTGCGTGATACATTTTGGACTGTCTGTGCATCTGCTTACAGAGCTGTCTCAGGACAATGACACTCCTGCACTTTTTATCTGTCTCAGTAATGAATATTCCTTGTTTACTAACCAGCAGAGCATCGGGTTTGTTCTAGAGGGGTGTCCCGGGAGGGGTAGCACCTCTGGTGGTGGGCTTGTCATGCTTCACCAAGGGGTACCTCGCCCACCGTTGGTCTCCACCTGCCACCCAGCTCTCACCTGTGGCTCCAAGCAGCTGTTTGCATGCGACAGTGGCCACACCCTGGTACACTGGCTCGACAGGTGGGCTGAACCAGGTGAGGGTAGCCGGGAACCTCCAACCCCGGTGAGACAGGGATAGGACTACCCCAGTCCTGGTGGATGAGATGAACTACAAGAGCCAATGGCCAAGAAGGCAGTGCTGCAACGCCTTGTGGAGAGCGATGGGCCATGGCAAGACACAGAAGGTGCCATGGCTATCCAATGCAGCTGACAAAGTCTCCAGTAATGACAAGTTTTCATGCCACTGGATCAAGATTTTTGAAGCTGAGAGTGTGGAACTGCCCCAGTGCAACGACCTTTTCACTGTAACACTCCCCCCACCCAGGTCCCCGCCCGTGAATGTCATTGTCGGAAACAAAGGATAACCAACACACAGAGGGCGTTCTGCAGCCTATACCTCTGAATCTGCGTTTGGTTCTGTTTGATCACCAGGCTTGAGCTGTGAGACCAGCAGGAGACTGTACTGCTCATAAATGCTCCAGCCAATGTAACCAGACCTGGGTAACAATATATGCAAACTCTGTTGCCAATCTTCTTTCAAATCCTGTTCACTTCTAACCAGATTTTTGGCCTGAACCAAGGCGGTGGAGGGGTTTTATTATGCGCCATATGTGATATGCATGTACCACTCAGCACCTCCTTACATCCAGCTTTGTAGGGCTGCCAACGAAGGACAATTGCAGAGACAGAACACTTCTGAATAATGCATCCAGTTCTGGGTGACTGCCACACTTGCTCGTGAGAGCATCGATATGGACACAGTGATGGAGAAATCGTCCCAAGACACTTGGCGTCGCGTGACACCAGCCAGGCTGTTAAAGACAACACAGCTGTGGCCCCTCAGAACCAGGTGGGACTGGATTTCCCATTGGCTCAAAAGTATGATGACACAAACCAAGAACAGAGCTAAACTTATCACAGTGGAACTCTGAAGATATCCTTATTTGTGATGTTCGTTGATATGATCGCTCTCAAGTCCAGCAACATACTCAACCCCGATCAATGAGAAAACAAAAAGGCTATACCCCAGCAAAGAAACACAACGGGTCCCCAGGGAAGTGTTCAAGCTAGGCAGTGAGGAGATTCAGTCACAAATGCAAAACCTGATCACCCATCGCCTGCCACAACTGTGATCATTGCTAGAAAGATGATTAGTGGACGTGATATTTGACATAATCTCTGGTTATGACAGAGGGACTCGGAATCTCATCGTCAACAGGTCCTCCTGAAGAGCTGAAGATCTGCTCTCTAAATCACAGTGGCCATGATTTTTAATGCTAGGAAAAATGACCTTGTATCCCCATTAACACCAGTCAGTTCATTAGGTACGGAGCACAGAATTCCTGGAGTACATTCAGGAGAACCTTTTCAGGTGGAGAGGTCATTGGGAGAATCTTCACACTGTCCTGCAAAAGGATAATGATACTTTAGAAGTAAAAGTTCTAAACTGGGGTGAGGTCACTTTGCCAGATTGGGAAATCTGAGCAGTCGATTGTAATCAGTTATACAAAGGTAACTGTGTCAAAGCAACACAGGGGCTTTGAGTGAATATGTTCCTACAAGACAAAGAGTGGGACTATTGAATCATGAAAACCCAGATGACAAAACCCAGAGGACAGCACGAAGTGAGAAGGAAGGTTGTTTCAGACATAAAGACAAACAAAACTTTGGCAAAGAGAACGTGTGAAAAATTGCCAGTAAAACACACAAAAAAAAGTACATAAGGAATAAGGACAAGAACGAAAGATGAACTGTGTGGAAGCAAAGGACGTGGGAGAAGATTGTTGGTGAATAGTTTGTGACTGTCATCCCTGAAGAGGGCAGTAAAGTAAACCTTGTAATGAAGGGGCACGTGTGTGAAACTTTGGATGGAAATAATCTGGTAATGAGGAAATAATCAGGGGTTTATCATCATTGACAGCACATAAATTAACAGGAGAAATGCATCTCAGGCTGTCAGACTAAGTAATTGACAAAACTGCAGAAACTCTAAGATCAAAATTTCAATCTTTTCTACCGATGTTATCGGAGGATTCCAGGGTTGCTAATGTTGTACTGACATTTTAAAAAGGACGGAAGGGGTTCAACAACATCAGCCTCGTTACTGAAGACCAGTTAGTTTAATTCACTGTCCACTTGATTAACTTACTAACATCTCCCCGTACAGAAAGGGCTGGAAAGCAGGGATACGATTTCCAACTCTGTCTACATGAATAAATGGACCCCGGTGGAAGGGGGGAGGTGGGCTGTGAGTGAGGAGCTCCCAGCACAGAGGGATGGGATTTATGGTGATCTCCAGGCTATGATGCTCGATGATTTGGCTCGGATAAGAGAGCACTCGAGGAGAGGGCTGAGGGCCAGGTTTATAGTTTCCACAGATCTGGCTTTTTGCGGTTGAGTTCACTCACCTTCTTCAGGATGATGTCGATATATCCAGCAATCAGCTGTGAGATTTGCTCCCCCTCAGTTGTCTGAACAGAGTAGTAACTTTCTTGGTACTCTCCAAAATCCTACAGTTGAACAGAGAGTAGAGTGAACTCTTAACACCCAGTGTCACGTACATCAGCATCTGTAGAGTGTGACGCTACATTGGTTGGGGTTGGAGAGGGCCTCACCAATATTAAATGGTGGAGAGCACATCAGCCTACTGCTCTCCAGGCATTCAGTCTGGGCATGAGCAGTAAATCCCCAAGTCATGATTAAACCTCTCTCTACCCCCACCATCTCACACTACCTCCGAGATCAAACACAACATGAAAACTTGACCAAAATCCTTTCTTCAAAAGGCAGGTGTGTTGAACCACGTAGAGGATGTACTCACTTGGTGCCCAACCGGTGGTACGGTGGCAGCTGGAAAAACAAACTGTTGAAGGAACTGAGTGGATCGGGCAGCAAATGGAGAGAGAGACACTTGGGTTTGTGACCTGTACCAGGACTGAGAGTGTTCAGGAAAGATCACCAGTGCATATGAGTGTGAGAGAGGGATGAGTTAGGTGCCAGAGGTGAGAGATGGAATCACAGAGGAAGGAGGATAGGAAGGGCAAAGGAATGCAGGTGGAACGGTGCTGTAGGCGAATTATTACCTACCAGCCCTGTCTCACCCCTCTCTCTCACCTTTTTATTCTGGCCATCTCCCTTCTTCACTCTCAGAGACACAGCAGGGTCCAGACCTGAATTGTTGGCCATTTTTTTCCATCCACAGATGCTGCCTGATCCACTGGTTCCTCCTGCAGTTTGTTGTTTTTTTTATTGCTCCAGATTCCTGCCCCTGCAGTCTCATTTACCACCTTGGCCGGGCTGACGTCCAGCTGTGCACCATCGTCAGCTCAACGGGAGGCTCAGCCATTGGGGGAAGGGAGGAAGCACATCACTAACACGGACAAGCAGACTACAGACTTTTAACAGGATAAAGCGTCATTTGGAGAACCCCAGGGGACACAGGGTACAGCAGTAACACCCCAACAGCAGCAAGGCAGCTCAGAGGAAAGGGCAGACACCAAACGCTGGCAACACTCCAAACCACCGAAACTGACCAGTCCCCCTCACGCTGCGCTGGGCCGGTGACCAGCTCTTCCTCAGCAACGTCTGAACAAGTCAAAGACGGCTGCATCTCCACACTACAGCAGACAGGGAGACCTTACAATGGGCAGGCAGAACTGCCCGACACATCACCGGCATCAGCCTACCCGCCATGAAGGGCAAATATACAGGAAGGTGCCAGGAAAAGGCCAGCAAGATCTTGAGGGATCCCATCCACCCTGCTCATGGACTGTTTGTCCCACTCCCACCAAGGCCACCAGACTCAAAAAACAGTTGCTTTCCCCAAACAGTAAAGCTGATCAACACCTCCAACCCACTAACACATCCCACCAAACCACCCCACCACGTCCCCCCATCACCATTACTTTATTCCCTTGCAGCCTTATGTACAGACACTCCCGCACCTAGTATAATTTTATGTACGTATAATCAATTCATGTATACAAGCTATCTAATGTATTATATTTACTGTGTTTTTCTAATTATTGTGCTCTTTATCTCACTCTGCTGCAGTGGATTTAGGAGTGACAATAATGTCCTTCTCCTTGACAGCTGTGTACTAGAAATGACACCTTGACTCTCAAAACCGGAGAGACTACCTGTCAACAGGCAATGCCCTACCAGAGTAAAGCTCTTTGGAGAAGCAGCCCAACGCTTGACAGTAGTCAGAGGCCACTCCTGCATCACTTCCTTGGTCTTTTCATCCACTCGCATCACGGAATCTTTGGTGACGCCCAGTAGTCGAGGCACCAATTTGTTTTTCCCCTTCATCTTCTCCTGAAGAACAGAACATAGGTACTTGTAAAAACTGGTCAATTAAGTACACTGCAAATTTGAATTAAATTGACTTCATTTCTTACAGCCTTTACATATGTGAGCAGTAAAAATCTTTTATGTCTCCCTCTAAATGTGCAATTTATAGTAATTGTCATAAGTAGTATGTACAACAGGACAATCAATATAACATAGAAATCGATACAATTATATCAGCATGAATTAATCAGTCTGGAAGAAGCTGGAACAGTTTGTGGTTGGGGTGACTCGGGCTCCTTTGGGCCCTTTTTACGCAACAGTCTCTGTAAATGTCCTGAATCATGGGAAGTTCACATCTACAGATGTGCTGGGCTGTCTGCAACATTTCCCTGCAGAATCCTGCGATTGAGGGAAGTACAGTTCCCATACCAGGCAGTGATGCAGCCAGTCAGGATGCTCTCAATTGTGCCCTGTAGAAAGTCCTTAGGATTTGGGGGCTCATGCCAAACTTCTTCAAGCATCTGAGGTGAAAGAGGTGCTGTTGTGCTTTTTCACCACACAGCCGGTATGTACAGCCCACGTGAGATCCTCACTGATGTGTATACTGAGGACTTAAAGCTGTTTACCTCTCAACCCCAGATCCATTGATGTCAATAGGGGTCAGCCCGTCTCCATTCCTCCTGTAGTGCACAACAGCTCCTTTGTTTTTGCGACGTTGTGGGAGAGGTTGTTTTCTTAACACCACTGTGTCAGGGTGATGACTTCTTCTCTGCAGGCTGCCTCATTATTATTGAGATAAGGTCAACCAATGTATTATCGTCAGCAAGTTTAATTAGCAGATTGGAGCTGTGGGTGGTGACACAGTCATCGGTATACAGAGAGTAAAGGAGGGGCCTTAGAACATAGGGCCCTGAGGGACTCCTGTGTTGAAGGTCAGAGGGCAGAGGTGAGGGAGCCCACTCTTACCACCTGCCAGTGATCTGACAAGTACAGGATCCAGCTGCACAAGGCAGGCTGAAGGCCGAGGTCTCTGCCTTCTTGTCAACTTGCTTCTTGTCAAGTTCTTGTCAAGCATTTGTTATGTTTTGAAACTCCAGAAACTAATCAAAAGGAAGATATGGGAGCCGGGAGATGTGTGTATACTTAGTTTCTCTTTAGTGAAGTGCATACGTTTGGCAAGGTGGCATAATATCGTATGCCATTTACATACTTTTACATATAACCTACAATGGATTGTGTAAACAAAGGAAGAATGCTTAATCAAACAACATTGGTGATTGAGGGCAGACCAGCGAGAGATGCAAAGCCTCCACATCTAGATGTTGTGGGTTCCAGATCAGGAGAGGTCCTCTGGCACTATGAAGAGCCTCTCCTCTGGATGGTTGATGTAGAAGGAGGAGATGAGGCTATCTGGAGCTGTGGGCAGACATGTTTCCAACCTGGAGTGACTGAAAGCCATGTAAATACATGTAAACAGGAGAAATTCCTACCTTCACCAAAAAGAACGACACCCCGTAGGTTCTCAGTGAGCGGGCCAGCTTAACGTATTTCACTTTTGCTTCAATTTCAGTCATTTCCCCGCAGTTTTTGTGTTCCTGAGAAGCAAAATTATAAAATTTAATCTCCTTGTTCACTGAATGAACCAACAAACACCAGCTGCTTATGAACAGATGTAAATTTGTGGCCTCTTCAGGAATCTGCCGCATGTTGCTTTCCACTCATGTAGAAAGGCAGAACATGATGGGAGAGAGACTGGAACGGCGGTGCTCCAGGGAGAGAGGCTGGAACGGTGGTGCTCCAGGGAGAGAGGCTGGAACGGTGATGCTCCAGGGAGAGAGGCTGGAACGGTGATGCTCCAGGGAGAGAGGCTGGAACGGTAGTGCTCCAGGGAGAGAGGCTGGAACGTTGATGCTCCAGGGAGAGAGGCTGGAATGGTGGTGCTCCAGGGAGAGAGGCTGGAACGGTGGTGCTCCAGGGAGAGAGACTGGAACGGTGGTGCTCCAGGGAGAGAGGCTGGAACGGTGATGCTCCAGGGAGAGAGGCTGGAACGGTGATGCTCCAGGGAGAGAGGCTGGAACGGTGGTGCTCCAGGGAGAGAGGCTGGAACGTTGATGCTCCAGGGAGAGAGGCTGGAATGGTGGTGCATGATGGGAGAGAGGCTGGAACGGTGGTGCTCCAGGGAGAGAGGCTGGAACGGTGGTGCTTCAGGGAGAGAGGCTGGAAGTGGTGGTGCTCCAGGAAGTGTAGTTGTTTCACAACCCCAGTGCCATGGGTCCAATCTGCTTTCAGAGAGTTCATGATCTCCCCAATTCTTCCCCTCTGCTGTCAGATTTCTACGCAGCCCATGAACTCAGGAACACTGCCTCACTATTCCTCTTTTTCACTATCTATTGACTTTATTTCTTATTGTATCTCACGGGTAAAGCCATCTCCACCTTGAGCGCTCCATCTACATGGAACACTGTCACAGGAAAGCAGCATCCATCATCTCGGACCCCCACCACTCAGGATATGCTCTCTTCTGACTGCTTCTATCAGGAAGAAGGTAGAGGAGCCTCAGGACTCACACCACCAGGTTCAGGAACAATTATTGCCCCTCAACCATCAGGCTTTTGCATCAGCACTTGACCCATCACTGACCTGTTTCCACAACCTATGGACTTACTTTCAAGGACACTTCATCTCATGTTTGTGATATTTATTGCTTGCTTGATTAATAACTAATTAATTCTTTTTTCTTTCTTTTCTATTTGCAGTTTTCTGTCTATTGCACTCTGGTTGTCTGCCCTGTTGGGTGCAGACTTTCATTCACTATTATGGTTATCGGATTTATTGAGTATGCCCACGAGAAAACGAATCTCAGGGCTCCATATAATGACATAAGTGTACTTTGAACTTTATTGTAATTGTTTTTATGTTCTGCAATGTACTGCTGGCACAAAGCAATAAACCACAACATATGTCACCGTGCCCGGGAATGGCACAGCCCAGGGAGTTGCAGAGATCCGAATGGCTGTGGGAAATATGGGGAATGGGATTAGGGCGCTCAACAGGGGCCCTCAACGTACAACAGACAACACGTAGGGATTTTGGAAGATCTCTACCTAAAATAGCGAAGCTGTGGAACCCTAAACCACATAGAGGAGGCTCCAAACCCTTCGGCACAGCACAGAAAAATGCAGAATAAGGAGAAGCACAAAATGTAAACTAAGGAGTGGCAGAGAACTGTGTGGAATACAAACAGGAGCTGAGAGGCCATTCTCTTTTGATCACGTCACACAACGATAAGGTCTGCATTCTCTTTTCTGGTTCCCATGCATGGCCCGCCCCTCTCACATATTCCACAGTGGGGTGCTGCCCTTCTCGACTTTACAACTCTCGAAGCTGAATGCCCGAGTACGGAAGGCAAAGAGCTCCATTCATAAAGCAGAATCCGTCGTGGGGATGGGGAGGGGAGTTGAAACGTCTGGCAACTGGGAGTTCCAGATGGCCACAGCAGAGGTACTCCAGACCCAGATACCCTCACCGACGTTGGGAGCAGTAAATGCAATCGTTTACACCGGGGGTCGGCATGTGAAGGGCCATTTAGAGCTCCGGATGGTGGTGGGGAAGGAGGTGGAGGGCCAGGTGTTACATCTCATATGGCTACACGGGTTCAGAGTCTGGGGATGGAGGGGGATCAATGGCGGAGGGAGGAGTGGCCCAGGCAGTCACAGAGAATGATTCCCTCAGCAAGTAGTAAGAAGGGAAAATGTGGCTTCTAGTGGAATCACTTGACTGAATGGGTGAAAGATGAGGACCAAGGGAACCCTATCCCCGTTGTGTCTGGGGAAACGGTGGGGTGGCGTGAGGGATGAAGTGTGGGAGATAGAGGACATGCAGTTCAAGGTTCCATCATAAACAGTGGGGGGGGGGATATCCCCTTTTCTGAAAAAGGAAGGACACCTCAAATCCTTGGAAATGGAACCAGTGCATCCAAGACAGAGGAACTGAGCAAAAAAAGAAAAAGAGGAAGTGCTGGGCCTCAGTGGAGAGACAGCAGCCAGAAGTGGTCTTGGACTGAATAAAGGGAGCACGTCTAAAGGCTGTGGTGGACTGGCGGCTGATACGATCAGCAAGGGAAGACCATCAGGACTCTATGTGACTGCAGATGTTCCAATCAGCCCACAGACGCAGATGCTGGGAAGTGGAGAACAGGCAGCAGGACATGATGGTGGGTACAGGACACACACAGTGGCTGGGGGAGGTGACTGCTGTCCAAGACTCAGTTCCACTTTGTGACCAGCAAGCTGGAACAGATCGGACCAAGTACTTCCTGAAAACTTATTTTCAGTGAATATGAAGCAGCTTCTATACCTGAAATATCCTTTTCTCTGCATTTCTCTGCTTGATGTATTCCTTGGGCAGAAACTCCTTCAGACTGGAAGACAGTGAGTGGATGTGTTAGAGTCAGCAGCCAGTGCCAGTCAATTTCAGCAGTTCCCATCACACCCACAAACCCTTCCCCTACCAAGGTCACAACTGTAATACTCCTACAAGTGTTTAACCTGAATCCACACTCACTCCCACAGCCCTCCTACCCACTTCCAGCCCTGTAACCAAACCCAAGCCCTCATCGTGGATTGGTATAGCAATTCGAATGAACAGGTACACAAGAAGCTGCTGAGAGTAGTGAATTCTGCCCAACACATCATGGGCACATCCCTCTCCATCACTGGTAACACCTACAGGAAATACTGCCTTAAAAAGCCAATGTCCAGCACCAGGTTCAAGAACAGCTATATCCCTTCAACCATTCGGTTCTTGAACCGACCTGCACAACTCCACTCACTACTTCAGCGTAGTAACACTCTGGCCATTTTGATCACTTTCTGCTAAAGTGCACAGATTTTATCCAAATTGTTATAAAGTGATTTACATTTTATATTTAGGCTTTTTGATGGATGCTGTGTTCCTGTGCACACATGTACTTTGTCTGTGATCCTGAAACCCACTTCATCAGATTGGCCCATTCTGCAGCCCCAACCAGCACCTTCCAACTTACATTCTGCATGGAGGCCGGTGACCAGTGGGGTGCCTCAGGGATCTGTTCTGGGACGCCTACTCTTTGTGATTTTTATAAATGACCTGGATGAGGAAGTGGAGGGATGGGTTAGTAAGTTTGCTGATGACACAAAGGTTGGGGGTGTTGTGGATAGTGTGGAGGGCTGTCAGAGGTTACAGGGGACATTGATAGGATGCAAGACTGGGCTGAGAAGTGGCAGATGGAGTTCAACCCTGATAAGTGTGAAGTGGTTCATTTTGGTAGCTCAAATATGATGGCAGAATATAGTATTAATGGTAAGACTCTTGGCAGTGTGGAGGATCAGAGGGATCTTGGGGTCTGAGTCCATAGAACACTCAAAGCTGCTGTGCAGGTTGACTCTGTGGTTAAGAAGGCATATGGTGTATTGGCCTTCATCAATGGTGGGATTGAGTTTGAGAGCCGAGAGGTAATGTTACAGCTATATAGGACCCTGGTCCGACCCCACTTGGAGTACTGTGTTCAGTTCTGGTCGCCTCACTACAGGAAGGATGTGGAAACCATAGAAAGAGTGCAGAAGAGATTTACAAGGATGTTGCCTGGATTGGGGAGCATGCCTTATGAGAATAGGTTGAGTGAACTCGGCCTTTTCTCCTTGGAGTGACGGAGGGTGAGAGGTGACCTGATAGAGGTGTATAAGATGATGAGAGGCATTGATTGTGTGGATAGTCAGAGGCTTTTTTCCAAGTCTGAAATGGCTAGCACGAGAGGGTACAGTTTTAAGATGCTTGGAAATAGGTACAGAGAGGGGTTAGTTTTTTTTCTTTACACAGAGGGTAGTGAGTGTGTGGAATGGGCTGCTGGCAATGGTGTGGAAGAGGATATGATAGAGTGTTTTAAGAGACTCCTGGATAGGTACATGGGGCTTAGAAAAATAGAGGGTTATGGATAACCCTAGGTAATTTCTAAAATAAGTACATGTTCGGCACAGCATTGTGGGCCGAAGGGCCTGTATTGTGCTGTAGGTTTTCTGTTTCTCAACTTGCAGAGACCTGGCTGCATGACGGCCAGTGGCATATCAACGCTCCTAAGTTTTGTTGCTTCTGATGTAATGGGTTTAAAGTGGTGGAGGAGAGACCGAAAGAGTACACACTGGAGGGCCCATTCACTGAGGCAATTTGGCTAGAGCTCAGAAACAAGGAGCTTACAATTGGACTGCTGGGATTAATAAACAGGCCTCCAATTGCCACAGAGAGGCGCAGTAGCAGAAATGGAGACAGATTATAGAAGGATGCAGAAACAAAAGGATTGGCACACTGAGGGGACTTCAGTATTTGTTGGAACATACAAAAGGCTTAGATGGGATGAGAATCCTTCCCTGCAGCCTGTGGCTGGCATCAGAGCAAGCAGCTGAGATACTATAGGAGCACTTTGTGTCGATATTTACCCTGAAGGAGGATTGTGAGGACACCGAAAACAAGGTGGGACCCGCCAATGTACCAGGACATTTTGTGACTGAGGAGGGGGAATTTTGGGATTAAGGTGGTTTACATGCCAGGATATTGAAAGAAGCAAGTGAGGATATTGTTGGGGCTTTGACAAGGACCTTTGTTTCCTCACTAGCAACAGATTAGATCCCAGAGGACTGGAGAGTGGCAAATGTTGTGCCTTTCTTCGAGAATAATCCAGGTAATTATTTGCCAGTGAGCCTCATATCAGAAGTAGGGAAGCTACTGGAGTCGATATGGAGGGAGCAGATTTATCCACATTTGGTTGGGCGTGGTCTGCTTATGGCTTTATGCAGGGCAGGTCATGCCTTATAAACTTGACTCAGTCTTTGAGGAGGTGAGAAGGGAGCCTATTGAGGATAAAGCAGTTCAGTAAGGCATTTGATAAGAGATCTAGGCTGAATTGCAAATCTGGATTCAGGACTGACCTGCCCAGAGAAGACAGAGAATACTGATGGAAGGCTGTCATTGCCTGCTGGTGTTCTGCAAATATTCATACAGAGACTTCCAATGTTTGTGATGCATAGCAAAGATTTGGATGAAAATGTAGATAAGTGAATCAGCAAGCTGGCAGATAACACTAGCAGGGTTATGGGCCGTGTAAAGAACTAGCAAAGAATACAGCAGGACATGGCTCAGTTACAGATAAGGGCAGATGGAGTTTATTCCTGTCAAGTGAGGGTGCTGCACTTCAGGACGTCAAATGAAAGAAGAACATATTAATGATGGACCGTTTAAATCATTGAGGTGCAGGAGGAACTTGGGGTCCAGATCAATAGTTTATTGGTAGAGGTGTTGAATAAGGACATCGTGATGCAGTTATATGAAACATTAGACAGGCAGTACAGAGAGCATTATGTGTCTTTCTGGTCACCCCATGTAGGAAGGACTGTGGAAAGGGGGCAGAAGAGATTTATAGGATGCTACATGGATTACAGGGCATGAGTCATAGGGAAAGGTTGGAAAACCTGGGATGTTCTCCCCAGCAACAAGAGAGGATTTTTAAATTATGAGAGGCACAGAAGGATAGAGTCTTTGTTCCCCAAAGCAGGGGAAATCCCCCCACTCCTGGGGCTGGTGGGAGTTTCTAAGGGGTTGATAAAGATACAAGAAATGGTGGAGGGGGGCTCTTGTAGCAAGGGGGCAGCTAAGGAATTACAGGCTTAATTAAAGAAATTAACTACTTAAGAAATTAGGAAATGAAATGGTCAGATCTTCTCTCAATTCAAATTCCGGACTGGGTAATAAAACCATTCCCAAACACTTGTAAGGAGGAATTAACAAGAAGCATTCAGGAAGAACTGATCTCGCTACAAAATGACTTTGAGCTGAAGCCAAGTTTCAAAAAAGCACGAGGAGCTTGGCTGCGGAAAGAAATCTCTGAACGCTAACTTGCACTATGGAAAAAGGTCAAGCTGTTCTTTATTGCCTTTGCAACATCATATTCAATGGAATGCGGTTTCAGAATAGTCGACCAACTCTTTTTAGAACAAAAAAAAACAGACTGCGAATGACAGAATGCGGGGTTCTGAGACTCCTGAGTGACATTCAGCCTGATGTGGGGAAGCTGCAAACACTGCACCAAACCCATCTCTCTCATTGAGGGGAAAAGCAAAGAAGTCGTGAATAGTTGGACTACTAATGTACACTCCAAAATTGTCAATGAAAACTGATTTTACTGTATTTAAATAAAGAAATAGTAATATTTGTACCTTAAAATAGACTTGAATAGTTTTTGCAATTATTTGTCACGACTTTGAACTTGCAGTTCCTATTTTCCTTCACTGTGCATTGTAAATCAAAACTCCTTATAGTTTTTATGTTACGGCTGGAAAGGGAAAGGTGCTGCGGTTTGGAAGCCAAGGGGGTGGTAACCCAAAAAGTTTGGGAACCCACTGGCACAGACAAGAGTCTGTTCCCCAGTGTAGAACTGTCAAACACCAGAGAACATGCTTCACAGGTTCGAGAGAAGTTTCAAGACAAAGAGAGATGCATGTTTGTTGAGGTGCCTGTGATGGGCGTAGCAGTGGAAAGCAGGCAGTGTGGTGGAGTTTCAGATGGACACATGAATACGATAGGGAATGGAGGGATATTGATGACACACAGGAGGACATTTTGTATAAACTGGCATCAAGGTTGGCACAGCATTGTGGGCTGAATGGCCTGCCAGTGCTTATTTATTTTATTTAGCGCAATAGTGCGAAGTGGGCCCTTTCAGCCTTCCGAGCCACGTTGCCCTAGCAACCCCACAACCCCGACGAACCCGAACCTAATCACGGGACAATTTTAAATGACCAAGCCTGCCCAGTATGCCTTTGGACTGTGGGAGTAAACTAGAGCACTGGGGCAAACCCACATATTTTATGGGGAGGACACACAGACACTCCTTACAGAGCAACGCCGGAATTGAATCCCAAACTCCGGAACGCCCCAAGTTGTAACAGCAAACGGCTACACGACCATGGCGCCTGTGCTGTTCTGTGTTCTATTGTCTTCCTGTCACATACCGAGCTTCCATCCTCCACAACCAAGCCCCATAGTCGAAGACCCCCACCCCGACTCTCCATCCTACGACTAACCAGCCCCTCCCTGCCGTCTGCTCATCAGCATGGGCCTAAGTGACAACACAGAACCGCCACCAATCACAGACTTTCCCTCACTCCCCACCCCAGACACATCAATACCACAGCAGACGTACTCCAGAAATCCAGCCTTGTGCTTGTGCTCGACGTGGGTCCCAAACTGGATGTGGGCCTGAATGCCACCAAACTCACAGGCTTTCTCAAAGGAAACTGGGTGTGACCCGTTCAGAATATCATCCCGTGCCTGTGAAAAAGAAAAATGCATGTCCAGTCAGCCACGGCTATAAACTCATCCCAGTCCACTTCATGGTAAGGGAAACTGGCTCCAGAGGGGCAGGGAGAGGGGACAGCAATGGTGACACTGAAACTCACCACAGGTCAGAGATTACCAACCGATTCCATCTCCTTTTCATGGGGACCACCATGGTGAGTTCATTATCTTTGGCAGCTGCCTCACAACGTAGGTGGGCAGCAAAGAGTCTCCAACTGCTCCCACATCTGCCTAAAGCTCTGACAGCCAATAGCTGTCAAGCAGTCCACACTCAAGCCTTTCAGATGTTGATGTGGAATGTCGGAGCTCCTGTCACCCTCCAGCACCAGCAGCACCCGCCACTGCGCACAGTTACCCTTCGGGGTATCAGCATTCAGACCGGCTATGAGGTCCACTTCTCTGGGTTGAGCTTTGAGCTCGGCCTGGGCAGAGTCCCAGCTCTCATTCCACCTCTCCTGGAGGAGTGAGAGAAAATCCAATTGATCATCTCCACAACCTTGATAGTTCTGGTCTTCACCGAGAAATTAAAACCCCAAGAGGCCCTGGGGCTAGAAACTGCATCCAGCCCAAAATGCAATATGACCGTGTCATGGCGAACACATGGCCAGGACACATCTGTGTGGCAGAGGCTGCACTGGGACTGTGAACACAGATAGCTTCAGACAAACTAAACACAATCCTGAATGGGCTTTCCGACTTGCTCTGGTGTCCTTTACCTGAACGTAGAGCAGGTTAAGCTGCACCCTTTACCTGAACGTAGAGCAGGTTAAGCTGCACCCTTTACCTGAACGTAGAGCAGGTTAAGCTGCACCCTTTACCTGAACGTAGAGCAGGTTAAGCTGCACCCTTTACCTGAACGTAGAGCAGGTTAAGCTGCACCCTTTACCTGAACGTAGAGCAGGTTAAGCTGCACCCTTTACCTGAACGTAGAGCAGGTTAAGCTGCACCCTTTACCTGAACGTAGAGCAGGTTAAGCTGCACCCTTTACCTGAACGTAGAGCAGGTTAAGCTGCACCCTTTACCTGAACGTAGAGCAGGTTAAGCTGCACCCTTTACCTGAACGTAGAGCAGGTTAAGCTGCACCCTTTACCTGAACGTAGAGCAGGTTAAGCTGCACCCTTTACCTGAACGTAGAGCAGGTTAAGCTGCACCCTTTACCTGAACGTAGAGCAGGTTAAGCTGCACCCTTTACCTGAACGTAGAGCAGGTTAAGCTGCACCCTTTACCTGAACGTAGAGCAGGTTAAGCTGCACCCTTTACCTGAACGTAGAGCAGGTTAAGCTGCACCCTTTACCTGAACGTAGAGCAGGTTAAGCTGCACCCTTTACCTGAACGTAGAGCAGGTTAAGCTGCACCCTTTACCTGAACGTAGAGCAGGTTAAGCTGCACCCTTTACCTGAACGTAGAGCAGGTTAAGCTGCACCCTTTACCTGAACGTAGAGCAGGTTAAGCTGCACCCTTTACCTGAACGTAGAGCAGGTTAAGCTGCACCCTTTACCTGAACGTAGAGCAGGTTAAGCTGCACCCTTTACCTGAACGTAGAGCAGGTTAAGCTGCACCCTTTACCTGAACGTAGAGCAGGTTAAGCTGCACCCTTTACCTGAACGTAGAGCAGGTTAAGCTGCACCCTTTACCTGAACGTAGAGCAGGTTAAGCTGCACCCTTTACCTGAACGTAGAGCAGGTTAAGCTGCACCCTTTACCTGAACGTAGAGCAGGTTAAGCTGCACCCTTTACCTGAACGTAGAGCAGGTTAAGCTGTACCCTTTACCTGAACGTAGAGCAGGTTAAGCTGCACCCTTTACCTGAACGTAGAGCAGGTTAAGCTGTACCCTTTACCTGAACGTAGAGCAGGTTAAGCTGCACCCTTTACCTGAACGTAGAGCAGGTTAAGCTGCACCCTTTACCTGAACGTAGAGCAGGTTAAGCTGCACCCTTTACCTGAACGTAGAGCAGGTTAAGGTGCACCCTTTACCTGAACGTAGAGCAGGTTAAGCTGCACCCTTTACCTGAACGTAGAGCAGGTTAAGCTGCACCCTTTACCTGAACGTAGAGCAGGTTAAGCTGCACCCTTTACCTGAACGTAGAGCAGGTTAAGTTGCACCCTTTACCTGAACGTAGAGCAGGTTAAGCTGCACCCTTTACCTGAACGTAGAGCAGGTTAAGCTGCACCGGGTCTCGGGAGTCCACGTTCTGATCGGAATAGAAGAACTTGCGCCTCAGCAGCAGGGTTTCATTTTCATCCACACCTTGTTCCCGGAACGTCCGACTGTGGTCCAACCAGTTCACTGCCGGAGACAGAAACATCATGAGCCACCCGCACACTTCATCCCAGCCACAACACGGACACCACTCACCACGGACGCCACTCACCACAGGCAGCACCTTCACAACTAACTCTGCACAGACACCCAAAAACCACACTGCCGACCCATTACACTGTACGACCCTTTGAATGAGTTCCAATTAGTCTCCTGTGTTACACCAACACCCTCCTTTAAGACCAGAAGATACATCAGAAGTTTCTCTGGCGTTCTGTATCATCGCTAGGCTTGTTGTTTCTGCTCTGTGCCCACAGCCCTCGATTCTGAAAAAAGTTAGGATCCATCAGTCTCAGCTCTCAGTCCTGGGGTGAAATGATTCTGAAGACTTACAACCTTTGTGAAGAAATCCGTTTTAATTTCAGCTCTGAACGGCTGATCATTTATCCTCAGGGAACAAGCCTGATTCTAAAACCTCCAAAGGGGAAGCAGCCTCTGCGAATCTGCACACATCACAGCACTCTCACTGTTTCAGGCTCCTTGACCAGTGACCTCTGGCTGCAATCGTTCCTGTGTGGTAGAGCCTGCCCTACCTCTCCATCCTTCAGCAGAGCCTGCCCTACCTCTCCATCCTTCAGCAGAGCCTGCCCTACCTCCCCATCCTTCAGCAGAGCCTGCCCTACCTCTCCATCCTTCAGCAGACCCTGCCCTACCTCTCCATCCTTCAGCAAACCCTGACCTACCTCTCCATCCTTCAGCAGACCCTGCCCTACCTCTCCATCCTTCAGCAGAGCCTGCCCTACCTCTCCATCCTTCAGCAGACCCTGCCCTACCTCTCCATCCTTCAGCAGACCCTGCCCTACCTCTCCATCCTTCAGCAGACCCTGCCCTACCTCTCCATCCTTCAGCAGAGCCTGCCCTACCTCTCCATCCTTCAGCAGAGCCTGCCCTACCTCTCCATCCTTCAGCAGACCCTGACCTACCTCTCCATCCTTCAGCAGACCCTGACCTACCTCTCCATCCTTCAGCAGACCCTGCCCTACCTCTCCATCCTTCAGCAGACCCTGCCCTACCTCTCCATCCTTCAGCAGACCCTGCCCTACCTCTCCATCCTTCAGCAGACCCTGCCCTACCTCTCCATCCTTCAGCAAACCCTGCCCTACCTCTCCATCCTTCAGCAGACCCTGCCCTACCTCCCCATCCTTCAGCAAACCCTGCCCTACCTCTCCATCCTTCAGCAGACCCTGCCCTACCTCTCCATCCTTCAGCAAACCCTGCCCTACCTCTCCATCCTTCAGCAGAGCCTGCCCTACCTCCCCATCCTTCAGCAGACCCTGCCCTACCTCTCCATCCTTCAGCAGACCCTGCCCTACCTCTCCATCCTTCAGCAGAGCCTGCCCTACCTCTCCATCCTTCAGCAGACCCTGCCCTACCTCTCCATCCTTCAGCAGACCCTGCCCTACCTCTCCATCCTTCAGCAGACCCTGCCCTACCTCTCCATCCTTCAGCAGAGCCTGCCCTACCTCTCCATCCTTCAGCAGACCCTGCCCTACCTCTCCATCCTTCAGCAGACCCTGCCCTACCTCTCCATCCTTCAGCAGAGCCTGCCCTACCTCTCCATCCTTCAGCAGACCCTGCCCTACCTCTCCATCCTTCAGCAGACCCTGCCCTACCTCTCCATCCTTCAGCAGAGCCTGCCCTACCTCTCCATCCTTCAGCAGAGCCTGCCCTACCTCTCCATCCTTCAGCAGAGCCTGCCCTACCTCCCCATCCTTCAGCAGAGCCTGCCCTACCTCTCCATCCTTCAGCAGACCCTGCCCTACCTCTCCATCCTTCAGCAAACCCTGCCCTACCTCTCCATCCTTCAGCAGAGCCTGCCCTACCTCTCCATCCTTCAGCAGACCCTGCCCTACGTCTCCATCCTTCAGCAGACCCTGCCCTACCTCTCCATCCTTCAGCAGACCCTGCCCTACCTCTCCATCCTTCAGCAGAGCCTGCCCTACCTCTCCATCCTTCAGCAGACCCTGCCCTACCTCTCCATCCTTCAGCAGAGCCTGCCCTACTTCTCCATCCTTCAGCAAACCCTGCCCTACCTCCCCATCCTTCAGCAAACCCTGCCCTACCTCTCCATCCTTCAGCAGAGCCTGCCCTACCTCTCCCCATCCTTCAGCAAACCCTGCCCTACCTCTCCATCCTTCAGCAGAGCCTGCCCTACCTCTCCATCCTTCAGCAGAGCCTGCCCTACCTCTCCATCCTTCAGCAGACCCTGCCCTACCTCTCCATCCTTCAGCAGACCCTGCCCTACCTCTCCATCCTTCAGCAAACCCTGCCCTACCTCTCCATCCTTCAGCAGACCCTGCCCTACCTCTCCATCCTTCAGCAGACCTCCTCTGCTCCAAGGAGGACTCCTCTCCACAACTGTAATCCCCATCCCATCGCCACTCTGCCACAGCATCCCTAACTTGCGATTTCCAGACTGGAAGGAGGGGCTAGCAATATTCTCTCTTCTGCCCTCTCCATTGGGCAGAAGATACAAAATCTTGAAAGGATATATTGCTTGAAACAACATAGCTTCAAATCAGAGCTTCCAATGTTTTTTATGACCAATTCCATTAAACAAGGGGTACCTGGAACCCAGTCTGTGAACCTCAGCTTTAGACAAGGACATCTGGGTTGGAGTACTCTTTCTTCTGAGTAAATACATCAGTTTATCGTTGTTGCTAATTCCCTAAGCCCCAATAACTCTGACGACAAGAAGTGCACTGACTGCCCCCATGAACCTACAGTCATCATCCGTGTGCAGCTTTGCTTTCAACTTCTCCATCTTCTTTTCATCCCGTAACAAGGTTCGATCTTTCTTCAGCGTGCCAGTCCCTTCATCTTTTTTCTCTTCAATAATGTCTTGGATCAATGAATATTCTTCATAGTTGGTGATGCCTGAAATCAAAGCAATACCATCAACCCAGGTACAAGGTGAGAGACCGTAAGAGTGACATGGTGGCAGTTTTGCAGCGAGACCACGCGTGTCAGAAGTCTCCACTCCAGACCTGCAGGTGGAGGGAGAGCACTACACTGTCAAAGTGCTGTCAGGTGTAAAGGAACTAATACGAGGAAGAGCCTGGGAGATCATGCAGATCTCCCTAGCTCCTCTCTGTCTCAAACAGACAAGGCCAGAACCAACACACACAAAACGCTGGTGGAACACAGCAGGCCAGGCAGCATCTATAGGAAGAAGCACTGTCGACGTTTCGGGCCGAGACCTTTCGTCAGGCCAGAGCCAATCAGGTCAGACAGCACTTGCATTGAGACAAAGAGTCAACATTTCAAACTAAGAGCCTTTGTCAGAATTAGAAAGTTGGCAATTCAGCTTTGCTCTGCAGGGAGGGCCAAGGGTGCAGAGAAAAAAAGGAATAGCTGCAGGGAGGGGTGGTTGTCCAATAATCGCCTTAGGAGCCATTTAGTTGGGAATTGGGAAGACTTAGGAATCCTGACAATTATTGCAGGGAGTACCACACAGAACAAGAGAAGCTTTAACACAAAGGAGGCATCATCGTATTACAGCATGGGGCATCGGAGTCAATTCCAGCACCATCTGTAAGGAGTTTGTACGTCCAACCCATGACCATGTGGGTTTCCTCCAGGTGCTCTGGTTTCCTCCCACAGTCCAAAGGTATACAGGGTTAGTTGGCTAATTGGTCATTATAAATTGTCCTGTGGTTAGGCTAGAGTTAAATAGGGCGGCTCATTGGTTTGGAAAAGCCTGTTCCACGCTGTATTTCTAAACAAACAAATAGCTATAAAATAAACAACTTTCCAGGACTCTGGTGGGACTGCACCTGGATTACGATGGTCTGCATATTTAACAAAGGATCTACTTGTGCTGAAGGCAGCACAGACAACTGCACACAGAAAGCGTTGGACATACTGAAACAGTAGTTCTGTTTCTCTCTACATCGATGTGGGCCAACCAGCTGGGTGTTTCCAGCGTTAGTTCCTGGGATGGAGGTGATGCAAGAAGAAAGGATGAGCCGATCCAGAGTCTCCACCCAGTGAGCTGAGAAGGTGAATGCTGAGAGAATGTCTGTTCAGGTGGGGGAATCTGAAATGCTGCATCATTACCCCAGGATAAAGCTTTGCTCACTTCACACAGAGATGAGGAGGAAAAACTTCAGAGGATTGTAAATTCTTGGGACTATTTCCCCACAGAGCTGTGGCGGTACAATCACAGAATTATCCTGTACAGAAACAGGTCCTTCGGGCCATCTCATCCAGAGTGATCAAGGTATCTACCCAAGCTAGTCCCACTTGCCTACGTTTGGCACACCTAAACCACCAAGGTATTGTCCCTCCAAGCTGTAACTGACAGATCAGCCACAACCTTACTGAATGACAGATGAGGTTTGAGGGGCTAGTTGTTCTCCCACTGCTCTGGTTGGAGAGGAGAAAGGAGAGAAGGGGCAAGAGCAGGTGTATGGGAAATAGATGAGATGCCACTTGGAGCCTCATCAACTACAGCAGACGATTTACTACCATCCCCTGAAAAATAGATGTAAATATGGAGTATGTGAAGATGATTGCAAGTGCAAATTGGTGGCAAAGACAATAATCCTTTCTGGTTCTCTGTAGTTCAGCGAGCATACCCAACCAGGTCATCAACGTAATGGAAATAAAAATTGACAAAGGGGCTCTGAATAAGATTAAAACTACGACCATTACAGTTATTGCACGGAAGGAAGGCAGAGCGCGTGCCCACGGAGTTGCCACTATGACTGGAGGAAGCAGGTGTTGAAGCAGACACAGTTCAGTGTCAGAGCGAGTGTGGTGGAGGATGGGGGACTAGGTGGATCTCCCTTCAACAAAGTAGTCTTTTGTTTCTGGTGACCTGGCTAACATTTATCCCAGAACGATCAACAAAGCTGGGCTTCATCAGACTAGAGTTTATCGGTGAATGGCTGTGGCATTTCTTACCTTGCAGCAATGACTGCACTCTCGGGGAGTGTAGGGAGCGTGGAGGTCACGACCAATGTTATGAAAATGCAAGCCTTTCATTTCTACTTACATTACACTGCTGGATCCAGGCAAGAATGTCAAATCCAATTGAGGGACCCTTGAGAATCAGGAGAACTGTCCAGTGGCCATATTCTGGTAAAGTGATGGGGAGACAATAGATCCAGACACCAGAACACACAGTAATGTGAAGGACAGAGAGAAGCAGAATCTCAGTATTAGGGCAGGGAGACCATGAGATATTCTGTCAGATTTTCCTGACCTGTTGTAACTCTCCTGTCCCCGTCCACTGACTGACCAAGTCAGCATTTGCAGATGTTCTCTTTCTGTTTATCTGGACTGCTTTAAACCTTGTTGGCCATTTGAAGGCCAAATCCATAGAGATCACTTGCACCACTGGATCAGCAGTACATGAACACTTGTCCAGCAGACAAAATGGCTTCTCAAATGCACTCCAAGCTGAACTGAACATTAAGTCAGCCTTCCGACCAGAGTGAAAGGGTGAAATACAAACCTATTCTACTGCAGATAGGTACGAGAAGTTCACCAACAGTTTTGGAGTCATCAATCATGACTGTCTTCACAGCTCCATCAAGCATCCTCACTTTCTGAGGCCTTTGCTTTTTCTTGTACTCCAGAACATCCTGAAGAAGAGAATGAAAATCAACTTGAATGTCAGCAACTCCCTTCACTGCTTTCCTTACAGACTGTGGATATTGCCATCGCCATGAAAAACAAGATGGACTCTTGGCCCCAAAAGGGCACCACAGTAATGTAGCTGAAGACTTATGGGGTAGGTTAGTTGGTCATTGTAGATTGTTCTGTGATAAGGTTAGGCCTAAATAGGGAGGTTTCTGGGGAGGGAGGGAGAGGCAGATAAAATCTACCTGATTATGATCTTGTACTGTATCCTGCACTGTACTTTTTCAGCAGCTTTTACACTGTATTCTGCATTGTTATGTTATTACCCTATTCTAGCTCAATGCACTGTGTAATGATTTGGTCTGTATAAACGATGTGCAAGACAAGCGTTTCCCCGTTTCTTGGTTAATATAATGAAAATAAACCAGTACCAATACATTCAGTCAGCCCCTGGAAACATCTTCACCAATCTGTGGATTAATCTCGTCAACACCCAGCCATCTCCCTCTAGTAATTCAACATCACTGCAGTACATTCTGTGTGGGCACTGGGAGGAGGGGACACAGAGTGCTCGCAGGGGCAGCTCCAGAGCTCAGTTCAGCTTGAGGAGGATTGGGGACATCCCCAGGTGCAAGGTGTGCACTCCTCCATAGAGTGTTGAGGAGAGGACTGAGAGGCACTGGAGTGTGACACAGATCCCAACGCTCGGTGTAGACAATGGCACCTCAATCATTTAAATGCAGTCAGACCGTTTTTTATAGTCACTACCTCCTTTTAGCAAAGGAGGGAGACAACCAGCCCTGTGTCATACCTGTCAGAGGGAAAATCTCAGCAGACAGTATTAAAGGCGTTACAGCAAAACTTCTGGAAAGTTCAAAGTAATCATGAAAAGAAAATATATTTGACCGATATATTGGAATTCTCTGAAGTAGCAGCATCTGAGGTCCCAGGTAACTGGAGGGGAGGAAGCAGAGCAGCAGGGAAAAGCCTGGTAATTACAGACCTGTGAGCTCCACATCACGAGTAGGGAGGTTACTGATGATCCAGGAATGGCAGGAATTAATCAGAGATAGACAGCATGGCCTTGTCAAGGGCACAACTTGCCCAGCCAGGCTGACTAAACTCTGAGCTGGTAACGAAGTACATTGACATGGACGAGGACACTGCAGTAGATGTGGTTTATATGGACGCAACAGTGAGGCCTTTGACAAGGCCCAACATGGGACCTAGGGCAGGCTGGTAAATTGAATCCAAACTTAACATAACAACTGGAGCCAGAGGATGAGGGCAGAGGGCTGCTTTTGCGATTGGATGCCAGTGACTAGTGGTGTTCAGTGATTGGTGCTGGGATCCCTGCTGTTTGCCGTATCGAAGAGTGATTTTGGTGTGGATGTGGGAGGCTAGATCTGTAAGTTCCCAGACAATATAAAGATGGGTGGAGTTGTTGACGGTAGGGAGAGTGGCCAGGGTAGAGGATGACATCGATGTATTGGTGAAATGAGCTGAAAAATGGCAGAGTTTAGTCCTGATAAACCTGACATACTTTGGGAGTACAAATGAGACCAGGACATACACCATGAATCCAGATCCAAATATCCTCAAGGATATTTCAAAGGTGGCAGCACAGGTGGTTAAGAAAGCTATGGGGTATCAAGTTCATTAGTTGGGGCAGTAACTACCAGAGCAGGAAGGTTACGCTTCAATGTTATAAAATCTTGGCCAGATCTCAGCTGGAGTGCTGTGTGAAGTTATGGTCACCACACTGATGAGCCCTTAAGAAGGGTCTCAGTACAAAACATCAATTGTTCATTCATTTCGGTCTGCTGAGTTTCTCCAGCATTTTGTGCGTGTTGCTCTCGGAATGACGTGATGGCATTGGTGAGGGTGTAGAGGAGATTCCCCAGGACGATGCCTGGATTGGTGTGTTTCACATGAAGAGAAACTGGAGAGGATGGGTCTGTTTTCCCTGGGACATAAGTATATAAAGCTGTGAGTGATATCGGGAGGGTGGACTGCAGGAAGCATCCCATCGGAAGAGAATACAACTAGAGGGTTTAGATTGAGGGTCAGGATGAAAAGAATGAGAGAGGAGAGAAGTGAAACATTTTTCAGCCTGAGATTGGTGAGCACCAAGAACACACTGCCACAGAAAGTGGTGAAAGCAGGGTTATTAATTGCACTTAACAATTTCCTAGAATCACCCAGACATAGAAAGCTATGGACCAAATGATGAGAGGGGGGATTAAAATGAAAGAGTGCCCACTGATTGGCATGGAAATGGTGGATCAAATGGCCAATCTTCCTGTTTTTCCCAACATAAGGAATTTGAACGCATGTTGAATTGGAGATCCAAGGGGCACTCAAGGTGGTGCTAGAAAAATCTGGGGAACAGGTAGGAGATGAACCATGTGTGCAAAACTGTCCTAAAGTTTAATTATTGCAACATCAACTGGTTCCCACATTACATTCTTTCCTCAAAGAACTTCGATACACTTGCCAAACATGATGTCCTTTTCAGAAAATCATGTCAACTTTGACCGATAATCCTGAATGTCCTTAAATTCATTCCAACATTCTCCGAATTACAGCTAAATGTCCTGAAGCTTCCCATTTTCTGTCTTCCTCCCCTTCGAATAGCAGTTACATTTGACACTTGCAATCTAAATGACCCTTCCCTGAATCTCAGGAATTTTGGAAAACTAACACTAATCCATTAACTATCTGATGGAAGGTTCTTGAACTGAAAAGTTGACACAGATTGTTTCTCTCCCAAGGAATACACCCGAACTTGCTGAATGCTTCAAGCAGTCGGTATGTTGCATCAAATAGCTCAGCAACTGAAGTATTGCTTCAATTTTCCAAAACATATGCATACACAAAAAAAACCAAAAAGATTCACTGGATGTTAAAAAGCATGCAATAACTGGCAGTCAGAAAACCTCAAGTCACAATATTTTAATATTCAGTTATTCTGTAATTCCCTCTCTTTATCCTCGCTGTTGGAGAGATCAAGAAAAAACATCAAATTCTGATTAAATGAGCCAAGTATACAATATACAAAGAGGACTTCACACAAGGACGAGCGATTGGAAACAGATTTTTACTATTTTCTATCACCCCCCCCAGGGAGTTGGAAAAGCTTTTTGACAAAGCTGCCTTGCCCGTGAAATTGTCCTTAACACTCGCTGCAGAACAGTACAGCACAGGAGCAGGTCTTTCAGCCAGTGACCATGATACCAGTTTAAACCAATCCCATCTGCCTGCACACGGTCAATATATCTCCATTCCAGGCTAGTTCATAAGTCTGCCTTTACTGCCTCTTAAACATTTCAATTCTATCTGCGTCCACCACCTCCCATGGCAGGATGCCCCTGGCACCCAATACCATGTATAAAAGCTCACCTTCAAAAGCTCCTTTAAGATTTTCCCCTCATCGTAAAGCTACGGCCTCTAGCATTTGCATTTCTACCCTGAGAAGAGAGACTGCCACTGCCTCTTGTGGCTTTATATACTTCTCTCGTCCATCTTTGTAGCCACTGTGTGTTTTAACGTGATCTGGGTCTCAGGGGAGTCGGCGTGACCGAAGGCACAACTGGTGGTAAGCTCCCACCTCAAGGCTGAGCAAGGTCAGGCTTACCCCATTACGAAGCATGTAATAATCCAACGTCCGACCAGATTCCAGCCAAATCCCCTTCCTCGGATCTTCATCCGACAGGAACAAACCATAATCAGAGGCTGAAAGGCAGGAAAGAATCATTGTTCAATCAACAGCATTCACATGTCCAGAGGTGACAGAGCTGAGTGTTTATCAGAACTCCAGCCTAGCCCTGACATGCTTTCCTTTGTTCCTCTATCTCAAAGTCAAAGCCGGTCACAGTCGAGATTCTTGTTGTTTGCACAAGTACATGCAAATGGAAAACTTACCTGAACCAGCACAACAGGCACATAGCATCAGATACACTCAAAGGATAATCCTCACCTTCCCCTTCGCCGTGCTCCCTGCTCCTGCCCTTGATTCACCTCATTCACAGGTTCCATCAACAACCTGCATTCCCTTCCAACAAGCAACATCTCAATAACATTCTTGTTGTCGCGCATCTCCGGTGCCTGGCTCCCTCTCCTCTGGATTCACTCCGTAACCTTTCAGGTTCTTCCCAACTCCAGCAGCTCCTCACTGTCACTGACCGTTGGTGCCTCACGAGCAGTGTGTCTCCAGATGCCGCACCCCATCTCCACCACCCCTCCGGCCAATCTTTTGGGTTATCCTTAAAAACTACCGTGATGCCTCCCAAAATCTTCTGTGTCATACCAGATGGCGTGAGGACACAGCCGCAAGCACCCTGGCTCAGCGTGTGCTACAGCAGTAGAAAGGAGACCGCCACAATGACACCAAAACTAGTCGGCCGGAATGCCCCGCTGTTGAGCTCCGACATCCAGCAAGTTCCTTTCATCTAGAAGACACACGGCCTCACCTTGCCCGATCTGCGCCTCTGGAACACGCTCCCGTATAATGCGGCACGCGTCGTACACCACTGTGGAGGGCTCGAACTGCATGGTCTTGATGACATTGCATTGGCGAACACAGATCTTCAATGAGAGGGCCACCATCTTGGAGATTAAACCCCTCACCACACCTGGGGAGAGAAAAGAGCTTCTTCACTACAAATGCAAACTCTTTTAAAACATACCTCAACAGATGGAAATCACTGCCCAGGTCCATTTACAATTGATCATTGCAGTCTGTACCTGGATAATGGACAGGTAAGAGATGTTCATAAGTGAATTTTGTCCTAAAACTGGAAAGTACACAAGAGATTATTCAATATTGTACCCATACATTTCCAGGGTTGAAATTAATAGGACTGAAAGCATATTACAACAATTACAAAAAGATGAGCGAGACAAACTAGTTCTTGTCATTTGTAGGAATGAACGTATGCCCAAATTTTTAATTCAGTAATATTGCAGGAGCTCACGGTGTGTCTGTAACCTGCAGATGAACTGTCCTTGCCCTCAACTCAACACAGCAGCCTTGAAGCACAGCACAAAGTGAAGCCAGGCCGAGAGCAGGGAAGGGAAGGTTCCTGATACAGCAACGCTGAAGGACAAACAAGTCCTTCAACATCGGTGGACGAAGACTGCTGACTCTGCTTCCCATCATCCGCTGACCACCTCAGCAGACTCTTCCCCCCATGACCAGGTTTTAAAAGTCCTGCTTCCTTTCTTCCTCAGAGAATTCCACTGATATGCCTACATCCCAGAGGTTAAAGACAAGCAACAGGTAGCAACATTGTGGGTTTGATGTTCTAGTAGGTAGTGCAAGACCTGGACTATGAATGTGGAGTTAGACCATAAAACACAGGAGCAGAATTAGGCCATTCAGCCCATTGAGTCTGTCCGCATTCCACCATGGCTGATTTATTATCCCTCTCAACCCCATTCTCCCGGCTTCTCTCCACAATCTTTGATGTCTTTACTCATCAAGAACCTATCAATGACATGGCTCCACAGCCGTCTGTGGCAATGAATTCCACAGATTCACCACCATCTGGCTATAGAAATTCCTCCTCTTCTCTGTTCTGAAGGACGCCCTCCTATTCTGAGCCTGTGCCCTCTTGTTCTTGACTTACCCACTGTATGAAACACCCTCTCAACATCCACTCTATCAAGGCCTTTCAATATTCAAAAGATTTCAGTGAGATTCCCCTTCATTCTTCGAAACCCCAGTGAGATCAGGCCCGGAGCTATCAAATACTCCCTTTATGTAAACCCCTTCACTGCCAGGCTCATTCTAGTGAACCTAAATGTTAACAATTGCATCATTGGCTTCTGTTGGCATGCAGAGAAGTGCCACCATTAATCCACGTTATCCTGGCATTCCCTGACAGATTAAAGAGACGGGACAGGGGTCGCAGACCATTCCTACTGGCAAAAATGTGTGAAATTGATTTAGGGTACTGAGTAAGAGGCTTAGAAAAGATTAAATGAAGAACTGTTACCAACCACTGAGAGATTGTTTTTTGGAAAACACAGTCTGACAGATCCATAAACAAATCTTAAGCAACACACACCAATTACTGTAAGAACTCATCGGGTCAAACAGCATCTACGGAGGGATATAAACAGTCCACAGTTTGAGGTGAGACCCTTCAGCAGCCTGAAATGCTGACAATTTATTTTCCCTCCAAGTTCCAGTTCAAATTTAATTATCATTCTTCCATTTATGAATATAGCCAAATCAAACAAGCACTCCTCCAGGGAAAGATGCAAAAACACACTGCACATAGAACAAATAACTCATTCAGCATATATGGTTATGACTTCAGAAAAACATAAGGTCACAAAGAAAAATTAATTATATAGCTCAAGTCCCTGAGTGTCATGACTGATGGTAAGTTATACTGATCCAGCTCGTTCTTCCACTGAACGAACACTGGGGGGCAGCACCGACAGGAAAGGCCAGGCCCCCAACCCAGGTACAGATTCTAGTGTGCCCCAAAGACACCACCTCAGTGTCTCCTCTCTTGGTCAGCTGCCACAGGCGAGCCCATGGCTTGGGCCTAGTCCTTATCCATGAACCAGAGTTGCAGTATTAGAAACATGGAAAACCTACAGCACCATACAGGCCCTTTGGCCCACAATGCTGTACCAAACATGTACTTACTTTAGAAATTACCTAGGGTTACCCACAGCCCTCTGTTTTTCTAAGCTCCATGTACCTATCCAGGAGTCTCTTAAAAGACCCTATCGTATCCACCTCCACCACCGTCACCGGCAGCCCATTCCACGCACTCACCACTCTCTGCGTAAGAAAACTTACCCCTGACATCTCCTCTGTACCTACTTCCAAGCACCTTAAAACTGTGCCCTCTCGTGCTAGCCATTTCAGCCCTGGGAAAAAAGCCTCTGAATATCCACACGATCAATGCCTCTCATCATCTTATACACCTCTATTCTACATTACCAATGTCCAAAACAGGGTCTTCCAAACACAAAAGTGTCAAAGACAATCACTCACACCTTTTCTGGAGCACGCACTGTCTCAGCACAACGGTACACGACAAGTCCAAGTTACAACACAACAACAGTAAGACCAGCAGCTCCCTTGTGGGATAGTCCAGCAGTACTTGATGTACGGAGTATCCAGCAGTGACTTAACCTGTTGAGTTCCTCCAGCATTCTGTGTGTGTTGCCCAGTCTGACAACGTGCTTAGAGGCAGAATTTTTTTTTACATGCAAGTAGTATTTAAATGACCACATGAATCGGCAAGACAGTGTGTGTGCTATAGACCAAGTGTACAAAATTATGAAGCTTTAATTTTAAAAAAAGAACTATTCATTTCAGATCTTGAATATCACTTTGAATGCAGTGTGTCCCAGAACATAACCAAACTACCAACACTGAAACTGCCAGATGTCAGAGGACAGAAAATAGGGACAGGGTACAGCCAGAAGAGAACAGGGGATAGGGGTAAAGCAAACAGGAGGTAGTAGTCAAGGGTAAAGGGGCAGGGGATAGAGATAGAGGAATGGGGGCAGGGACAGAGGACTGCGGACAGGAGTAAAGGGGCAGGGGGTAGAGCTATTGGGGACAGGGGACCGGGAGCAGAGGACAGGGGACAGGGGTAAAGGGACAAAAGCAGAAGACAGTAGCCAGGGATAAAGGGACAAGGGACAGGGAGCAGGAGTGAAGGGGCTGGGGGTGAATTGACTGTTTTTTTTCTGGTGCAGAAACCACAGAATGAGGAAATGAGACTAGTGCTTGAGGAGCGGGGGAAGGAAGCAATGACCCACATCCCAAGTTAACCCTCCAGTGGGGGGGGGGGCTCGGAGAAGGTCAGCGGACCCGACCTTTGACACGATACAGACCTGCCCAGCGACTGCAGGGAACGAACGGATCACTGTCAGGTTTAGGGGGGCTCGGAGAAGGTCAGCGGACCCGACCTTTGACACGATACAGACCTGCCCAGCGACTGCAGGGAACGAACGGATCACTGTCAGGTTTAGGGGGGCTCGGAGAAGGTCAGCGGACCCGACCTTTGACACGATACAGACCTGCCCAGCGACTGCAGGGAACGAACAGATCACTGTCAGGTTTAGGGGGGCTCGGAGAAGGTCAGCGGACCCGACCTTTGACACGATACAGACCTGCCCAGCGACTGCAGGGAACGAACAGATCACTGTCAGGTTTAGGGGGGCTCGGAGAAGGTCAGCGGACCCGACCTTTGACACGATACAGACCTGCCCAGCGACTGCAGGGAACAGATCACTGTCAGGTTTAGGGGGGCTCGGAGAAGGTCAGCGGACCCGACCTTTGACACGATACAGACCTGCCCAGCGACTGCAGGGAACAGATCACTGTCAGGTTTATTATCACCGACAGAAGTCGGGAAATTTGTTGTTTTGCAGCAGCAGTAGAGAGCAAGACCAAAAAATTATAGAACAAATATCACGAAAAGACAAATGACCAAGTATTGTTCGTGGGCCACTCAGAAATCTGATGGCAGAAGGAAAGAAGCTGTTCTTAAAATACTGAATGTACCTGCAGGTCTTCAGGCTTACTGCTGCAAGTATAATCACTTTCTCATTTAAACAGCAGCCCACAATAGGGAAGATGTGGGTCTGATGTTCAGGAGCGGGGAGTTTCTTCAGGTTGAAGGAGACTTCACCTTTCCTTGCCTGTTCTATACAAATGGTCCGTGACAAAGCTTATCAACGTGACAAGCACCCCCAAATCTGCCAACTGCCCCCTCAGCCTCAAAACCTCCATTACCTCAACCTGCATCCAACCTCAGTGCACCAGAATGGGGCAAGAACCCACCTACTCCCAATATTCAGACCAACAAGAAACAGGAACAAAAAAGAACGATAGCAACTGGAATTCGGAAATAAGAACTGAATGTGCTGGAAACACTCTGGAGTTCAGGCAACGTCCATGGAAACTGAACACTGCCTCTCTCCACAGACACTGCCCAAACTGCTAAGATTTTCCAGCACTTTCTGCTTTTAATTCAGGACAACAGCCTGCAAAAAGATATAGGCTTGGTAAAGATTGGTTAGTCCAGATGAGAATCTCTTTGGAAGTTTACGGAGCCCCCTGCCAGCGTTCCATGACCAACCAGCGGAAGCAGGCAAAGAAAGACAAGAGGCTGAATGGTGATTTTAATGAAGGGCAGAAGCAGAGGGGCCAGGCTTGAAGATGGCCAGACACTGTTAAAATTGCTTACACACAGGCAACGAAGCACAAGCCCGGGCGGAAGTAACGGACACTGAGCTGACAGAAAGCAATGGCTCAGCTGGCAACAGATTTCTGTCAGATTCCTGGCATCCCACGTTGGAACGATGCTTCAGCTTCGGAGAAGGCATTCACTGGAATGGCACTAGGAACGGGAACTCCGGGCACGTGTACCAGCTGCAGAAATCGGGCACGTTCTCCTTTAAACAGAAATTCCAACGGGAGTGAATTAAACAAAAAGTTCAAAGGAGGCCGAATAGTTACGGATAGCAGCTGTCAACAGCTGGAAATCAGAAAGCAGAGTAGTGACAGACAAAAGAACAGTGGAGCGTTTATTAACCGAAGTTCGGGGAGGAAAGATCGTGAGGAGAGATGGGCGGACAGGCGAGGAGATGCAAAGGAGGGAAGGCATGGGGGGAGTGAACATAGAAAACACAGAAACATGAAAACCTACAGCACTATACAGGCCCTTCGGTCCACAAAGTTGTGCTGAACATGTCTCTACCTTAGAAATTACTAGGGTTTCCCAGAACCCCCTATTTTTCTAAGCTCCATGCACCTATCCAAAAGTCTCTTAAAAGACCCTATTGTATCCGCCTCCACCACCATCGCCAGCAGCCCATTCCACGCACTCACCACTCTCTGCGTAAAGCTTACGCCTGACATCTCCTCTGTACCTACTCTCCAACACCTTAAACCTGTGTCCTCTTGTGGCAACCATTTCAGCTCTGGGAAAAAGCCTCTGACTATCCACATGATCAATGCCTCTCATCATCTTATACACCTCTATCAGGTCACCTCTCATCCTCCGTTGCTCCAAGGAGAAAAGGCCGAGTTCACTCAACGTATTCTCATAAGGCATGCTCTCCAATCCAGGCAACATCCTTGTAAATCTCCTCTGCATCCTTTCTATGGCTTCCACATCCTTCCTGTAGTGAGGCAACCAGAACTTAGCACAATACTCCAAGTGGGGTCTGACCAGGGTCCTATATAGCTGTAACATTACCTCTCGGCTCCTAAATTCAATCCCACAGTTGATGAAGGCCAATACACTGTATGCCTTCTTAACCACAGGATCAACCTGCACAGCAGCTTTGAGCGTCCTATGGACTCGGACCCCAAGATCCCTCTGATCCTCCACACTGCCGAGAGTCTTACCATTAATACTATATTCTGCCATCATATTTGGACAGGTTCTGGTTAAGGTGGCTCTGGAAAGGTTTGTCGGTGAGGAGGGGCTACAGTCAGAAGCTGGAGGCAGGTTGAGGTGGCAGAAGTGTTGGGGCTACAGAGGATTGACAGAGTTGGGGGTTCTTGTAGCACCGATAAGCCTTGTCTTGGAACATTTGCAGAGAAAACACAAACTTGGTTACCCAACCAAATCAGTTCACGCTGCTGTTTATGTTCCACCGGACTGCACTTCTTTCCTCACTCCTCACTGAGCCTGCCTCCCTGTTAACATTCTGTCCTGTTCTAATTCTATGCTGGCTGCTGTTTCCCAAGCTGCTGTAGTGCAGGTATTTTGCAAGCCTATGCCTTAATATAGTTGACAGAATTGTGTCTGTTACTAATTTTGTTACTTCCTTATTTGTGTTGCCAGGATAGATACTTAGACAGTCAGGGCTGGTGTCAGGTTCTGGATTAGATGAGTTGTATAACACTGATACAGAAGTCCATCTTGCTGCTGATGCTCTGCCCAACCAGCTGTTCCCTCAGCTAAACGACAGTCTGGGCTTCGTCATCCGCTTGGGAACGAAGGGAGGAGCTAATCGGGGGGAAAAGGTGAGCTGAAGGCGTGGGGAGGAGCAGACGAAGGGGAGGGTTGTTGAAGCGGGGTCAGGAGCGGGGAGCTCCGTTGATCAGTGCTGCCCACAGATCAGCCTAAGGCTGAGGTTGCCTCTTTGTGGTCACTGCCTTAAAGTCACTCAGGATTCCCTTAACATAAATATCTCAACCATTGTACCAAAACAAAGCTGATGCCAACATAAATTCCTCCAAACCTCAAACTTGGCTCTCTCTGACAAGGAACGTGTGTGTGTGTGTGGCATTGCAGAATCTCTTGAGAAGAGCATCAACAGTGACAGGGTCCTGCAGTATGGAAACCAGTTCTTAGGCTCTCTTTCCTTGCCAGTCATAATGCACCAATCCAGACCACTCACATCTTCTCCCACACTCGGCCTGCAGCCTTCCACGGCTGGGTGCTGCAAGAGTGTGTCTAAATACTCCATAAACATAGAGCCTCTGCCCTCTTCTCCCCCTCAGGTAGGTAGGCCAGATTCCAAACTATCCTTCCTCAGTTATCCAGTAATCTTTCCAGCATTCCCTCCAAGAGGACCACAACCTTGTCACGGCCTGCAGGCGCGTTTGCCTCAATGACCTGGACAGCCACGTTGGCTGGAGCCCGGGCTTTATGCTCTGCTTCTTGGTCGGGTCACCCTTGGGAGGTCAGACCAAGAGTGGTCCACTGGTTCTCCAGGATCGAGGGTACAGCTCAGGGCTAACAACCCTGACTGGTGAAACAAAACTGTCATGGAAACAGCAATACATTTGAGTGCGATGGCATTCCTGAGTCTCCACCTGGGGCTTGCGTGGCTGACTGAAAACCGAGGGGAAGCTTCTGGCATGAAGAAGGAAGGAAGGCCTGAACACTGCCGGAGATGGAGGACCTTCACTGATGCCGTAAACACCAGTGGCGTAACAGGCAGTAAGTTCCCGACATTGGTTGTCCTGGAGTACAGGGTATAAAATAGTTTACGCAAAAGTACAGAGGTTGTGGTGGCCAAGACCTGCTTAAAAATCAAATACGAACAAAGGATGCTCACACGTTATAATGGAATACTGTTGATAACACTCTGCTTTCTTCCCATGGGGAAGCAGTTGGGAGAGATGGGAAAATAAGGGGTTTATTGGACAGTGAGATCCTGGATAATTGATGGTTTATTATTGTTAAGTACCGAGGTACTGTGAGAAACCCGTCTTGCATACCGTTCACAAAGAGCATCACAACAGTCCGTTGAGGTAGTACAAGTCAAAACAGGGAAAGAATGCAGAATAAATTGTCACGGTGCAGGTAAACAATAAGGTGCAGCAGGTCATAATCAGGTAGATTGGGAGGTTAAGAGTTCATCTCATGGTATTAGGAAACAGTCTTATAATAGCAGGATAGAAGCCCAGTGGTATGTGCTTTCGGGCTTTCGTATCTCCTACCCAATGGGGGTGGGTGGGGGGAGACAATGTCCAGGCTGGGTCGGGTCTTTGGTCGTACTGGCTGCTTTACCGAGGCAGTGAGAAGTGTAGAGAGAGTCGAGAGAAGAGAGACTGGTTTCCCTGACGTGCTAAGCCACATCGATGGCTCCGTGCAGTTTACTGCAGTGCAGATGCCGTACCAGGCGGTGACACATCGAAGTAGGATGCCTTCTACAGTGCAGCAAAACAAACTGGTGAGGTCAGCTTCAGCTTCCTGAGGAAGTAGAGCTGAGCTTTCTTGATTGTGGACCAGGACGGGGTGTTGGTGATGTCCACTCATAGAGTCACAGAAAACTACAGCACCAAAGGAGGACCTTCAGCCCATCTTGTCCTTGCAGAGCCATTCATCTGTGCTTTGCCCTTACCTTCCTGATCTGGTTTGCAATTTAGGTAGTTTATTCTGACCATCACACCATCTCTCTTCTGACTGATTCATATCCTTCCAGCTGGGAAATGCCATACCATATCTCCTGTACACCCCACAGGAACACAGAACTTGTCAAAACTTCTTGCTAATACCAGCACAACGCTAGGTTTCCTAAGCAGCTGCTCTCTACAGTAGTTCCACTTTGCCCGCCTCTCACATTGGAAATTGCAAGTCCACAGCAATCCCAACTGGGTCAGCTCTCCCACATCCCCACCTCTGCTCTACCATGTTTACAAATAGCACAATCCCATTTTTCTGTCTTCTCTGGCTCGAAATTCATCATTCCCATCCCAAAGGAGAATTATGACTTCAAAGTGTGCATAAAAACAGTAGAGCACTTTGTTATAAATGAGCTACAGTCGGCTCTCGTTATCTGCGAGGAATTGGTTCCGCGACCCCTCGCGGATACCAGAAAATGTGGATGCTTAAGTCCCTTATTCAACATGTCTCAATGCGGTGGGCCTTAGGACCCAGCGGAACCCCAGACCTTATTCAACCTGTCTCAGTGGGGTGGGCCTTAGGACCCAGCGGAACCCCAGACCTTATTCAACCTGTCTCAGTGGGGTGGGCCTTAGGACCCAGCGGAACCCCAGACCTTATTCAACCTGTCTCAGTGGGGTGGGCCTTAGGACCCAGCGGAACCCCAGACCTTATTCAACCTGTCTCAGTGGGGTGGGCCTTAGGACCCAGCGGAACCCCAGACCTTATTCAACCTGTCTCAGTGGGGTGGGCCTTAGGACCCAGCGGAACCCCAGACCTTATTCAACCTGTCTCAGTGGGGTGGGCCTTAGGACCCAGCGGAACCCCAGACCTTATTCAACCTGTCTCAGTGGGGTGGGCCTTAGGACCCAGCGGAACCCCAGACCTTATTCAACCTGTCTCAGTGGGGTGGGCCTTAGGACCCAGCGGAACCCCAGACCTTATTCAACCTGTCTCAGTGGGGTGGGCCTTAGGACCCAGCGGAACCCCAGACCTTATTCAACCTGTCTCAGTGGGGTGGGCCTTAGGACCCAGCGGAACCCCAGACCTTATTCAACCTGTCTCAGTGGGGTGGGCCTTAGGACCCAGCGGAACCCCAGACCTTATTCAACCTGTCTCAGTGGGGTGGGCCTTAGGACCCAGCGGAACCCCAGACCTTATTCAACCTGTCTCAGTGGGGTGGGCCTTAGGACCCAGCGGAACCCCAGACCTTATTCAACCTGTCTCAGTGGGGTGGGCCTTAGGACCCAGCGGAACCCCAGACCTTATTCAACCTGTCTCAGTGGGGTGGGCCTTAGGACCCAGCGGAACCCCAGACCTTATTCAACCTGTCTCAGTGGGGTGGGCCTTAGGACCCAGCGGAACCCCAGACCTTATTCAACCTGTCTCAGTGGGGTGGGCCTTAGGACCCAGCGGAACCCCAGACCTTATTCAACCTGTCTCAGTGGGGTGGGCCTTAGGACCCAGCGGAACCCCAGACCTTATTTAACCTGTCTCAGAGAGGTGGACATTAGGACCCCGCAGCGGAGCTCTGAATCCGCAGTGTTCCTGTTCACGAAAATAATCATGATCACGATTGAAAATAAAGTGGAAATAATAAAGCGATCAGAAAGAGGTGAAATGCCATCGGTCATTGGAAAAGCGTTAGGCTACAGTCGGTCAACGATCGGAACAATTTTAAAGGATGAAGTGAGAAAGGCTCTGCCCCGATGAAAGATACACTTATTACGAAGCAACGCAGTGGTTTAATTATTGGGTTTTGGGCTTTTGGGCTTTTGATCCTCCACATCAACCCAGCATGGTGGAGAGCGATCTGTCACTGGATCGAACTCGGAAACTTCCCGGCGCTGAAACATACGCTCATATATGTTTTATATGCATAGAAATGTAAAGTATGTACTATATACTAAGATAAACGTTTGACTAACTGACGCTAAATAATACCGGATGTATCTGTTCTGACTTCCGATTTTTTTCGATCCCGATCCACGGTAACCTACGCACATCCTCCTGTATACTTTGAATCATCTCTGGATTACATATAATACCTAATACTATGTAAATGCTATGTAAAATAGCTCTTATACTGCATTGTTTAGGGAATAATGACAAGAAAAAAGTCTGTACATGCTCGAACAACAAGTGCTGGAAGAGCACTTCCAGGTTTTCTCGATTCACGGTTGGTTGAATCCGTGCATGCGGAATTCGCGGATAAGGAGGGCCGACTGTACTATATACTAAGACAAACGTTTGACTAACTGATGCTAAATAATACCGGATATACCTGTTCTGACTTACATAGTAAGAGAACTTCTGATTTTTTTTCGATCCCGATCCACAGTAAACTACGCACATCCTCCCGTATACTTTAAATCATCTCTAGATTACTTATAATACCTAACATAATGTAAATGCTATGTAAACTAGTTGTTATACTGCATTGTTTAGGGAATAATAACAAGAAAAAAAAAGTCTGTACATGCTCGAACAACAAGTGCTGGAAGACACTTCCGGGTTTTCGCGATTCGCGGTTGGTTGAATTCACGCATGCGGAACTCACGGATCAGGAGGGCCGACAGTGCAATGTTCATACTGAGACTTTGTTGGGTTTTCAGCAGAAAGTAAAGGTATTGGCAGTCAATGGAAGACAAATTGGTTAATATCCGAACACACTCCAAGAGCAGCAAGAATTCATGAGGAGGATTAACGAGATTCTACACCTACAGTAAGAGCAAGATGATAACTAAAGAAAGAGTGGGACTACTCAAGGATAAAGGAAGGAACATATACTTGGAATGGGATTTTAAGAATGAGGTCCAAAGTGAGTATTTTATATCAGTATTTAACAAGGAGAAAAAGATGGATGACAGTGTGGAGCGTGCTGATGTACCAGGGCACTTTGAGAAAAAGGAGGAGATAGCGTTGGGTCTCTTGAATATTTAGATAGATATCCCCAGGGCCTGATGGGATCTACCCCTGGTTATTGAGAGAAGCACGAGAGGAGTTTGCTGGGGCTTTGACCATGATTCTCATGCCCTCTCTGAGCTACAGACAAGATCTTAGAGGATTGGTGAGTAGCTATTGTTTAAGAGACAATGTGGTTATCCTAGTAACTACAGGTGTCAAAGGTAGGGGAGCTATTGGAAAGAATCCTTAGGGATAGGATTGGAGAACCATGGCTTAATTAGAGACAGTCAGCATGGCTTTCTCTGCAGCAAGTCATCTCTTGATTACTAACTTGATTACATTTCTCGAGGAGGTAATGAAGGTGGTCGATGAAGCAGGAGTTCTTGGTTTCATGTTGATTCAGGAAAAAGCAAAATCATGATGACACGATATTAAATAATGCAAGAGGTGTGGTGGATCTTCCAGAACATCTGGTTTGGGTGTTTCAAGGGAATGGAAAAATCAACATGATAGCTATGCTGTGAGGAGGCAAGAAATGCAAATCTTGTACCTAGGAAAAATAAACGTATCAGTGAGGAAATGAACTGCTGTTCGGAATGGTGCTTCATGTGGATGAGATGGAGCTCTTTCAGAAGAGGGTGCCCTCGTGCACTTTCAACTTGAGGCATGTAGAAACTGTTTCAGTGCACCTTGATCTTCTTCCCAGAGGCACCATGAAGTTAACTACGTGCTTCCTCGTCTCCCATTCTCTCCATAATAACATCACGTGCTTTAGAAAACGCAAAGCACCCCTAGAAGTCACCTGCTACAGCCAGTAGAGGTCTATTCCCAATAACCTATTTTGTCTGAATTATCTATAGGCTGTGGTTTCTTTCAGTTGTTCATATTCCATTGATCTTGAGAAATAACATTATCTTTCTGTACGGCTGTCATTGATTGAACACAAATCTTATTGATGCTTCTGTATGACTTTCTACTTGTTGCTAATATCAATTTCTCTTTACTTTTCATCTGCCCATCCCCTTCCTCTCCCCCCCCCCCCCCACTGATGGGTGTGAGAGCCCTACATCCAGGGCACTACCTTGACCACACTGCTGCCTGGTGGGAGCTTACACCTTCAGATCCCACCCCCAACCCCCGTCGTCTTCTGCCTTGGGTTTCTTGTTCAATCAAACGTGAAAGACAGTTGTGAACACTGCTCCTGGACCCCTGGGGCATACACTGACCTGAACTTGTTGCAAAGCTGCGTTCGGGGGGATTTTCAGGAACTGAAGTTTAATCCTCGCAGATTGAATGAACCAGCCGCGGAGGAGAAGCCTGGAGTTGTGGGTTGGGTGAGGAAAGCTGTTTGATTGATAGTGACAAGGAGCATGAATACGAAGCTTGGCCAGTTGGTGTCAGAGGTTACCTTGCAGGAATGTGTCCATTAGGAATTGGCAGCACCGCACTGAGTTTTCTGACTATTCACATTTCTACCATTGACTCTGCTTTGTCTTTTGGCTATTGTAGATTCTGTATATTGTGTGGAACAGTTCACCTTCTTGAGCTGTAAATTATTTTGCATGCTGGAAGCAATTTCCATTGTCCTGTCTCGTTTGTGGTAATTGTATTTGTAGCTGCCCTCCAGATCTACTTTTAGCTTTGGCTTAACATCATACTGAGCAGGATGCAGCGGAGTGAATTGTCTGGCTGATACATTGCAGAACTGCTCAGTTGGCTAAAAATCCTCTCTCTCCATATACGGGCACTTAGTCCTGCCTTTTCCCTGACTTCCAGTCTGATGTGGAAGGGAAAGGCAGCTTTTATCACCCATTTCCAGCCCCTATAAGATGCACCTTTGAGGGTGATAATGTGATAATCACAGTACAGCTCACTTCCATCAGCTCATCTGCTTTAATCGCACCTCCTGGACTTGTGTCAACAATCTGATGCGTTGTGCTTGATGAAAACAAATTTGCATGCCTGAGTTTACTGGCAGGGATGCTTTGCTTGTTGAGATCTGAAATTTTTGGAACATTCTACTTCCACCTTATATAGAACCGTTTCTAAACTCGTCAGTAATGCATTTAATATGTGGGAAAACTAGCCAATGGAATGGATCCCAAAGGTAGAACTGGCCAATGAAACAGGTCCCTGAGCCAGAACCTCCCATTAATGACAAGGCAGTATGTTTGGTAAATGGTATAATCGCTGCACAATAATCCTGATCTGTTATCCCATTGTGGTGAACTACATATACCTGTCTGGACACCCCCCCCCTCCCCCGCTGACTGCTCCTGTGGCCCCTCCCACTGACCGTGGCTCCTCCCACAGACCCCGGTATAAAGGCGATTGAGGCCTGAGACCTGCCCTCAGTCTCCAGGATGTAGCATGGTGGTCAATTGCTGCTTGTTCTTTCTTCCAGTCAATAAAAGCCAATATCTCACTTCACGTCTCAGAGAGTTATTGATGGTGCATCACCCATGTCACCACAGCCAGAGATGTGTCAACAGTATTATTTCTACTCTTCTAGGTGGTCAGAGCATTCTGGCCCCATGCCCGGATATCTACCACTCTCCAAAGCTTCCACGTCCCTACTATCATGGAGCAAATCAGTGTTTAAAAATAAACTTTCTCCTCAAATCCCTTCTGAAGCTCCTTCTTCTCCTTAAAGATTCACTCTCTCTTCATCACCACCTGGTGAAGCCAAGCACTCTGATGGGATGCTCAAAGCCAATGGATTACATCACATCATTTCCCTCTTCCTTCATTGAATGACACTGTGCAAGAAACCCAAACAACAGCTATACAGTTGCTGGAGTTGTAGGTGGCAAAGAATACAGCAGGGCATAGATGATTTGGGAAGTTGGGTGGGCAGTGACCGCCAGCATTTAATCCAGACAGGTGTGAGCAAGTGTAGTTAGGAAAGTCAAATTCTGGCCAGGACCTTAAGAACACTGAAACACAGAGTTGTTGCAAGTCCACTGTTCCCCAAAAAACAGCTCCACAGAAGTGAAGAAGACTTCATGGGAGAAGGCACCAAGTATATGATATTAATAAAACTGATAGAGTACAGAGAAATGCAAGGACGTTGCCGAGACTTGAGAACCTGAGTTATAGGAAAAATTGAATAGGTTAGGGTTTTATTCCCTGTAGCATCAGGAAAAGAGGGAAGATTTGATAGGGCTGTACAAAATTATGAGGGATATCGATAAGTAAATACGCTGATGTTGAGTGAGTCCAGATTTAGAGTTACAGGTTAAATGTTTGGGTTCGTACAGACTAAGCAGAACAGTTTGGCATGGACTAGATAGACTAAACGCCTGTTTCTGTGCTGTAGTGCTCTGTGACTCTATAAATACGTTGCAGTCGTACAAAACATTTTAGACTATGTCTGGAGTGTGTGCACAGTTCTACCATAAGGATGTGGCCACAAGAGTTCCACCAGGATGCCAAATCCACTACAAACCCCATTTCCAGAAAAGTTGGGATATTTTCCAAAATGCAATAAAAACAAACATCTGTGATATGTTAATTCACGTGAACCTTTATGTAACTGACAAAAGTACAAAGAAAAGATTTTCAATAGTTTTACCAACCAACTTAATTGTATTTTGTAAATATACACAAATTTAGAATTTGATGGCTGCAACACACTCAACTAAAGTTGGGACAGAGGCATGTTTACCATTGTGTTTCATCACCTTTCCTTTTAATAACACATTTTAATCGTTTTGGAACTGAGGATACTAATTGTAGTAGATTTGCAATTGGAAATTTTGTCCATTCTTGCTTGATATAAGACTTCAGCTGCTCAACAGTCCGTGGTCTCCGTTGTCTGATTCTCCTCTTCATGATCCGCCATACATTTTCAATAGGAGATAGATCTGGACTGGCAGCAGGCCAGTCAAGCACACGCACTCTGTGTCTACAAAGCCACGCTGTTGTAGCCCGTGCAGAATGTGGTCTGGCATTGTCCTCCTGAAATAATCATGGATGTCCCGGGAAGAGACGTCGCCTTGATGGCAACATATGTCTCTCTAAAATCCTAATATACGCCTCAGAGTCAATGGTACCTTCACATACATGCAACTCACCCATGCTGTGGGCACTAATGCACCCCCATACCATCACAGATGCTGGCTTTTGCACCTTTCGCTGATAACAATCAGGATGGTCGTTTTCATCTTTGGCACGGAGAACTTGACGCCCATTTTTTTCTGAAAACTAGCTGAAATGTGGACTCATCTGACCACAGCACGGTTCCACAATCTTTCAGTCCATCTGAGATGAGCTCAGGCCCAGAGAACTCGCCGGCGTTTCTGCAGAGAGTTGATGTATGGCTTCCTCCTTGCGTAATACAGTTTCAAGTTGCATTTCTGGATGCAGCGACGGACTGTGTTAAGTGACAATGGTTTTCTGAAGTACTCCCGAGCCCAGGTGGCTATAATTGTCACAGTAGCATGACGGTTTCTTAGGCAGTGCCACCTGAGGGCTCAAAGATCACGCGCATTCAACAGTGGTTTCCCACCTTTCCCTTTACACACTGAGATGTCTCTGAATTCTCTGAATCTTTTCACAATATTATGTACTGTAGATGTTGAAAGACCTAAATTCCCTGCAATCTTGCGTTGGGAAATGTTCCTTTTGAACTGACTAACAATTCTCTCACAAATTTTGGCACAAAGGGGTGAGCCATGACCCAACTTTGATGGACGCTATTTTTATACCCAGTCATGATACCTCACCTGCTACCAATTAGCCTGCTTAATGTGGAGTCTTCCAAACCGGTGTTACTTGAATATTCTGTGCACTTTTCAATCTTATTTTAACTCTGTCCCAACTTTTGTTGAGTGTGTTGCAGCCATCAAATTCTAAATTTGTGTATATTTACAAAATACAATTAAGTTGGGTCTTTTCTTTGTACTTTTGTCAGTTAAATAAGGGTTCACGTGAATTAACATATCACAGATTTTTGTTTTTATTGCATTTTGGAAAATATCCCAACTTTTCTGGAAATGGGGTTTGTACTTTTTGTAGGCTTTTTGATACAAGAGTATTAGTGTTTCCATACCAGGCCTGATGCAACCAGTTGATATACACTCCACTACAAATCCATAGAAGGATGTTAAAGTTTGAGATGACATGTCTAATGTTTGCAAACTTCTAAGGAAGTAGGGGTGCTGCTGTGCTTCCTTCGTAATGTCACTTGTGTGCTGGACCCAGGACAGATCCTCTGAAATGGTAACACCGAGGAATTTAAAGTTGCCGACCCTCTTCACCTCGGATCCCCGATGACGTCTGGCTCGTGGACCTCTGGTTTCATCCCCCTGAAGTCAATAATCACCTCCTTGGTCTCGAGTGAGAGGCTCTGCACCCCTCAGCCAGATCTTCAATCTCCCACCTATATGCTGATTTGTCACCACTCTTGATTCGGCAATGACAGTGGTGTTGTCAGCAAACTCGAATATGGCATTGGAGCGGTGCTTAGCCACACAGTCATTGTGTAAAGTGAGTCGAGCAAGGGGCTAAGCACACAGCCCTGTGGTGCTCTATACTGGTGGAGACTGTGGAGGAGATGTTTTTGCCATTCTGAACAGACTAGGGTTTCCAAGAAAGGAAATCGAGGCTCCAATTGCACGTGGAGGTACTGAGGCCAAGGACCTGAAGCTTATTGATTAGTTTTGAGGGGATGATAGTATTAAATGCCAAGTTGTAGTCAATGAAGAGCATCCCGATAAATGCATCTTCACTGTCCAGATATTCCGGGAATGAGGGAAGAGCCAAAGAAATGGCATCTGCTGTGGACCTGTTTGATGGGTCCATGACAGGCAAAAAGCAAACCCCAGCCGGCTGGCTCTCCCGTCCATTCTGCTCTCCAACGTCCGCTCCCTGGACAATAAACTGGACTACATCCGACTCCAACGAAATACTCGGCGGGAGTACAGAGTCTGTTGCGCGTATGTCTTCACAGAGACAGGGCTCACTGATGGAATGCCGGACGCCGCCGTTCAGCTGGATGGGCTCGCCTTGTTTCGAGCGGACAGAGACTCAGCCCTCTCCGGTAAGGCTCGCGGGGGTGGCTTGTGTGCTTACATCAACGCGGAATGGTGTAAGAACTCTGTGCTGCTTTCCAGGTACTGCTCCTCGCTAGTCGAATTTGTGGCTGTTAGATGCAGACCATTTTATTTGCCACTGGAGTTCACCTCTGTCCTTACATTCGGTGTCTACATTCTCCCCAGCACTAATGCTAAGGAGGTGCTCTGTGAACTGTACGGGGCTATTAGCGAACTGCAGAACGCACACCCTGATGGATTGTTTGTTGTCGCCTGTGATTTTAACCACGCAAACCTTAAGTCAGTGCTCCCCAAATTCCATTGGGATGTGGACTTTGCAACGAGGGGGGGGAGAACGTGCTGGACCTGGTTTACACAAACATCCCCGACGTGTAGCGGGCAGAGCCCCGCCCCCACCTCGGTTACTCAGACCACATCTCTGTTATGCTAATCCCAGCATACAGACCGCTCGTCAGGTGCTCCAGACCAGTCCAGAAGCAGGTGAAAACCTGGCCAGCAGGAGCCATTTCTGCTCTTCAAGACTGCTTTGAGCACACTGACTGGCACATGTTCAGGGAGGCTGCAACCGATGGGGACTCTACCAACTTAGAGCAGTACACAGCATCAGTGACCAGCTACATCAGCAAGTGCATTGATGATGTTACTCTGTCCAAGACCATCACTATATGTGCCAACCAGAAGCCATGGATGACCACAGAGGTGCGTGCGCTGTTGAGGTCCTGCGACTCCACCTTCAGAACAGGCGACAAGGCAGCCCTAACAACAGCAAGGGCCAAACTGTCCTGGGCCATCAGAGGGGCAAAGCGTGCACATGCCCAGCTAATCCACAGCCACTTCCAGGACAGCGGCGACACACGGCGCATGTGGAAGGGCATCCAGGACATCACCAACTACAGGACAACATCACCTGACTGTGCGGGTGAAGCCTCCCTCCCAGATGCGCTAAATAACTTCTACGCCCGTTTTGAGGTGGAAAATGACATGGCAGCGAGGAAGTCCACCCCTCCTACAAATGACCAGATGCTGTGTCTCACCGTGGCCGATGTGAGAAGAACCCTGTGTAGGGTCAACCCACAGAAGGCTGCTGGACCAGACAACATTCCTGGTAGAGTGCTCAGAGGATGTGCAGACCAGATAGCAGATGTTCTCACTAACATCTTCAACATCTCCCTGAGCAGCACCACCGTTCCAACGTGCTTCAAGGCCGCCACCATCGTCCCCGTGCCGAAGAAGTCTTCAGTGTCCTGCCTAAATGACTAACGTCCCGTTACATTCACATCCATCATCATGAAGTGTTTCGAGAGGCTCGTCATGAGGCATATCAAGACCCTGCTGCCCCCCTCACTGGAACCCCTGCAGTTTGCGTACCGTCCCAACCGTTCAACAGACGATGCCATTGCCATCACCCTCCACTTGGCCCTAACCCACCTGGACAAAAAAGACACATACGTTCAGATGGTGTTCATAGACTTCAGTTCAGCATTCAACACAATCATCCCTCAGAAACTGATTGGAAAGCTGAGCCTACTGGGCCTGAACACCTCCCTCTGCAACTGGATCCTAGACTTCCTGACTGGGAGATCTCAGTCAGTCTGGATCGGAGACAGTATCTCCAACACCATCACACTGAGCACGGGGGCCCCCAGGACTGTGTGCTCAGTCCACTGCTGTTCACTCTGCTGACCCACGACTGTGCTGCAACACACAGCTCAAACCACATCATCAAGTTCACCGATGATACGACCGTGGTGGGTCTCATCAGTAAGAACGACGAGTCAGCTTACAGAAAGGAGGTGCAGCGGCTAACGGACTAGTGCAGAGCCAACAATCTGTCTCTGAATGTGAACAAAACAAAAGAGATGGTTGTTGACTTCAGGAGGGCACGGAGGGACCACTCCCCGCTGAACATCAACGGCTCCTCGGTAGAGATTATTAAGAGCACCAAATTTCTTGGTGTTCACCTGGTGGAGAATCTCACCTGGTCCTTCAACACCAGCTCCATAGCAAAGAAAGCCCAGCAGCGTCTCTACTTTCTGCGAAGGCTGAGGAAAGTCCATCTCCCACCCCCCATCCTCATCACATTCTACAGGGGTTGTATTGAGAGCATCCTGAGCAGCTGCATCACTGCCTGGTTCAGGAATTGAACCATTTTCAATCGCAAGACCCTGCACTGGATAGTGAGGTCAGCTGAGAAGATCATCGGGGTGTCTCTCTTCTTGCCATCACGGACATTTACACTACACGCTGCATCTGCAAAGCAAACAGCGTCACGAAGGACCCCACGCACCTCTCGTAAAAACTTTTCTCCCTCCTGCCATCTGGGAAAAGGCACCGAAGCATTCGGGCTCTCACGACCAGACTATGTAACAGTTTCTTTCCCCAAGCTATCAGACTCCTCAATACCCAGAGCCTGGACTGACACCTTGCCCTATTGTCCTGTTTATTATTTATTGTAATACCTGCACTGTTTTGTGCACTTTATGCAGTCCTGGGTAGGTCTGTAGTCTAGTGTAGTTTTATTTTTCTGTGTTGTTTTTTATGAAGTTCAGTCTAGTTTTTGTACTGTGTCATGTAACACCATGGTCCTGAAAAAACGCACTCATTTTTACTATGTACTGTACCAGCAGTTATGGTCAAAATGACAATAAAAGTGACTTGACTTGACCTGACTTGAATTTGGAGTGGATCCAAGTCACTTCTTGGGCAGGAGCTGATACCTTTCATCACCAATTTCTCAAAGTACCTCATCACAGTGGATAGAAGTCAGACAGGACAACAGTCATTGAGGCAGGTTACCACATTCTTCTTAAGATCTCAGATCTTAACAACATATCCAGAGTGTCTGGAGCGAGCCACGTTTCCGTGAAACACAGAACACAGCAATTCCTCATTTTCCGCCGATTCGGCAAATTTGCCCCTATGACTGAAACCTGCTTGAAGCAGGTGGTTACCTCAGACTGCTGAAGCGAGAGGTTAAAGATCTCAGTGAACACTCCAGCCAGTTAATCGGTACGGGTCTTTTGTACTCAACCAGGCACCCCGTCTAGGCAGTACGCTTTCCATGGGTTCACTCGCCTGTTGGCATCAGCGGCTGAAATCACTGGATCATTGGGGGCTGTGATAATTCGTGAAGGTGCCTCCATGTTTTGATGGTCAAAGCGAGAATAAAAGGCATTGAGCTCATCTGGGATCAAAACCTATGTCGCTTGGTTTCACTCTATAGGATGTGATAGCATTTAAATCCTGGAGGGTTTCTTGAAACAACACAGACAGAATGCTGGAGGAGTTCAGCGGGTCTGGCAGCATCAATGGAGGGAAGTGGACAGTCAATGTTTTGCATCATGAGTACCGGAAAGATACAGCACAAAAGCCAGAATAGAGGCACAAGCCAATAGGTGATAGGTGAATCCATGTGAGAGGGGAGAGAGGGGGAAAGACAGGGACGTGGGGAGGGTGGGGAAAAGGGAAGGATGTGAGAAGGTGGAAGAGGCAAAGAGCTGAAGGAGAAATCCGATAAGAGAGGACAGTGTCATGGAATATAGGGAAAAAGTGGAGATCCAGAGCATTGTGTATGGTCTTGGCTGCCACCTTACAGTGGAGAGTTTAGAGAGACTGCTTACAAAGTTCAATAGTATATTGCCTGGATTAGACAGTATTAGCTAACAGAAGAGGGTGGACGAACGTTGAATTTTCAAAGTCCAAAGTTCAAATAAATTTATCATCATTATATACTATCGTTGAGACTGATCTCCTTACCGACAGCCACAAAACAAAGAAACCCAGTTAGTCCACAGCCGATCCAGGAGCCCGTGAGCTGCAGGCCACAGCCTTAGTTCAGTACAGAGACAAGCGTATCTCGTGGACCAACAAGCCGAACACTGGTACGTCCCCTCCTCTGGCCTCGACATCCTGACCTTATCAATCTGGCCTGGTGCTTTAATCAGCCAGACTTCAGGTCATTCCTCACTCTTGGATCTGGGCCCTGCCGCTTCGATAGATTCTCAGGCCCAGACCCCAGCGTCTCAATTCAGCCGATAATTGACCTTTCCAATCTGGCCCAGCACTTCAATCGGCCAAGCAGTGGGTGATTCCTCGCTCACTGGCCCAGGTGTCACTACCTCAGCTTGCCTCACTTTGAATCGCCTCCAAGTCCACTCAGCAACGGCCAAACACTGCCTCATCCCCCACTCTCGGGCCTGGGCCCGGGCCCTGCTGCCTGCCTCAACTCAACCCCCACACACCAGGCCACAACCATCCTGCACCTTCAAGACTTCAGTTCAGATCACAAAAATGCCAGGACACACATGCAGTTCAAAAGCTCAACTCCAAAAGGGAAGTTACAGGCAGTGATCATTGTCCAAAAAAGTGAGATTAATAAAGTGGTTAATAGTTTTGTTAGCCGTCAGCAAGTCCTCACCTTGCTTCACCACAGTCACCTTCAACTGGGTATTAAAGTTTTCCCCGGGTATTGGAGGTTTCACTGGGTATCTCGAGGTCCCCCTGGGTATTTGGAGGCTGAGAGGTGACCTAAATGAAGCATTCAAAATTATGAGGGGCACAAATTGGGGAGACAGTGAAAAACTTTTGCCCATGGTAGAAATGTATTTGAAGTAGGAGCAGAAAGGTTTAAAGGAGACGTGTGAGCCAACACGCAGACTGGTCATTGCTTGGAATAGTCTGGCAGGGAAGCTAGTAGAAGCAGATATGGTAGTAACATTTAAGACATTGAGACAGGCATCCAGACAAGTAGCAAATTAAAGGATATGGGCCATATGCAGCAAGATGGGAGTTGGTTAAATTTGGCATCATCTTGGTTGGGTGAAGGGCCTGGACCTGTGCAGTACTGTTCTGTATTCGCTGTTCTCACAGACTCCCTAAACTGGGACAATGTTCCCTGCTTTACTCCCTCTGTATTTTCTGAACCTGGGTCATCTCCAGACTGGAAAATCTCTGCTCTCCCACTGTTGGCTTAAGCTTTCAATCATTTGGCAATTTACTACTCCCATTCTCTTCAAAGCCTCTTTGTTGTTTAACTAGTACTGAACTTCATCATGTGGGAGAACTCATGACACAGGCCAGGCAGAAGTAGGGGAGATTTCTTCATTTCTAGACCAATATTTAGGCTTCAACATAAATACGTCCAGTGTCTTCAGATACATTTGCCCAGTTAAAGATGGTGTTAGTCCCAGTCTCACAACACATGCCAGTAAAAACCTTGGTTGCCAGTCCAATGTGAGATAGTGCTGTATTTCAGCAGGCACATCTTTCAGCTACGCAACCCCGACGTTCAGTTCCCTCAGCACCCTGTTATTTCCTGTGTATAACACCCCGACGTTCAGTTCCCTCAGCACCCTGTTATTTTCTGTGTATAACACCCCGACGTTCAGTTCCCTCAGCACCCTGTTATTTCCTGTGTATAACACCTCAACGTTCAGTTCCCTCAGCAACCTGTTATTTTCTGTGTATAACACCCCGACGTTCAGTTCCCTCAGCACCCTGTTATTTCTTGTGTATAACACCCCGACGTTCAGTTCCCTCAGCACCCTGTTATTTCTTGTGTATAACACTCCGACGTTCAGTTCCCTCAGCACCCTGTTATTTCCTGTGTATAACACCCCGACGTTCAGTTCCCTCAGCACCCTGTTATTTCCTGTGTATAACACCCCGACGTTCAGTTCCCTCAGCACCCTGTTATTTTCTGTGTATAACACCCCAACATTCAGTTCCCTCAGCACCCTGTTATTTCCTGTGTATAACACCCCAACATTCAGTTCCCTCAGCACCCTGTTATTTCCTGTGTATAACACCCCGACGTTCAGTTCCCTCAGCACCCTGTTATTTCCTGTGTATAACACCTCAACGTTCAGTTCCCTCAGCACCCTGTTATTTTCTGTGTATAACACCCCGACATTCAGTTCCCTCAGCACCCTGTTATTTCCTGTGTATAACACCCCGACGTTCAGTTCCCTCAGCACCCTGTTATTTCCTGTGTATAACACCCCGACGTTCAGTTCCCTCAGCACCCTGTTATTTCCTGTGTATAACACCCCGACGTTCAGTTCCCTCAGCACCCTGTTATTTCCTGTGTATAACACCCCGACGTTCAGTTCCCTCAGCACCCTGTTATTTTCTGTGTATAACACCCCGACGTTCAGTTCCCTCAGCACCCTGTTATTTCCTGTGTATAACACCCCGACGTTCAGTTCCCTCAGCACCCTGTTATTTTCTGTGTATAACACCCCGACGTTCAGTTCCCTCAGCACCCTGTTATTTCCTGTGTATAACACCTCAACGTTCAGTTCCCTCAGCAACCTGTTATTTTCTGTGTATAACACCCCGACGTTCAGTTCCCTCAGCACCCTGTTATTTCTTGTGTATAACACTCCGACGTTCAGTTCCCTCAGCACCCTGTTATTTTCTGTGTATAACACCCCGACGTTCAGTTCCCTCAGCACCCTGTTATTTCCTGTGTATAACACCCCGACGTTCAGTTCCCTCAGCACCCTGTTATTTCCTGTGTATAACACCCCGACGTTCAGTTCCCTCAGCACCCTGTTATTTCCTGTGTATAACACCCCGACGTTCAGTTCCCTCAGCACCCTGTTATTTCCTGTGTATAACACCCCGACGTTCAGTTCCCTCAGCACCCTGTTATTTTCTGTGTATAACACCCCGACGCTCAGTTCCCTCAGCACCCTGTTATTTTCTGTGTATAACACCTCGACGTTCAGTTCCCTCAGCACCCTGTTATTTCCTGTGTATAACACCCCGACGTTCAGTTCCCTCAGCACCGTTATTTTCTGTGTATAACACCCCGACGTTCAGTTCCCTCAGCACCGTTATTTTCTGTGTATAACACCCCGACGTTCAGTTCCCTCAGCACCCTGTTATTTTCTGTGAATAACACCTCAACGTTCAGTTCCCTCAGCACCCTGTTATTTTCTGTGTATAACACCACGACATTCAGTTCCCTCAGCACCCTGTTATTTTCTGTGTATAACACACCGACGTTCAGTTCCCTCAGCACCCTGTTATTTTCTGTGTATAACACACCGACGTTCAGTTCCCTCAGCACCCTGTTATTTCCTGTGTATAACACCTCAACGTTCAGTTCCCTCAGCACCATTATTTTCTGTGTATAACACCCCAACGTTCAGTTCCCTCAGCACCCTGTTATTTCCTGTGTATAACACCCCGACGTTCAGTTCCCTCAGCACCCTGTTATTTTCTGTGTATAACACCCCGACGGTCAGTTCCCTCAGCACCCTGTTATTTCCTGTGTATAACACCTCAACGTTCAGTTCCCTCAGCACCATTATTTTCTGTGTATAACACCCCAACGTTCAGTTCCCTCAGCACCCTGTTACTTTCTGTGTACATATTCAGTCAAATCTTCCTCCCACACAAGATTACTGAGAAAATATCAGGAGGGCATCAAGAGCCTGTGAGATAATACTGACTGACAACATTACGGGAACTCCCAAAGCACTTTTTGTGTACATAAAATAAAAGCAAGAGGATAAGCAGGGAACGAGCGGAATTGTCCAGGGACCAAAGGGGCAATCGACTCACAGAGCCAGAGCACAACGATCCAGAGCGAAATGTGTAATTTTATCTGCATTCACAAAGGAAAAAGCCTTGGTTTGTTTTAGGGAGGGGGTAAGAATATTGTGAATCAAGTATACATTTGAAAGAAGGATGTACTGGACATATAGGTAGACAAACCCAGGACCTAAATGAGATCTACCCTGGGCAGCTGTGGGGAAATAACTGAGTATCAAAATAACTAAAGACAAAGGTTACAAGGAAAGTAGATGAAGGGATGTTGCCTACGTGGATGTTGTCTACATGGACTTTAGTAAGGCCTTTGACAAGGGCCCACATGGGAGGTTACTTCAGAAGGTTCAGACACTAGGTAACCATGGAGATGTTGTAAACTGGATTTGAAATTGGCTGTGTGGGAGAAGACAGAGAGTGGTAGTAGATGATTGCTTCTCAGACTGGAGGCCTGTGACTAGTGGTGTGCCTCAGGGATCTGTGCTGGGACCATTGTTGTTTGTTGTCTTTCTCAATGACCTAGATGATAATGTGGTAAATTGGATCAGCAAGTTTGCTGATGACACTAAGATTGGAGGCGTTGTGGACATCGAGGAAGGCTTTCAAAGCTTGCAGAGGGATCTGGACCAACTGGAAAAATGGGCCAGAAAATGGCAGATGGAATTTAACACCGACAAGTGTGAGGTATTGCATTTTGGAAGGACAAATCAAGGTAGGATATACACAGTAAATGGTAGGGCACTGAGGAGTGCGGAGGAACAAAGGGATCTGGGAGTTCAGATACATAATTCCCTGAAAGTGGGGTCACAGGTAGACAGGGTTGTAAAGAAGGCTTTTGACATCCTGGCATTCATAAGTTTTTTTTTGTAATTTTTTTTTTATTGAAGTTCATCATCAAACAAATGGGATGTTATGGTGAGGTTGTGTAAGACATCGGTGAGGCCAAATTTGGGGTATTGTGTACAGTTCTGGTCACCTAACTACAGGAAGGATATCAGTAAGATTGAAAGAGTGCAGAGAAGATTTACTAGGATGTTGCCAGGTCTTCAGAAGTTGAGTTACAGGGAAAGATTGAACAGATTAGGACTTTATTCCTTGGAGCATAGAAGAATGAGGGGAGATTTGATAGAGGTTTACAAAATTATGAGGGGTATAGACAGAGTAAATGCGAGTAGGCTCTTTCCACTTAGATTGGGAGAGATAAATACGAGAGGACATAGCTTTAGGGTGAAAGGGGAAAGGTTTAGGGGGAACATTAGAGGGAACTTCTTCACTTAGAGAGTGGTGGGAGTGTGGAAGGAGCTGCCATCTGACGTGGTAAATGCAGGCTCACTCTTAAGTTTTAAGAATAATTTGGATAGATACATGGATGGGAGAGGTCTGGAGGGTTATGGACTGGGAGTAGGCCAATGGGACTAGTGGAATAAAGTTTCAGCACAGACTAGAAGGGCCGAATGTCCTGCTTTCTGTGCTGTAGTGTTCTATGGTTCTAAAATCTGAAACAATAACAGAATATATTGGGGAAACTAGCCGGGCAGGCAGCATCTGTGAAAAAGAGAAACAAATATTATATCAAGTCTGTGGTCCTTCAACAGAACTGGGAAAGCGAAGTTTGACTTCAGCGGGGAAAAAAGGTGCAGGAGGGATGTGTAGAACTGTGAAAGAAAGAACCAAAAGGGCTTGTTCAAAGAAACCTTTGATGATTTAGGAAGGATAGAGAGTGACACAAACAGAGAGAGGAGTGGGATTATTAATCAAGGAAAACATCAGAGCTCACTCAGAGGGGACACAATGGAGGAGTTATCCGCTGAGTCTACACGGGTAAAACTCAACAATAAGAAAGGTGCCTTCACTCGGATAGGATGATGCTGCAAATTCCCGAATAGCTAACAAGACATCGAGGAACAGATATGCAGGTAGATTAGGGAAAGTTGTAGTAGGTGTCTTCAACTTCAGTGATATAGACTGCAACCCCCTTGGTGCAAAAGGCTTAGACAAGGGTAGAATTTGTTAGGTGCATCTAAGAGGGTTTCTTTAACCAGTATGTAGAAAGACCAACAAGAGGAAGGGCCATATTAGACTTGGTGTTGGGGATGAGCAGGCGCTGGTGACTGGCCTTTCAGTGGGAGAACAGTTAGGGATGAGTGATCACAATTCCTACATTTTAAGGTAGATAGTATGGACCTTGGAAGTATTAGGGTGGAACTGGGGAGAGTTAATTAGGAACTGTCTTTTTGGCTCAGTCCACATCTTACACACGGAGGGTGTTTAAAGACCAACTGCACATGGCACAGGCTGATAGATTCCAGAAAGAAAAGACCAGGGCACAAGATAAGGGAATCTTGGATGTGACAAGAGGTGCCGAATTTAGCCAAGAAAGAAAAGGAAGCTTATGTAAGGTTGAGGAGGCTTTAAACAAGGAGCCCTTGAAAAATCATTAACAAGCCAGAAAAAAATCTCAGGAAGGGAACAAGGAAAACCAGGAGGGCCATGAAAAGTCCTCAGCAAACAGGATTAAAGCACATCCCAAACACACACCAAGAAAAAGGATGACTAGAGAGAGGGTAGGATGACTCAAGTTTGAAGGAGGGAATATGTCCTCGGAAACAGAATGTGGGAGAGGTTCTAAATGCAGAGTTTGTATCATCGTTTTCCAAGGAGAAGGACGTGGAGAAAAGGGAGATCAATATTACAGATGCTAATATGTTAGAGCACTTTGTGATGAAGATGGAGGCAGTGCTGGGTCTCTTAGAGAACATCATGGTGGATAAATCCCCAGGGCCTGATGATATATCAGTAGGGCCCTATTTTACTACTGTATCTATATATAAGCAAATACATCCCAGATTATTGAGAGGAAAGAAATGAGATTGCTAGGGCTTTCACTAAGATCTTCCTGCCCTCTCTAGTTAGAGGGAAGCACCCAAAAGATTGCCAAGTAGCTAATGTTGTTCAAGAAGGGAAACAGAGATAGTGGTTGAGAAGATACCTGAGAGGATTCTCGGGGAACGTATTTTCACTGAACAGTTGTAAAACCGTGGCCGAGCTAGGGATAGTCAGTATAACTTAGTGCAGAGCAAGTCATGTCTTACTCACCTGACAGAGTTTTATTTTTGAAGAGGTCTTGAAGGTAATTGATGAAGGTAAAGATGTGGATGTTGTCTACAGGGATTTGACAAGATCCCTCATGGGAGGTTCATTCAGAAGGTGAAGGTGAATGGGATCAGTGCCCTAGCCATTTGGATTCAGAATTGGCTTGTCCATAGAAGACAGAGGATCGTGAGCAATGAGACTTACGCTGGCTGAAGGTGTTCCTCAAAGATCCACACTGGGCCTTTTGCTGCTTGTGATACAGTGGATTCCAGTTAATACCCCATTGGTTAATCGGGGAAGCCACTTATTTGGGACAACTCTTAAATAATAAAAACTAATTGAGAAAATAGCCACGATTCCATTCATTTGGGATAGGAGGCCATTTAATTGGGACAGGAGGCCATTACTGAACAGTTTCTAGTCAGCATTAGTCGCATGAACTAGCAGCCATTGGACATTAGATGCTGCTTAAAACAAAGTTTTTAAATAAGGGATTAGTTTAGTGAGGAGTTTAATCAGTTTGGCACGGATGGCCTATACTCTGTGCTGTACTGTTTCATGTTCTCTTGCTCAGACCCTCCGGATGAGAGGTGGCATCCAGGGTGAAGGGGGAATAAGAAGTGGAGGAGGAGGGCAATCTGAGTACCACCTCCACTTGCACCTACTTGGTTCACTGAGCAGAAACCCAACCACCAACACACCTTCCCCCCAGTAAATAACTCCCTCAGCTCCGCTTCCTTTCTCCAGATCAGGTGCAGCACTGGGTATCTGCACAGGGTCGGCTCCCACCTGTGTCTGTTAGGTCACATACAGCAGTCCATGTTTCATCCCAGCAAACAGACCGACCACCAACATCCACGCAGGTCTGCAGATTGCCACATCCATTTTAGTTATTCTTCTTCCCGCCTGCCATGCCGTGTACTAGTTTCTCCCAGTTCTTCCAACTGTTGCATTTGTTCCAATGATGAATCCTTCTGCATCGGTACCTGAGCCACATCGTCCCCTCTACCCTAGTGTTCAGACCGCTTGACCACACCTCGACCCTTTTCCACATATCTACTCTCCTCCTGGACTGAGTTACAATAGCACCTCCTCACCCTCACCCTCCACCCTTTGCACTCATGTACCATCCCTCACAATACCAAAAGCTTCCACCACCAGACTCGTCACATTTCAGCATCCGGTAGAGATCACTCCCTTGTCTGCTCGTACGTCTCTGCCTCCCAGTCTGTGCTGCGCAACGCTTTCCCGAGCACCCACAGGCGGTGCAGTATGTGTCTCTTCACCTCTTCCTTTCCCACCAGCCAACGACCCAATCTGTCTTTCCAGGCGAAGCAGCAATTCCTTTACACTTCTTCCTTGCTACATTTTGTATTCACAATGTGACCCTCTCTACATTGGAAAAACAAACACAGACTGGGTGATTGCAGCACCTCGCAAAGCCCATAGGAATGAACCTGAGCTAATTCACTATCCCACTCCGATCTCTCTCCCTCTGTCACCTCCTTCCCCATTTCACAGATTCTCAAACTTTAGATAGAGGCTCTTTATTCCTTGTCCATGCAAGAACCATTCCTGCCAATTTTTACTCTCTATGCAGTGTCTGGCCTGGCCACAACCACAATACATGATCCCACCTGCTACAAGTCGTACATGCGGAGAAAGCCCCTTGCTATCCCCCACATTTCACTGACACCTAGACTACTTCATCAGGTCTGACAGTGCCCCTCATCTGAAACAATAACTGCCCCTCTTTCCACAGATGCTGCCTGACCTGCTGAGTTTTCCCAGCAGTTATCATTTTCTGTTTTGACATCACGTTGGCTCAGTTCTTCTAAAGATTAGCTTTATTTGTCGCAAACAATTATACTTAGTGAAAGGCATCATTTGCATCAACAACCTACAGAGTTGATGATGTGGGGGGGGCTTGCAAACCACCACACTTCCAGCTCCTGCTAACCCTAACAGTAACCGTACGCCCTTGGAAACCGGAGCACCACAGGGAGAACGTACAAACCCCTTGAGGACAGCAGCAGGAATTGAACCCCAGTTGTTGCAGCTATCTAGGACCCTGGTCAGACCCCACTTGGAGTACTGTGCTCAGTTCTGGTCGCCTCACTACAGGAAGGATGTGGAAGCCATAGAAAGGGTGCAGAAGAGATTTACAAAGATGTTGCCTGGATTGGGGAGCATGCCTTATGAGAATAGGTTGAGTGAACTCTGCCTTTTCTCCTTGGAGCGACGGAGGATGAGAGGTGACCTGATAGAGGTGTATAAGATGAAGAGAGGTACTGATCGTGTGGATAGTCAGAGGCTTTTTCCCAGGGCAGAAATGATTGCCACAAGAGGACAGAGGTTTAAGGTGCTGGGGAGTAGGTACAGAGGAGATGTCAGGGGTAAGTGTTTTACTCAAGAGAGTGGTGAGTGTGTGGAATGGGCTGCCGGCAATGGTGGTGGAGGTGGATACGATAGGGTCTTTTAAGAGACCTTTAGATAGGTACATGGAGCTTAGAAAAATAGAGTGCTATAGGTAAGCCTAGTAATTTCTAAGGTAGGGACATGTTCGGCACAACTTTGTGGGCCGAAGGGCCTGTATTGTGCTGTAGGCTTTCTATGTTTTTGTGGTGATCACTGGTCCTTTAAAATGCTGGCTTAACCACAATGCTATTGTGGCCACCCACAACTTTCTAAACTTAAATGCTCAAAGTGCAGCATGAGAAGGTCACATCGCCTTCCCATGAACAATACAGACCCTGACGGGAAAATTTTTTTTTGGAGTGGAGACTGACTGAGATGGTCAACGACGTGCATAAAGTTATGAAGGAAGGACATAAAGAGGATACTGAGGTTTCCCCATAAGGAAGAGAATCAAACCCAGAGTACAGAATGGAGAGAATGAGGTTTAGAGGGGATCTGAGGAAGAACCTATTCACCGGGGTGGGGGTTTATAATCTGGATTGTACTGATTAGGCAGTGGAGGCAGGCCGTCTCACAACATTCAGTTGGAGAGAAATGCAGAGTGGAAACATGTCCTTTACACTAATCCCACCCTAACCCATTTTACTCTTCCCATGTTCAATTCACCACACTCACCACCACAATTTTGACCATGCTCCTACACGAGGAACAATCTACAGCAACTAACCAACACACTTTGGGCCGTGGGAGGAAGCTGGAACACCTGGAGGAGACAGGCGGTCACAAAGAGCGCACAGACACAAACCATGGTCAGGGTGGACCCAGATCGCTGGAACCGTGAACTGCCAAAGCATAGAAAACCTCAAACCAAGCGCTGGTTAGCGGCATCAGTGTAGACGACTGGCATGGATACGACGGGCCGACTGGCCTATGGCTTTACTGGATGAGTCCATGTGTCTGTCTTTGACTATTCAAACCGCACTTAAAAAACAATCAGAGCGTGTGAAACACTCCGGGACATCCCGGTGGCATTTATTTTAACCCTCAGGGCAACGCCCTGCGTCAGCGTCACGAGCAAACCAAAGCAAACGTCACAGCGCAGCCCCCCCACCCCCCGGATCCTATGGGAATGGCCCTCAGTCCACCAACCCGCACTGCAGAGATACCAACAGCTGACATGCAGCTCTAGGATCTGGACTTTATGCACACTAAACCCCGTAAATAAACAGGATAAAATCAAACCGCTGAGAACTAAAGAACTGCCACACAAACAGAACAAAGTGCACTGGCAGCAATATACTGGTGGGAAAGATCAATCAGGCCAACACACCAAAGCCAGTGCAGCCAAAATTAAAGGGCAAATCCCTAGAGATGGAACAGCTGGACAGACATCTGGTACTCCAGTAGTACAAGGTGACTGCTTTAAAATAAAGACCGGCTGGGGCTATGGGAGGACGAGATAATGTGAATTTCAATCGCACAAAGAGCTAACTAACTGCCTGAGAGAGTAGCAGAACAAATTCAGCAAGGAAACTTTGGATCCAGGGCTTGGATTATATATTTTAAACATTTAGCAAGAGCCACAGTGGAACACAAAGCTAATGTGATCACTCAGGGTTTCATTTAGTTTGATAGTCCAAAGACCACCTCTTGTGACCTCACAACTCACTAGCTCTTATTCTGCATTTCAATCTGGATGCTGTAACATTAATCTGTCATCCTCCCCTTCCTCTCTCAGACTCCAAACAGAATTATTTACTCCAGATTGAGCAAGTGATCACTCAAGCCAAAAAAAGATCATTCTAATTTGTAAATAGTACAGTTTCCTCATAGAAAGCCCTCTCGGGCCAATTTCATCCCTTCTGAATATCCCTCAGAAGATATTCTAAGCCCATTGCCAGCTGAAGATGAAGAACGTCCTATCACCAAGCAACGAGGCAGTGTACGCACTTCACAAATCCTTCTGTGGGCGAGATTTATAAATACCAACAGATAAAAACATCCTTTAAGAGGGAAGTTGCCTGGGTCTGACTGAATCCATAATCAACATTATGATAAGATCCCACATGACAAGCTGGCCCAGGCGTGTTAGCAAACGGGATCCAACAATTAGCTTAGTGACAGGACGTAGTGGGTGGTAGAGGATGGACACTTCTCTGATATCCGTAACACAAAGGGGGTGGGTGCTGGGACCTGCCTTGTTTGTAATGCATATGAATGACTTGGAAGGGAACGTAGGTGACTGAAAGGCAAGTATACTGATGACACAAGAATTGGTGGAGTTTCAGATAGTAAAGAAGTTTAAGAAGCAATAAGAGTTTAGAACATAGAACAGTAGAGTTCTACAAATTCTGGATAATAGTATGGCCCTTCAGCCCACAATATCATGCCAACCTACAAAAAAACTACCCGGTACTACTCAATCAACCTAACCCTTTCCTCCTACACAGCTCATAACCCTCCTTTTCTCACCCCACCTGGTCCCTCAACACCACCTTGTTGGTCAAAAAATCACAAGAGTGTCCTATGTCTTCCATAATCTTGTACACCTCTATCAAGCTGTCTCTCATCCTTTGTCGCTATAAAGACAACAGCACTTGCTCACCTAAACCTTCTAAAGGGCAACATGGTAGGGTAGTGATTAGCACAATGCTTTACAGTGCTAACGACCCAGGTTCAATCCCCGCCACTGCCTGTAATGAGGTTGTACATTCTTCCCGTGACACATTTTCCTCCGGGTGTTCCAGTTTTCTGCCACAGACCAAAGATGTACCAGTTGATAGGTTAATTGGTCATTGTAAATTGTCCCGTGATTAAGTGAGGGACAGATCTAGTTTTGCTGGGCGGCATGGCCTGAAGGGATGTAAGAATCTGCTCTGCGCTGTATCCAAAAGAAATTTAAAAATTTAAAAATTAAATAAAATAAAGCTTCCACATCCTTCTTATAATGGGGTGACCAAAACTGACAACAATACCCTAAGTGGGGTCTAACCAGAGTTCTACAGAGCTGCAACATCGCCTGGCAACTCTTAAACTCAATGCCCAAACTCATAAAAGACAGCACACCATACACCAGGGGTTGGCAACCTTTTTGCCTCTGTGGGCCGGATCGCATATTAATGAGCGGACGGTGGGCCAGATAAATGCCATAAAAAACTCAAAATATGCGAATACAGTCGGCCCTCCTTATCTGCGAGGGATTGGTTCTGGGACCCCTCGTGGATACCAAAAAACGCGGATACTCAAGTCCCTTATTTCAGTGCGGTGGACTCTAGGACCCAGCGGAACCCCGGACCTTATTTAACCTGCCTCAGAGCGGTGGTCTTTAGGACCCGGCGGAGCTCTGAATCCGCAGTGTTTCTGTTCACGAAAATAATCACGATCACGATTGAAAATAAAGTGGAAATCATAAAGTGATCAGAAAGAGGTGAAACGCCATCAGTCATTAGAAAAGTGTTAGGCTACAGTCAGTCAACGATCTGAACAATTTTAAAGGATAAAGTGAGAAAGGCCCTGCCCTGATGAAAGCAACAATTATTACTAAGCAATGCAGTGGTTTAATTATTGAAATATTTTCATCTCTTAAGTGTTTTATATGCATAGAAAGGTAAAATATATACTATATTCTAAGACAAATGTTTGACTAACTGACACTAAATAATACTGGATGTAGCTGTTCTGACCTACTTAGTAAGAGAACTTCTGATTTTTCCTGATCTAGATCCACGGTAACCTACGCATATCCTCCTGTATACTTTAAATCATCTCTACATTACTTATAATGCCTAATACAATGTAAATGCTATGTAAAATAGTTGTTATACTGCTTTGTTTAGGGAATAATGACAAGAAAAAAGTCTGTACGTGCTCGAACAAGTGCTGGAAGACACTTCCGGGTTTTCGCGATTCGCGGTTCATTGAATTCGCGCATACGGAACTCGCAGATAAGGAGGGCCGACTGTACATCTAGTTATGTTTTGCCTCAAATTAATAAATAACGTATGCTAGAAAATAAATTGTGCTTAACCAAGGTTGCCAATTAGTAATCAAAGAACTCAGTTTAGTTGCAATTTATTTCAATCAAGGCATCTTTTGAATCTATTAAAAGGACACAAAGAAACTTTAAACATAAAACATATGAACATGATGCATTGAATGGTGGTAAATTAAGTATAATAAAAAAGAAAATTTTAATGCAAACAATTGATAAATCAATCTGAAACGATGCTGTTTGTTGCTTGAAAGCTTCTCAATGTTGGGTGTCAGTTTTGTTGATGCCAAGAGCAGGACATTATCCAGATGGACATCAGTCAATCTTGTTCTCAAATGGTTCTTGGTGTGCTTCATTTTTGAAAATAATTGCTCCCACATTTAAGTGCTGCCAAACGATGATGCCATCTTTTTTGCATGGTCCACTAAGTAAGGATACTTCCCACTTGGATGAATATATTTTCTATAAAAGTCAAGCACCGACACATCTTCAGAATGAAATTTCAATCTCAATATGTCGTCACACTGCATCTCAATCAACTCCGTTTGAAAAATTTCTGATGCAGTGTCCACTTCCACATCAAACAGAGCAGCAAACAGCTTGAACCCATTTACATGCAAGTGAAAATTAGCAAAACAAGATGAAAATTCTTTTCTCAATTCTTGGACCATATTCACAAAAAAGCCTGGATCTTGTGCTTTACTTTTTTGAAAAGTGGGGAAATGTGCACTATTTCCTTTCTTGAAGCTGGTACTCCCACATTTTTAACATCTGCTGACATTTCTTCAACTCGCTGTGTGATCGTTCTTGCTGACAGGCTGATAGATGCAAATAAAGATTTCTTTTCAGGACTAACAATATCCACCACTGCCAATAAACATTCTTTGACAAACTCTCCATCTGTAAAAGGCTTCATCTCTTCTGCAATATGTTTTGAGACTTGGTAGCTGGCTCAAGTATTTCCTTCACTTTCACTGCTTTTCTTGGCAAAAAAAAATGTTTGTTTTCCGAAACTAGCTTCCATTCGGTCAGTAAAGTTGTTAACATTCCCACTATGGCGGGTCTCGTAATGTCGCCTGATACTTGCCACCTTCTTCACAACAACATTTTCTAGGCAAATGAGACAAACTGGTTTCCCAGCTTGCTCGATGAAGAAGCAATCTAGTGTCCAAGTGTCTTGGAAATTTCGGCACTCAGCATCTACCTTCCTGCGTTTTGCATTCATTGCCATTGGAAATTTTTTTTTCAATTTTTATTTTGAAACACGAGTTATTCAACAAGTATTGTAGCGCATGTAAATATCTGGATATTTAGCGTGGATTTCTTGTTAAAGCACAGTGTCGCTATTTCTGTTTACAAATTTGAACGATCCCATCTGAAGACCTGCGCATGCACGGAGAGTATCTGATGCATATTAATAAGGTAGTCTGCCTTCCCGTCATTCGTATACACCAGTGTTTGGTTTGGAACAAAACGGAACCTGGGCCCAGTGTAACAAGATGCCATGCATTTCCATCAGTGTGGTTACATGAAACACTCAGAATAAGGAAAAATCGTTCGCAGGCCGTATAAGCATAGTATCCCAATTATTTGCTCGCGGGCCATAGGTTGCCTACCTGTGCCATACACCTTCTTATCAACCCTACTGACCCGCGACAACTTTGAGAGATCTATGCACTTGTATCCCAAGATCTTTTTCATTTGTCAACACTACTAAGAATCCTGCCATTAACATTGTACTCTGTCTTTAAATTCGATCTTCCAAAATGTATCACTTCACAATTTTCTGGACTGAACTCTAGATGCCACATCTCAGCCCATCTCTGCATCCCATCGATGTTCTATTGTAACACATGACACTATCCCCAACACCACCAACCTTTGTGTCATCTGCAAACTTACTAATCCACTCTTCCATTTCCTCATCCAGGTCAGTTATAGAAAACACAAAAAGCCCTAGAACAGATCCCTGTGGAACACCACTTGTCACCTAGCTCCAGGCAGAATCCACTCCATCTTCTACCACCCTCTGCTTTGTGTGGGCAAGCCAATTCCAAGTCCACACAGCCAAGTTTCTGTGATACCATGCCTCATTACTTTCTGGATAAGCCTACCTTGGAGAAGCTTGTCAAATGCCTTACTAAAATCCATATACACCACACCCACCATTCTATCTTCATTAAGCTGTTATGTCACCTCCTTGAAAATGTCAATCAGACTCAGGAAGCACATCCTGCCCCTCCCAAAGCCGTATTAACTAACCCCATTCAGAGTCTTCTTCTCCTAATGCTCATGAATCCAGTCGCAAAGAAAGTTCTCCATTAGTTTACCCACCACTGACATAAAACACACGAGTCTACAATCCCAGCAATTCCCTGTTGACTTGCTTAGACAATGGACAATGTTTGTCATCCTCTACTGCACTGGTACAATTCCTGTGGCCAGGGAGGATGCAAGGATCATTGTCAAACACCCAGCAATCTACTCCTTTGCTTCCCATAGTTACCTGGAGTTTATCTCATCCGGTCCCAGGGAGCTATCTATCCTTATGTATCACTAGCTCTTTCTTAACTTTAACATACTCCAGCATACAAGACTGTAAGACACAGGAGAAGAGTTAGGCCATATATCCATCAGGCTGTTCCACATTCCATCACAGCAAAATCGCCATCCCTCTCAACCCCATTCCTCTGCCTTCTCCCATAACCTTTGATGCCCTGACTTGGCCTCCACAGCTGTCTCCAGCAGTGAGTTTCAAACATCCTCTTCCCTGTGGCTAAAGAAAGTCCTCCTGATCTCTATTCTAAGTGTACTTGCCTTCATTCGGAGACTGTGCCCTCTGGTCCTCGAGTCCCCCACTGTCGGAAACATTCTCTTCACATCCACTCTTACGTCGGCCTTTCAACATTCCAAAGGATTCACTGAGATTTCCCCTCCCCCTAATTCTTCTAAACTCCTGCGAGAACAGGCCCAGAGCCAAATGCTCCTCATGCATAACCCTTTCATTCCCAGAATCATTCTCCCGAACCCCCTCTCGACCATCTCCAATGCCAGCACATTGTTTCTTCAATAAAGGCCCAGAATTGCTCACAATACTCCAAGTGAAAACTCACTAATACAGTACCTTATACAGGCTCAGCTTTACATCCTTGCTTTTATATTCTAGTCCTCTCGAAATGAATGCTAACATTGCATTTGCCTTCCTCACCACTGACTCAGCATGCAAATTAATCTTCAGGGAATCCTGCACGAGGACTCCCAAGTCTCTTTGCACCTCTGATTTTTGAATTTTATTCCTTTATTCCACCTAACAAGGTGCATGACTATAAGCTTCCCTACACTATATTCCATCTGCCACTTTGCCATTTCTCCCAATCTGCAGACTCCCTGCTTCCTCAACGCTACCAGCCCCACACCTACAGTCGTACCGTCTGCAAACTCGGCCACAAAGCCATCAATTCCGTCATCCAAACCGTTGACATATCACATGATGTCAGATGCCCAATGCACCTGTAGTTGTGAACTTCCCATGATTCAAGACAGGTGTGTAAAAAGGATCATTGGGGACCCAAGTCACCACAACCACAAACTGTTCCAGCTGTTACCATCCAGGTACCGCAGCATAAAAGTCAGGACCAACAAGCTCTGGGAGCAGCTTCTTCCACCAGACCACAAACTGATTAACTCATACTGATTTGAGTGCATTCTATGTTACATTGACTGTTCTATTTATTATAAATTACTATGACTGCACATTTAGACGGAGACGTAACATAAAAGATTTTTACTCCTCATGTATGCGAAGGTTGTAAGAAATGAAGTCAATTCAAAGAAGTGGTCTCCATACCAAACACCACTCGTCACCGACAGCCTCCGATATAGGCCTCCTTTATTCCCGCGCTTTGCCTCCTGAATGTGTCAGTAAAGTTTCTATCCATGCTAGTATCTTTCCACTGATAGCATGGGTGGCACCTTGTTAAATGCCTTCTGAAAATCCAAGTAAATACAATGAAAGTCTAAGTATACAACATCGACTGAATCTCCTTTGTTCATCCTGCTTGTTAATTCCACAAAGAATTCCAACAGATTTGCTAGATAAGATTTCTCCTTAAAGAAACCATGGTGACTTTTATTTTCTTACATACCTTGAAAACATGTTCTTAATAATGAACTCCAACATCTTACCAACCACTGAATTCAGGCTAACTGGCCTATAACTTGCTTTCTTCTGCTTCCCTATTTTCTTAAAGAGTGGAGTGTCATTTGCAATTTTCCAGTACCTCCGGAAACATTCCAGAATCGATTGATTCTTGAAAGATCATTGCTAATGCCTCCAGAATCTGTTTAGCAACCTCTTTCAGAGCCCTTTGCTGTAGTCTATCTGGTCCAGGTGACTGACCTACCTTTAGAACTTTCAACCACAAGCACCTTCTCCTTCCTCCAACACTCTCAAATTTCTGGCTTATTTTTAGTGTCTTCCACAGTGCACACTGACACAAAATACTTAAGTTCATCCACCATTTCTGCGGCTCCCATAACCATCTCTCCAGCGTCATTTCCAGCAGTCTGATATTCACTCACACCACTCTTAGTCTTTATATATTGAAAAATCTTTTGGCATCCTTAAGGTAAGGGGAGGGAAGTTCAAGGGGGATATTAGAGGAAGGTTTTTCACTCAGAGAGTGGTTGGTGCGTGGAATGCACTGCCTGAGTCAGTGGTGGAGGCAGATACACTAGTGAAGTTTGAGAGACTACTAGACAGGTATATAGAGGAATTTAAGGTGGGGGGTTATATGGGAGGCAGGGTTTGAGGGTCGGCACAACATTGTGGGCCGAAGGGCCTGTACTGTTCTGTACTATTCTATGTTCTATGTTCTATCCTGTTTGATATTATTGGCTAGCTTACCTTCATATTTTATGCTTTCCCTCTGTATAGATTTTTTAGTTGCCCTCTGTTGGTTTTTAAAAGCCTCCCAATCCCACTAATTTCTGCTATATTGTATGCCCTTTATTTTGCTTTTATGCTGTCTTTGACTTCCCTTGTCAGCCACAGTTGCCTCATTCACCCTTTAGAATACTACTTCATCATTGGGATGTATCTATCCTGTGCCTTTTAAATTAACATAACCATATAACGATTACAGCACGGAAACAGGCCATCTCAGCCCTTCTAGTCTGTGCCGAATGCTTACTCTCACCTAGTCTCACCAACCTGCACACAGAAACTCCAATCATTGGTGTTCTGCCAACATCACTGCTGGTGTTCCCTTTGAATCAACTTTGGCCAGCTTCTCTTTCACGATACTGTGGTCCCCTTCACTCCACTGTAATAATGATTTTAGCTTCTCCCTATCATATTATTTATTTACCAGGTTTAATACATTTCACGACATATGCCAGTGACATTAAACCAAATTCTGATTCTTTAAAGATACTGTGTAGAAAAGGTCCTTCTGGCCCTTTGAGCCATGCTGCAAGCAACCCACTGATTTAACCCCTAGCCTAATCACAGGGCAATTCAGAATGACCAATTAACCCACCAACTGGTACATCTTTGGATTGTGGGAGGAAAGCCCACACGTTCACATGGAGGATGTAGAAACTCCTTACAGAGGATACTGGAATTCAACTCTAAACTCCGAAGCCTCGAGCTATAGTAGCATCGTGATAACTACTGTGCTATCGCGGTTCCCACTGCCACGATTATGATTATAATCACTGCCTCCTAAGGATTCCTTTACCTGAAGCTTCCCAATTAAAACTGGCTCATTTGAATGAGGAAGTTAAGGTAAAGGAACAACCAATCTGAAATATCCTTTCCCCCAGTTGGCTCAACCACAAGCTGCTCTAAAAAGGCATTTTGTAGGCACTCTACAGACTCCTTCACTTGGGATCCAGTACCAACCTGATTATCCCAATCTACCTGCATATCGAAATCCCCTGTGACAATTGTACCATTGCCCCTTTTACACGCTTTTTCCATCTCCCATTGTAATTTGTAGCCCCATCCTTGCTACTGTTCGGAGGGCTGAAAACTCCCATCAGAGTCTGTTTACAATTGCAGTTTCTTAACTCTACTCACAAGGATTCCACATCTTCCAATCCTACGTCACCTCTTTCTAAGGATTTGATTTCAATTTTTACCAACAGAGCCACCTCGCCCCCTCTGCAGACCTGCCTGTCCGTCGTTGGTGCATCGTTGGATGTTAAACTCCGAACTATGATCTTCCTTCAGCCATTACTCAGTGATACCCCACAATGTCTAACTGTGCAGTATCGGGCTCTGTCGTGGGCAAAGTACAACAAGTGTATGGGACATTGGAAAAAAAGTTGAATTTCCCCATGGGGATGAATAAAGTATCTATCTATCTATCTATCTACCTTATTCCATATACTATGTGGCATTCAAATGTAACACCTTCAGATCTGTATTCATCACTCTTCTTGATCTTACCCCCATGTTACACTTCAGCTCATCCAACTGATTGCAATTTCGCCCAATTATCCCGTGGTCTCCCGACACAATGCGTCTTCTTGTATACCAACTGCCTCATCCTCAGGCCTATTACTCTGGTTCCCAAATTAGTTTAAACTCGCCCCAACAGCTGTAGCAAACCTGCCCAGAAGAAAATTCAGGTGTAACCTATCCTTTTCGCACAGGTCGTACTGCAACCTTCCTGAAAAGAAATTCCAATGATCAGAATCAGAATCCGGTTTATTATCACCAGCATGTGACGTGAAATCTGTTAACTTAGCAGCAGCAGTTCAATGCAATACATAATCCAGAGAAAAATAATAAATAAAATAAAAATAATAATAATAAACAAGTAAATCAATTACATATATTGAACAGATTGAAAAAACTTGCAAGACAGAAATACTATATATATATATTTAAAAAAGTGTCCAGAGATACAATGTCCATTTAGGAATTGGACGGCAGAGGGAGGAAGCTGTTCCTGAATCGCTGAGTGTGTGCCTTCAGGCTTCTGTACCTCCTCCCTGATGGTAACAGTGAGAAAAGGGCATGCCCTGGGTGCTGGAGGTCCTTAATAAAGGACGCTGCCTTTCTGAGACACCACTCCTTGAAGATGTCCTGGGTAATTTGCAGGCTAGTATCCAAGACGGAGCTGACTAGATTTACAACCCTCTGCAGCTTCTTTCGGTCCTGTGCAGTAGCCCCTCCATACCAGACAGTGATGCAGCCTGTCAGAATGCTCTCCACGGTACAACTATAGAAGTTTTTGCGTGTATTTGTTGACATGCCAAATCGCTCCAAACTCTGAATAAAGTATAGCCGCTGGCTTGCCTTCTTTATTAACTACATCAATATGTTGGGACCAGGTTAGATCCTCAGAGATCGTGACACCAGGAACTTGAAGCTGCTCACTCTCTCCACTTTTGATCCTTCTATGAGGATTGGAATGTGTTCCCTTGTCTTACCCTTCCTGAAGTCCACAATCAGCTCTTTCATCTTACTGATGTTGAGTACCAGGTTGCTGCTGTGACACCACTCCACTAGTTGACATAACTCACTCCTGTACGCCCTCTCATCACCACCTGAGATTCTACCAACAATGGTTGTATTGTCAGAAATTTATAGATGGTATTTGAGCTACGCCTAGCCACACAGTCATGTGTATATATAAAGAGTAGAGCAGTGGATTAAGCACACATCCCTGAGTTGCGCCAGTGTTGATCGTCAGCGAGGAGAATATGTTACCACCAATCCGCACAGATTGTGGTCCTTCAGTTAGGAAGTCAAGCATCCAGTTCCAAAGGGAGGTACAGAGGCCTAGGTTCTGCAACTTCTCAATTAGGATTGTGGGAATGATGGTATTAAATGTTGAGCTATAGTCAACGAACAGCATCCTGGCGTAGGTGTTTGCGTTGTCCAGGTGGTCTAAAGCCGTGTGGAGAGCCATTGATATTGCATCAGCCGTTGACCTATTGTGGTGATAGGCAAATTGCAATGGGTCTAGGTCCTTGCTGAGGCAGGAGTTCAGTCTATTCATAACCAACCTCTCAAAGCATTTCATCACTGTTGATGTGAGTGCTACCAGGAGATAGTCATTAAGGCAGCCCACATTATTGTTCTTAGGTACCGGTTTAATTGTTGCCTTTTTGAAGCAAGTGGGAACTTCCGCCCGTAGCAGTGAGAGGTTTAAAATGATCCAGAAATCTGAAACCCTGCCTCCTGCATCAATTCCTCAGCCACACATTCATCTGCCAAATCATCCTGTTCTTACCCTCACTGGCATGCGGCACAGACAGCAATGCAGAGATACTAACCTGATGGTCCTGCTGGTCTGTTTTCTACCTATTTCATTGTATTCTTTTGCAGGACCTCCTGCTTTTCCTATCTATGTCACTGGTACCAATATGTACAACAACGGGGTCGAAGCGCTCGCTCGGCAGAGATGGTGCTTGGTGTCGGAGGCTCGAAGTTTTTGGACGGACTCGGAGTTGGCTGTCGTCGGGGCTCCCAAAGTGCTGTATCGGCAAGCTGCGGCGCTGAAGGTTCATGGCAGGAAGAGTTTTTCTTCCTTCTACCGTCTGCGTGAGATGATGGGCTGTCGGGACTTTGAGACTTTCTTTTAAACCGTGCCATGGACTGCCCTTTATCAGATTACGGTATTGCTTTGCACTGTTGAAACTATGTGTTATAATCATGTGGTCTTTGTCAGTTAGTCTTTTATCAATTATAGTATTGTCTGCACCATTGAAACTATATGTTAACTATAACTATATGTAACTATGTGGTTTTGTGTGGGTCTTGTAGCTTTAGTTTTGTCTGATGGGTTTGTAGTTCCTTTCCAGGGAACGTGCTAAGACGGTAGCGCGATATCGATACACAGCAGCCTCTCCAGACTCTGGATTGGGGATTACCAAACGTTATGTGGTTTTTCTTGTGTGGTCTGTTTTGTGCTTTTTCATGATATCATTCCGGAGAACGTTGTCTCATTTTTTAACTGCATTGTATTTGTGGTTTATAAATGATAATAAACTGAATCTGAATTTCCAGCTGTTCACTCTCCCCTTTAGAATGCTATGGACCCGATCCAAGATGTCCCCGACTTTGGCACCTGGGAGGCAACATATCATCCAGCTGTCTCTTTCACATCCACAGAATCTCCTGTCTGATCCTTTAAGTGTGGAATCCCCCATCACTAATCAATCCTCTCCACCTCCACTTCTTTCTGAGCCACAAGCCGTGCCAGAGACCGGACCGCTGTCACTTCCCTCTGGTAGATTATCCCCCCAAAAGAATCCAAAGTGGTCTACCTGTTGTTGAGGGGAACGGCCACAGAGGTACTCTGCACTGGCTGTATGTCCTGAGGGTCACCCAGTTATGTACTTCCTGAGGGGCTGGGGGGGGGGGGGGGGGGAGGGAGAAGGATGGAAAAATTAAACGATAAAATCTACCTACAGCCTTCATTACTCCTCGCTGAAGCCTCAACAAGCCAGTCTGAGCTCCCAACTCCAACAATAGTCCACTCACACAATGGCTACTCTATATTTTTGAATTGAATTGACTTTATTTCTTACATCCTTCACATACATGGAGTAAAAATCTTTGTTACGTCTCCATCTAAATGTGCAATCATAGTAATTTATAATAAATAGAACAGTCAAAGTAATATAGAGTACACTCAAATCAGCGTGAGTTCATCAGTCTGATGACCTGGTGGAAGAAGCTGTCCAAAGTCTGCTAATCCTGGCTTTTATGCTGCGGTACCGCTTCCCGGATGGCAGCGGCTGGAGTAGATTGTGATTAGGATGACTTGGGTCCCCAGTGATCCTATGGGCCCTTTTTACACACCTGTCCTTGTAAATGTCCTGAATCATGGGAAGTTCACAACTACAGATGTGCTGGGCTGTCCGCACCACTCTCTGCAGAGTCCTGTGATTAAGGGAGGTACAGTTCCCAAACCAGGCAGTGATGCAGCCAGTCAGGATGCTCTCAACTGTGCCCTTGTAGAAAGTTCTTGGGATATGAGGGCCCATACCAAACTTCCTCAACCGTCTGAGGTGAAAGAGGTGCAGTTGTGCCTTTTTCACCACACAGCTGGTGTGTACAGACTAGGTGAGATCCTCAGTGATGTTTCTGCTGAGGAACTTGAAGCTGTTTACCCTCTCAACCCCAGATCCATTGATGTCAATAGGATTAGCCCGTCTCCATTCTCCCTGTAGTCCACAACCAGCTCCTTGGCTTTTTCAACACTGAAGGAGAGGTTGTTTTCTTGACACCACTGTGTCAGAGAGATGACTTCTTCCCTGTAGGCCACCTCATTATTGTTTGAAATAAGGCCAATCAATGCAGTGCCGTTGGCAAATTTAATTAGCAGATTGGAGCTATGGGTGGCAATACAGTCATGGGTATACAGGGAGTAAAGGAGGGGATTCAGCCTGCAGCCCTGAGGGGCTCCTGTATTGAGATTCGGGGAGGTGAGGGAGCCCACTCTTTCGTCCAAGAACAATCACAGTCATGGACGTGGACATAACGAAGTGCTTGACGAAACAACCACCCAATCTGTGTCAGGTCTCACCGATGCAGCCGAGGCCACACTGGGTTTCTAAGCTGTCCGACTTCATGGCTCGATCTAGGATTCTGTCACTCCAGTGAATCAGATCAGTTGTGGGAGCATGTTGGGCATCACAATCCTTACACCGAACCAGCCACAACTGGGATAACCAGAGACTGTAAGAGGGGCAGGAGAAACATGTACCTCCTCCGTTCTAAGGAAGGACTCATTGATGACAGTCCAGATGACTATACAAGGATCATTAATAACTGTTTGCAATGCACTCCAGGTTACCACAACCAGCCAGGTGCTAATTAATACATGCATTTTAAAAATGTATGCTTTGCTTAAGAACTTCAGAAAATATAATTATTTGCACTAGTGTTCTAAAAATATGCGTTCTTCTCAACATCCCTGCTTTCTCACAGTGAGAGATATTGGACTGTGCTGAAGCAACCAGTGGATATTGTTCACAAAACATTTCTGCAAAATTAGAGTCATAGAGAAGTACAGCACTGAAACAGGCCCTTCAGCCCATCTCGTCTGTGCCGAGCCATTTAAACTGCCTAGTCCAATCGACTTACACTGGGACCATAGCCCTGCATACCCCTACCATCCATGTCGGTATCCAAACTTCTCTTACAATGATGAAATCAAACTTGCATTAACCACTTGCGCTAGCAGCCCATTCCACACCCTCACAACCCTCTGAGTGAAGAAGTTTCCCCTCATGTTCCCATTAAACATTTCACTTTTCACCCTTACCATTTGACCTCCGGCTCTTGTCTTCCCCCAACCTCAGTGGAAAAAGCCTGTTTGCATTTACCTCATCTATTCCCCTCATAATTTTGTATAACTCTATCAAATCTCCTCTCAGTATCGTAACTTTTCTCTGCACACTTTCAAACTTGTTTACATCTTTCCTGTAGGTAGGTGACCAAAACTGCACACAATACTCCAAATTAGGCCTCACCAACATTTTATATAAATCCAGCATAACATCCATCTCCTGTACTCAGTAAAAACACAAAATGCTGGCAGAACTCAGCAGGCCCTTCAGACAGCATCTATGGGAGGAGGTAGTGACGACGTTTTGGGCCGAAACCCTTCATCAGGAGTGAAGTAACATGGGATGGTCGAGGGGGGATAAAAAGTGGGAGGAGGGATGAAGTAGAGAGCTGGGAAGTGATAGGCTGGAGGGAAATGGGCTAGGGGGAAGGTGGAGAATTATGGGAAATAAAAGAGAAAGAAAGGTAGGGCTGGGGGGAGATTATAGTGAGGGAGGAAAAAAAAGAGAGAGAAAGAGAACCAGACTAAAATTATAGATAGGGATGGGGTAAGGGGGGGCAGGGGTATCAACGGAGGTCTGTGAGTTGGATGTTCATGCCGGCAGGTAGGAGGCTACCCAGGCGGGAGATAAGGGGCACTCAATATATTGATTTATGAGTGCCTATGTGCCAAACGCTTTCTTGACAACCCTGACAACCTGTGACGCCTCTTTCAACAAATTATGGACCTGTATTGTCAGTTCCTCAGAAAACTTTGATTACATCTTGGTAGGTGACCAAGATGCGCACAATACTCCAAATAAGGCCTCACCAAACTTCTTGTATAACTTCAACATAACACCCCCAACTCCTGTACTCAATACATTGCTTTATGAAGGACAAAATTAAAATAAACGTTTCAGAAATTAGCTTTGAATCATAGTTCAGCACAGTCACTGAACACCATGGGTAGCACCGGGCATTTCTTTTAAGTAAATCAGAGAAGCTCTCGGATAGAATGGTACATTCAATGGAGGCAGAAGGTTGCCAAAATTCACATAACGTGAGGTAGAGACAAACTGTATTTGCTGCTACATGTGGAAGGATTACTATTCTTGTTCCAATACCCCACAACCAAACTGCTTTTTCCACAATCACTCTCTCTCCCCTGAAACAAGTTATAGAGATTGGTTCAGCAGAGCTCCTGGCAGGAATGTGGGCTGCAAGCACACACACTCCAGGCAGCAGCAGTGCCTCCGGGGGAGCACAGCACACAAGTCCAAAGGTTCAGCACCCAAGTTCCACTTCAGAGACTCGAGCACAAGCCTTCAGTGGACATCAGAGAGGTGATAAACACGCACAAAATGCTGCAGCAACGTTGCAGGTCAGAGAGGGAGATAAACAGTCGACATTTTTAGACCAAAACCCTTTATCGGCACTGGAAAGGAAGGGGGCAGAGGCCAGATTAGGGTGGTGTGGAGAGGAGGAATACATCTCAGCATGCCTCAATGGCAACCGTCCAGTGGCTCTAACATCTACCATCACAATGGATAAAACTAGGCGATTGGGAAAGTGGATCAATCGTCTTTACCCTATAGTCAGTCACAAAACAAAGCTAAGCAAAATCTCAGACATCCTTACCCCATCAGCTCAAAACAATCCATGCGTGCTTTGAACAGAAGAGAATGGGTGTGTCACCACCAGCCTTGACAGTATCTAGTGCCCCTGAATCTACAATCACCATCATGGACACAAGATCAGCCTTCTAGACAGCAGACCTACGGAAAGAACTAGGCCCAGGTGATGTCCTTGGATCTTCTGCAGATTAGTTAGCAGGACTATGTGCACACACTTTTAATCTCCCCCTGCTTCAGGCTACGATTCCCACCTGCGACTGTCATCCCAGTACCTAAGAAAAACAAGATAATATGTCTTAATGACTACCTCCCGGTGACTCTAACAACTACCATCACGAAGTGCTCTGAGAGACTGGTCACGGCACGCTTCAGCTCCAGCTTCCCAGACAACCTCGAACCACTGTAATTTGCCGACTGCCGAAACAAGTCGACAGCAGAAGCCGTGTCCCTAGCCCTAAGCTCATCTCTGAAACGTCTGGACTGAAGACACCTACATCAGATTATTGTACATTTACTACTACTCTGCCTTCAATACTATTATTCAAGCAAAATCATCACCAAACTCTGGATCCTGGGAGTTAGTGCCTCCCCCTGCAGTCAGTAGGGGTAAGCAGTAACTACTCTGAACACTATTACTCCACAAAGTCCCTTCAGCCCCCTACTCCACTCCCCGTACACTCACGACTGCATGGCCAGATTCTGCTCTAACTCCAGCTCTGAGGATTATCTGTAGTGGGCCACACCTCAACGATGAGCACAGGAAGGCGTCAGAGAGCTTAGCAACATGGTGTCATGACAACAACATCAATCACAACAAACGCAACGACATGGCCACGGACTTCAGAAAGGGTGGGGTGCACATACCTCCATGAGGTTCAGTGGATCGAGAGTATAGGTGTACACGTCAACCAACAGCCTGTCCCGATCCGACCACGTTGACGTCATAACCAAGAAAAGTCACCAACGCCTCTGTCTGGGTTCACAACCGCCTGGTTTGGCAACTGCTCTGCATGTGACTACAAAAAGCTGCACAGCATTATGAAATCATGTGTCAAGGTCATCCACCGTGTCCAATAATGACACTTCCTCATGCAGCTCGTCTGTTGTGGACCCGAAGGTGGCTACGGACTCCAAGTCTTCAGTATAGCTAAAAAAGTGGCCACTGAGTGTATATCCCAACTCTGTCCCTCCAGCCCTGCTCACTTCCATTGCCTCACCATCGGTGGTGTGGAATCCGTACCTTAAAACTTCCTTTCTTTTTAAAACACTCCTTAAAACCTTCAAGGTGCACTAGGTCTTTGACAGAAACCTGACACATCCCTGGTTTGTTTTTTGTTGGCATTCTTCAGCAGTGCCTTCTAATGTTTTGTTGTACAGCTAAATGTACTTCCTATACTACGGGGATATTGTGTCCATCAGTGAGATTTGGCTGCAGGAGTGGCAGGGCCAGCAGCTCAGTATTCTAGGGTTCCGTTGTTTTAGACATGAGGGTGGTGAGAGTGTGGAACGACCTGCCAGCACAAGTGGTGGATACGATTTTGATTTCAATGTTTAAGAGAAGTTTGGATAGGTACATGGATGGGAGTGGTATGCAGGGCTGTGGTCCAGGTGCAGGCCAATAGGACAAGGCAGTTTAAATTGTCCAGCCAGGACTAGATGGGCCAAAGGGCCCAATTCTGTGCTATAGTTTTTTATGACTCTACGTAAATGTAAGATGTTACTGGTATTGCTGGATGTCACCAACTGTCTACAGATGGGCAACAACTGCGGAGAGGAATGAGTAGCTGAGTGAAGGCAAAGGCTCCTGGTGACAGGGTGCCAACCCACGATCAACTCCATTCCTGCTGATCTCACCAACTAAAGTACTGAGCAAAACTGGAATCGACAGTGGAAGGCCAGCACAAGTTCAGCACTGTCTGCCTGCGTTTGACCGTTTTCTCTCTTTCCCTATTGCCGCTCGCTGCTGCCACAGTTTTGGGTCTTGAACGAGGTTTAATCGACACAGCTCGTGGATTGGACTCTGCAGTTCATGTTATATGTCCTTCTGGTTACTGCTTTTTGTATTGCTACTTTATGCAATTTTGATCAGCCTGCAGACTGGTTCTGCAGCCTGCAGACAACAAACGATACAGTGCTATAATCGAACTGAACTGAACATTCCTATTCCGTGTGTCTTTGCTCGTTCATTGCCGTTTGCACGATTTGTTCTTCTCTTTGCACGTTGGGTGTTTTCTTTCAACGGGTTCCACGGTGCTTCTTTGTTTTGTGGCCGTTTGTGAGAAGACGAATCTCATACCTACTTCGATGATACTGAATCTTTGAGGTAGGTGGGGATATTCCCCAGCAGCCTCTCTCTCTCCGCTCAGTTTACAGCCCAGGAAAAGTAACAGGATCACACCGATATACTTCGAGAGCCTCACGTTCCTAGGTGTGAACATCAGCTAAGGCCTGTCCTAGTCCGATCACATTGACATCAAAACCAAGGAGCCCTGGCTTTAATTCCCATTCCTGTGCATCAGTCCATCACCTCTTCTTTTGCCACGAGGAGCCACTCTCAGGGTGGAGGAGCAACACCTCATATTCTGTCTGGGTGGCCTCCAACCTGATGGCATGAACATTGATTTCTCCTTCCAGTAATGTTTTCCTCTCCTTCTCCCTCGATTTCCCACTCTAGTCTCTTACTTCTTCTCCTTACCTGCCTGTCACCTCCCCTTAGTGCCCCTCCTTCTTCCCTTTCTCCCATGGTCCACTCTTCTATCAGATTCCTCCTTCTCCAGCCCTTCACCTTTTCCACCCACCAATCTTCACTCGTCACCTTCTAGCCAGCCTCCTTCCCCTCCCCCCCCCCACCTTATTCTGGCATCTTCACCCCCCTCTTCCCTTCCAAGAATGATCTCCGTCCGAAACGTTAACTGTTTACTTCTCTCCATAGAAGCTGGCTGACCTGTTGAGTTCCTCCAGCATTTTGTCTGTGATGCTCTGGATTTCCAGGCGTCTGCAGAATCTCTTGTATCACTGGCAAAAGTGCCAACTGGCAGATATCAAGCCTGCTTACGTGCTCAGATGTTGGGCAGCCTAACTCCACCAGTCTGAAGGGAACCAGGCGGTCCCACCCCAGCACTCCACCCCATACTTATCCCTCAGCCACCACCAATCAGATTACCCAGTTGTTATCAGATCCTGGGAGCTTGCTGTGCACTGTTTGATAGCAGCACTTCCTACATCTATCTGCCAGCTGTAAGACACTTGGAGCAGTTTGGGACTCCAGCAGGTCTTGTGGGAATAACGGCATTTTCGTTCCTTCCTCCTGGGCTAGAACATTAGCATTGTGGCCATTGTTTGATAAAGTTTAATTCGTCGCCGTTTGGTAGCAAACATTTGGCTCTGGGGTGGGGGGGGGGGGGGGGAATCATACTCAAATCAGCACGTTTATACCCTTGAATACAGTAGAATGTACACTAACCAGCCAAGTACGGGTATCAGCCCACTGCCATCGTCCTTCTGTCTTGTTCCACGCAACTTCAGGCAGTGCCGTCTAACAACTATACTTCAGGGATGCTCAACCTCAAACAGCTTCCCGAGCCAAATGAACAGCACCAAACAGCTTCCTGCCAAAGCTCGGGCAGGATACAGTGCTCCTTCCGCCGTGCTTTCAATCACTCACTCCTTATTGCTCAGTAACCTTGAAAGACTTTGCCAAGTTTCCAAAGATTCAAGTTTCAAAGTACATTTATTATCAAAGTATGCATGCAGTATATAACCCTGAAATTCATCTCCCCCCACACAGTCACGAAACAAAGAAGAACCACAAAACCAACCTGCTCAAAGAAAAATATCAACCCCCCCCCCCGCCCCCGCCAAACAACAATAAAACTATAGAAAACACAGAATATAAAACACAAACTCATAAGGTACATTTCTGGATTGTTCAGCTCAGTGTTCATTATCTGCAGGCTGTCCTGATTCAAATATCGCCCAAAAGCAGTAAGAACGACCGGAGCTAGATCACAGCATAAACCTGAATTAGAGTCCCAAACCTCCAATCCGTGTCAAGCACTGTCCGCTGTCCGCATCGAGAGAGAGAGAGAGATTACTCAAGCGAGAGCCTGCCACACGCAGAAAACTATTCAAAACATGAATGAAGAGTAGCACAGAGAACGGGGTGGGGGGGGGGTGTTAGGCTGTGAATGAGCAAGGATAATTCTTCACTTCTGACAACAACAAAAGACATTTTCCATGCAGCACGGAGGAAAAGTCCATGTGTAGCAGTTTGGAAGATTTAATTACCACGCTGGGCTGCTTGGAGGTACGCACTGACCACAAGATCTCTCTCACTCCATGGAAGAACTGGCATTGAAATTGTGCATTCCACAGCCCCAGGGTATTCTCCAGCAGCCGAGCCAACACTGCTGCAAAAGCAGCCGCCAAGCTAATACAGAGTGAACTTCTACCAACAGCAATGTGCTTTTGACCAGGTACAATACTTAACAATTGAGGTATAACCCAGAACACTTCCTCACCTACCAACAATCTGGGGGAAGATTTCGGACAAAAGTTGAAAGCATACGCTTTTTAAATTATTTTATTTTACTCTATCTATCGATCTATTTAGAGATACAGCGTGGAATTGGCTCTCCTGGCCTTTCAGCTTACACTGCCCAGCAACTCCCGGCAACCCTGATTTAACCCGAACCTCACATCACGAAATGACCAATTAACTGATGACTTTGCGCTGTGGGAGGAAACCAGAGGACCCAGAGAGATCCCACAGGGAGGATGTACAGAGACTCCTTACAGTGGACACTGGGATTGAACTCCAATCTCAGCCGTAATACCGTCACGCTGACCGCTGCGTGTGCAGCTGCTGCACCTGAGCATCTTACAATGGATGCTAAGTAATTCATTCAGCCAGTGCTTTCTCAGTTTAATGCATATTTGGGGCATTTTCTTGACTGAGCTAGCACAGCGATACAGCAGGTCCAGCAACCGAAATTGAATCTTGACAGGTGCTGTCTGTGTGGAGTTTGCATGTATCCCTGTAATTCCATGGGTTCTCCGGCTGCTTCAGCCTCTTCCCTGCAAAGCACCAGTTATAAGGTTAGTGTGGATGTGTGGCAGGAAGACTGGCAGACGTTTCTCACATACCTGGCAGGTCTTTCCACTCAGTGAATTGATAAGACCTACGAGTGGAATTAGGCCATTTGGCCCATCGAGTCTACTCTGCCATTCAGTCACAGCTGATCCTTTTTACCCCTCCTCAGCCCCACTCCCTGACCTTCTCCCCATAACCTCTGATGCAGTGGCCAATCAAAAACCTTTAACGCTCTGCCTTAAAATACACCCAATGACCTGGCCTCCATAGACACCTGCAGCAACAAATTCCACAAATTCACCAGCTTCTGGCGAAAGAAATTTCTCCGCATCTGTTATAAATGGACACACTCTATCCAGAGGCTGTGCCCTCCTGCCCTACACTCCCCCACCACAGGAAACATCCTTTCCACACCTACTTAGTAAAGGCCTTTCAACATTCGAAGGGTTTCAATAAGATCCCCCCCCCCAACCCCATCCTCCTGAATTCCAGCGAGTACAGACCCAGAGCCATCAAATGCTGCTTATATGATAACCCTTTCATTCCCAGAATCATCCTTGTGAACCTCCTCTGGACCCTCTCCAATGCCAGCACATCCTTTCTTTTCCCTGCTCTCGTATTCTAGACATCTTGAAATGAATCTCAACATTGCATTTGCCTTCCTCACCACTGACTCAACCTGCAAGTTAACCTTTAGGGTGTTCTGCACAAAGACTACCAAGTCCCTTTACATCTCAGATTTCTGGACACTCTCCCCATTTTAAAGATAGCTTGTACATTTACTTCTACTACCAAAATGCATTACCATGCATTTTCCAACATTGTACTTCGTTTGTCACTTTCTTCCTCACTATCCTAATCTGTCTAATTCCTTCTGTTTCCTCAACACTACCTGCCCCTCCACCAATCTTCGTGTCAACTGCAAACTTGGCAACAAAGCCATCTATTCCATCATCTAAATCATTGATGTACAGCATAAAATGCAGCGGTCCCAACATCGACCCCTGCGGAACACCACTAGCCACTGGCAGCCAAAGGATCTTTTTATTCTGACTCGTTGCCTCCTACCAATCAGCCAATGCTCTAACCATGCCAGTAACTTTCCTGTAATACCGTGAGCTTTTAACTTGGTAAGCAGCCTCATGTGTGGCACCTTGTCAAAGACCTTTAAAAAGTCTAAATATACAACATCCACTGCATCCCCTTTATCTATCCTACGTGTAATCTCAAAGAATTCCAACAGGTTCATCAGGTAGGATTTTCCCTGAAGGAAACCATGCTGACTTTGTACTATCTTGTCCTGTGTCACCAAGTAGTCCATCACCTCATCCTTAACAATTGACACCAACATCTTCCCAAGAGTGAGAGAAGGGTTACAGGGATATAACCATTACAGGGAATGGGATTGCAGGCTCTGCCCTGGGAGCTGGCAGTCTCCACTTCATAGGCAAATAAAGTCAGCAATCACTGTACAATGTAAAGAACAGTCTCCATTCCTACCCCAAGGGGAGTTGCCCAGCCCTGGGGGCTGGATGGAAACAGACACACTCACAGAACTGAGCCTCTAAACCAGTTCATAACTGAGCTGTGAGTCAGCAGAGGTGTCCAATAATAGTTCAGAGCAAGCAGCCATTGATACACGGTTCTGGGTAGGAGAACAATGAATTCCAGCTGTTATGAGGAGACTCCACATCTCAAAAAATAGAAAATAATTGTTGACCTAGAGAGTGTGGGAATGTAGAATTCAGCACCACAGGGAGTGTTTGAGACAAACTCTACAGATGCACTTACAGGGAAGCTGATTACACACATTCAGGAGAAGGAAGTGAACCATAAGTGAACTAATAACCATAAACTTTGGACAGACTGCAACAAATGGTTCACCTCTGGTCAGTTAATTCTGTATAATCCTGCTTAAAGCTGATGGAATGACATCAGCGAGAGCTGCCGGTGCATCAATTACTCTCACAGAGGGCAGGCAGCCTGCTGCTCCTCACCAATGGGTAGTTGCTGGGGCAAAGCAAGATGTAATCCAGGGACAACTGCCACTCTCCCTTTGTACCACTCTGCTCCTGCTCATCACTGCATTTATGGTTGCATTTATTATTACGTGCACTGATTACTCTGTGAGCTTCACAAGAAACAAGGAATTTCTTTGCGCCCTGGTGTGCCTGATAATAAACCTAACGATCATCACTGATCTATGCCGGTCTCAAATTCGCTTCTCTTTTAGTTCCCCATAACCTCGGTGTTTTAATTATTTATTTACTTGCTCGTTGATATACAGCGCGGAATAAGTGCTGTCTTACATTCTGCTGGCTAGCCTCCAAATCAGTGGCATGAACACTGATTTCGTGAACTTCTGGTAATACCCCCACCCCCTCTCTCCTTCATCATTTCCCATCCCCTTTTCCCTCTCCACCTTATCTCCAGCCCCTCACCTCCCTCTGGTGCTCCTCCCCCTTTTTCTTTCTTCCACTGGCCCCTTGTCCTCCCCTATCATCAGACTCCCCCTTCTCCAGCCCTATTTCTCTTTCACCCATCAACTTCCCAGCTCTTTACTACACCCTGTCTCCTTCTGGGTTCATCTATCACTTTGCAATTCTCCCTCCCCCCCCCTCCCCCAACTTTTAATTCTACTCATCTTCTTTTTCCTCCAATCCTACCAAAAGGTCTCAACTTAATCCTAGCCTCATCACCCGATAATTTACAACGACCGATTAACCTCCCAACCGGCATGTCTTTGGACTGCAGGAGTAAAACCAGAGGACCCGGAGAAACCCCACGCGGTCACGGGGAGAATGTACAAGCTCCTTACAGAACCTGGGTCACTGGTACTGTCCAACACACTCTGCTAACCGCTACTCTACCATGCAACCCCAAATTTATCTCAAACTTAAACACATCTTATCATCTAGCCTCCACTACCTTCCGGCGCAGAGAATTCCTGAGATTCACTACCAAGGAAATTTTGAGGGCCCCCAGCTTAAACGACTGGTCCCTTACATTTTAGCTCTGCACTCTTGCCAGCTCATATTCGGGGAAGCAGATATTTTACCAAGACTCAGGCTTGTGGGCAGAATATTCCAAAAGAAATAGAAGTAAACCTGACCTCACTAAGCAGCGGGATGTTAATCTTCTGGCTTCTTCTGTGTGATGACAGCTGGAAGAGAAAAGGCCAGTGATTAGTGTAAAACATTCAGACTATCCCCACATTACATCTTCAACGTAACTGCAACACTTAATAACTCTTCTTAAAAAAACATGAACAAAACCAACAAAATCCAGCAGGTGCGCCTTGGTTTTAAACAGAGAGACATTATAGTCAGGACAATGGAATGGGTCATCTCAGACAAAACTCGTTCATCACAAGGGAAGGATGGATAGAAATTCCCATCAGATGGCCCACAGCAGCACGACACATTTCATTCATAGATGCGGCCGGGGGGTGCTCTGCTGATGATCAGGGATGATGAGTGGTGTGCTGAAAATCTCAGACAACACAAAACTGCTCCAGAAGCAAATGAGTGCAGAACACCCCAGACTCCAAACTTTTTGTCTTGTCCATACTGCACCAACCCACACCACTGGGCTATAAATGTGCAGGAACAGTGCGTGGTTAAGTGCCTTGCTCAAGGACACACATACTGCCTCGGCTGAGGCTCGAACTAACGACCTTCAGATAGCCAGCCCAAAGGTTTAACCACTTGGCCACGCTGCAACATACATACTATGTCTTACATCCATTCAGGAAGTTGCTCACCCTTGCAGAGTGTTCCAAGATTACCTCCATGTATTGATTGCTGCCATACACAAGAAAGATAGAGTCCCCTCATGAGGGCAACTGGGGTGAAAAGTTGATATGGATGTAATGGGCTGAAGGGCCTGTTTCTGGACAACTCTATCCCAAATGTCAGATGTCCATCAATCTTCCTTTTGGGATTCATGTCCTGCAGATGTAGAAATCCCAAGTATCAACCCATACCCTGATCTCAGTAATATGTCTTTGGGATCAGTGATCGTCATACATCACCCTCACCGGTCAGACCAAACTCAATGAGCTGAAATGGTTCTTCATTGTCAAAAATGCTAGATTCTATCAGACTCATGAAACCCAGAGGTCAAAGGGTATTACTGAGGAAAATGGAAAAACAGGAGGGAAATCAGCAGCTGAAATACTTCACAGCTAATACAGTACTGTTAAATGCTGTCACCCTGTGTAAAGAATGCAGGTTCAGTGTCCAAGTCTTCTTTCCCACACCTTTAGCCATATCAGTGCTGATGTGCAGTGTATGGGAAACATCAAGAAGTTAAATTCCTTGCTTAGTGATACAAGGGACATTTAAAAAATTTTTTAATGATACAGTGCAGAGTAGGCCTTTCCGGCCCTTCGAGCAACCTCAGACAAACCCGATTAACCCTAAACAAATCACAAAACAATTTTTCAATGACCAGTTAATCTCCTTGGTATGTCTTTGGACTATGGGAGGAAACTGGAACACCTGAGGAAAACCCATGCATTCCACTGGGAGGATGTACAGAGTCAGAACGATCCCAGAATTCAACTCTGACTCCGCAATGCCCTGTGCTGTATTAACACACTGCTATGTTATCGTGGCGCCAATATAACTGTGTGTCATGACGTACACATGTAAACAGCAGGTACGAAACTACACACCCTGACGCTTTCCCCATCATCGTGGGAGGTTTCAACCAGGCTAACCTGAAGAGGCCTTTGAACAACCACCACCTGTGTGACCAGAGGAGCTAACACACTTGACCACTGTTAGTCCATCATCAAGAACGTTTACTGCGCCATCCCACACCACACTTTGGAAAGTCCAATCACCTGGCTGTACTTCTACTCCCAGCTTATAGACAGAGACTAAAGACCATACCAACAGTGGTGAGGACCAAGTAGGTATGGTCAAGGGAGTCAGAGGAGCACTCACAGTGAGTCAGTGGAGTGGACAGTATTGAGTCTAAATGAATATGCCACAGTTGTCACTAATTTCATTAAGATCTGTGTGGATGAATATGTGCCTTCAAGAACGTACCAGACATACCCAAACCAAAAGCTGTGGATAAACCAGGATACTCGCAGTTCTCCAAGGGACAGACCTGTGGAGTTCAAGGCCAGCAATCCAGAACTATACAAGAAGTCCAGGTACAATCTATGGAAGGCATTTTATGGTGGAAAAAAACATTTGAAGTTGGAGACAGAATTGGATGCACATCAGTTCTGGCAGGGTTTGCGGGGCACTACTTCCTATAAAGCAAAACCTAACATCACGAATGACTGTGATGCTTCACTCCCAGGTGAACTCAAGGCTTTTTAATGCACACCTTGTAGCATTCAGTGACCTCATGATCTCTGTCTTGGAGGCTGACATCAGATATCTTTCAAGAGGGTGAACCCTTGCAAAGCATTAGGCCCTGATGAGGTACCTGGTGGAGATCTCGAAACCTGTGCCAACCAACTGATGGGAGTGTTCAAGGACACCCTTCAATCTCAGTGCCGCAGTCAGAGGTTCCCACCTGCTTCAAAAGGGCAGCAATCATACCAGTGCCCAAAGGGTGAGCTGCCCAGTGGCACTCATACCAACTGCGATGAAGTGCTTTGAGAGATCGGACATGGCTACAATCAACCCTTGCCTGAGGACCTGGACACCCTGTAATTAGCTAATCGCCACAATAGGGTGACAGCAGATGCAATCTCACTGGCTCTCCACTTAACCTTGGGTCACTTGGGTAATTGCAATACACAAGTCAGGCTGCTGTTTATCGACTACAGCTCAGTGTTCAACACAAACATATCTCAGTTCTAATGCACCAGGGATTAGGACAACAAAGAGCTGGTCGAGGGAGGCAGAAGTGGCTACAAGGTTGCTTTGAGTCAGTGGACTGGGCTCTGCTCAAGGACTCATCTGTGGATCTGAATGAATAACTGGGGTTGTCATGGACTTTATTAAAAACAGTTGTAGACAAGTGTATCCCCACAAAATCATTCAGTGTCTTCCCCAACCAGAAGCCTGGATGAACATGAGATCTGCAATCTGCTGAGAGCCAGATCAGAGGCAATCAAGTCTGTCGATCAATAAAGTAACAAAGGGTCCAGGTACGATCTCCTGAAGGCTATCTCACAGACAAAGTTCAATTGAAATGACTTTATTTCTTACATCCCTCACATACATGAGTAAAAATCTTTATGTTATGTCTCTGTCTAAATGTACAATGTGCAATCTTAGTAATTTATAATAAATAGAACAATCAATGTAACATCGAGTACACTCAAATCAGCGTGAGTTCATCAGTCTGATGGTTTGGTGGGAAAAGCCTGCTGGTCCTGGCTTTTATGCTGTGGTACCGTTTCCCAGATGGTAGCAGCTGGAATAGATTGTGGTTGGGGGCGACTCGGGTTCCCAATGACCCTTTTTTCACACCTGTCTTTGTAAATGTCCTGAATCGTGGGAAGTTTAGAACTACGGATGCGCTGGGCTGTCCGCACCACTCTTTGCAGAATCCTGCGATTAAGGGAAGTGGCAATTCCGGACTAAACGTGAATCAATGAAGGATGCTCAATGGTTGTGGTCAGGCTTAAATGCTATCAGATCTTACAAAGTAAAGTCAAGCGACATAGACAACAACAGGGTTCACTGCCAGAGGAGTGCAATGTCTTCTTTGCTCACTTTGGAACAAACACAGAAGAACCATCACGAACTCCCAATTACCCCAATGATGCTGATTTCAGTCTCTGAGGCCAATATGCAAGCACCCTTCAGGAGGGTGAACCCACAAAAAACACATCCAGCCCAGATGCTGTACCCAGCCAAATCCTAAAGACCTGCGCTGGTCATCTGGTGGGATGTTCACTGAGACGTTTAACTTCTCACTTCAGCAGTCTGAGGTACCCACCAGCTTCAAGCAGGCTACCAGTGCCTAAGAAGAACGTGGTAACCTGCCTCAATGACTTTCATCCAGTAGCACTTACGTCCACAGTGATGAAGTGTTTTGAGAGGATAGTGATGAAACACATCAATCCTGCCTGATAAGCTACTTGCATCCGCTCGAATTTGCCTACCGGAGGAACATGTCCACAACAGATGCCATCTCACTCGCTCTTCACTCAACCTTGCAACATCTGGATGGCAAAGATGCATATGTCAGGATGCTTTTTATCGACTACATCTCAGCATTCGACACTCTCATCCCCTCAAAACTAATTAATAAGTTTCAAAACCTTGCCTTGTGTAATTAGATCCTCGATTTCCTCACTTCTCCCAGTCAGTTCGGACTGGCAACATCTCCATCAGCACAGGTGCACCACAAGGCTCTGTCCCCTGCTCTACTTGCTATGCACTTGGGACCGTATGGCCAAGCAGAGTTCAAAAGCCACTTTCAAGCGTTCTGACATCACCAGTCATAGGCTGAATCAAAGGTGGTGAGTAATCAACATACAGGACAGAGACTGAAAACCTGACTGAGCGGTGCCACAACACTGGCCTCTTATTCAATGTCAGCAAGTCCAAAGAGATGAACACGGGACAACAAAGATTCCTGCTTCCTGAATACTTCAGGGTGTAGCTTATGACTTTTGGGCTGCTGATCATGAAGATAACCATGAAATTTTCCTATCATGCACAATGTTTTAAGCAATCAACTATATTTGTTATTTCAATTCACAATATAAGTCAATTCAAATGTTGCCCACAATGTAAGCTGAAAAGCTTTCTATTTTGTGCAGGCATGCCTGGACCTGTTCTGGGTTGTCAGCGTGATCCACAAGAATGGCGTGTTTTTGTTGACTCTTCAATGTTAAGCCTGAAAGCTGAGCTGTTACACAACGGCAATATCTACCCGTCAGTACCAATCGGCTGTGCAACGTCCACCCTTCGATACCAGTCGGCAACGTCCACCCTTCGATACCGGTCGGCAACGTCCACCCTTCGATACCGGTCGGCAACGTCCACCCTTCGATTCCGGTCGGCAACGTCCACCCTTCAATTCCAGTCGGCAACGTCCACCCTTCAATTCCAGTCGGCAACGTCCACCCTTCAATTCCAGTCGGCAACGTCCACCCTTCGGTACCAGTCGGCAACGTCCACCCTTCGATACCAGTCGGCAATGTCCACCCTTCAGTACCGTCCACCCTTCGATACCAGTCGGCAACGTCCACCCTTCGATACCAGTCGGCAACGTCCACCCTTCAATTCCAGTCGGCAACGTCCACCCTTCAATTCCAGTCGGCAACGTCCACCCTTCGGTACCAGTCGGCAACGTCCACCCTTCGATACCAGTCGGCAACGTCCACCCTTCAGTACCGTCCACCCTTCGATACCAGTCGGCAACGTCCACCCTTCGGTACCAGTCGGCAACGTCCACCGTTCGGTACCAGTCGGCAGCGTCCACCCTTCGATACCAGTCAGCAATGTCCACCCTTCAAACGCTGCTACTAGGAACACAGCTCGGATACACTAAGTACTGTTGTTCCATGTGTGAGTGGGACAACCGAGCTAACGAATCTTACCACATTAAAAAGGATTGTCCACTCCATAATCATTTGGTTCCGGGGCAGAAATGTGTGGCACATAAGCCACTTATAGACCCAATAAAGATTATTTTTGCCTCCTCTTCATACAAAACTGCAGCCTATGAAACATTTTGTGAGACTAATAAAGAAGGAAGACAAAGGCCTTTGGCATTTGAGACAGATATTTCCCAGAATAACTGATGTCAAGATTAAGGAAGGCTTTTTTGTTGGTCTACAAATCAAACAGATAATTAGCAACAGGCAGTTCGAAGAACTTTTAATGGGACCAGAGAAAATCACACAGAAGGCATTCAAGGATGCTGTCAAAAATTTTCTTGGCAACTACCAGAACACCAAACTATCTGCAGCTGAGTGACAACATGCTTCAAACACGTTTCTTCCCTGCAAATCTTGATGCTGTCAGTGCTGAGCATGGTAAAATGTTTCAGCTGGACACTGTGGTCATGGAGAAATGGTATCAGGGCCACTGGAATCCATCAATGCTGGACCCTTAAGTGAGAAGCCTCAGACACTGAGTACAAACGAAAATCATCAACAGAACATTTTTAGCTTAGTTGAACTATTGCATAGTGTCAACACTGCTGTGCAATTAAATGCATTATAACTAATAAAAGTTAATTTCTTGTTTCTCCAAATTTCTACATGCAGTCCATCAAACTTACAAAAAATTTCTGAGGAAGCAACACTTCCAAAAAACCTTTGCTGTCCAGTGTTAAGAGTCTTCAGGAGGGGAAAATGAACAGAGGTCCATGAGCCAGTCCTCATCGAGGGATCAGAGTTGGAGTGCTTCAGCAACTTATAATTCCTCTGTTATCATTTCAGAGCACCTATCCTGGGCCCAACGTGCAAGTGCAATTACGAAGAAAGCACAGCAACACCTTTACTTCCTTAGGAGTTTGTGAAGATTAGGCATGACAGCTAAAACTCTGACAAACATCTGTAGATGTGTGGTGGAGAGTATACTGACTGGCTGCATCATATCCTGGTATGAAAACACTAATGCTCTTGAATGTAAACTCCTACAAAAAGTAGTGGAATCGGCCCAATCCATCACGGGTAAATCCCTCCCCATCATTGAGCACATCTGCACGGAGTCTTGTCACAGGAAAGCGGCATTCATCATCAGGGATCCCTCCACTCAAGTCACGCTCTCTTCTTGCTACAACACACACAAAATGCTGGTGGAACACAGCAGGCTGGGCAGCATCAACGCTGTCAACGTTTCGGGCCGAGACCCTTCGTCAGGACTAACCAAAAGGAAAGATAGTAAGAGATTTGAAAGTAGTGGGGGGAGGGGGAAATGCGAAATGATAGGAGAAGACCGGAGGGGGTGGGATGAAGCTAAGAGCTGGAAAGGTGATTGGCAAAAGTGATACAGAGCTGGAGAAGGGAAAGGATCATGGGACGGGAGGCCTCAGGAGAAAGAAAGGAGAGGGGGGAGCACCAGAGGGAGATGGAGAACAGGCAAACAACTAAATATGTCAGGGATGGGGTAAGAAGGGGAGGAGGGGCATTAACGGAAGTTAGAGAAGTCAATGTTCATGCCATCAGGTTGGAGGCTACCCAGCCGGTATATAAGGTGTTGTTCCTCCAACCTGAGCTTGGATTAATTTTGACAATAGAGGAGGCCATGGATAGACATATCAGAATGGGTTAGTCCTGACGAAGGGTCTCGGCCCAAAATGTCGACAGCGCTTCTCCCTATAGATGCTGCTTAGCCTGCTGTGTTCCACCAACATTTTGTGTGTGTTGTTGTTTGAATTTCCAGCATCTGCAGATTTCCTCGTGTTTGCTCTCTTCTTGCTGCTGCCATCAGGAAGAAGGTACATGAACCTCAGGACTCAAAGAATTTCGGGAACAGTTATTACCCCTCAACCATCAGGCTCTTGAACCCAAGGAGATAACTTCACTCACTCCAACTCTCCAGCAGCCTGCTCCCCTCCAATCCCTTTCTCTCTGATGATCTACCCAGTTTCCTCCAACCCCCACTGAAACATGGAAATGTTCCTACAACCTATGGCTCACTTTCATGAACTCTTCATCCCATATTCTCAATATTTATTATTATTACATTCTTTTTGTATTTGCACAGTTTGGTGTCTTTTGCACACTGGTTGAATGTCCAGTTGCTGTGGTCTTTTATTGATTCTATTATGGTTATCACTCTATTAATTAATCTCAGGGTTGTATTTAGTGACATATATGTATTTTGATAATAAATTAACTTGGAATTTTGAGATAGATCAGCTCATTGAGTGGTGCCACAGGAACAACCTTGCACTCAACATCAGGAAAACCAAGAAATTGATTGTGGGCTTCAGGTCAGGGAAGTTGAGGGAATACACAACGGTCTTCATCAAGGGACCAGAAGTGGTAAGGGTGAGCAGTTTCAAGTTCCTGAGTGTCAACATCTCTGAGGATCTATTCTGGACCCAATATATTGATGCAATTACAGTGGCTATATTTCATTAGGAGTTTGAGGAGATTTGAGATGTCACCAAAGACACTCATAAATTTCTACACGTACTGTGGAGAGCATACTAGCTATTTGCGTCACTGTCTGGTACAGAGGGGCCACTGCACAGGATTGGAAAAAGCTGCAGGAAGTTGTAAACTCAGCCAGCTCCATCATGAACACTAACCTCCCCAGCATCCAGGACACATTCAAAATGTAATGCCTCAAAAAGACTGTATCCATCATAAAGTACACCCATCACCCAGGACTTCTCATCGCTACCATCCAGGAGGTGGTACAGGAGCCTGAAGACACACACTCAACGTTTCAGGAACAGCTTCTTTCTCTCTGCCATCAGATTTCTGAATGGACGATGAACCCATGACCACTACATCAGTATTTTCCCTCTCTTTTTGCACTACTTATCTCTTATAAATATTCTTATTGTAATTTATAGATGTTATTATTATGTATTACAATGTACTGCTACTGCAAAACAATAAATTTCACAACGCAGGCCTGTAATATTAAACCTGGTTCTGACAATGGCAAAAGGTGGTCTCCTCAAACAGACAGGGAAGCCACTTTGTTGAGCATCTTCGCTCTGTCCACCATGGCCAGTGGAGTGCCGAGCTGCCAGCCATTTCAATTCCCCTCCGCAGTCTCACACCGCCCCATCTGTCCTCACCCTCCGTCACTGCTGAGGTGAGGCTAAACACAAACTTCAGGAACAACTCCTCATACCCTCTCTGGGTAATCTACAACTCAATGACGGGAACTCTGAATCCTCCACTCTCCAGCAGCCTGCTCCCCTCCAATCTCTTTCTCTCTGATGATCTACCCAGTTCCCCCCCCCCCCCCACTGCACTGTTTTCCCTTTTGTCACCGTGTGTCTATCAGCCACACATTCTTCCCACTGGGTCCCTTTCTCCATTTCAATCAGCCCTCCTCACCTCCCTTATTCGGTTCAATGCTCAGCCTTCTTTCTATCATTCCATCATCTTTGTTGCTTCCTCCTATCACCACTCAGCTTCTGTCACCATTTCCACCTTCCCTCCATTGCCTGCCTATCACCCTCCTCACCTGATTCCACCTAGCAACTGCCAGCCCTTGCTCCACTCCTTCCCGCTACCAACTATCTCCCTCTATCATTCAGTCTCCATCTGAACTGTGCAGTTCCTTCCATAGATACCACATGACCTGCCGAGATCCTCCCAACAATCTTCTTTTGTTCCAGATTCCAGCATCTGCAGTCTCTTGTGTCTCCCACGCAACATTTCATTTTCTCAACTCAATAGAATTCCCATGCTCTACTTCCATTTTGATAAATATTCATGGCCAGCAAAGTTCCAAAACCAAGACCTCAGCTCCCCTGTCACTCTCATAATTGAATTTGAAATTATACCTAATGTTCTTACTCATTTCCCATGTTCTCCTGGTAACTAAATTTCAGAGATCAGAATAAACATCAGAAATACATAAACTCATCCCGGGCTTCCAGATGGGTCCAGGTATCGATGTTAACTGACGTTTCGATGACAAACTCTGCCATCTTCACCAGGGATGATGCCTAGGCACGTCTACTCCAGTGGTATTTATACTCAAGTCCTGTTGTCCATCCCTCCTGAATGGTTAATCCTCAACCAACTAGGTTTCCGCTGTCCCACCTTGTGTACAATTGTACTCCAGTTCTTTCTCAGAGCGAGACCTTCATCTTTGTTGAAATTCTTATTTTCCTGTCTTACCTCAATGGCTTCCCTCACCAGGCAGACCCAAAAGCCATTGGCACAGCACAGTAGTTTTGTGCCAAAGTCAATCCTACGGCCATTGCAATTGCAATGTTCTGCTACTGCCGATTTCTCTGGGTAACCCAAACAGATGCACCTCCTTGAAGGAAATCAAAAGGGCTGACAGAAAAACCAAGAAACCTAACAAGGAGAAACCCATCACCACCGCCTGTCTTCCCTATATTTCCACGGTTTCTGGAAGGATCACCAGGATGCTGAAAAATACCGGATAAATACCAACCATAAACCTGTAAGGAAGCTCAAATCCCACTATTTGTGGGTCAAAGCTGACCTGGGATTCAGGACGGCTGGTGTTTACAGGATTCCCTGTGAATTCAGAGCAGCATACATTGCACGCACAGTGGAAACTCGCATCAGGGAGCACAAGAGGTTTATCCGTTTGGGTTACCCACAGAAAGATCGGCAGCAGCAGAACGTAATGGACACAGGATTGACATTGATGGTACAAAACTACCGTGCCACACCAATGGCTTTTCAGACCGCCTGGTGAAGAAAGCCAATGAAATAAAAATAGAGCGTAAGAATTTCAACAAAGATGAAGGTCTCGCTCCAAGAAAGAACTGGAACATGATTGTAAACAGGGTGGGACAGCGAAAACCTGTCCGGTTGAGGACTAACCAATCAGGAAGAGCGGACGTTGGGAGTTGAATATATGTACCGCCAGACTAGACATGTCTAGGCATCATTCCTAATGAAGATGGCAGAGTTTGCCATTGAAATGTTGGTTAAAAAAAAAATCGACAACTGGACCCGGCTGGAATCCCAAGAAGAGATTATATGTCATATTAGTTTTAAAACAATTAGAAAGTTCATTTCCCATATCTACTCAATTCATTTTCACATTTTCCACCAATATTCATTCTACATATTATTATGTAATAATTCATTGAATCTTTCAGGTCCACATCATTATATTTGGTCCAGGGGAGCCTGCTAACACTATTCTCCATTCAATCCTACAAACATATCTTCATGCACAGGGTAGTGTGTTTATGTAAGGAGCTGCCAGAGAAAGTGGTTGAGGTAGGTTTGACAACACGTCAAACACATTGGGATAAATACATGGATAGCTGAGACTGAGGGGCATGTGGACAAATAGGGCTAGATTGGCGGCCACCATGGTCAGGATGGATAAAATGGGCTGAAGGGCCTGTTCCCCTGCTGTATCACTCTGTATCCTTGTATTGATTAACAACTAAACAGAAAGAGGAACGGGAATATGCCACTTGGCCCTTAAAGCCTGCTCCACATTTAAGATCATCTTCTTTCTCAGCACCGGAGGAAGTATCATTCCCCAAGTATCTAAAAGAATCTCACGAAATGTATTGACTCGAGTTGCTTCAGCCATAGTTCCACCTCACCTTTTGGCTTTGTGTTGCAACAGCCCACTCTATCCAATTCAGCATGGCTGGCAGTGACTTTCTCTGTTCCTCATGAACATTTGATTATTTATATTTTGATCAACACCATGTTGAATCTTGTAAATTTACGGTAATGGAGGGATACAAACAAAAAAGATGGACTCACAGCACAGTACACACTCTCGGCCCACGATGCTGTGCCGACCTACTCCAAGATCAATCTAACCCTTCCTTCCTACATAACCCTCCATCATCCATTGAGAATGTGAAGAGGGTAAGGGGTACGTGTAGAGGGGGTGGGCGAGGGGTAAGTGTAGCAAAATATGTAGAACAGGACAAGAGAGAGGTACGTCATTGGGGAAGTAAGGAGAGGTAGCTAAAATAAGGTGCCAGGCCAGACGTGGAGACCACAAGGAAAAGGGAACCTGCGACCACAAGACAATGTGCTTGGCAAAATATTTTGAGGATACCTATTTCAAGTGTCCTGAAGTACGTCAGTATTAATTCCAAGTATTACGCTTTAACCTTTGCTAATTCTGAGTATTTCGCATGCTTAGCTATGCAATAGCCAATCAATCGATGAATTTGAATCGGTAACCATATTTGCAAATGTAGTACCCTGCTTTTGGGTATAAGTATGACCTTTGTAAACCGACAAATTGGGAGTTGGCTACCTTACGCCCGAAGTGCGTGGGGCTGCGAACTCCTCTCTGAATAAAAACCGTTTCAGAGGTAATTTCGTGTCTCTGGTGTTTTTCCTCAGCTGAGCAGGTAACAGTTACAGGTTGACAATTTGGCGAGCTGGGTCGGCCACTGTATGACAGGCCTTTTCAGCTCTACATTTCTATTGTCGATTTATGTGCAACAGCTATTCTCACTCAGACACACGGGGACCGGCGGCGTCCAGTTGCCTGTTATTCAGCGCCGCTGGACCCGGTAGCCCAGGGATACCCCCCATGCACTCAAATTCTTCCTGCCGTTTACCTTATGGTTACCGCAGCATCCAACTTAACCCTGCATCTACTCTTCCCATGCGGTAACTACCCTCCTAACCACACACCAAACTCAGCATCTCACTCAGGCGCGACTCAGCCGCTACGAGATTGCTCTTCTCCATAATCCGTTGCTGACATTCGCCTACTGCACCGCACTTAACCCGGCTACCTTTGTGGATCAGCCGCCCGACCTTCTATCCGAGCCTCCCCACTCCTGCGTAGAGCGAAACCACTTCCTCATTTCCCCGCGGCCAGACCTCCAGGACATTGAGTTCGACAATCTGGACCTGATACTTTTTGTGGACGGCTCGTCCTCTGTCTCCCCGGACGGTGTCCGGCAATCAGGTTATGCCATTGTGACTCCACACACCACCTTGGGGGCAGCAGCCTTCCACCCTCCAGTCTCGGCCCAACAGGCTGAGCTTTTCGCCGTCACTCGCGCATGCATCCTCGCCTCGGGTCAGTCAGCCAATATTTACACGGATTCACGCTATGCATTTGGGCGCAGCGGGGCTTCCAAACGTCGGCTGGCAAAAGCAGTGCCAATGGCCCCTACATTGACAATTTGCTCAAAGCCATCCAGCTCCCCGGTAAGCTTGCGATTATAAAATGTGCCGCCCACTTATCCGATGACTTTCCCGTAAGTAAAGGCAATGCCAGCCAAGTGAGCCTCCTCCTCTAAAACAATGACAGTGGATTCGGCCCCACGCCTTCTGCCGGTTGATAGCCCAGGCATATCCGACATCGCGCGATTACAGGGGGACGCCCCTGCGACAGAAATTGATGTTTGGAAGAAACATGGTTGTATTATTAATAACGCAACGGGCCTCTGGCAGACCCCAGCAGGTCAGACTTGTATTCCTGATACTCTCCTGCCTGTCCTGGTCGACTGCCTCCACTCTGACACCCACCTCGGCAAGGAGGGAATGTGTATGTTGTTGTCAAAAACATGGTGGTCCCCCAGTTTGAATGAGGCAGCGGAGAGACGGGCAAGGGGTTGCTTAATTTGCCATAAAGTAAACCCGGGTAAATCTATTAGATGTGATAAAGGGTGCACCCCAACCCCAGCAGGACCGTTTGACACATTACAAATGGACTTTATCGAGTTACCAAAGGTAAATTGTTATAAGTACTGTTTGGTTATAATCAACGTCTTTAGTAAATGGATTGAAGCCTTCCCCGCAACGAACAACAAGGCTTCCACGGTAGTGCGGATGCTACTGAAAGAAGTTATTCCTCGTTTTGGTATCCCACAAAGACTATCATCTGATAACAGTCCGCACTTCATTGGGAAAGTAAACAAAGAACTTTGCGAAATACTAAAGATCGAACAACAATTCCACTGTGCCAACCACCCCCGAGCCGCAGGAATCGTGGAACGTGCAAATGGAACCCTGAAGGATAAACTAACTAAATTGACCCTTGAAACAGGACTAAATTGGCTTGAAGTCCTTCCCCTGGCATTGTATCACATGCGCATTACACCTCAAACCGGTACCGGGTTAACTGCTGCTGAGATAGTTTACGGACGCCCGAATAGAACCCCATGGGGCAGTGACCAAAACCCCCCACCAATACAAGTAGATCTACAAATGATGGGCGAGGAACTGCAGTGTTACCTCAAGCATAACATTTGTCTCTTAAGTCCCTACACACTCAGGTGAAGGAAGCCTCAAGACCTGTTCCTGACAGAGAAGGCGAGTGGCAGGGAGCAGAACCAGGAGATTGGGTGTTAATGAGGAACTGGGATCGACCCAAGCTGGGACGCCGGTGGAAAGGACCGTACCAGGTCCTCCTGCAGACCCCCTCTGCTGTCAAGGTGAAAGGACAAGAACGTTGGATTCATCTGAGCGACTGCAAGTCCGAGACTACCCGGACTCGCTAGAAACCACAGATAAATGAAGGGACTGATAAACGGACTTGATTGAACTGTTGTGTGTTTAAATTCCTTTTTCCTTGTGGTGCCACATCCTTGAAACTGTACTCTGGTAATGGAAGGTAGGATGCTCTTGGTTATCTATATTCTTTTAGGGATAGTGGGGTATAGGGCAAAGATTGAGGGACGGCTGGACGAGGAACCAAACCCCCTAAAGAGATCGAAGGGGGGCATTTCAAGGCAGAAAAAGGATTGGTGTTTCCCCAAAGGCCCCACCCTTGGAAGACCTCCCTCAGGGTTTACAAGTGATAACTATTTCCAAAACGTGCACAAACGACTGTATGGCACTACAACCATCGTTTGCTATCCCCACCCCGCCAGTGTCTCCTCGCTCTTCACCATTTTCCCGCACTGGGATCGTGCCGATCAGCCCTTCCGATGTGCCCCTGCCAGCAAAACATTGCCTGAGGGAAAGGGGGTGGAACTCAGCTATGACTCTTCCACGGCCCCTGTCGCGGACTGTTTATTCCCCCTGTCCAACAGGTGGATGAGAAAAGATCTCTGGTGGGAGGGGAATCCCAAGCCCCCGAAGGGTGACCGAGTATATGAGAACTGCTACTTCGGAAAAGTGTGGGGATGTTCAGATGTGTATGTCTCGAATGACGTCACCTGCCTCTCCAAGCCCTGTAGGAAAAGGGAGTGTCACCCCACCAAGGACCCCTAAGGGATCTCTTGCTCTTGCCATGAGACAAAGTGCCAGTCCCTGGCCCAGGGGGTGCAACTTCTTTGTGGGGAGGGGAACCGCACCTACCTCCGAGTCAATGATCAGGTATTCCTACGACCTAAGTATCGCAGGGGTACCAAACGAGTGTATGCCCCTGCCGGTATAGCAGAATGGAGTGATACCATACACCTAAAGGGTGAGGGTTGCACTGAGACCATGTATACCCTCCCGGGGTATTTTTTCTTCTACAGCGGCATTGCCACCAACTTCCTGGAGTACCCTTACCCTTCCTCGATGGCCTATGGCACCCTCCTCCCTACAGCGGTCCCTTGCCCTGGAACTTGGGGTCCCTCATGCCGCCCAGCTGGGAGGTACAAGAGAGAGGTCTCCCAGGAATTTTGTGCAGATTACCGAGTCCTGACCACCCTAACCGCAGGTCAGGTGGCCGGATACGGGGCAGCTGGCTTCTTCTCTTTGGGGGCATCAGGAGCCGCTATGGCGGCCCACAATTGGAACTATCTGGCCTGTGGTCTCATGAGCCTCGGGAACGCCACCAGGGGAGCATTAAGACTCATAACCGACAGCCTTAACCAACTGCAGCTCTTCTCCATGCAAAACCGCTATGCACTTGATTATCTCCTCACCAGGGAGGGTGGGCTCTGCGCTATCGTAAAGGACAAATGCATAATGGGGCTAGACGATGCTACCGCCAACATAACGCGGTACATGAACAAAATAGATGAACAGTAAGGATCCATTAAGGAAGGAACAGGTTGGGCAGGATGGGGGGATTGGGGACTAGGTGCGTGGAAGGACTGGTTGATCAATGGGGCTATTTACGCGCTGATGGCTATTATTGGGATTTTTGTCTGTATTGCCATTGTCAGATGTGTTCTGAACCGCATGATGGCCTCGTTAGGGGACTTGCTGCCGGCTAAGTCACTGATGGTAGTACGGGCAACTGTCGAGGCCACCGAACTCCTCGAACCTGCACCAGAGGATTTTCACGATATTGACAAGTGATCATTTCATGATCACAGGAAGGAATGAGAATGTGAAGAGGGTAAGGGGTAAGTGTAGAGGGGGTGGGCGAGGGGTAAGTGCAGCAAAATATGTAGACAGGACAAGAGAGAGGTACGTCATTGGGGAAGTAAGGAGAGGTAGCTAAAATAAGGTGCCAGGCCAGACGTGGAGACCACAAGGAAAAGGGAACCTGCGACCACAAGACAATGTGCTTGGCAAAATATTTTGAGGATACCTATTTCAAGTGTCCTGAAGTACGTCAGTATTAATTCTAGGTATTACACTTTAACCGTTGCTAATTCTGAGTAGTTTGCATGCTTAGCTATGCAATAGCCAATCAATTGATGAATTGGAATCGGTAACCATATTTACGAATGCAGTACCCTGCTTTTGGGTATAAGTATGACCTTCGTAAACCGACAAATTGGGAGTTGGCTACCTTACGCCCGAAGTGCGTGGGGCTGCGAACTGCTCTCTGAATAAAAACTGTTTCAGAGGTAATTTTGTGTCTCTGGTGTTTTTTCTCAACTGAGCAGGTTACAGGTTGACACATGTGTCTATCCAAGAGTTTCTTTAATACCCCTAATGTATTTTCCTCTTCCACCACACGAGACGAAGTTCCAGCCATACACTACTCTCTGTGTAAAGAACCTAGTTCTGAGATCCCACCTTCGTTTACCTCTAGTCACCTTAAAATTACGCCTCCTTAGAATAGCAATTTCTGCCCTGGGAAAGTGTCTCTGGCTATCCACTCGAAATATGCCTCTTATCATCTTGTACACTTCCATTAAATCACCTCTCATTCTTCTTTGCTCCAAAGCTCACTCAAACTATTTTCATAGGACATGCCCTCTGTTAAATCTGCTCTGCACTGTGTTTAAAGCTTCCACATCCTTCCCTTAATGAATGAGGTGACCCGAACTGAATGCAATATTCTGCCTTCAAATTCAACCTTCCAAAATGAATTACTTCTCATTCTTCCGGGTTGAACACCATCTGCCACTTCTCAGTCCAGTTCTGCAGTCTGCTATTATCCTGTTTCAACCTACAACAGCCCTCCGCATTATCCACAACTCCACCAACCTTCATGTCATCTGCAAAATTACTCTTTCATCTCCCCATCCAAGTAACTTATAAAGACCACATCGGGCAGGGGTCCCAGAAGAGATCGCCGTGGAACAACACCGGTCACCAACCCCCAGGTAGAACTCTCCATCTGCACCCTCTGTCTTCTACAGGCAAGCCAATTCTGTATCCATCCCAAAGCCTCCTGATTTTCTGAATGAGCCTATCATGGGAAACCTCATCAAACACCTTACTAAAATCTACCTCATCAAAACTTTACACAACTTCTACTCTCAGGCCATCTGTTATGCCCACCTCTTGGAGAGAAAGCAGCATCACCCTGCTACGTAGCCTGTCATCCTGTCCCAGTGCTTTCACGCTACTCTTTATCAGCCGGAGATCATGGTGCTTGACCATCTGACCATTTTCAATCATTAAAGCTGCTTTCGTCCACACAATATTTGACACTCATTTATCTCAATTAAGGATCTGCAGGGTTTTTTTTTAAGAAAACAGATCCAATCTATCAACAGCCAGTGCTAACCAATAGCCCAACGTTTTTATTCCCAACCACAATATGTACATTATTCCATCTCTGAACAGATAGTCATAAAGTATTCATGGAGAAAATTACCAACATCCCCCAAACATCAGCCTCCTCTTCCCCAAACCCCTCGGCAGAGTCCCCACACGTTGCTCCCACCTTGAAGCAGCAACTCAGCATTGCCGCGTCACTCCTCATTCTTCCCAAACTGCAGTCAGGAGATGTGCAGAGCCGAGAGTAGGTCGCAGGAATGGAAGAGGCAAGTCTTGCTGTTTTATTTTGTTTTAAAGGAGAGTTAATGACAAAAGAATTGAAGATGGGTACAAGACTGTGAAGGTACAGCTCTCACTAAGGTGGTTAATGTGGGGGCTGGGAATGGAAAGTGAAAGCTGTTGATAGTGACTGAGGAGTGGGAATCTGAGTCAGAATCGAACATTTGGACTGGAGGGTCTGTCTCTGTATCTTATGGTTTTATGACTATGAGAATGCAGCCGGTATTTATCGGGTATTGGTCAGACCACATTTGGAGCACTGTGAGCAGTTTTGGGCTCCTTATTAAAGAAAAAGATGTGCTGGCATTGGAGGTTCATGAGAATGATTCTGGGAATGAAAGGGTTAACGTATGAGGAGTGTACTTACTGGAGTTTAGGAAAACAAGGTGGGGAATCTCACTGAAACCTAAGGAACATTGAGAAGCCCAGAGAGAGTGGATGTGGAGAGGATGTTTCCTGTAGTGGGGAGGTCTCGGACCAAAGGGCACCATTTCAGAACAGAGCAACATCCATTTAGAACAAACATGAGGTGAATCATTGCCACAGATGGCTGTGGAGGCCAAATCATTGAGTATATTTAAAGTAGAGGTTGATAGGTTCTTGATTGGTCAGGGCATCAAAGGTTACAAAGAGAAGGCAAGAGAATGGTGTCAAGACGATGGAATGCGGAGCAAACTCAATAGAATGAATGGCCTATGGACATTGAGATTAAGGAAGTGGTAGTTCTGGACACACCTGCACACACCTTCTTGAGCAAGGCATTCCAGAGTCACCATCCTCTGTGGGAACTAATTTCCATGCACCCAGTTGTAAATGACTCAATTCTCATCCTGAATCTAGTTTGAGATTCCCCACTTGTAAAAACATCTCAGAACATCCTCCTCAAATCGTCACGCATCGTGCTGGCTTGGAAATATACACAGAGACCACTTTGTTAGGTACACCATGCAAATCGTTAATGCAAACCAGTCAATCATATGACAGCAACTCAATGCATAAGAGCATGCAGACATGGTCAAGAAAGAAATGTCATCTAAGTGGCTGGAATTTCTGGGAGCAATTCGGAAGACACAGGCTATATACATCCCAAAGGTGAAGTAGTATTCCAAAGACAAGCTGAGACAACCACGACTAGAAGAGAAGCCAAGGCCAATATGAAAGTCAAAGAGAGGGCATATAATACAGCAAAAAGAAATAGTGGGAAGTTAGAGGATTGTGTAGCTTTTAAAAAAACAACAGAATGCAACTAAAAAGTTATCAAGGAAAAGATGGAACACAAAAGAAAGCTAGCTAATAATATTAAAAAGGATATCAAAACTGCAGTAGATGGTGTACACCTCAGGGTTCTGAAAGAGGAGATTGTGGAAGGATTGGTAATGATCTTTCAAGAATCCCTAGATTCTGGACTGGTTCCAGAAGACTGGAAAATTGGAAATGTCACTCCATTCTTCAAGAAGGGAGAGAGGCAAAAGGAAGAAAATTATAGGCCAGTTAAATCTGACCTCAGTGGTTGGGAAGATGTTGGAGTCAATTGTTAATGGTGCAGGGATATGATAAAATAGGCTGTAGTCAGCATGGTTTCTTCAAGTGAAAATCTTGCCTGAGAAATCTGTTGGAATTCTTTGAAGAACTAACAAGCAGGATAGAGGAAGGAAAATTGGTTGATGTTGTGTATTTGGATTTGTAGAAGGCCTTTGACAAGGTGCCTGTCACACTTGAGGTTGCTAAACAAGTTAAGAGCCCATGGTATTACAGGAAAGTGGGTGTGCTAGAGTGGGTGGAAGGGTGTGTGAGATCGTGTCTGAGAGTGTGTGAGAAGGACGGGTGAGGCAGGGGGCAAGTGGGGGGTAGAAAGAAAGAGATAGCAAGATAGGCAATTTAATAAGGAGATGGGGAGGACTGAGACAGGGGCCAGTAGGTGATTGGTTGACCTTGGCAATGTGATATTGCCTTTCCTGGCTTCATTTGCCCATTGTTCTGCACCTCACCTTGGTCCACCAATCAGCCACTGGCCCCTGTCTCTCTCTCTCCCCCCCCCCCCACTCCTGTCCTCTCTCTTTCCTCTCCACCCCACTGCAAGGTCTTGTTGGAAAACACCGACAAAAAGGAGGGAGGGAGGGAGGGAGAGGGGGGGGAGGGGGGGAGGAGGAGGAGGAGGAGGGAGAGAGGGACACACACACACACACACACACACACACACACACACACACACACACACACACACACACACACACACACACACACAGTTTGTTGCCCCGAATTGAACCATTCAGATTTCACACTATTCCTTCAGGAACAGACCAGATTTTTGGCTTTTGCCTCACTTACTGGGTTCAGAACACCCAAGATAACAAAGGGAGTCTTGCACTCTTCCTTCGCAGAACACTACACCACACTGCACCACCTGGGAATGAGCACAGTCCATGACAGATTCTCATTCAAAAATTCCACACTGCTGCATCACACTCGGAAGGAAAATCCGAACTTTAAGAGTTTGGGACACACCCATTCATCAGCACCCCAGAGAAAAGCCCTTGATATTTCTCAGTTGTCAGAATTTCTTTGTCTTGTTATTAATGGCACCATACCCAAACTATAAAATGCAACACTGGCCTTCAGCCTGAAAGTTTCCTCCCATCCTCAGTCACTGAAGGGTGGGTCAATTAACTTAACACATCTGCCGGATATTTTAAATCCTAATAGTTTTATCCAAGTTATTTTACATTTTATTTGTCTGAACTAAAATTATCTTTTTCCATTACTTTCCCCATTCAGAAAGTGACAGATACAGTTTAGCCAAACAACTAGTCTTCATACAGTAGCTGTTCAATCCTTTCCTTTCCCACACTGAGATCTGACCCACCCAGTCCCGCCCTCACTATCCACCTCCCCCCTTCCCACCCCAATATACCTCACCAAGTCTGCTCCCACTCCCCCCTCACACTTTTCTTCTTATTGAAGAAATTCTGAAATCTTGGATGGGATTGAGTCTCATACAGTAAATATCTGATATGGCAATTTCCAACCTGACCACACTGTGTACTGATAATGTTCCTCATCTCTCCAATTCTATATCCCCTCACCACAAAGTTTCAATAAGTTTGCTTCCCATTCTCTCCTTGTCTCACAGAGCTGCCATCTGAGTGGGCTGCACAGCACAGCTACCATCCAGCCTCTGTGCCCTGGGCTCAGTCCTGAACCCATGCTCATGTTGGAGAGGATTACAGTGATACAGTCCTGGTGAAGGGTCTTGGCCCAAAACTTCAACCGTTTATTCCCCTCCATGGATGCTGCCTGATTTGCTAGGAACCTCCAGCATTCTGTGTGTGTTGCCTTGCTCAACATTTCCAGCACCTGCAGAACCTCTCATAATTATAATAGTCTGGAAACTGGCCCTTCAGCTGATAGTCAGCCGCACATTTACACATCTGCCATCATGTTGAATCTTCCCACAGTCACATCAACTCCCTCCAGATTCTGCCTCTCACCTCCACACTCGGAGCCAACAAGTAACAGACCAGCCTGCATGTCTTTGGGATACAGAAGGGCACTGGAACGTCCTGGGGAGACCCATTTGCTCACTGGAAGAGCTCAGAGCTCAGGAACGAACCCTGGAACCATGGGCCACTGGCTCAACCAGCTGCTCCACGGTATCATGCCTTCAATTTGAATAATCTCCGAGACCACGTGGGTTTCCTCTGGCAGCCTGGGACATGTTGGCAGCTTATCTCCTGCTGTAAATTATCCCAACCGTAGGTGGGTGCATGGGAATTGGGGGTGGGGGTTGTGAGAGGGTTGGTAGACAGATGCGAACATGAGCTATCAGAGGTTACAAGGAAATCAATGGAACAAACGTGATGGGATTGTCCTAGTGGCCTCTCCCTACGCTGAAAGACAGAGTCATACTGAGACAACTGGGTAACCTTATGTCTGTAGATGACCAGCGCTGAACCAGACCAACACTACAGAACTGTTTACTGCTCATCAGTTATCCCCCACCTGTGCCTCAACCCCCAGATAGAATTCAGGATGAAGTGGTAAATGCGGGCTCACTTTTAACATTTAAGAAAAACTTGGACAGGTACATGGATGAGAGGGGTATGGAGGGATATGGGCCGGTTGCAGGTCAGTGGGACTAGGCAGAAAAATGGTTTGGCACAGCCAAGAAGGGCCAAAAGGCCTGTTTCTGTGCTGTAATGTTCTTTGGGTCTATGTTGGTTATCTTTCAAATGTTTGAATTTACTTCAATTGGGCTGTTTGCCTTTGATAAATATTTCAGATATATTTCAACATCCTCAAAGGACAACTTTCCTAAATTTTTAACATTTCTAACTTCATCGTCACCTCGCCAATGGCAACAATCACTCAATTCCCATGCTCTCCATGCCAATATTTGGTGCAAGAGTCATTACTGATATTGGAGGACAAACACTACCAGCCGGCCAACGCACCCACGTCTTCAAGATTCCCACATCAAGAGCAAACCTGGAGAGTTAACCCTCAACCTGAATTGTTCACTGGATTCCGTTCCCACAGATGCTGTTTAACTGCTGTGTCTTGTGGCATTTCTGATTCAGATCCAGCACCCCCAGGTTTATTTGTTTTCCACTGTTGTTACACACCTCTTCCCCTTTCTTCCCCTTGAGGATGACTCACCTGAACTCATTTTACTACTTGGCACGTTGATATCAAACTTCAAAAAAACAAAACAGAAAAGTTAAAACTGTGGATTCTGGAACCTAAGGTAAAACAGCAGATAATGTAAACACTCAGCCGGTCAGGCGGCATCTGTGAAGGGCAGAGAAGCAATTCAGGTTGATGAATATTGGCTGCCTTTTTTTTAACCTTATAAATGCCTCTTACCCTGCACTGTTCTTCAGACACGTCCAGCTTTTACTTCACAAAAAAAGATCTGCACAGGCTAGTGAAGGGAATGCCAATCTGCTTGGAATCTTAGGGATTTACAGTGGCTCCACTTGACTTCAGCACACCAGCTTGGCTAACTGCAGAATTCCCAGTGTGATCAGACCCCAAAGGACAGAACTGCAACAGATATACAGTAAATGCTGTGAACTGTTCCGGAACACTGCACGAGGAAGAGAAGGCACCCACCCAGCAAAACCTTGCAACCTCCCTAATTGCTCCATAGCCAACAAAGTGCCTTGTGAAATAGTATCACCTGCAACGTGGGAAACCACAGCCTATTTTGTTCAGCAAGCTCCTGCTGTTGGTTGAGGCTCAAACCTTGTTTGAAGTGCAGTGATGACAAATAATTAAATTTTGCAATGTTGTCCAGCCCTGTGATCGAGGCCCAATTCCTCCATTCAATCACAGTCAAGATGGTTGCTGAAAGTGACGTTTGCAATTTTCCAGTCCTCCAGGACCATGCCAGAATTAAGTGATTCTTGAAAGATCATGACCAGTGCATCTGTCATCTCTTCAGCAAACTCTTCCAAGACTCTGGGATGCAGTTCATCTGGTCCACCTTAAGACCTTTGAGTTTGCCTAGCAACGGCACTCACTCCTGCTCCCTGACACTCACAGACCTCTGGTACACTGCCAGTGAAGATGAACTAAAGTACTTATTAAGTTCATCTGCCAGTTGTTTGTCCCCCATCACTACCTCACCAGCATCATTTTCCAGTGGTCCAACATCAACTCTCACCTCCCTTTTACTCTTTGTATAACTGAAAAACTTTTAGTATCCTGCTTTATATTATTGGCTAGTTTGCCCTCATGTTTCATTTTTTCCCCTTCTTATAGCTTTTTTAGTTGCCTTTTTTTTTGGATTTTAAAAGCTTCCCAATCATCCAACTTCCCCCTCACTTTTGCTACCTTATATGCCTTTTACTTGACTTTTATACAGTCCTTAATTTCACTTGTCAGTTACGGTTACCCACCCCTGCCATAGGGGAACTGCTTCTTCTGTGGGACACATCTATCCTGCACCTTGTGAACTATTCCCAGAAACTACAGCCACCTCCATTCTGTTGTCATCTCCACCAGTAACCCCTTCCAATCCACCTGGGCAAGCTCCTCTCTCATGCCTCTGTAATTCCCTTTATTCCACTGCAATACTGACATATGTGACCTAAGCTTTTCCCTCTCAAATTGCAGTATGAACTCAATCATATTAGGATCACTGCCTCCTAAGGGTTCCTTTGCATTAAACTGACTAATAAAATCTGGGCTATTATACAACACCTAGTCTAAGATAACCTTTCCCCTAGTAGGCTCATGCACAAGCTGCTTTAAAAAGCTACCACATAGGCATTCAACAAATTCCTTCTCGTGATCCAACACCAACCAGATTTTCCCAATCCCCTTGCATATTGAAGTCCCCCACTACAATTGTGACATTACCTTTATTAAATGCCCTTTCCAGTTTCCTTTGCAATCTCAACGCCAGATCTTGGCTACTATTTGGAGGCCTAGATATGATTCCCATAATGTTTTTCTGTTTACCTTTGCAGCTTCTTAACTCCACCCACAAAGGTAGAGGGTAAAATGAATGCAGCAAAATACAGGGAAATCCTGGAGGAAAACCTGATGCAGTCTGCAAGAGAACCGTGACTTGAGAGAAGACTGGTTTTCCATGAAGACAATGACTCCGAGCATAAAGCCAAAGCTACACAGGAATGGCTTAAAAACAATAAAGTTAATGTCTAGGAGTGGCCAAGTCAGAGTCCAGACCACAATCCAATTGAGAGTTTGTGGCTGGACTTGAAAAGGGCTGTTCACTCACAATCCCCATGCAATCTGACAGAGCTTGAGCAGTTTTCTAAGGAAGAATGGGGTAGAATTGCAGTGTCCAGATGTGCAAAGCAGATAAGAGACCTATCCACACAGACTCAAGGCTGTAATTGCTGCCAAAGCTGCATCTACTAAATACTGACTTGAAGGGGGTGAATACTTATACAATCCATTATTTTGTGTTTTATATTTGTAATTAATTTAGACCAATTTGTAGAGGTCTGTTTTCACTTTGACACGCAAAGGTCTTCTTCTGTTGATCAGTGTCAAAAAATCTAAATTAAATCCAATGTGATTCAACGTTATAAATCAATAAAAAATGAAAACTTCCGGGGGGGGGGGGGCAAATATTTTGTAGGCACTGCACTTACTGTAATTGACTTACTTATTTAATTTTTCCTCTATTATCATGTATTGCATTGCACAGCTGTTGCTAAGTTAACAGATTTCATGATAATAAACCTGATTCTGAAATAATTTCCTTGCATAAGCTCAACAGATACAAAGTCAATCAGTAAACACTCCTTCCTCCTTTAGAGCAAGTTTTGTAGTGAAGTGCATTATGCAAATGCAAGAATCCAATACCTCACAACTCCAACAATGTACAATCCAATTATTTTTTTAATCTGATTTTTGGCTCACGTAAGTCTATATTCCATGCTCTCTTTAAACTCCCTCGTACTGAATTTAATCCAGAGAATTATGAATGCACTTCAGGGAATGAAATTCTGGTAGAACACGTAGAGTAAATGAGGAGGGATAAGTGCCAAGAGGGAGATCAGTGGGGAGGGGCGATGGACAAGGGAATCACGGATAGAGTAATCTCAGTGGAAACCAGTGAGTGGGGAGAAGTAGAGACGTGTTTGGTGGTAAAATGACAGAAGTTTCGGAGAATGATGTGCTGGATGGAGGCTCATGGGGGGGGGGGGGGGCGGAGGTGGAGAGGAACTTTATTCCTGTTAAGATGGTGGTAAGATGGGATGGTGGCAGATGTCTGGGAAATGGAGATGTGAGTGAGGGCAACAACAGTGGTAGAGGAAGGGAAATCCCATACTTTGAAGAAAGAAGAATGTGATACCAACACAGGGAATGCAGAAGAGATTCACCAGAAATGGAGGGCAATAGTTAAAAGGAGAGATTGGATAAACCTGGTTCATTCTCACTGCAATGTAGGGGTGACTTCACAAAAGTTTACAAAATTAAGAGGGTCTTCGGTAGACAGAAGGTCAGAATTGTTTTTCCAGGACAGTGGAGACAGGCTGAAAGTGAAAGGAGTTTAACGAGTATTTTTTTTTACACAGAGGATAGTACAGTAGTTATCTGGAATGAACTGCCAGAGGAGGTGGTAGAGGCGGGTACAATTACAACGTTTTATGGGTATTAGGCACTGGATAAGTATAGAGGGATATGGGCCCAGTGCAGGCAGATGGGATTTGTACAGAGGCATCAAAGTGGGCATGGACAAGATGGGCCAAAAGTTTGCCTCTCCACTGTACAATAACTCAACAGTGTCCCCAATCCACAGTTCTTTCACTGGCATCCGTTTTTCTCACTTCCTTTAAACACGTCTGCTTCACTGCAAAATTTACATTACTGAGTAACACCTCAAAAAAAAAGTGGATTAATCGTGTTTGGGTATTAACTGGAGAAACAACCAATTGCAAAGATGCACACATCAGGATGCTCTTTATTAGCTGCAGCTCAGCATTCAGTAATATCACCCCCTCAAAACTAATCAATAAGCTCCAAGACTTCAGTGTAATTCAGTCCTTGACTTGCTCACTTCCAGACCCCAGTCAGTTCAGACTGCCTCCACGATCTCCATCAGCACACGTGTACCACAAGTGTTTGTGCTCAGCCCCACCCTCAGAACGAATAAACAAAATAAGGCTCCCTAAACCGAGAGGAGTCAGATGACAAAGACAGTGAGGTCAAATCACCAGCTTCCGCTGGATGAGGAACCACCTGCGGACGGAAGAATCTTTGACCCTGACTCTCACGCCTCTGGAGCAGGATCCGTGTGCGCCTCAGCCCACCAAACCACTTTGGGTTCACATCCCACCGAAACAAACCTCGCTGCTCATACCAGAAATCTAATTGTCCAATATCCATAGCTTTGGGGAAGGTGGTTTCAGAAATCAACTTCTTTGTGTGATAAAAGTGATTATGAACTGGGACTCAGGAGCAGAGATGGACCAGCCGAAGCAGTGGGCCAAAGAGAGAGGACAGGACAGCGAGGCCTAACCACATGAAAACCAGCGTTCACTCTTACGCGCAAGGTGAGAGTAAATGAGGAATAATCACCTGGGCCAGGCCCTGAACCACACCCTTCCACATGAGGAAGCAGGGAGAAAGTAGAAAGACGTTGGAGTCAGCCTTGCAATCTGGAACCTTTTAACTTTCCCCACCCGATTACAAAATGCACCATTGAAATCACGATCACAAAACCGTAGATCAGCACCTACTAACACTACCACAAAGACAACACAGAACCCAGCCACCGACCTCAGTGTCGCCTGCAACACCTGCCTGCAGGCTAAAGAAAAACGCAATAAACTGGGTCAACACTCTATCAGGACTGGTGAACGTCCGCACCACCTTTACGCAAGCCAGCGCATGACAAATGGAGTTGAAATCTGCTGTTGAGGACCGGCGAGGTTTGTTCCAGTTCAAGCTTATTGTCATCTGAATGTAACGAGACAACGTTCCTCTGGATCACAATGCTCCTGCACAACGTTTATCGTGCACAACACGTACACCAAAAAAAAGCAGACTATCAATAAGGGTATAAAATATAATTCAAAATACACGTAGTGCAGTGCAGCACAGGTAAACAGTAATGAGCTCGCTGTCCTAGTGACGAGACCTCGGTGGTGGCAGGGTATTCATTAGTCTCACAGCCTGGGCAAGAAGCTGTTAACCAGTTTGCCAGTCCTAGTCCTGATGCTTCTGTACCTCCTTCCTGATGGCTGTGGGATGGGTGAGAGGGATCCTCAAATGCTTTGGGCCTTTTGTCTGCAACGTTCCCAGTAAATGTCATAATTGGAGGCAGGGAGTTCCCTGCTGATTCTCCTGGTGGTTTTTACTGCCCATGTAGGGTCTTGCAATAATGCAACCAGGCAGGACACTCTCGACGGTGCTCCTGTAGAAAGCTGTTACAATGGGACTGGGAAACCTCGCACATCCCAATCTCATTAGAAAATGTAGACTGCGGTGCCTTCTCGACTCGTGAGGTGGTGTCGTGGGTTCACGTTAGATTGTCTATTTCGTGCACACCAAGGAACTTTGTGTTTTTCACTCTCTCCACAGCAGAGCCACTGAAGTGCAATGGAGAGTGGTCGACCTGCGCCTTCCTGAACTCGACAATCATCTCTTTTGTCTTGTCCACGTTGGGACTCAGGTTGTTGTTCTTGCCCCATTTGACACGACTCTCAACTCCTCTCTCATTGTTGCTAAGGAGGCCAACCACTGTGGTGTCATCAGCGGTTTGAGCTGGATCTGGCAGTGTGAACAGCAGTGGACTGAGCATACAATCCTGGAGGGCACTGGGGTCTTTCTGATCCAGTAAGAGAGAGATGTTGAGTCCCAGCAATGTTGGACGATCATATTCAACACCGAGCTGATGTCAGTGAACAACATCCTGGCATATGAGGCATCGTTTTCTAGGCAGGACAGGATGGAGCGAAGGGCTGAAGCTATGGTGTTATCAATGGACCAGTTTGAGCTGGAAGGTGGGATTTTATACTATCCATTACCAGCCGCTTACGACACTTCACTCCCTGAGGAGATTGAGCCAAGTGAGGCTTCCACCTCCCCTCATCTTAACAGAATTTTACAGAAGCATCCTGATAAGCTGCATCTCCATCTGGTTTGACAACAGCAGACCATCACACCAGCAGTCCCTACAAAGGACTGTAAGAACAGCCAAGAGGATCATGGGGGTCTCGCCCATCCATTGGGGGCATTTAACAGGAGTGCTGAGTACGTAGGGGCCCTTAGTATTATCAAAGATCCCACCCATCCATCCAGCATCCTCTTTAACGTTCTACCATCAGGCAGGAGACTCCCATGCATGAAGACAAAAGGTCAGGATGGGAAACAGTTTCTTCCTTCAGGGCAATAGGCTCCTGAACTTCCTGCAGCATCGCATTCAAAGTGTTATCAGATAATTAGTACGGTCCCTACAATATTTAATTTATGTACTTTACTTTGTTAATCTATACACAACTCATTTAACCTAATTCTTACTTTCCCAAGTTATTGTGTGTTATGTGGACTACTGTGCTTCACACCCTGGTCCAGAGAAACGTTGTCTCATTTGATAATATACATGTATGTGGTTAAATGACAATAAACTTGACTTGACTTCATGATTGTTGAAGTCAGTGTCGCTGGCCGGCCATCAATGAGGAGCCCTGGAATGATGGGGGCTGCCTTGAAGACTGTAACATTTCAGAGAGATATTGAAGATTTCCATTCACACTTCTGTTAGCTGAGCAGCACAGTTACATCAGCAACTGACAGGGTCTGTTGTCCAGCACGGCAGCTTTACCCTGGCTGGGGTCTTCCTCACTCGACTGTGGTCAGACATGGTACCTGTACCTCAGGAAGTGAGGCGGCTTTCCTCAATGTCACATCATTAAATTGGTCAAATCACGCACAGAGAAGATTAAGTATTAGGAAGGGAAGTGTCGCGGCCATTGACATGCAGGGTGGACTTGTCCCTAGTGTCTCAATGTGTCCGTGGGCTTTCTGTGCGCACTCATGCTTTGTCTTCTTCAGCATGGGTCTTGCTGATCTTAGAGTCATCCTGTCCCCCAATCCGCAGGCAGCCTCCCCTTCCCTGAGCCGTGCGCCAAATCTCTGCAGTAAGCCATGGCTTCCGGCCGGCTTGCCCTGGAAGTGCAGTGTTTAGTCACGGTAACGTCTTCAGTGTACTTTTCTATGTAGCCAGTCACCCATCCCGTCCATTCTTCAATGAACACACGTAGCCGGCTCCTTTGATATGCTCCAGTCCACAGTTTTCGAAGCAGTCCTGCAGCGCTGAGGTGGCACCTTCTGGCCAGGTCCCGATCTCCCCCAAGATCCGTCCTGACTCGTTAAACCAGTAAGGGTTAGCAAAATGGAAATGTGGTCTGAGTATCCGAGGTGAGGGTGAGGGTGGGTGATAGCCTCGTTAACGACAAGAGCATCGGTATAAAGCAGGTCATATACATTCTCTCCTCTGGTTACAAAGCTGAGATGCTGGTAGAACAGGTCTTGTTTTGAAATTGGACTCTTGCTCCCAGGGCAACTCACCATACAACCTTGAACCTACACATCTGGGAATCGTCTTCAGCTCGCCTGATTTCAAGCTCTGCTGAAGTGGTGTTGTAAAAGAGGAGTCATAAAGAGGCTGATCATACCCACCTTGTGCAGTTGGTTCACCAGTGAAGTACCTCGCACTGCATCAGTGTATATTTAGAATCGGAGCTGGCATACCTTATTTGGTTACACATCAACATAAAGGGTTTAGGTTCTGAGCTCAGTATGTACATTACTCTACATTCAGTTTATATAAAGTAAGTGGCAATTATTAATTTATTCAGAAGATTTATCACCTGGTGACAATGAGGATATCGTGAAATATATATTCTGAAGCAGCATCAATCATTTATTTGGCACTTTTTGCTAAATCTCATCTTTAAGTGGTTCTTTATTATAAATATTAAAGACAGACAGAATAGTCTATAAAATTTGGTCCTCAGCTGTACCAGCCATTAACCTATTGAAGTTAAAGTCACCCACAGTTAGGAACACACCATTCCTTGAATGAGTGCAGCTACTACGATGTGGCTGTTGATCTTGCCAATGCAAGGAGCCAACTCCGAACGCTCTGCCATAAACCTGCCCTTCGACTCAGATGGGCCACTGCATGGACAATGGACAACTGCTTCAGGACACTGGAGTGAGACAGAATTAGTGCTGGCCTCGTTTGTGAAACACAGGGCAGCTGACAGGCAGCGCTGACCACATTCGGGCTCTGAGGGATGGGAAGGGAAATCAGACCCAGCAACGTGCAGCTGCCCAGTTTCTTTCCACACTTTTGTTTCTCAACTCAGTCAAAGGACAATCTGCAGGGAAAGGGATTGCCAAGTGTCCAGCTTTCCAACAGTGAAGACCACAAACGGGTTGGAGAGCATTAAACAACAACATTTGCACAGGCTGACATGGGTCAGGACGGTGTGGGGGGGGGGGGGAGGGGTGTCATTTACCAAGTGGATGTGTACAAACTACAGCAGGTGAAGTGTGGAATGTGATCCCGCGGGGTCTGACGGGAGTTGAGGAGGAGGTGACCCAGCGTCGGTTACAACATCTTGCTGCCAGACCAGGTGGCACATTCAGGCTCTTCAGGTACCTATTCGTGGCACTACTCCGTGTTGCAGTGGGATGTTAGATTACAATGCTCACGTACACCCCGGTTACTCTCAGCTTCTCAAAGACCCTCACACACCGGCATCCCACAACCCGTACACTAACCCTTACGCACGACCATCCCATAACCCATACTGACATCCCACACCCCATACACAGGCCCACACACACTGACATCCCACACCCCATACACAGGCCCACACACACTGACATCCCACACCCCATACACAGACCCACACACACCCACATCCCACAACCCATACACAGGCCCACACACACCCACATCCCACAACCCATACACAGGCCCACACACACCCACATCCCACAATCCGTACACAGACCCACACACACCCACATCCCACAACCCATACACAGACCCACACACACCCACATCCCACAACCCATACACAGACCCACACACTCTGACATCCCACACCCCATACACAGGCCCACACACACCCACATCCCACAACCCATACACAGGCCCACACACACTGACATCCCACAACCTGTACACAGACCCACACACACCCACATCCCACAACCTGTACACAGACCCACACACACCCACATCCCACAACCCATACACAGGCCCACACACACCCACATCCCACAACCCATACACAGGCCCACACACACTGACATCCCACAACCTGTACACAGACCCACACACACCCACATCCCACAACCTGTACACAGACCCACACACACCCACATCCCACAACCCATACACAGGCCCACACACACCCACATCCCACAACCCATACACAGGCCCACACACACCCACATCCCACAACCCATACACAGGCCCACACACACCCACATCCCACAACCCATACACAGGCCCACACACACTGACATCCCACAACCTGTACACAGACCCACACACACCCACATCCCACAACCTGTACACAGACCCACACACACCCACATCCCACAACCCGTACACAGACCCACACACACTGACATCCCACACCCCATACACAGGCCCACACACACCCACATCCCACAACCCATACACAGGCCCACACACACTGACATCCCACACCCCATACACAGGCCCACACACACTGACATCCCACACCCCATACACAGACCCACACACACCCACATCCCACAACCCATACACAGGCCCACACACACCCACATCCCACAACCCATACACAGGCCCACACACACCCACATCCCACAATCCGTACACAGACCCACACACACCCACATCCCACAACCCATACACAGACCCACACACACCCACATCCCACAACCCATACACAGACCCACACACACCCACATCCCACAACCCATACACAGACCCACACACTCTGACATCCCACACCCCATACACAGGCCCACACACACCCACATCCCACAACCCATACACAGGCCCACACACACTGACATCCCACAACCTGTACACAGACCCACACACACCCACATCCCACAACCTGTACACAGACCCACACACACCCACATCCCACAACCCATACACAGGCCCACACACACCCACATCCCACAACCCGTACACAGACCCACACACACTGACATCCCACACCCCATACACAGGCCCACACACACCCACATCCCACAACCCATACACAGGCCCACACACACTGACATCCCACACCCCATACACAGGCCCACACACACTGACATCCCACACCCCATACACAGACCCACACACACCCACATCCCACAACCCATACACAGGCCCACACACACCCACATCCCACAACCCATACACAGGCCCACACACACCCACATCCCACAATCCGTACACAGACCCACACACACCCACATCCCACAACCCATACACAGACCCACACACACCCACATCCCACAACCCATACACAGACCCACACACTCTGACATCCCACACCCCATACACAGGCCCACACACACCCACATCCCACAACCCATACACAGGCCCACACACACTGACATCCCACAACCTGTACACAGACCCACACACACCCACATCCCACAACCTGTACACAGACCCACACACACCCACATCCCACAACCCATACACAGGCCCACACACACCCACATCCCACAACCCGTACACAGACCCACACACACTGACATCCCACACCCCATACACAGGCCCACACACACCCACATCCCACAACCCATACACAGGCCCACACACACCCACATCCCACAACCCATACACAGACCCACACACACCCACATCCCACAACCCATACACAGACCCACACACACCCGCATCCCACAACCCATACACAGGCCCACACACACCCACATCCCACAACCCATACACAGGCCCACACACACCCACATCCCACAACCCATACACAGGCCCACACACACCCACATCCCACAACCCATACACAGACCCACACACTCTGACATCCCACAACCTGTACACAGACCCACACACACCCACATCCCACAACCCATACACAGGCCCACACACACTGACATCCCACACCCCATACACAGGCCCACACACACCCACATCCCACAACCCATACACAGACCCACACACACCCACATCCCACAACCCATACACAGACCCACACACACCCGCATCCCACAACCCATACACAGGCCCACACACACCCACATCCCACAACCCATACACAGACCCACACACACCCACATCCCACAACCCATACACAGGCCCACACACACCCACATCCCACAACCCATACACAGACCCACACACTCTGACATCCCACAACCTGTACACAGACCCACACACACCCACATCCCACAACCCATACACAGGCCCACACACACTGACATCCCACACCCCATACACAGGCCCACACACACCCACATCCCACACCCCATACACAGACCCACACACACCCACATCCCACAACCCATACACAGACCCACACACACCCGCATCCCACAACCCATACACAGGCCCACACACACCCACATCCCACAACCCATACACAGACCCACACACACCCACATCCCACAACCCATACACAGGCCCACACACACCCACATCCCACAACCCATACACAGACCCACACACTCTGTCATCCCACAACCTGTACACAGACCCACACACACCCACATCCCACAACCCATACACAGGCCCACACACACTGACATCCCACACCCCATACACAGGCCCACACACACCCACATCCCACAACCCGTACACAGACCCACACACACACACAGACATCCCACAACCCGTACACAGACCCTCACACCGATACCCCAAAACCCGTACACAGACCCTCACACACAGACATCCCACAACCCGTACACAGACCCACACACACCAACATCCCACAACCCGTACACAGACCCACACACACACACACACAGACATCCCACAAACTGTATACAGACCCTCACACACCAACATCCCACAACCCGTACACAGACCCTCACACTGACATCCCACAACCCGTATACAGACCCTCACACACTGACATCCCACAACCCGTACACACAGACCCTCACACACCGAGACATCCCACAACCCGTACACAGACCCACACACACAGACATCCCACAACCCGTACACAGACCTTCACACCGACACCCCAAAACCCGTACACAGACCCTCACACACCAACATCCCACAACCCGTACACACAGACCCTCACACACCAACATCCCACAACCCGTACACAGACCCACACACACAGACATCCCACAACCCGTACACAGACCCTCACACCGACACCCCAAAACCCGTACACAGACCCTAACACACCGACATCCCACAACCCGTACACAGACCCTCACACACAGACATCCCACAACCCGTACACTGACCCTCACACACCGACATCCCACAACCCGTACACAGACCCACACACACAGACATCCCACAACCCGTACACAGACCCACACACACCAACATCCCACAACCCGTACACAGACCCACACACACAGACATCCCACAACCCGTACACAGACCCACACACACAGACATCCCACAACCCGTACACAGACTCTCACACCGACACCCCAAAACCCGTACACAGACCCTCACACACAGTCATCCCACAACCCGTACACAGACCCACACACACAGACATCCCACAACCCGTACACAGACCCACACACACCAACATCCCACAACCCGTACACAGACCCACACACACCAACATCCCACAACCCGTACACAGACCCACGCACACCAACATCCCACAACCCGTACACAGACCCACACACACCAACATCCCACAACCCGTACACAGACCCACACACACCAACATCCCACAACCCGTACACAGACCCACGCACACCAACATCCCACAACCCGTACACAGACCCACACACACCAACATCCCACAACCCGTACACACAGACCCTCACACCACCATCCCACAAACCATATACAGACCCTCACACATCAGCATCCCACAATTGTACACAAACTCTCACATACAGAGAAAATCAGAGGAAGTGATTAAAGCAGGTTCATTAACAGCATCTAAAAGACTTTTGTACAGGTACGGGAGTGATATGGGTCAAATCTGGGCACATAAGACTAGTTTGGATGGAAATCTGGGTCATCAATAATCAGTTGGGTCGAATGGCCTGTCTCCATCCTCTATGACTCTGATCTAAAAACCAAAAGATTGCAAATGCTTTGTGAAAACGTAAAGCCAGCACAATGACAATTGTAACAGCAGAGGAGGTGGCTATTCAGCCCATCAGGTACATGCTACCCATCCCATTTGGTCACTCCTGTCCTTTCTGGCACCTCTGACAGCCTCCCCACTGTCACAGGATGTGACCTCGTCTGGGCGGGCACACCTCTTCCTGATGATCAACAACAAAGGACAAAGGCAGTTTAGGCCATTTCTGTCCTGAATTACGATGCCCTTGTTAAGGGAATTATCTCCTTCCCACTTATATTTGCTCCATAGTTTTATACACCTCAATACTCCTCCCCAGAGCCTCAACTGTTCCAAAGAAAAACAGCCCAACCAGCTTTGCCTCCTAGCAGTTCAAGGTCACTCAGTTTTTTTACATTCCTCCTATTTATTGTTAAACTGCAGCTTCTCAAATACATAACCCCAGAGTTCACTCGAATAAGACCATAAAATCAAGGAGCAGAATTCGGACACAAGGGGCATCGAGTCTGCTCTGCCATTTGATCGTGGCTGACCCATTTCGCTCTCAACCCCATTCTTCCGTCTTCGCCCTGTAACCTTTCACGCCCTGACTTATCAAGAATCTATCAAGCTCTGTCTCAAATACACACAAAGACTTGGTCTCCACAGCTGCCTGTGGCAATTAGTTCCAAAGATTCACCATTATCTGTCTAAAAAAAATTCCTCCTCATATCCGTTCTAAATGGACATCCCTCTATTCTGAATCCGTGCCCTTTAGTCCTCGGCTCCCCCACTGTAGGGAACATCCCCTCCACATCCACTCTATCTAAGCCTTTCATTATTTGGTAGGATTAAATGAGATCCTCCCTCAATCTTCTAGATTCCAGCAAGTACAGGCTCAGAGCCATTAAAAATTAGCCTTTCATTCCCGGAATCCTTTTTATGAACCTTTTTTGAACCCTCTCCAATGTCAGCACATCCTTTCTTAGATAAGGGGCTCTCAAGTGCTCACAGTGCTCCAAGAGGCCTCACCAGTCCCTTATAAAACTTCAGCATTACATCCTTGCTTTTATATTCTAGTCCTCTCAAAATGAATGTTAACACTGTATTTGTCTCCTTACCATTGCTTCAACCTGCAAATTACCCTTTAGGGAATCCTGCACGAGGTCTCGCTTGGATTTTTGTATTTTCTCCCCGTTTAGAAAATAGTCTACTCTTTTACTTCAACTGCATGACCGTACACTTCCAACACTGCCACCTGCCACTTCTTTGCCCATTCTCCTAATCTGTCCAAGTCCTTCTGCAGCCAAATTATTGACGTACAATGGTCAAAAGAAGCAGTCCCAACTCCAAACCCTGTGGTCACCAGCAGCCAATCAGAAAAGGCTTCCTTTACTCCCACTCTTTGCTTCCTGCCAATTAGCCAATGCTCTATCCATGCTAGTATTTTTCCTGTAATACCACGGGCTCTTATCTTGCTAAGCAGCCTCATGTGTGGCATCATGTCAAAAACCTTTTGAAAATCTGATGACACACACAACACCCACTGATTCGCATTTGTCTATACTGCTTGTATTCCTCAAAGAATGCCAACAGATTTGTCAGGCAAGGTTTTCCCTTGAGGAAACCATGCTAACTTTGATCTATTTTATTAAGTTCCACTTGCAACTCTGCTGCCCACTGACCAAATGACTAACTCCCTGAAAGGTTTTTTCCACTCAACCACAGAATCAGCTTTTACTACCTGAAAATTCATTCTGCGCCCTGCAAATGTCAAGCTGAGTATTACAGAGACTCGAGCCCCCTAAACCCCGCTGGTAATAAACTCATATTCATAACAATATCAATCACCGCACGCCTTCTTGCCAGAAAGACAATGTTTGATCTAATCAGCCTCTTCCTGTGGATCCCATGGTCAGAAATCTTCACTTTAGGACATTGCAAAAAACTCTACTTAGACTTAATCAAAGACACTATCCACAATAATCGTTCATATTTTTAAAAATCAACAATTAGTCAGACTTTATCTTCCCTTAAATCCATGCTGCTATTTCTGATTAATATGTGCCTTTCTACTTGAAAGTTTTATATCAGCCCCTCAGAATGCATTCTAATAATCTGCCAAGATTCAAACTTGAACTGCCTGGCTTGAAACCACATGGTTTATCCCTTATTTCATTTAAATCAGCTGTAAGGTGATAACAGCACACACAGAGTGCTGGGGAAACTCAGCCGCCACACAGTAAACAGTCGACATTTTGGGCTGAAACGCTTCATCAAATGTCCGGATGAAGACTCTGGGCCTGAAACGTTGACTGTTTACTCTTTTCCATAGATGCTGCCTGGCGGCTGAGTTCCTGCGGCATTTTGTGTGTGTTAAATGGATTTCCGGCATTGAAGTTTGTTTGCAGGGCCTCTGGATTTTCCTGCACAACACACACTGAGGAACTCAGCAGGTCAGGCAGCATCTATGGAGAGGAATAAACAGTCGAAGTTTCAGGCTGAAACCTTTTACTCCAGCATTGTGTATGTGTTGCTCTGGATTTCCAGCATCTGTAGAATCTCTCCTGTTTATGTTCTGGAATTTCATACCTTGCTCTAATGTCAGCTCCAATTTCGACACCTGGGCCTGACAACTTCTTCTTTTTAAAACATGCTGAATCCCTTAAATGTTGTCAAAGAGGGCATATTATTTCATCCACAATTTCATCCTCATTTCATTCATGATAATATCAGTATCATCCCCTCTTTGTAAAGGAAGTCACAACATATTCAACTTTTCTTCAACTTGTGCTTCCAAAAGCAGGTGTGCTTCTTTAGGCTGTAATAATCCCGTTTTCCTGCTTTTCGGACAGTTGTAAAATATCCAGGGCATTCAACTACTTGTATTTCTTCCGCCAAATCCTCTCTTTGCTTTTCAAACTTCACTTTCAGTTTCACCCCGACGCCTTCCAGACTTCACTCCGAGTTCAGACACCAACAATCAAGAAGGGAATTTTGAACTTGGCTCTTTCAGTGGGATTTCAATTGAACATCAAAGAACATGTCAATATCACCAGAGAAATGTTTGCTCCAATCCTCTCACCCTGATCTCTATCAGCAGGAGGCATAGTTTGGTCTCCCTGTCCTACATCCACTCTTCAACAGCACAAAGGTTTCCACACTGCACTCTCTACATTATCAGTCTACACACACCTTGTACAAATATGATCTCAAACAGCACTCTTATCTATTTGGCAGGGCTGAACGTTCTGGAAATATACTGATAGCTCAGGTTGTCCTGCTTCTGGATAGAGACAGAAATGGACTTTGAAAGGAAATCCTATAATTAGACATTAAAAACCAAAGGTCAGAACCATTTAGATGCTCCCCCCCCCCCCTCCAAAAATCAGGACTGGCGATGACTCACTTTCACTCTGGTTCTGTGGGATGTCAGATTGGGAGCTGTAGACTTTCGATGGGTGAAAGGGGGGTGTGGGAGAGTTGGTCTGGAAGAGTGACCAATGGGTAACTAAAGGACGACTGAGGGGGGTGTCAAAGAGAGGTGATTAATACGTGGGGTAGATGAAACCATCACAATAGAAGTATACATCAGGGTGTCCTAGAATAATTTAGCTGTTGTAAGAATACTTTTATGAATCGCCCTTTAGAATCTAATTTAATTTCAGTGATAGTTCCATCAGATCAACGGAATGGAAGACCATGAAGAGCAGAAGCAGCAGGAGGCAGCACGGGAGCTTGCTGCAACACTGCACTGCACCTCTTCCCGGAGGACGAGCGCCGCAGCCGCTCGTCTATCAGCGTCTAGTTACCTGTGATGAAGCAGAACTGGCACCCGGCGAAGCATGTTCAGCAGACACTAACTTCACTGAAACCATATACCCACCATATCTCTAAAACTACTAACGTGCTTCAACTGGACCCACAGTTTTACCTTCCGCCCACCCAGCCCGTTTGTGGGCGACATGTTGTGCTCCATCCCCTATGCAATGCAGGCCAACGTCTGACCTGGCCTTCCCAGTTGACCTGCTGCGCCAGCCTGCTTGCTTTCTTGCAGAAGGATACATTTGTTGTTTACAATAACAAATTTTAACTGACGGTTGGACAGGCACGCGGACTGGAAATATTTTGAGGGGTACGAGCCGAACACCGGAAGATGGGACTAGCCTGGTTGTGGCATCTTGGTCAGTCGGGCCAAGTACCCAAGCTGTACAGCTCCACGTCTACGAGCCTCGTCCATCCGACGACCAATAGTTTAAAAATCTTCCCCAATTTAAATCTGCCTGACCTGCTGAGGTTCTCAAGATTTTGAGTGTGTCTCCATTCTGTCTCTCTGTTCATCACTCCAGTAACAACAATGACACGCTTCCATCACATCTCTCTCCACTGCCACTCACTCAAAGGTTCTCCTCACATCTCATTCCCACACCTTTCCATCATCAGCCCTACACACTTCAATTTTAATGCAGATTCTACATAGCTGGGTCTCAAGTTTAAGTTCAGTTTACTGTCATTCAACCACACACATGTATACCGACAAACAAAACAACGTTCCTCCGGACCCTGGTGTACTCCGGACACAGTACATATACCGTAGCTCAATCACGCACACATAACACATAAAGTAATATCACGAATAATAAGGTGCATTTACGACACAAGTTGAAAAGTAAACAGTATAACTCATCTGGCACTTTGTGTGAGATGAGACCTGGATGGTGGCAAGGGTTCCATAGTCTTATGGCCTAGAGGAACAAGCTATTTCACATCCTAACACTCCTTGTCCTAATGCCAGGTTACCTTCCGCCTGATGCTGGGTGTCAACGAGATTGTTGGACCAGGACGGATGGGAGGGATTATTAACAACGCATACACAACGCTCCAGATAAGTATCTCTGATGGATGGAAGAGAGACCAATACAGATCCCTGTTGTATCTCTGGACCGTCTTTGCCTCAGCCACCCTGGACACTCCCTTGCCCCACCCTCTCTTTGGCCATGGACTCAGTCTCACCCCTCCAAGAGGGCCACAACCTTGTGGTTTGGAGGCTTGTGTGTCTCAGTAACCTGGACTCAGGGCTTTATGCTTTGACTCTTGGTAGGGTCACCCATGTCAAACAGGCCGAAGGGCCAGACTAAGTGTGGTCCACTGGTCCTCCAGGTTCGGGGGGGCTTATCACAGGGATAACATCACTGACTGGTCAAACAAAATTGTTATGGAAACAGCAACAAAGAATCCTTCTGCATCTTAGTATTCCTGTGTCTCCACCTGGGACTTGTATGATTGACAGTAGCAAAAGCAGAGAGGAAGCTACTGACAGGATGAAGGAAGCCCTGAACACAGCCAGGGATGGAGGACCTTCACTGCTGACCTAAATGCCAGTGGTGTCACGGGCAGTCAGACCCACCTACCTGCCTTTCCCTCATCACCCTCAATCCTCCCAGCATGCAACAACCTACTCTGCCTTCTGCGATCGCTTTTCCCTCATGCTACCTTGGGGCACTGATCTGATGACATTTTCTGTATGGATATGGCAGGCAAACAAAGTTTCTCACTGCCGAAATTTCCATACGTGTACCAGTAATCAACTAATTCACCATCCCACAAAAAGAGCTTTTATCCTGACTCCATTTTGTTACAGTAACCACTCCCATGTCCGTATGAATTTACCAACCCCTAGGCCTGGAGCAGTTACCTCTGGCATGAGTGAGTAAATAGCGAGGGCACACTCCTCAGCAAACACGGCACTGACTGGGTGCATAGGGGGACTTCAGCCTCATTCCTCCTGCAACCACCAAGTGGTGTTCATCTTGCTGATCACACCTTCCAGTCTGAAGCAGCGTCGCGGTGACCTGACAACTGCAGGATTCCACCCTTGCCCCTGGTGTTTCCACTTCCCCTCAGTAAGATGGTTACAGTACCACACACACACATTTTGCAGACTGAAAGCCTCCAGGTATGTGGCCACAAACACAAAAACACAAGTCACAAAAAAGTCACAAAATTCCTCAGAGGATTTGCGATGTCGTCCCACTGCATTCCCATTCCCTGCACTCTCACGGTGATTACACTGGGAAATCTGGTAGCTTTGCCCCATTGTTCAGGAAGAGGCTCCAAGCAGGAAGAGCAAAAAAAAACAGCATGTGCCAGAAATAAGAAATAAAAACAGAAATACTCAGCAGGTCAGACACCATGAATGGGGAGAGAAATGCAACACTTCAGATCAATGCATTTTTGGGAAGTGGAATTCCAAACTAATAAACAGGGTCATGGAGAATGGGCTATATCTGGAATGGCGATCAGTAACTGGAGAGGCACCAGACAGTGAAGCTTGGCTTCCAGCCATCCTGACCCCACACATTACGTAAATGGCAAGAAAGCTCATTAATGCCTCTGAAAACTAACGAAATTTGGCATGACCCCATCGACCCTTACCAATTTTTATTGATGCAACACAGAAAGCATCCCACCTGATGTCTGATGGTTTAGTACAGCAATTGTTTCACATGTGACCATAAGGAACACTCAGCAGATCATGGAAATCAGCCTTCCTTCCAGGGACTCTGTCTATACTGCTCACTTCCTCAGTAAAGCAGCCAACGTAATCAAAGACACCATCCACCTCTTCTTCCCTCATCCATTAAGCAGAAGATACCAAAGTCTGAAAGCACGTAGCTCCAGGACCCACTATTAAAGGACTATGAAACGGTTCACTTCTGATGACAAATTGGACTCTTGACCTCACAACCTACTTTATGATCTTGACCTTGTTTACCTGCACTGCACTTTCTCTGTAGCTGTTACATTTTGCTCTGCATTGTTATTGCTCAAAATAAAAAGTACATCTGTCACCATATGCTATCTTGAGATTCATTTTAATCACCTAGAAGATACAGTACAGAGCAGACCCTTCCTGCTGCAAAGCCCAGCAACCACTCTATTTCACCCTAGCCTAATCATATGACAATTTTAAAATCACTGATTAACCTACTAATTGGTACATCTTTGGAATGTGAGAGCAACTGAAGAATCTGGAGGGAATCCATGCAGTCACGGGGGAGGACGTACGAACTCCTTACAGATGACACTGGATCTGAACTCCGAATGCCAATACCCCAAAGTGTATTCCTCTCTATGCTACCATGCCACCCCAGCATTTCCAGGAAAATAAAGAAACACGATAGAAACTATACATAAACAAAGACTGGCAAACAACCAATGTACAAAAGACAAATAGTGCAAATAAACTACATTAATAAATAATATTGAGAACACGAGTTGTGGAGCCTTGAAAATGAGTCTGCAGGTTATGGAATCGGTTCAGAGTTGAGGTAAGTGAAGCTATCCACACTGGTTCAGGAGCCTGACGGGTTGTAGGGTAACAACTGTCCTGAACCTGGTGGTGTGGGACCTAAGGCTCCCGTACCTCCTGCCTGATGGTAGCAGCAAGAAGAGAGCGTGACCTGGGTGGCGGGGGATCTCTGAGGATAGATGCTTCATTCTTGTGGCCGCGCTCCTTGTGAACGTGCTCAGTGATGGAGAAGCCTGTGATGGGCTGGGCTTTTACTTTGTTTTATCTCATTATACTGTGTAATGATCGTACCAGGATGAACAGTCTGCAAAGCAAGCTTTTCACTGCATCTCAGTGCATATGGTAACAATAAAGCAATTCCGGTTCGCCCCTGTCACTGACTGAGCCCTTCTCTGTAAAGCTGTGTGGTGGTTCAGATGAAACACCTCTCACACCCATGAAGAAACCACATACAGGGAACTGTCCACAGTATGAAGATGGGGGCTGGACCCTAGTAGGCATTCCCAGCACCGCCAGATGCGAGCACCACTTCACTATCACAGCCTTGGAACTCAGGCACTTTGAAACTGAATCACACCAGAGTGAGACAGGAGGCGGCCATTTTAAAAGGTGGTGATGGGTTCACCTTCCTGAGGGGCAAACCAGAAGAGACGCACAGAGAGTGAGCACCATGAGGAATGGCTCGTCGAATGCCTCAGTGTCTGCCCCTGCAGAATCAGTGAACAAATTGAAAACCTCGGCTCATTCCAACACAGAACCAACATGAGATGGTCATCACTGCCACAACACTTCAGAAGGTCAAAGGTAACTTCCCCTCAACCTCCCACAGTATGAGGAGTTCACTGGCTGAACTCCTCCTTATAACAAACTCCTTCACCTGAAACGAAAAACCAGCTTGGTCGGACACCTTGGTCAGCATGGACAAGATGGGCCGAAGGCCTGTTTCCATGCATGGGAAAGAATCAGTTAGATGCTATGGAAGCAGGTCCTCTCGCCCAAGTTGACAATCACCATCAACCAACCACTCTATTCTCCCGCATTTCCATCAAATCCATCCAGATTCCACCACTTAGCTACACACTGGGAATGATTTAACCTCGCCCTGCACATCATTGGGAATTGCAAGAACAGGCCATCACAGACAGCGACCAAGGTCAGGGGTTGAACCCTGCTTACTGGAACTGTGAGGCAGCAGCTCTACCAGTTGTGCCACCCAAACAAAAGCCTGTGGAGATGCTCTAGTTTCCATCCTCCAAAACTCTTGCAGATTCTAGAATTCCGCTTCCTCCAGACTGGAGGTGGTTTTGATTTGCTTTTAAAGCTGGTTCGGCACAACGCTGTTCCTCTGTGTTGTACTCTTTGATGTTCTACATTCTACACTATTGACCTGTTATCAACATTTGGGAAAACACTGGACTCTATAATAAAGAATGAGATGTCAAGATACTCAGGAAATTGTGACATGATTGAGGTGAGTCAATATGGATGTCTGAGCTGGTAGAACTGGTATTCTCAGAACATACCCAGCAAACTAGAGGAAGGGGAACCAATGGATATGGTGTACCTAGATTCTAGGAAAGCATCCATTTACCTCCAACGTGGCCAGACCCTTGCGATCTAGGATAATTTGTTTCTACACAGTTCTATAGAGTCTAAAGTGGTTAATGACACCAATGTGGGAATTGCAGAGTTCCACAACTGGAGCAGGAAGTCTGTAGGGTTTCTGTACATCTCTGATGCTCTCAGTACCGTCCCCAACACTCCTCCCTCACTATGTGTAGTCTTAGGCCAGAGGTTCTCTGGAGCCAGGTGTAATGTTGCATTATTATTGGCCTTGGTGAGAATGAACATGGGGTTCCTATGGACCAAGCTGCTAAAGGGGCAGTTCAGCTAATAAGTGCAGGACTGGGTCATATCTTTTTTGTAACAACATAGGAGGCACCAATTCAGCCTATTGACTCAAAGAGCAATCCTGTCATTCCCATTCTCCCTCTGACTTCCCTGTAACTTATTATCCTTCACGTCCTTATAAACTCCTCAAATCTACAGTCAACCACCTATATTCAAGATCATTCAACCTACGAACACATCCTTTGGCTGTGGGAGTAAACCAGAGCCAGGGAAACATAGACAGTCACTGGGAGACTTTGTAGACTCCAGACGCAACACTGGAGGAGAGGATCACTCCCAGAGGCAATGGAATAGTGAGGCAACTGCACTAACTGCTGGGCCACTGCATCATATGAGGAGAAGTTGAGTCGGTTGACTCTCTAATATTTAGTGTTTAGAAAAATGAGAGTTAAAAGAAAGTTGAAAGTTATATTTTCTTAATTGGGACAGGAAAGGAGATTACTCTGAGGGTCAGACTCAAAGCAGAGCTAGCTACAGATTGAGACGAGAAGAGACACTGTCATTAACAGAACAGTGAATCTTTGGAATTCTCTGACTCAGAGGGTTGTGCAGCTTCAATTATTATGTTCAAAACATAAATTGATTTATTTCTGGGCATTAAAGAAATCTGGGGACAGTTCAGGAAAATAGTGCCATGGATAAAATTCAGTCATGCTCCTGCTCAGGGGTAGAATAGGCCTGAGGGACCAAATGGCCTATTTCTGAACCTATTTCTTAATGTTCAATATCCCTAACTCTTCACTTACTTGACTTCTCTGTCTCCGGAGCCACAAACCCCTTGACAATGCAGTTTCCTATGAGGACCTAGTTTATTCATTCCCCATTCTATTCCCATGTTTCTGGTCTCACTCACTCTCCTCGTATCCTCATCAAGCATTTATTTATTTATCCACTTCAGATCTACATTGCAACTTCAGCTTGTATTATCCACTCCCAGCTGACCTTGGAGGTGCTTTGTAGACAACAAAGAGTCAGCTTCTGTACATTCGTAGATCATACTGTGCAGAAACATGTCCTTGCCCATGCCAACTCTGATGCTTATCTATGCTAATCCCATTTGCTTGCATGAGGTCCCTATCTCGTCCCTATCCCTATGAGGTCCCTATCTTCCAATCCAAGTATCTGCCCAAATACCTTTCACACACTGTACTTGTACTGCTTCTAAGCTTCTACCGCCTCCTCCGTCCGGCAGCATCCCCCCAATTAACCACTGTCCTTAGTGTGGGGAAAAACTTCCCTCTGACATCTCCTTTAAATTGCTCCCCTCTCACCTTAAACCTGGGCCCTCTATTTGTAGGGTCAGCTGTCCTGGGAAAAGACTATCTATTCTCACCTATGCTCATGGTCATTGTATAAACCTGTAAGGTCACTCCTGTATTCAAGTGAGGATAAACACAGCCTGCCCCAAGTCTCCTTATAACTACAGCTCTCCATTCCAAGCAACACCCAAGTGAATCTCTTCTGCACTGTCGGATACCACATACTTCCTGTGGTATAGTGACCAAACATGTACAATACACCAAATGCAGTCCAACCAACATTTTGTACAGCTGCAACATGACATCCCAACTTAGCCTGTGAAAGTAAACATACAAATGCCTCCTTCACTACCCTATCTACCTGTGGGCACCACACCCAGAGAGTCATGGACAATAACAAAGTCCCTGCCATTTTCTCTCTCTGTCCTACCAGATTTCAAATTCTCTAAATCCATTATCTCACACCTGTCCAGATTAAATTCCATCTGCCACCACCCTGCCCAACTTTCCAATCTATGTCTTGCTGATCTTTAGACAAATTACTATATGTGTCTCCGCCAGTTTTCATGTTACCTGTAATCTTACGAACCAAACCCTTGACTTCTTCATCCATTTATGAGAAAGATCCCAGCACCAAACCCTGCAGCACACCACACCTGACAGGGACAACAGTTTGATAAACCCCCACCCTCCACTACTCTCTACCTCCTTACACCAAGTAAGCTTCCAATCTAGTTTGACAACGTAACCTAAAATCCCTTGTGCCTTAATTGGAGGCTCTGGGGTTTCACAAGGACAGATTTCCTCCCTGAAGTGCATTAATGATCCAGAGTGTTCTTACAGCAATCTGTTAGTTCTGTCATCAGTACTAACAAGTTTTTCTTTAAAATTCCAGTTCATTGACTGAAATTAAATCGCACAGTTGTCACGATAGGATTTGAACCCTGGTCTCTGGATGATTAGTTCATGCCGAGTGATTACACACCCACCAATGTACCCCCATCATCAGCATCATCCACATTCCACAAATATCCTCTGAGATTGCTCGACACCTCTAGTGTGACGCCACCACCTGGTACATCCCACTGGCCTCCACGATCAGACTCCAGCCGGGCCTTTTCCCTCTCAAGGTTCACTCATCCGTTTCCACCAACACCCAGCCTCACACCCCCCTCCCCCATGGAATGCGAAGGTGCGGCTCTATACACTTTACCATTTGTAATTCAGTTACATTCCTCACAAGGTCATCTCCTATACAGCGGAAAGCCAAAGACAGATCATGTGACTGTTATACTGAGCAAACCCCCCCTTCCCACCCCCACCCCAAAACGACCGTATTTATTCAGTTTGGGTGACCTCCGACTGCCAAATGCCTTCACTTTACACCCTCCTTCCGCTCCAGCCCAGAGCCCAGCTTCCAGTCGGAAACACTCACACTCTGGCATTACTGAACTCAATAACTACTGCTAACCAGTCTTTACAGTTCACTGAGGATGGCCAGTTGCGAGGGAAAAAAAATCACTGACCTGAAATGTTAGTTGTACCTCCCTCTTCACAGGCACAGCCTGACTTCCAACATTCTGAACTTCCCGTCTGAACTGGAAAAATGTTCAACTTAAAAGCATGCTGCTGAGACCAAGGAATGAATGGCAGGCAGATGAAGGAAGTCCCTCATAAATGGTAAAACAGAGGCAAGGAAAGCTCCAACTCCAACTCCATTCACTGCAGCTTCCCTGGGCCCTCTCAGTCCTGACAGCACACCATGCAATGCTAGAAAAAGACGTCCTTCATTCTTAAGGAGACTGTGGCAACATAATAGACGAAGTTAACGAGCGGGAGCCTTCTGTAAGATTGACAGCTTGCAATTTCCAGAGCCCTACATGTAAACTCCAATCCAGCTGATTCCCAACTGACATGTGTTCCTGATTATGAACTCATCCTGTCAAACAGTGAGAGAGTTGTTTCAAAGATAGGCTCCATGCCAATAATTCAAATAAGACTGTGCTCTGAGAAAACAAAATAGGAAGATTTCCCTCTCTGCTCGCACTCAGCTGGCATCCCTTCCATCATTTGCTGGCCAAAGCGTTTCACGTCAGCTGCGCAATGTCAAAGACCTGGGAGGCTGACTCGCTGTTCTGGAACATGTGAATAACTAGCAAGTATAAAAGAAAAATCAAGATTACGTGACTAGACGGGGAAAAATGAATGATTTCAATTAAAAACATGAGTAAACACTCTGAAAGCTGTGGGGGGTGGGTGGTATGAGCCAGTGGAAATAAACTGGAAGCTGGTGGAACAAGTTGGAAATGCAGGAAACCTTGGACGTGTGAGGCTACGCCGGGTGTGAGAGAGGATTCCCCAGCAGGGAGCAGCCAGCTTCACTCCACCGTTCTCAGTGCTTCCTCTACAGGCCACTGAATCCTGCGTCCATGACTCACTCGGACATTTCCACCATTTGTCACTGATGTTTTCTTTGGCACTTTATGAAAGAAGCAGGAATCGCCAAACAGGGCTCCAGGAACATCTGATTCCAACACTCCACTGCCCAGTCCATGAGCACGTGGGGATAGCACAGGCACCGGTGGAGTCACGAGTGGCCAGCTGAAAACTGACCAAGAGCTGCCCACGTCCTGAGGCAAGGACCGTTCCAACCCACCACCACCACAGGCAGAACACGACAACCCACCTGTCTGTTGAACAGTCCCTACTCCGACCCTAAAACCCAGCAAGTCTGTCCCCACATCCCCATCTTCCATCCAACCTTGTCCCTGCCCATCTCCACCCTCCAACCTGACATTCACCCTGCCCCCACACTCCAGAACTAATCCTGTGCCTTCAACTCCCTGACTCCACCCTCCCACTGCCATTCCAATGCCCCAAGTAGTACAATTCTTGGTCCCTACACCCTGCTGCCCAAACCCTCCCTGCACACACCCCAGCAGTCCCTCCAGCTGCCAGCATTAAACCATCTGCCCATGCTAGGCTTCAGGACAGCTCTTCCCAAATCAGACTATGAAGTCAGGCTGAGCACTTTCATTACACTGATTTCTAGACGTGTCAATCACCTGAGCACCCAGACAACCCCTCAGTCAGAAGGCAGACAGAGCACAAGAGTCAGCTTCCAACCGAAACCCCGGAGCCCTGCAGGGACTGGAACCGCACTGTCCAGATACCGACCCCAGGAACTGGCAGGTTTAAATCCCCAGAGCAGAGTGTGGGTCAGGGCAAAGTGAGTGAGACTGGACTTGCCTCCGACTCAAACTCAGAATCTTTTCAGCCAACGAAGGATTTTTTCTGTAGTGTCAGGAATGCTGCGGGCAAATTGTGCACAGCAAGCTCCCACATACATGCCAACAAACCAGATCACCTGGGAGTAATGACTTAAGGATCATTAGTCAGAACAACACTGGGAAGTTTCCACCACTGTGAGAGGATCAACATCGATTCCAAATAAATGCACTTGAGAAAATTGAAACCAAGAGACGTTTCACAGCTTAAGCATGGAATTCACGATAAACTACTGCAATCGAATTATATTTCGCACACGTACAGCCCAAGAGGACAGACATCCTGTGTTATTTAGTCAAGGGAGATAAACTGGGATTTTCCTGTCACCCAACAGAGCAAATCCCTCACAGCCATTATACGCAAGGAGCAAGAATGAGAGAAACTGCATTCTTTAGAACATTTCTGAGCTAAGGCCTCAGGCTTCCAGCGACCAGGGTTCAACCCCGAGCTCTGGTTTGCGTATCCTAGGAAGGCATGGGTCCACCAGCTTCATCTCATAGCCCAAAGTCAAGCACATTGGTTTATTAACTAGCCACTGTAAATGGTGTGCAGATGAGCAGGAGAACCTGGAAGAAGCTGATGGGAAGGTGAAGAGACAAATGGGCAGCGTAGAATGAATGCAAATGGACATCTGACTCAAGACAGATTGAAATGCCCAAGTCTCTGATACATGACCATAAGACCATAAAGCACAGGAACAGAATCAGGCCATCCGGCCCATCGAGTCTGTTCCACCATTCAACCATGGCTGATCCTTTTTTCCTATCTCCTACTCAACCACAGTTCCCGGGCTTCTCCCCATGACCTTTGATGCCATGTCCAATCAAGAACCTATTAATCTCTGTCTTTAATACACCCAATGACCTGGCCTCCACAGCTGCATGTGGCAACAAATTCCACAATTTCCCACCCTTTGGCTAAAGAAATCACTCCACATCTCTGTTTTGAAAGGATGCCCTCTATCCTGAGGCTGTGTCCTCTTGGCCTAGACTCCCCCACCATGGGAAACATCCTTTCCACATCTACTGTCTAGGCCTTTCAACATCTGAAAGGTTTCAATGAGAACCCCCTCATCCTTCTGATGACAATGATGTAGTGAGGATGACGAAAACAGAAACTGACCGCCACTTATTGCCTGTAGTGGGAATCCACTATGCACAAACTACTGCGTCAATTCCTTCTTCTCCACCATAGCTCGATTACAAAAGGCTGCAAAGACCCAAAAGCTGCATGCAAAGTGCTGGGGGAAGCTGGCTGAAAAAGGAATTGGGTAGACCACAAGGTCTAGAATGAGTATCAAGTCTGCTCTGCCATTCCATCAGGAATTCTGCCATTCCATCAGGACTGATTTCTTTTCAGCACCAGCCCTCCATCTTCTGCCCATCACCCTTAGCCCCACCCCCAAGACCAAGAGGAGAGAGAAAAGGCACAGAGGGGGAACCAGTTACCGGAAATTGAAGAATTCAATGTCCCTGCAGTTGGGCTGGGGAGTACCCAAGCAGAATACAAGGACTGTTCCATTGCTTTGTCTCTAGCCTCATGTTAGCAGGAGAGGAGGCTGGGACAGACAGTCCAGTACCGGTATGGGGAGGGGAATTAAACTGGCTAGCAACTGAGGGGATCAGGAGAGTTGGAAGACGAAGTGAAGATTCTCAGCAAAGCAGCCACTGAGTTTGTGCTTGGTCTGACCAACGTCGAGGTGGCCACATCGAGAGCACCAGATTCCATCAACAACATTCCCGAAGCTGCACATCAATATCTGCCTCCCCAAGAAGAGAGCTCTTCCGGGAGTGAAGCACTCCCTTGCCACTAAAGGGATGTAAAGCTGTTTATAAAACAGCAAATTTTTATTTCTTCCCACGTATTTTTCCCCCCATCTACCTGAGGTAGTGGATGACATCGCAACCCTGATCTCCTTCCAAAAACCCACACCCTAATGCGTGTTCTCCCGCAGACTGGGGGTCCAGAGTCTGGGACATCCTCACTGGACTGCAATTCAATTCAAGTTTAATTGTCACTTAACCATATACTAATACTCACGAATACAGCCAAACGCAACAGCGTTACTCCAGGGTCAAGGAACAAAGACACATTACCCGCAGTCACACACAGTAAGCACACACAAGATCACAATCACATAATAGGAGTCCCAAGGCCCACCTCCCCACACGACATCACAGCTTGATGCATACAAGCCAACAAACCCAAAACAGAATATCAGTAAAAATACAACACGGAACATGAGTGTATATACCCAGTCCTCGCCCCAACGCCCGACTACCGCTAGGGGAATCCGTGACTTTAAGGCCCAGTCCTCATATATACAAGCACATATAGAATATTAGAAAACAACACAACCAGACTATATATATATATATATATATAGTCCAGACCTATTTTAAACCTTCAGTCGCCACAACTGTATTAGGCCGCCCCCGATAGGGCGTGTTTGTTCGGACGCCTCACCTCCGGTGGCTGAAAAGCAAGCCACCCCACAGCTTGAGGCCCGAGTCCATTGAAGCTGCCAAAAAACCTGTAATCGGCCACTACAGACCTCATCGTCTGCCGGACGAAACTCTGGAGGGGCAGCCCCAACTCCGTTCTGGACACCGCGCCACGCCGTCCCCGGTGAAGCACAACGGCTTCGTCCCCTCACTCTGGGCGGCTGCCAACAGGCTTCAGGCCTGGTCTTCACTACGACTGAGGACGAGGCCCCTCCATCCAACCCTGCTCGCATCCAATAAATCAGCGAACCGAGCTTGCAGTGTACCAGATTAACAACACCCAAAGGGGTCTTGCAATCACAAGAAAAGCAAACACGACGGCCACTCGCTATTTGACCGCGAGCCTCCATCGATTCGGGCAGCAGCTCGTTGCTCAGCTCCTCATCTCTGTCAGCCACCAACTCACTAATGGTGTGAACCTGCAGTCTTTCAGTTCTTCACGCACGGCAGGATCTTGCGATCATTACATCTACGCTTAGGTAGAACGGTAGCACTTTTGGTTGACCCTGTAGAAGCCGCTGTGACCAGTCGTGCTGCCATCTTGCCAGAAGATCAAGGCACTGAAGAGGAATGATGAATGCTGGATGATGCTGCGACTAGCGGCTGTCACTAAGCACACATGGGACACGACACGACACAGATATGAGGTGGTTTCTCTAACTTTGTGGGTGGTTTCAGGGCATGCCACTGAGCTCTGAGGGCCACTCAACGCTCAGCAATCCAGGGATCTCAGGGCAAGGATTAGTGCTCGAGGGCCACACAATGCTCACGGTTCCAGGGGGATCTCAGTACAAGGATTTGTGCTCGAGGGCCACACAATGCTCACGGTTCCAGGGGGATCTCAGGGCAAGGATTTGTGCCTCAGTGAAGCAAAAGCCCTTTCCCATCCAGTTTACGTATTAAAAAAAAACACAACAGGCCAATGACAGAGTTAAATGTTTGTTTCAATCAGTGTCATTACTTTCACATGGACAAACGGCAGCTCTGAATCACGCATCACACCAGAGCATGTAACACAAAGGAGAGTATATTGTCTGCAGCTTGGATCCTGCATTGCGACACCCAGATGTTGCTGGAACACCTCAGGCTGTCTCACCCAGCGTCTCCGTCAGCAGAAACCAGCACAACCTGAATGTTCAGTGCGTGACAGCAGATACAATGCGAGGCTCACCTGTAAACTGTAATAAAGCACCAAGGGACAGCAGACAGTGACACTGCACATAACACGGTCGTCTGGGCCATATCGCTGTCATTCCTTTCATACGGACAAACTGTTTGAACTCACCTATATTTCCTCCTCAGCCCTGCAAACTGTAGTATTTAAAACTCCCTGCTGAATATGTTCCCACTGCCCTTTCAGAAAGAACTTCTGTGACCATGGCTCAGTGTTAACAAACATCTTCTCTTCTCCCACTCAGTTCCTCTGCCCTGCATGGATGACCTCTGATACCATCCAATGCAAAAGCAGAAACCTCTCTCTGCATTTAGCACTTTGTTACGCTATCTATGCCTAATTATTCCTGATCTCAGGAAAACAATTCCCTCCACAGTAAAAGTGAAAGTAAACACTGCTGGCACAGGACATCTGAAACCACGGCAGAAAATGCAGCAAATATTCAGCCGGTCAGGCAGCATCTGCGCAGAGTGAAACCAAATTAACTTTTGAGGTCCTCAGAACCAGGATTAGACGAGCTTCAATGGAAGATCATCGACCTGAGACATCGGCTCCACACGCTGCCTGGCATTCATTCATTTACTTACAGATACAGCACAGAACAGACACTTCCACCAAATGAACCGCACCACCCAGCCCTGCAACTATTTAACCCTTACAATCATCAATTAACCTGTTAACTGCTACGTCTTTGGAACTTGGGAGGAAACAGGCAGCAGTGAAACTGAACTCCAACGGTCTGAGCTGTAATACTGTCGCGCTAACCACTACACTACCATGGCGCTAACTACAACACTACCGTGGCACCCGAAGCGACCTGCAGAGTGGTTCCAGCACTTTCTGCCCTTTACTGGATGCCCTACCATCCCTGGAGCTGACATCATTCCCATAATGGGATGCCCACAAGCATTGAACTCGAGGCCCAAGTAGGACGTAACCCAGTTGCCCTCACACAAACATCTTTCTAGAAGGGAAAATTCCACCAGCATCTGAACCACAAGCGGTTTGATACAAAGAGAAGGCTCCCACTTATCCTTGTCTGACCAACAACAGTGCCAGCAACATAGGTTCCAACCACCTCCACTCACTTCTGGATCTGTCAGGTCACGGTAACAGATGAAGTTGGTGAACGCTTGCACACCCGGTGTTGGTGGCTGGACCTCTGACCAGTGGGGGGTTGCCATTACTCTGCCAAGGCCTGGGCACATAACCCAAGCTGAGGGAATCTTCAGACTTCTGCAGAGTACCTTCCTTCATCGTCAGTCGTAGGAGAATCCAGAAACCTCATTAAATAGAAGTCACGGACCGTTACAACACAGAAACAGGCATCTCGCCTCATCCCATCGACCTGCACCTAGACCATACCCTCCACACCTCCCATCGATGTTATTTATCCAAATCACTCTTAAATGTTGAAACGGAACCCTCATCCATCAATTCTGCCTGATGAATTGATGAAGTACTTCTCCCACAGGTTCCCTTTAAGTATTTCACCTTTCACCCTTAACCTATGACCCCTAGTTCAAGTTTCACCCAACCTCAGTGAAAAAAGCCTATTTCTGATCTAGATCCCTCATAATTTTGTGTACCTCCATTAAATCTCTCTTCATTCTCTTATGTTCCAGGGAATAAAGTCCTAACCTATTGAACCTTCCCCGATAAATCAGGTCCTCAAGTCCCAGCAACATCCTGCACTGAAATTTCCTGTACTCTTTCAGTCTTATCGATATCTGTCCGGAAGATAGGTGACTAGAAGATTACACAATACTCCAAATTATGCCTCACCAACTTCTGAAACAACTACAACACAACATCCTAACTCAGTACTGAGTTAGCTGAGTACTACTCAGTACTCTTATGAATGTGAATGTACCAAAAGCTCTCTTTATGAACCTATCTACCTGCAACACCACTTTCAAGGAACTATGAACCCATATTCCCAGATCCCTCTGTTCTACCGTACTCCTCAGTGCCCAATCATTCACTGTGTAAGTCCTATCCTGGTTGGTCCTCCCAAAGTGTAACACCCTAAGCTTGTCTGTATTAAGTTCCACCTGCTATTTTTCCAGCTGGTCCAGATCCAGCTGCAAGCTTCAATGGCCTTGCTCGCTCTGCAGTACAACTTCAATTTTGCAGATGCAGTTTACCACATTATTATCCAGGTGGTTGATCTAGATGACAAACAGCAATGGACTAGAACCAATCCCAGTGGCACACCACTAGTCAGAGACGCAACCATCCACAACCACTCTCTGGCTTCTCCCACAAAGTTCATGTTGAATCCAATTTACTCCCCCGTGCTGAATAATCAAGCAACTGAACCGTCTAGACCAGCCTCCCATGTGGGACTTTACTAATATCAGGTCCGTTCTGACAACATTCCCACTACTGATGTCAGACTCACCAACCTATAACTTCCGGCTTATTCTCTGAGCCTTTCTTGAACAAAAATGTTGGCTCTCCTCCAGGCCTCTGGCACCTCACCAGTGATGAAGGACATCCGACAGGGCCCATGTAATTTCTGCACTAGCCTCACACAAGATCCAAAGCACATATAGTCCATGAACTTTCTGTTCTGCCTCAGAAGTACAGACTCTGTAACCATCTCATAAGGAAATACAAATCCAAAAAATTCATTTAAGATCTCCCCCCATCTCTTCAGTGCTCCGCCTTAACCAAGGCTTCATTATCTCTCAAAAACCAAGGTTCCTTAAACCTGTTAGCCTTGCTTCCAGCACCCTAACCACTCACCCATCAACCAACCACCCCCTCGTGGGCAGCTCACCAAGACTCTCCTGTCCAGAGAACACCTCCACCATCTGCGGGGCACCACAACTCCATCCATTCCGCAAAACCGCCATACCCCTCCCCACCAGGGACACCACAGAGAGCGTAGAAAAGTCCAACCCCTCAGCCCACAATGCCCACGCTGACCATTATCCCAATTTAATTGCACACTTCCCTGCATATGATCCATAAATGATAGCTGAACTTTGCTCTTGCATCAGCTTCCACCACCTCCCCTGTCAGCACATTCAAGACACCCGTTTGATATAAAACAAAACCTGCTTTGCAAAGCTCATTTAAACTTTTGCCCTCTCGCCTTAAAGCTCTGTCCTCTAGTATATTGCACTTCCGTCCCAGGGACAAAACTCTGACCATCTACCCGTTATAATATTATCAACCTTCGTCAGGTCTCCCCTCAACCTCCAATGCTCTAAGAAAGCAATCTCTTTTTTTTTGCTAATACCCTCTAATCCAGGCAACATCCTGATAAACCTCTTCTACACCCCCTCCAAAGCCGCCACTTCCTTCATATAATGCGGTGACTCCAAGTGTGGTCTAATCGAGACTTTATATCGCTACAACGTGAATCCCCAACATTTATACTCAACACCTTAACCAACGAAGTCACATAACTCATACACCTTTTCTTCTTTGTCACTCTATGCACTTGTGCTTCCAACACACAATCCAATCTCCCTACCCAGATCAACACATCCCCTTGCCCCTCTTAGGGTACCATACACCCTAGACCCACTCGTCCATATCAAGCCAACCCCCCCCCCCCCTCCCCACGCCACCGTCTCCATCCAGAGGATTCTACAGGACCATGCACAGATCCTGAGCTTCAGTGATCAGACCAGGCGCCAACCATCACATCACGGGTACAAACAATTTTCAGCCCCTGAACTTCATTGCACAGCTTCCCTGGTGCAACTGCGAAGTGAGGAAGCCCAGAAAAGGAGGCTGGAACACGGCTGGAGGTGGCGCCGGTGGGCAAACAGGCAACATGAGTGGGAAGAGCCTTGACTGCCAAACTGCCTCCAGGTTCCAGCAGCCTCAGAGAGAACGAAATCCTTGGGAGCAGGCAACATTTGCACCTCAGTCCAGTTACTTTATAACTGCACAATATTCTCATTGAGTGAGACTGACACTGGCCCCTTGGGAAGGATAGATATGTCAAATAGGGGCATCATGTCAGAGGTGCTGGAAATTTCCTATGTTAAGGACCAGAGGAACCCTGACCTTGCCCCTGAAGGAGAGGCTGTGTGAATGTGGCAATAGGACAGACACCAGCCCTGGTTACCCCCTCCACCACGGCTCAGGACAAAGGAAGGCAGCTCAGAAACCTTAGTGAACCAGGAGTCAAAACCTGTGCAATGTTCAAAGTGAATTTCTTATTAAAGCACATGTATGTCACCATATACAACCCTGGGATTCATTTTGTTTGCAGGAATTCGCGGTAAGTACAAAGAAGCACGGTAGAATCAATGAAAATCCGCACGTAACAAGACAGTCAAGCAACCAATGTGCAAAAGGCACAAGCTGTGCAAAACAAAAAGGAAAAAAACCCAAAATAACAGTGATAAATGAATAAGTAAGTATCTGAAAGATTAGATGGAGTCCTTCAAAGTGACTCTAAACATTGTGGGAACAGTTCCGTGTTGGGGTGTGAAGTTATTCCCTCTGCTTCAAAAGCCCGATAGCTGAGGGGTAACAACTATTCCTGAAACTGGTGCTACGAGCCCGGACACTCCTGTACCTCCTTCGTGATGGCAGCAGCAGGAAGGGAGCATGGCCTGGGTGGTGGGGGTCCCTGATGATGGATGCTGCTTTCCTATAACAGTGTTCCTTGGAGATATGCTCAATGGTGGGGATCAATACACCTTCCATGCTTCCTACCTACCCTCCTGTTATTGCCACCAAAACAGATAACCTGTCTTTTCATTCTGCATCTGCCATGTGTTGTCACTCCTCTGGTCTGCCCAAACTACACTGGAGTTTCACTGTATCCTCTTCATAGCTCACGCTGCCTCCCAATTTCCAACGGGATCACAGTTACAAGGTTTAACAGGTGCAGAAGTTTATAATCATAGAGTCATACAGCACAGAAACAGGCCCTTTGGCCCAAATGGTCCATGCTGTCCAAGGTTCCCATTTAAGCCAGTCCCATTTCCCCAGTTTGGTCAAACCTTTCCTACCAATATACCTGTCCAAGTACCTTTTAAATGTGGTTACCGTACATGCCTCAACCACTTCCTCTGGCAGCTCCATCCACGCACTGAACAGCCCTTGTGTGCAAAAGTTGGCCCTCAGATTCCTAGTAAAACTCTTTCCCCCTCATTACAGCAGAGAATAGGCCCTTCCACCCCTTTGAGCTATGCTGCACAGCAATCGAATTTAGTCCTCGCCAAATCACGGGACAATTTAGTATGACCAATTAGCCTATCAACCTGTACGTCTTTGGACTATGGGAGGAAACGGGTGCACGTAGAGGAACCCCATGCGGTCACGGTGAGAACGTACAAATCCTCACAGGCGGTGTGGGAATTGAACTTGGGTCACCTATATTGTAAAGCGTTGTGCTAACCATTACGCAACAATGCTTAAACCTGCGCCCTCTAGTTCTTGGTTCTCCAACCCTGGGAAAAAGAATATCTTCGTAAAGAGTGTGAGAAATACCGTGGAGGGTTAGCAAGGGTTAGTGCACTCGTGGTATTTAAAGATCAGGCTGATATCCTTTTGAAAGATCTTGGAACGGAGGGTTTTGGGAAAATGGACAGACCAGTGTGATAGTGTTGTACAGCACAGACACCATTCCTGCTGACCACAATTCCGATCACATCGAACACTATTCACCTGCTTTAGGTCTGTATCCCTCTATGCTGTTCCTATCCAAGTAACTTTCCAAATGCCAGTTAAACATTGTAATTAGACCTGCCTCCACAACCTCCTCTGGCTTTTCATTCCAGATAACCACCATACCCTGCATGGAAAACTTACCTCTCACATCTCCTTCAAATTTCTCCACTCTGCAAACCAGGGCCCTCTCATTCTTGGCTCTCTGCCCTGGGAAAAGACTATCTATGCTTTGTATGCCTTCAATTACCGTAGAAACATCTGAAATATCATACATCAGCCTCCTACATTCCAGAGAGAGTTACCTGGCCTATTCAATCACTCTTTATAACTCCAGCTCTCCGTTCCAGGAACCATACCAGTTCCTGGAATCCTGGAACCATACCAGATTCACTGGCATACCCATGAATCTCTCTTATCGCGTGTAGTGTGGCAACCAAAACTCCAAATACTGTCCAAATGATGAAGAACTGCAACATGATGCCCAAACTGATACTCAATGCCACAAAGTACCCACCAGTATCACATCAACACTCCAACACCACAAAGTACCCACCAGTATCACCACATCAACACTCCAACACCACAAAGTACCCACCAGTGTCACCACATCAACACTCCAACACCACAAAGTACCCACCAGTATCACATCAACACTCCAACATCACAAAGTACCCACCAGTATCACATCAACACTCCAACATCACAAAGTACCCACCAGTGTCACCACATCAACACTCCAACACCACAAAGTACCCACCAGTATCACATCAACACTCCAACATCACAAAGTACCCACCAGTGTCACCACATCAACACTCCAACACCACAAAGTACCCACCAGTATCACCACATCAACACTCCAACACCAGAAAGTACCCACCAGTATCACCACATCAACACTCCAACACCACAAAGTACCCACCAGTATCACATCAACACTCCAACATCACAAAGTACCCACCAGTATCACCACATCAACACTCCAACACCACAAAGTACCCACCAGTATCACATCAACACTCCAACACCACAAAGTACCCACCAGTGTCACCACATCAACACTCCAACACCACAAAGTACCCACCAGTATCACATCAACACTCCAACACCACAAAGTACCCACCAGTATCACATCAACACTCCAACACCACAAAGTACCCACCAGTGTCACCACATCAACACTCCAACACCACAAAGTACCCACCAGTATCACCACATCAACACTCCAACACCACAAAGTACCCACCAGTATCACCACATCAACACTCCAACACCACAAAGTACCCACCAGTATCACCACATCAACACTCCAACACCACAAAGTACCCACCAGTATCACCACATCAACACTCCAACACCACAAAGTACCCACCAGTATCACCACATCAACACTCCAACACCAGAAAGTACCCACCAGTATCACATCAACACTCCAACACCACAAAGTACCCACCAGTATCACATCAACACTCCAACACCACAAAGTACCCACCAGTGTCACCACATCAACACTCCAACACCACAAAGTACCCACCAGTATCACATCAACACTCCAACACCACAAAGTACCCACCAGTATCACATCAACACTCCAACATCACAAAGTACCCACCAGTGTCACCACATCAACACTCCAACACCACAAAGTACCCACCAGTATCACATCAGCACTCCAACACCACAAAGTACCCACCAGTGTCACCACATCAACACTCCAACACCACAAAGTACCCACCAGTATCACATCAACACTCCAACACCACAAAGTACCCACCAGTATCACCACATCAACACTCCAACACCACAAAGTACCCACCAGTATCACCACATCAACACTCCAACACCACAAAGTACCCACCAGTATCACATCAACACTCCAACACCACAAAGTACCCACCAGTATCACCACATCAACACTCCAACACCACAAAGTACCCACCAGTATCACCACATCAACACTCCAACATCACAAAGTACCCACCAGTATCACCACATCAACACTCCAACACCACAAAGTACCCACCAGTATCACCACATCAACACTCCAACACCACAAAGTACCCACCAGTATCACCACATCAACACTCCAACACCACAAAGTACCCACCAGTATCACATCAACACTCCAACACCACAAAGTACCCACCAGTATCACATCAGCACTCCAACACCACAAAGTACCCACCAGTGTCACCACATCAACACTCCAACACCACAAAGTACCCACCAGTATCACCACATCAACACTCCAACACCACAAAGTACCCACCAGTATCACATCAACACTCCAACACCACAAAGTACCCACCAGTATCACATCAGCACTCCAACACCACAAAGTACCCACCAGTATCACATCAACACTCCAACACCACAAAGTACCCACCAGTATCACATCAACACTCCAACACCACAAAGTACCCACCAGTATCACCACATCAACACTCCAACACCACAAAGTACCCACCAGTATCACCACATCAACACTCCAACACCACAAAGTACCCACCAGTATCACATCAGCACTCCAACACCACAAAGTACCCACCAGTGTCACCACATCAACACTCCAACACCACAAAGTACCCACCAGTATCACCACATCAACACTCCAACACCACAAAGTACCCACCAGTATCACCACATCAACACTCCAACACCACAAAGTACCCACCAGTATCACCACATCAACACTCCAACACCACAAAGTACCCACCAGTATCACCACATCAACACTCCAACACCACAAAGTACCCACCAGTATCACCACATCAACACTCCAACACCACAAAGTACCCACCAGTATCACCACATCAACACTCCAACACCACAAAGTACCCACCAGTATCACATCAACACTCCAACACTACAAAGTACCCACCAGTATCACATCAACACTCCAACACTACAAAGTACCCACCAGTATCACATCAACACTCCAACACTACAAAGTACCCACCAGTATCACATCAACACTCCAACACCACAAAGTACCCACCAGTATCACCACATCAACACTCCAACACCACAAAGTACCCACCAGTATCACATCAACACTCCAACACTACAAAGTACCCACCAGTATCACATCAACACTCCAACACTACAAAGTACCCACCAGTATCACATCAACACTCCAACACTACAAAGTACCCACCAGTATCACATCAACACTCCAACACCACAAAGTACCCACCAGTATCACCACATCAACACTCCAACACCACAAAGTACCCACCAGTATCACCACATCAACACTCCAACACCACAAAGTACCCACCAGTATCACATCAACACTCCAACACTACAAAGTACCCACCAGTATCACATCAACACTCCAACACTACAAAGTACCCATCAGTATCACCACATCAACACTCCAACACCACAAAGTACCCACCAGTGTCACATCAACACTCCAACACCACAAAGTACCCACCAGTGTCACCACATCAACACTCCAACACCACAAAGTACCCACCAGTATCACATCAACACTCCAACACCACAAAGTACCCACCAGTATCACATCAACACTCCAACACCACAAAGTACCCACCAGTGTCACCACATCAACACTCCAACACCACAGTACCCACCAGTATCACCACATCAACACTCCAACACCACAAAGTACCCACCAGTATCACCACATCAACACTCCAACACCACAAAGTACCCACCAGTATCACCACATCAACACTCCAACACCACAAAGTACCCACCAGTATCACATCAACACTCCAACACCACAAAGTACCCACCAGTATCACATCAACACTCCAACACCACAAAGTACCCACCAGTGTCACCACATCAACACTCCAACACCACAAAGTACCCACCAGTGTCACCACATCAACACTCCAACACCACAAAGTACCCACCAGTATCACATCAACACTCCAACACCACAAAGTACCCACCAGTATCACATCAACACTCCAACATCACAAAGTACCCACCAGTGTCACCACATCAACACTCCAACACCACAAAGTACCCACCAGTATCACATCAACACTCCAACACTACAAAGTACCCACCAGTATCACATCAGCACTCCAACACCACAAAGTACCCACCAGTATCACATCAACACTCCAACACCACAAAGTACCCACCAGTATCACATCAACACTCCAACACTACAAAGTACCCACCAGTATCACATCAACACTCCAACATCACAAAGTACCCACCAGTATCACCACATCAACACTCCAACACCACAAAGTACCCACCAGTATCACATCAGCACTCCAACACCACAAAGTACCCACCAGTGTCACCACATCAACACTCCAACACCACAAAGTACCCACCAGTATCACCACATCAACACTCCAACACCACAAAGTACCCACCAGTATCACCACATCAACACTCCAACACCACAAAGTACCCACCAGTATCACATCAACACTCCAACACTACAAAGTACCCACCAGTATCACATCAACACTCCAACACTACAAAGTACCCACCAGTGCCACCACATCAGCACTCCAATACCACAAAGTACCCACCAGTGTCACCACATCAACACTCCAACACTACAAAGTACCCACCAGTGTCACCACATCAGCACTCCAATACCACAAAGTACCCACCAGTATCACATCAACACTCCAACACCACAAAGTACCCACCAGTGTCACCACATCAACACTCCAACACCACAAAGTACCCACCAGTATCACATCAACACTCCAACACTACAAAGTACCCACCAGTATCACATCAACACTCCAACACCACAAAGTACCCACCAGTATCACCACATCAACACTCCAACACCACAAAGTACCCACCAGTATCACCACATCAACACTCCAACACCACAAAGTACCCACCAGTATCACCACATCAACACTCCAACATCACAAAGTACCCACCAGTATCACATCAACACTCCAACACCACAAAGTACCCACCAGTATCACATCAACACTCCAACACCACAAAGTACCCACCAGTATCACATCAACACTCCAACACCACAAAGTACCCACCAGTATCACCACATCAACACTCCAACATCACAAAGTACCCACCAGTGTCACCACATCAACACTCCAACACCACAAAGTACCCACCAGTATCACATCAACACTCCAACACTACAAAGTACCCACCAGTATCACATCAACACTCCAACACCACAAAGTACCCACCAGTATCACATCAACACTCCAACACCACAAAGTACCCACCAGTATCACATCAACACTCCAACACTACAAAGTACCCACCAGTATCACATCAACACTCCAACACCACAAAGTACCCACCAGTATCACCACATCAACACTCCAACACCACAAAGTACCCACCAGTATCACCACATCAACACTCCAACACCACAAAGTACCCACCAGTATCACATCAACACTCCAACACCACAAAGTACCCACCAGTATCACATCAACACTCCAACACCACAAAGTACCCACCAGTGTCACCACATCAACACTCCAACACCACAAAGTACCCACCAGTATCACCACATCAACACTCCAACATCACAAAGTACCCACCAGTATCACCACATCAACACTCCAACACCACAAAGTACCCACCAGTGTCACCACATCAACACTCCAACACTACAAAGTACCCACCAGTATCACATCAACACTCCAACACCACAAAGTACCCACCAGTATCACCACATCAACACTCCAACACCACAAAGTACCCACCAGTATCACATCAACACTCCAACACCACAAAGTACCCACCAGTATCACATCAACACTCCAACACCACAAAGTACCCACCAGTATCACATCAACACTCCAACACCACAAAGTACCCACCAGTATCACATCAACACTCCAACACCACAAAGTACCCACCAGTATCACATCAACACTCCAACACCACAAAGTACCCACCAGTATCACCACATCAACACTCCAACACCACAAAGTACCCACCAGTGTCACATCAACACTCCAACACCACAAAGTATCGACTACTATCACATCAATATTCCGAAGGACCACTTCACCAAGCATCCGTCCACCAGAACAAGCGTGATCTCCCAGTGGCCACCCATTTTAATTCCAATATGTCCGTCCATGGCCTCCTCCACTGTCGGCAGGTAACCTCCAACCTGATGGCATCAACATCGATTTCTCAATCTCCCAGATATGTCCCTCCCCCCTTCACCATTTCCCATCCCCTTTTCCCTCTCATGTTATCACTTTGCCTGCCCACTGCCTCCGTTTGGTGCTCCTTCCTCCCCCTTTTACTTTCTTCCACGTTCTTCTGTTTCTTTCACCACTCAACTTCCCAGCTCTTTGCTTCATCCCTCCCCCTCCAAGCTTCACCTATCTTCTGGCATTTTTCTCTCTCCCCCCCCATCTTCCAAATCTACTCCTCAGCTTTCCTGCCGAAGGGTTTCGGCCCAAAACATTGACTTTGCTTTCTTCCATAGACGCTGCCTGGCCTGTCGAGTTCCTCCAGCACTTTGTGTGTGAATTTTACTTTTATTCTATCTGCTTATTTAAATGGTAGGGTTACATTTGCCACCCTCCAATCCATTAAAACTGTTACCTAGTCTATGAAGCTTGGAAAGCATTTTATAAAGCATGTATTACTCCCAGGGCAGTTCCCAAGTAATCCTGATTGGAAAGGAATAGACAGTCGTCATCTTGGGTTGAGACCCTTCATCAGGACATCCCCCTTTTCGTCAAGGGGGAAAACACCAGAATAAAAGGGTGGGGACGGGGAAGGGATTTTTATTCCTTTCCATAGATGCTACCTGACCTGCTGAGCTCCCCCAGCAATCTGATGTGTTACATTTCTCACAGATCGAAGGAGGAACTAGGAAGGAAGGTACCAGCAGTATTTGTAGCCCCAGGTGATCTCTTCCAGTTCGGCCACAAAAACAGCTTTTTCTTCTTCTGAGATGACTTTCTCTTCCTTTCAAGGTGGCTGGGGCTTGAGTCAGAGTCCGTGATCTACAGCTCAAACTATGGTTCTTCGCAAGTGTGCCTTGGTGCTTTCGCCATCTCCAGGAAGGTCCTGGAAGATATTCGGAATGACCTGGCTCCTTGCCGACTGAAGCGTCATGGGAGACTGAAACATCGGACGCTGTTGATGGTGGAAGGCCCCCGTAGTCAAGTGGTTCCCCCACCCCTTTGATGGTGAGTGAAAGCATGTCAGCCCTCGAGTCGGGGTGGGCTTGGAGAAGCGACATGGAAGATTTGGAACAGCAAGCTGCTGGTCTCCCCTCTCATCATTGTAGGAGTGATTGCTCTCTCCCTCGCTGGTGAGGGAAACCCTGGTTGAGATCCCAACGTGCTGGGCTATGGACTGTAGTTTTTGGTGGATTCCAAGTCAAGGTCCCTTTGGGGGTTTTGCTATTGCTTGCATGGTGGGGGTGGTGGGGGTCCAGGCCTTCCTGCTGGCACAAGTGGAGTGGGGAGGGAGGGGGAAGGTTGATGCTAGTGCATGGGAGGGGAGAGGGTTCTGATGTTTCTATCATTCATTCTTTGGGGTTTCTTGTTTCATGGGTGTCTGCAAGGAGTAAGAATTTCAGGTTGTATACTGTATACATTCTCTGATATTAATTTGAACTATTTGCACACTGACTTCATTCAGCTCCCCCCCCCCCTCACTTTCCCACTCCTTCAGGAGATCCCTGTAACCTGCTTTGTGAAGGATGAACTAAATCGTGTGGTTCGTTGGGTCTGCCCCTTCTTTCTTCACCTTTTGTTACCTCATTTCCAACCGTAAAGGTCCTACAATTGTGTTACTAATCTTCTTGCCAAAAAGAATCCGAGGCGAGTTGATGGCCTGCGAAGGAGAATAACTTGCAGAGGTGCAAGGAAACGAGGTGGTGGGAATGGGACCGATGCGATCACTTTCCTGGGGGCAGATGTGGACTCAATAGGCCAAGTGCCCTCCCTCTGTTCTGGGTAAATAATAACTGATCAAAACCCTTGACAGCGCTGCGTCCAACTGCATTCACAATGCCTCAACCCCATGACGCCAATTACAGACATCTCTCTGTTCAGATATCCAGTGAATGCAGACTCCTGGTGTGAGGCAGAGATGCCGATGCCTTTCTCTGTGTGATCTGATGAGCTGAGCCAGCATGCCAGGGCTCAGGGGTAGGGATAGGGGGTATTGGAGTATAAAAGTATAAATTTTGCTATGTAGTCAGTTTTGAAACTTGCTATTTGATATGCATGTACCCAATTTAGTAGGAGAATGAAATCTTAAGAATGTAGAAGACAATGGTGTGTTAATGAGAGGTAGCTAAGAGATGTAGATTAGAACATGATTAAGTCAATGGGTAGAAACAATAGTGGCGGATGTACGTGTAATACGCAACTATAGACCGATTGCATATGCTAATGCAACTAAACCAGGAGATTGCTATAAAGAATGCTGTGTCCAAAGGATCGGTGGGCAATCAGCGACTAGTTCAATGACTGTCTCAGCTTTGATTTGCAAATTAAAGTTTAACCCTTCTTAAAGAATCTTCTCCGTCTCCTGGTCATTTGTGGGGCACGAGAAACCGCGACAGGGGAAGGGCTCTACCTCGACCTCCCACCCCCTCCACCAGGTTCCAGAAACTGAATAAATTCAGGATATCATGGTATTGTGGTGGGAGAACAAGCCAAAGTAAAATTCTTCCTCCAACATGAAGAATTAACTCCACTCCTGCTCTTTTTTTACACCTCCTCCTCCTCCTCTCCAAATAAATCAGCTCCCATGGTTTCCCAGTCTCATCCTCTTCACAAGAGGAATATTACCATCCAGTTTCTGTGATCTGATGATGACTATTCAATATCATCTGCCCACACCCATCAGACTGATGCCCAGGAAGACTTCAGTAATGCCACAGCAATCACATACTCAACCTCCCTTCTCTTCCCCGTTTATTCTCACTCAGATACATTTACAAGCATCAATAAAATTGAAACAGGAAACATCAAAGCCAAGCACCACTTGGAGAGTAAATATAAGATGTTAACATTCTTGGCCAATGAATTTTCTTTCAGAATGGCTCTGGCTAAGTTTTGACAAAAGTTCATAGATCAGAAAATAAAACCTGCATGATCTCCGAGTTTTCATATTAAAAACCTTCCCCTGCTTCCAACACCAACATCCTCAAACAACCCAACCCAGCCCGACACTTTACCACCAGATTGTGCCCGGCTGTCTGTACCCAGGTGGTTATTACCCTGGAACAATGGATGGACAGACCAGCCACAAACTGACAGAGTCTCCAATTGCACTCAAAAACCCTTGTGGGGGAAAAAAAAATCAGAAATAATCAAACTGCAAAAATAAATACCGCATTGCATAAGGAATCAGTAACAGACAGTCCCAAACCAATTGGTCCCCAGCGAACAATCTGACAAGCATTCACAGCAAGCTTGAGGAGCTCAGCAGTAAGGTAGCATCCAAGGAAGAGAATAAACGGTTGACATTTTGGAGTAATGACCAACTTGTTGAGTTCCTCCAGCATTTTGTGCGTGATGCTCAAGATTTCCCGCATCTGCAGAATCTTTGCAACACAGAAGCCGCTATTGGCCCAACTAACTGAGGAGGATCCCCAAGCCCGCGATGAACAAGAAGATTCCGAGACCCTTTACTGTCTCACTCATCCTGAGCCCGCCAATCCCAGAACCAGCTTAGCAAAGTCACTCTAAATGTGGACCAGCTGAGCAGGAAACAAAAACGTATCAGAAATAGATCAGGACCACGAATCCAACGGTATTGAACATCATCTCTTCTAGGTACCAAAACTCAGAACTTCAGTGTCTTAGCTACCAAATTTTGCTGCCGGAAAGGGACAAATCACACACCAACTATCAGTACTAACCATTCTGATATTGCAAACAGCAGAATGTGAAGAGCATTATTCAACTAGGTGCCTTTCTTCAGCCCAGCATCACAAGGACGGCCTACATACCAAGACCTCTCCCAAAGTCACAAACTCCAACACCACTCTCATCTTCCACAACTCAGAAAAGATCTACTGCACTGGGGAGACTGGACTGGTCCTGAGGAGTTACATTGTGAAGATCTGACAGATCAACTAGAATTACAATTATTAACTCCAATTACCATACCACATGACAGAGCAGAGCTATGGCTGCTCACTTGAAATAACACACGCTTCAAATGGGATACAGCAAGTGCAGAGTTGGAACGATGGGGGTTTGGGCATTTTGGCAGGAACCTGGGTTCCAGAAGAGAAAAACTCAGCTAACCAATGTTCTGTTTTCTAGGTTTGTAAAGTGGACAAATGAAAAATGTGCAGACAAGGAATGACAGATCAAGGGCTAAATATTTTAATACAGCATGACCCCCCCCCCCCCAAGAATAGCCCCTTCTGATGACCAAGATACATCCCCACATCGTCATCAACTGCTCTTATGTTGGTCGGTGTTTTACAGATGGATGTGGTGCAACATCTGTACCACTGATGTAATGGAAATTGTGATGGCAGGCATCATCTACCGCCGTTAATTATCAGGCAGCTAACCCGCTGCGGGAGCCCGAGCTTGTCAGTGGGGAGCGGGAAGCGCACTGCCCGGCGCGGGGAGTAGTGGTCTGACGGGAAAGGGAGGAGAACTGGGACTTGGTGGCAAGAGAATCCTCAGTGACAGGATCCATGGCTGCCTCGCATCATCCAACCACGCGAACCACAAATGGAGGGCAGCTGTTCTCCGAGCGCTTGCTGCAGCGCGCCCTCTGGCACCGGCCCAGCTGGGTGGGCGAGACCGCCCATCTCCGCCCGAGCATCGCACGACCTGCGGTCACTGCAGCCCGCGCCCGGGGTCCCGCTCGCCCGTATAGCGCAACCCCATCCGTGCAGCTCGCAGCTGGCGAAACTTTCTCCCGCAGCCCATCCTGCCGGGAAGGAAGGGGAGACCATCATTTCCAGGGAAGATGCACTGGGAAATATGGCGCCTCTAAATCTCATTAAACCCCTGCCAGAGGTAACGTGAGAGGGAGAGAGGTAGCCTCGAACCGCCGGCATGGAGTGGGGAGCAGCTCCCGGGGGAGAGGCGCGGGGCGGGTTCAGCACAAAATGTAACACATTGTATCACACCGACTGCAACATTGTATCACGCCGAATGCAACATTGTATCACACTGAATGCAACATTGTATCACACTGAATGGGTCAGACTGACTGCAACACTGAATCACTAATAAAAACTGCTCGGGATCGGGAGGTGAACAGTTGCAACGGGGAGGGAGGGAGGGAGGTCGCCCACCTTCACGCCGACATCCTACAGCGATTTTTCACAAATGCTTCGGACAGACGCGCGGATGGAGCGGGAAGAGCAGAGCGGCCCGGTCCGGCGCGCTGCACAGACTCTCACACTGGGCTCGGGGAGCCTCAGCATTCCTGGGCGGGCGGTGGAGGGTGGGCGTGGGCCCGGCCCCCAAGCCCCCGCCGGCAGCAAGCGCTCCAGTCCCGCTCCGGCCGGAAAAGCGTCATCATTCCGGGACTCCGGCGGTGAAAGGTCGCCTTCCCGAAACTCGGAGGTATGGTAGTGTCCTGCTTCCCCCGCCTAAGAGAAGTACGTGAACTGGGAGGGCTATGGTCCAGGTGCGGGTTGATGGAACGAAGCAGATAACAGTTTGGCACCTACTAGATGGGCCGAAAGGGCTGTTTCTCTGCTGTATGACTCCTCGATTCCCTCCTCCCGGCCGTGGGATCCCGCTATCCCCGGGGACACTCGACCCTGATGTCCCGCTGTCCCTCTCGGGGTTTACCGGGCTCCTGTCCGTGCTGTCACGTTTCCCACCCCACGCACCTGGCCGGGCGATCCCACTGCGACTTCACCGGACCTCTCTCTTCCTCGTCTGTCGGTCCGCGATGCACACTGTGTTTTGCTGAGGCTGGGCGGACAGCAGGATTGAGATGAGGATTTATGTAACCGACTCCATTCCAAGTGCCCAAGGGGCGGTGTGTCTGAGACCTGAGCTCGCTGCGTCCAATTGAGTCGTGAGAATTCAATATAATCGTGTTCGAATATAGTGAAAGGTGGATGCTGTTACTGCATTGCGTGAATATACAGTTAATGCCTCAACGCGTTAGTGAAACTAATTAGTCCTGCACTATGACACTGCATTGAATGTTCAGTTCTGTGTGTCTGATGGGTGAGCATGGTCCTATAATTTACTCCCAGGTATTGCCTTCACAGAGGTAGTGGGCCAGACATGGAGACTTCACTAAGCAAAGACGTCCAAATAGCCAGTCTATAAGCTTGCGTTTGTCTTGACATCTCAAAGTGATCATTAAAAATTTCGAATGGATTCTATAATTTATCGTTACTTAACATAATTAAGGTTTTGCAGAACAGAGATATTAAACTGAGAATGTATAGTATCTAATCTTCATCAAGTTAATCGGACCAAAAGCACTTTAATTATATCACACGCTATCAAATATGTTGAGTAAAATTAATGGCCAGCAAGAATAATATTAATGTTTTTATTTAAACACAGCCCTCACCAGCCTCAGGAAATCCCAGATGCCTGACAGACAAGGAAGTACTTTGCTTCAAATGTGGTTTGTTGTTGTTTTATTGGAAGTACAGCCGATAATTTGCCCAGCAGAAGAGTCTGTCTGTGGAAATGTAGGAAGATAAAAGTCAGATCTGTTCTCAGCGATGCTGGCTGAGGTTTAGAAACAGTGGCCGGGGCATCAGCAAGAACTTCCTGCAATCCTTCAGCTGGTGAGCTGAAAGTCTTTGTTAACATTACATCTAAAGAGAGGACACCTCTGGCAGCAACTGCCTTCGGTATTAAACCGGCTGCTCAGTGCGATAATGTGGAGTGTCTGAACCACAGAGAGAGAGAAACGGACACATCCTCACTGAACTACCTCCCTTTCCTCTCAAAAGTCACTGGCACTAAGTTTGATGAGACCAAAAACATTCAGGAAATTCCTGTTTCAGGCAATGAGTTATGTCAATAAAACCAAGAGCTCCGGGAGAGCAGGAGCTTTCGGGAGAAGGAGCGTCTTTGGACAGACTTACTGATGGAGCGTGCAATGTCCAAACAGCTCCCTGATCTTAGGCTCCAACTGAGTCCAGACTAGGACCAGCAAATCAAGGCTGGATGAGAAATAGTTAAACTAAATGGTCTTGGTGGTGTTAAAGTACAAAAATTGGATGAAAAATCACTCATAGACAGGTTTCATAAATAATGCAAAGTGATGAATCTCATGACAATTTATAATTTAAAGAGCATTGCTTTCAATTTTAAACTAACTACGTGTCATGTACTAAATTTCTATTCTCAATCTTTAAAAGCTAAAGGTTTGCTGAGTTCAAAAGGACACAGCTTCTGTTTGATTGTCTCCAAAAGACAACACACATGGGCTGTAACCCAGCAGATAGCCATTGCTGACTGAAAGACCATTACCAAGTTTATTCGAAAATAAACCACATATTGGCAGGTCCTGATGAGGGGTTTCACTTCCTGGTATGTAGATTCAGAAAAAGTGAGAAGCTTGGAGAACAAAACCTCATTCTTGTGTTCTAGAGTATCTGGAAGAATGAAGCTGGAAGAGCAGAGTGCGTGTTCTGACCGCTGAGGAGATGGAGATGCACAGATCGAAGGTGGGAGTGGATGCTGAAGGGTAATTTTCACCCAGTAGAAGAGTTTCTCAGAGCATTACCCTAGGCCACAAGGACAAGTGGAAATGTCCCCTCACTAGGCTAGGGTTAAATCGGGGGTCGTTGGGTACCAGAAGGGTCTACCTTTTGCTGTATCTCAATAAATAAAGTTACACTTCAGTTCCATTCTCTGCAGCTCAATAAACAAAGCTCTCTCTGCCTGTGTGCACCAAGACCTGGACAGTATTTAAGCAGAGGCTGAAAAATCACATCACAAACGAATGAGGCGGTGACTAGCTCCAACGAAAGAGAGCTGAGATTCCTGACATTAGATGACCTTCGCTTTTCCTAGTCACCCACCGACCGGTAATATCCTGGTAGTCGTCATTCTCTCTCAGTAGTGGAGTGGCACTGGGGAAGCATGCTGGGCCCAGAACCCAGAAGTTCATGGATTAAAGCCAGCAGCAGCAACTTAATTAACGTCAGTGTAATTTAAAACACAAAGTTGTCACCCTATGCATTGATACAAGGAAACTTCAGTTGAGATGTTCTTTTACGCGGGTGTAGCGGTCCGGTGGTTGTTGCCGGCTCAGCAGCCAGAGGTTCAGTGACCGAGGGGCATGTGTTCGAATCCCAGCAAGGCAGCTTAGGGGTGCCACGGTACCGTAGCAGTTAATGCAACACTTACGGCTCAGAGCATCGGCGTTCAAACAATTCCAACGCCGTCTCTAAGAAGTTTGTATGCTGTTCCTGTCAGTGTGTGTCTTTCCTCCTGCTCCAGTTTCCTCCCGCTGGTTTGTAGGTTAATTAGTGATTGGCTCTGGTTAAATGCATGTATTATTCATTGGGCTGGAAGGAGCTGTCCGTGCTGTCTCTCTAAATGAAACGAAGTAAATAAAATGAACTCAACTGGTCCAGTGTGGCTACGAGACCATGTCAGAGATCCGCTGTCTTGAGGTGAGTGTTGTACACCTGACACCCAAACCTTCCCACCAGCTACAACACACAGCCATGCACAGCCTGAACAAGACTCGTGCAGCTCCCAGCCCGGCTGACAGCCCTCTGCCTCAGTAAACCTGTAACACCTGTAAAATGACACTCCAAAACTCAGAACCCAGGAACACTGAAACCTGCAACATTCAAACGCAAGGCGCGGGGAAGCACCACCACCCACAGGTTCCCCTCTAGGCCATACACCTCATGATTTGGAAATGTATTCCCATTCTGTCATCGCCGCTGAGTCCGAATCCTGGAATTCCCTTTAACACAGCACAGTGGCAACACCTTCACTGGAAGAACTGAGGCAAATCACAACCGGTCATGGGGGCAACAGCTTCAGCTCACTCGGGAGAATGAGGGGGTGGCAGATGGGAGCTAAAGGGAGATGGTCACCCCTAAGTTGCAGGAGGCAGGTAGCTGGGTGACTGTCATGAGAGGGGAAGGTAATAGGCAGCCAGGGCAGAGTGGCACCATGGACGTTCCCTTCAATACTGTTTGGTGGGGGAGAACACCTACCAGGGAGGAGCTGCAGTGAGCAGGTCACTGTGGCTCAGAAGAGAATGGGGGAGAAGAGGAGTGCAGTAGTGATAGGGGATTCCGTAGCTAGGTGAGCAGACAGGAGATTGTGTGATGTGAAAAAGACACCCAGGTGCCAGGTCCACAGCATTCTGAAGGGGGAGGATGAGCAGCCAGAAGTCGTGGTACGTATTGGTGCCAATGGCATAGATAGGAAATGGGAGGAGGTCCTGAAGAGATGGTATAAGGAGTTAGGTAGAAAGCTGAAAAGCGGGACCTGCAAGGTGGTAATCACTGGATTGCCGCCTGTGCCACACACCAGGGAGGGTAAGAACAGGACGATTGGCAGATGAATGTGTGGCTGAAGAATTGGTACAGTGGGCAGAGTTTCAGATTTCTGGATCATTGGGATCGTTTTTGGGAAGATACGGCCTTTACAAAAAGGACAAGTTACACCTGAACCTGAGGGGGAACCAGCATCCTTGTGCGCAGGTTTGCTGGAGCTCTTGCGGAGGGTTTAAGGTAACTCGGCAGGGGGGTGGGAATGGGGCTGATCGGGCAGAGGATGGAGCAGTCCGTATACAAGTTGATTCAGCGTGAGGCTGTCAGGAAGGATGAGTGGTTAGTACGATGAGTTGATGTGTAACCTTGGACAAAGTCGAAAAGAGTGATGAATGCAAAATAAGGTAGATGATCTTGTAGCACAATTAGAAATTGGCAGGTACAACGTTGTGGGCATCGCTGAATCACGGCAGAAAGAAGTTTATAGTTGGAAGCTTAACATCCAAGGATACACACTGTATCAAAAAAACACAGGCAGGTAAGCAGAGGTGGGTGGCATGGCTTGGTCGGTAGAATATAAATTCAAATCCTTAGAAAGAGGTGGTATAGGATGAGAGGATGTAGAATCCTTGTGGGTGGAATCCAGAAACTGCAAAGGTAAAAAGATCCTGATGGGAGTGGCCAGGGTGTGGAATACAAATTACAACGGCAGATAGAAAAGGCACGTAAAAGGGGAAGTGGTATGATAGTCAAGGGGATTTCACTATGCATGTAGATTGGGAAAATTAGGTTGATTCTGGATCCCAAAAGCAGGATTTTGTAGAATGCCTTGAACCCTGAGGATGCAGTGATCATAATTTGATCGAATTCACCCTGGAGTCTGAGAGGGAGACGATAAAGTCAGATGTATCGATAGTACAGTGGAGTAAAAGGAATTATAGAGGCCTGACAGAGGAGCTGGCCACAGTTGACTGGAAGGGGACACTAGCAGGGATGACAGCAGTGGCTGGAGTTTCTGGGGGCAATTTGAAAGTCGCAGGATGGATACATCCCAAAGATGAAGAAATATCCAAAAGGCAGGATGAGGCAACTGGCCGACAAGGGAAGTCAAAGACAGCATAAAAGCAAAAAGAGAGAGGATACAACATAACGAAAATTCGTGGAAATTTGGAGGATTGGGAATCTTTTAAAAACCAAAGGAAGGCAATTTAAAAAATCATGAAGAGAGAAAAGATGAAATATGAAGGGAAGCTAGCCAAAAATGTAAAAGAGGATACCAAAAGATTTTTTTTCAAATATATTAAGAGTGAAAGAGAAACAAGACTTGCTCTTGGACTCCTGGAAAATGGGGACAAAGAAATGGCAGAGGAACTTAAGTACTTTGCATCAGTTTTCACTAAGGAAAACACTAGCAGTATGCCAGAAATTTGACAGTGTCAGAGGACAGAAGTGAGTGTAGTTGCTATTACTAAGGAGAGAGGGCTTGGGAAGATGAAAGGTCTGAAGGTAGATAAATCACCTGGACCAGGTGGACAACATGCCAGGGTTCTGAAAGAGGCTGTTCATGTAATTGTGGAGACATTAGTAATGATCTTTTAAGGATCACTAGATTCTGGAATGGTTTTGGAGAACTGGAAAATTACAGATGTCACTCCACTCTTTAAGAAGGGAGAGAGACAGAAGAAAAGAAATTATTGGCCAGCTAGCCTGACTTCAGTGGTTGGGAAGAGGTTGGAGTCCATGACTAAAAATGAGGTTTCGGGGTACTTGGAGGCACGTGATAAAATAGGCCAAAGTCGGCGTGGCTTCCTTAACCTTGCCTGGCAAATCAGTTGGAATTCTTTGAGGAAATGACAAGCAAGATAGATGAAGGAGAATCAGTGGATGTTCAGAAGGCCTTTGACAAGGTGCCACACATGAGGCTGCTTAACAAGATAAGAGCCCGTGGTATTACAGGAGAGATACTAGCATGGACAGAAGATTGATTGACTGGCAGGAGGCAAAGAATCGGAATAAAGGGTGCATTTTCTTGTTGACAACCGGTGACTAGAGGTGTTCTGCAGGGTTCAGTGTTGGGACCTCTTCTTTTCACATTCTATGCCAATGATTTGGATGGAATTCAAGGCTCTGTGGTCGAGTTTGCTGATGCTATGGGGATCAGTGGAGGGGCCAGTAGTGTTGAGGAAGCAGGAAGTCTGCAGAAGGACTTGGACTGATTGGGAGAATGGCTGAAGAAGTGGCAGATGGCAAATAGCACAGGGAAATCTATGATCATGCACTTTGGTAGAAGGAATAAAGGCATAGACTATTTTTCTGTATGGGGAGAAAATTCAAAAATCAGAGGTGCGAGGGGACTTGGGAATCCTTGCGTAGGGTTCCCTAAAGGTTGACTTGCAGGTAGAGTCGGTGGCAAGGAAGGCAAATACAATGTTAGCATTCATTTGGAGAGGACTAGAATATAAAAGCAAGGATGGAATGCTGAGGTTTTGTAAGGCGCTGGTCAGACCACGCCATGAGTTTTGTGAGCAGTGTTCGCATTGGAGAGGGTCCAGGAGAATGAGTTAACGTGTGAGGAGCGTCTGATGGCCCTGGGCCTGTACTCACTGAAGTTTAGAAGGATGAATGAGGGATTGCATTGAAACTTATTGAATATTGAAAGGTCTGGATAGAATGCATGTGGGGGAGGATGTTTCCTCTTCTGGATGAGTCGAGAAATAGAGGGCACAGCCTCAGACTGGAGGGATGTCCATTTAGAATAGAGCTGAAGAGGAATTTCTTTAGCCTGAGGGTAGTGAATCTGTGAAATTCATTGTCACAGGTGGCTGTGGTGGCCAAGTCAGTGAGTATATTTAAAACAGAGGTTGATAGGTTATTGATTAGTCAGGTCATCAAAGGTTGCAGGGTGAAGGCAGGAGAGTGAGGTTGAGACGGATAATAAATCAGACATGATAGAATGGTGGTACAGACTCAGTGGGCCAAATGGCCTAATTCTGCTCTTCTGGTTTATGGTCTCATCCCAGGTTTAAGTAAAGGAAGTAGTGAAGTGAAACTTCCTGAACATCACTTCAGTGGACAGACAGAGGCACTCATTCCTACCAAAATAAAATGAGGGTGCACAGAGGTTCCAAAATTTCTTCTTTTCAAGTTATTTAGGGTTACATCTTGTCAGAGCACAAATAGGAAAAGGCTAATCGTTGTAATATAACCTTACATTCAATGTTGTCGGAGTATAACAATAATGTAACAATGTTGTGGTGTAGTTGTAGAATGAAACTAGACAAAGACAGGTGACCTCTGCCTGCCAAGACGAAACTCATTGGATGAACCATTCTTTGTCATCTCTAACCGTCGCCGAGACATCAACCATCTCAACTTCACCACCCCTCTCTCCTATTCTAACCTCACTCCCTCTGAACGCACTGCCCTCCACTCTCTCCGCACTAACCCCAACCTCACCATCAAACCCCAACCTCACCATCAAACCCGCAGACAAAGGTGGTGCCGTAGTCGTCTGGCGGATGGACCTCTACCTCACTGAGGCCAAACGGCAGCTCTCCAACACCTCCTCGTACTTACCCCTGCCACAGGACCCCACCAAAAAACATCAATCCACTGTCTCCCGCACCATCTCCACCCTCATCAACTCTGGACACCTTCCTCCCTCAGCCAAAAAGCTCCTAATTCCCACACTCCGCACAGCTCGGCTTTACCTCCTCCCCAAGATTCACAAGCCTGACTGTCCTGGAAGACCCATAGTTTCAGCCTGCTCCTGCCCCACCAAACTTGTGTCTGCCTACCTGGACTCTATTTTGTCCCCCATAGTTCAGTCTCTCCCCACCTACATCCAGGATACATCCCATGCCCTTCACCTCTTCAGTAACTTCCAATTCCCCGGCCCCGACCGCTTCATTTTTACCATGGATGTTCAATCCTTATACACCTCCATCCCCCATCAATAAGGCCTCAAAGCCCTCCGCTACTTTTTGGATAACAGACCCCACCAGTTCCCCAGCACCACCACACTTCTCCGGTTGGCGGAGCTTGTTCTAACTCTCAATAACTTCTCCTTTGGTTCTTCCCACTTTCCCCAGATCAAGGGCGTAGCCATGGGCACTCGCATGGGTCCCAGCTATGCCTGCCTCTTTGTGGGTTATATGGAACAGTCTATGCTCCAAATCTATACTGGCACCACTCCCCAACTTTTCCTCCGCTACATCGACAACTACATCGGTGCTGCTTCCTGCACCCATGCTGAGCTCGTCAATTTCATCAACTTTGCCTCTAACTTTCACCCAGCCCTTAAATTCACTTGGTCCATCTCGGACACTTCTCTCCCCTTTCTTGATCTCTCGGTCTCCATCTCCGGAGACAGACTATCCACTGACATCTTCTAGAAACCCATTGACTCCCATAACTATCTTGACTATACCTCTTCCCACCCTGCCCAATGCAAAAATGCCATTCCTTATTCCCAGTTCCTCCATCTCTGCCACATCTGCTCCAGGATGAGGCTTTCCATTCCAGCACTTCTCAACTGTCCTCTTTCTTTCAGGATCGTGGTTTCCCTTCTGCCATCATCAAAGATGCCCTCACCCGCATCTCCTCCACTTCCCGCACTTCAGCCCTTAACCCATCCTCCCGTCACCACAACAGGGACAGGGTTCCCCTTGTCCTCACCTATCACCCACATTATCCTCCGCAACTTCCGCCACCTTCAACAGGACCCCACCGCCCAGCACAGCTTTCCCTCCCTACCCCTCTCAGCTTTTCGCAGGGATCGTTCCCTCCGCGACTACCTGGTCCACACATCCCTCCCCAAAGAACTCCAACCCGGCATTTATCCCTGCAAGCGCAACTGCTACACCTGTCCCCACACCTCTTCTCCCCCCTTACCACCATTCCGGGCCCCAGACAGTCCTTCCAGGTGAGGCAACACTTCACCTGCGAGTCTGCTGGAGTCGTCTATTGCATCCGGTGCTCCCGGTGCGGCCTCCTCTACATCGGCGAGGCCCGACACAGATTGGGGGACCGCTTCGTCGAGCACCTCCGCTCCGTCCGTCACAACAGACAGGGCCTCCCGGTTGCCACCCACTTCAACTCTGCCTCTCATTCCCATCTAGATATGTCCATTCATGGCCTCCTCTACTGCCATGTTGAGACCAAACTCAGGTTGGAGGAGCAACACCTCATAAACCGTCTGGGTAGCCTCCAGCCTGGTGGTATGAACATTGAATTCTCCAATTTCCGGTAATTCCCTCCCCCTCCCCCTATCCTAGGTCCCTCTCTGCCTCTCTCCCCTTTCAACTTTCTGCTCCTTCATCTCTACAGTTCTTTCATGCTTATCCCCTCCCCCCTTTATCTTTCCTCTGATTGGTTCTCCACCTGGCGCCTCCAGCCCTTCCCCCTCCCCTATCTCTATTACTGGGCTTCGGCCCTCTCTTCCCCCCCCCCCATTCCTGATGAAGGGTCTCGACCCGAAACGTTGGCTACTCCTTTCTCACGGATGCTGCCTGACCTGCTGAGTTCTTCCAGCGTTGTGTACGTATTCATTCTTTGTCATGCTCCTCTCTCCCAGCGAGCCCTTTCGAGTCAGTCCCGGCTCTACCCTCTAAAGCAGCACCTTGAGGGTCCAAGTCCAACTCTATTGACCTAACTCTCCAACTGATAGAAGATGACAGGGATACTGCACCAAACATGAGTTTAAAATGACTAATTCATGTCAGAGTTAAAAGTACTTTCATGATTCTTTACCCTCATTATGTCTTCCGCTTAAGGACTTTGGTTTCTCTCAGCTCCCTGGCTTTCATCTGCACAGAACTCTGGAAAGATGAGGCCAGCTCTTGCAGCTCTCACACTGGCGCCTCTATTTTCCCGTGTCACAACAGGATGGTCAAATAGAAGGCTTGTTTCAGCTGATATTTTACAGTACATTCAGCCGCTTTACAACTGAAAGAACTCTGGTCACAAAGCTTTCGAGAGTCCTGAGGACAGAATGAGGTTTTCGATAAATACATCCTGTTATAAACTTCATCACTTTTATTTTGGAGATATTGCCCAATTAGCATAGAAAGGCAGAAAAACAAAGAATCAGAGAAAATTGTTTAATTGAAAATTTAAAGAGAGACACGTTGAAAAATTAGGTACTTTCCAATTTGTTTTTGGAATCATTTGACATATTGGAAACCCAATTAAAATAAGTTTTGGGGAAAAGTTTAATTAAAAGATGTTATACAATTTTAACTGAATATAAAATAAAAAAGAAAATTGAAGAGAAAAGGAATTCGATCATTAATGTGACCTTTCGCTGTACGGGACCCTGCTGATCGTGCAGGGGTGGGGAGAGTTAACAAGGACACCATTCCTCTGGTGAAAGCTCAGGGAATGCAGAATATTTTCTAAACCCACATGACCCAGATTGCTGGAAGGCATTCTCGTGATAGCAAACACTGAGAATAAAAGTTGCAGGTTAATTGTACTGGATATGTTTTATTTCAAAGTAAAAGCAAGGATTGTCAATTACAGGGGACTAAGTGGTTTCTTTGTGTGTCCTGTTCTTTGTTTCCTCATGATATCCTGCTCTAGTGCATGTTTTTAAAATTTGTTCCACTGTTAAATATTCTTTCTTCTTGAAACCCACTTCCACAGGCCGTGTGCTTTCTCAGAAATCGTGAGTGCCTGTAAACTGATTAACAACTGAACCTTTGCCGTGAAGTGGGCCACCTTAATCCTTCAGATTTGGTTTTAAAACCTTTTGTTGACAGGATGTTGGTAGCATGTATAATGTTGTTGCGTGAATGTAGTTACTGGAGAAAAGTACCGGTAGGTATGAAGCAGCTTTCTCATTCGACAAAACCAGATACAGCAGGCATCAATACGAGGAAATCTGCAGATGCTGGAAATTCAAGCAACATATCAAGCGTCATATGGAGCCACTTTCAGTCGGAAGGTCTGCGTGTGCCCTGCACTACACACATTTTATATGCTGAAGAGCAAAGACAATTCTGGAGGATTCAAACAAATCTATATTTACAATCTTCCCACCATCACACCCAAAGCAAGTGTTAATCACTGGTGCGTCCTTGCGGTGGAATGTTGTTTGGACTCATGCATATGCAGGCCATCAGCGAAGTGCCTGTTTCCTGGCCTGAGAACCTCTTGTTGAGAGCTGCATTAAATTGAAATCCACAACGCAGATCTGAAGACTGGTGGCCAAAGCTATCTGCCAAATGTGCTAAACCCAAAAATTGCTCTAACAAGTCCAGCGTTTATTGTCCATCACCGATTGCACCCAAACGTAGGCTTGCTGAGCCTTTTTGAAGGCTCTGACAGGTCATCCGCATTGGTGGTCCGGAGCCACAGGCAGGTGGTGCAGATCCTCTCCTGAAGGGGGTGGTGAAACAGACAGCTTTGCTTTAACAATGAAAATTTTCTAGCTGGCTTGGTGGGATTCCAACTTTTAACTGAAAATTGATAGTCTTAAGTGGTTGGATGGTAATCTAGTAATTTAATCAAGATGCTCAAGTGTTTATTTTGTGAGGTGTAGTCTGTAAAAGATCGTGCAGTTAGCTCACAAACTAGAAGAGATAGCAACAATTATTCCTACCAAAACTGAGGAAGTTTTCAAAGAGTTTGGTTTTCGTCAAATGTAGTATAATGGTCAGAGTGTAACGCATCAAGGCTGTGGAACAGAGGATATGTTTACAGTAGCTCAATGTCAGAACGTGCAAGTCTGGATCCAGCAGGAAGTGGCAAGCAGCTGCAGCTGCTGGAACCTGGAACAAGGAACAAAATGGTGGGGGAGCTCAGCAGGTCAAGCAGCATCTGTGAAGTCGTTAGTCGATATTACAGGTCGAGACTGCGCAGTGGAAGAAAGGAACATGGTTGTCAATGTGGGCGGTATCCGACCAGGGGTCAGGTGGGTATGACAGCTAAAAGCTGTCTCAATTAAAGCCAGTTGAAAAGGTTAAGATACATAAAGAGGAGGAATAACTTAGTTCGAGATTGAAGTTTATCAGGAATTTTCAAAAGAAGCCATTAAATATGGTAAATAGAATTTATCTTGAGGTAGTTAGAAATGAATTGTTTTAATAATATTCAGAGGCTTCAACTTCTAACAGTTAATAATATCACTGGACAGCAAATTTTTTCGAAAGCATTGCTTCCTCAGAAATTTATTTTTGTTTATGATAGACTGAGCTGAACACAATTATAATTTCAGACCACATGGATCACACAGGAATCTGGAGAAACAAGAAATTAACTTTTATTGAATAAAATTGCATAGCAGTGCTGATGCTTTGTAATATTTCAAATAAGCTCAAAACATTTTGTTGATGATTTTCATTTGTACTCAGTGTCTGAGGCTTCTTGCTTAAGTGTCCTGCAATAATCAGCCAGCATTAATGGATTCCAGTTGCCCTGATACGGTTTCTCCATGACCATGATGTCCTGGTGAAACCTTTCACCGTGCTCGTCACTAACAGCGCCAAGGTTTGCAGGGAAGAAGTCTAAATGGGAATGCAGAAAATGAATCTTTAGTGACATGTTGCACTTCATGGTTTTGAATGCTTGAAGCATGTTGTCAACCAGCTGCAGGTAGTTTGGTGCTCTGTAGCTGCCAAGAAAATTTTGAACAACCTCCTTGAATGCCTTCCATGTGATTTTCTCCGGTCCCACTGGAAGCTCTTTGACTTGCCGGTCATTGATGACCCGTTTGATTAGTGGACCAACAAAAATGCCTCCCTTAACGTTGGCATCAGTTATTCTGGGAAACACCTGTCTCAAATGTTGAAATCTTTCTTTGACATATTTGTGCGCAGTAACAGCGGATTCCATCCTTGCAACCTTGAACCTGTGTCGTGGTTTCTCGTGCCCCGCAAATGACCAGGAGACACAGAAGATTCTTCAAGAAGAGTTAAACTTTAATTTGCAAATCAAAGCTGAGACAGTCATTGAGCTAGTCGCTGACTGCCCACCGATCTTTGGACGCAGCATTTTTTATAGCAATCTCCTGGTCCAGTTGCTATAGTTGCGTATCACACGTACCACACGTACATCTTGTCCCTATTGTTTCTATCAATTGACTTAATCATGTTCTAATCTACATCTCTTAGCTACCTCTCATTAACATACCATTGTCTTCTACATTTTTAGGATTTCAGTCTCCTACTAAATTGGGTACATGCATAGCAAATAGTAGTCCTAGGATTATGTGACTTAATTATGTTCTAATCTACATCTCTTAGCTGCCTCTCATTAACACACCATTGTCTTCTACATTCTTAAGATTTCATTCTCCTACTAAATTGAGTACATGCATAGCAAATCACTGACTTCATAGTTTTGGTTACACAGCAAAATTTATACTTTTATACTCCAATATATCACTTTTATACTCCAATACCTGGAAAGGCTTTTGCCTTTGACAAACCCAAGTCTCTGACCAGGTCATTGAACTCAGATTGAGTTATCAGATGAGGCTGACTGGAAATAAAGAGCTCAAACTCTGAATCAGTATCAGTGTTGCTTTCCATTCCTGGCTCGTTCATCATGGTATCTCCATCTGCCTCCTGCAGTCTCCATGTCTCTGGTGGCTTCAGTACTGGAAGGCTATCGACATGCAGCACAGGTCTCATGGCTGAAGGGAGATTGGGGTACTCAATGGATTTCTTGTTTTTAGCAAAAAAAAAGACACACTGGTCAGACGGAAGTTACATGTTCCTTCTCTCGCCATATCATCAGGACAGTGAACTGCATTGACTTCTGAGTATCTGTGAGCCAAGCTCTGGGATTGACAGTACATGGTGTGTGACAAATGTGAGGAGTCAGGCTTTGTCTTAGTCACCAATTTTATACCCAAAGTAGAGCTCATACGTTTTCTTAATAAGAAGAGTAATGCTCCGCCTTTTAGATTAAAGTGTATAGTCACCGCAAATGTAACAGAAAGTATTGCAGCTGTTGTAACATTGGTGAGACATTTTGCTCTCACAAATGTCCCTGAAAATACACTTACTTTATTATAATGAGTACACACAATATGCTACATGTGTAGAGCTTGCACACCAACGTGATTGCAAACTGATGCACATGTAAACACAATGCACAGAACGGTGTGTGTGTGTGATGCTTTTATAACCTTTCAAAAACCTGTCCTGCCATACAGCATCTGCCCTGCCTAGGCACACCCAGGCATCCTTGGACAAGATAGAAAACTTTTCAGATTACATTGTGGGCAACATTTTAATTGAATTGTGAACTGAAATACCAAATATCGGCAATTCAAAAAAAAATGCTGTGTGAGAGGGAGATTTCATGGTGACTTTCATCATTAGCAGCCCAAAATCTGTAAGATACACCCAAAAGTATTCAGGAAGCAAAGTCTTTGTCGTCCAGTGTATTTAGTCCAGTACTTCTGAACATTTGCTTCTGCTCATCATGTTATAACAGTGTGCACAGTGTAATGTTCGTTGTGAATATTTATCTGTGATGACAATGGCAAAGCAGAGTTAAACATTCTATTTGGTTAGTTCTGTCTTTGGACTATGGAGATACTTCAGGTTGTTAACAGTGTCTTTCAAGTTAACCAGAATTTAGGCATCTGATAAACATCAGACATACCCCATCTTTGATGAGGTTATGGTGAAACCTCATAGTTAAATATTTAGCTTTGCGGTATTTCTAATTCTCCATTTCACGTTTGTGGACTTAACGTGACACTTTTCTGTTTCATGCGTAGAAATTATTCTGCCCTTTGAGGACATATGGAAATAGGAGAAGACAGTTCATCACTTCACTCTCGTGTCATTCAGGGAGATGACGTGATTTGTGTCCTATTCCATATTTTTATGAAGTTTAAGATTTTTAAACAAGTATCAGCTATAAAGTTTACAGTGGATCCCCAGAGTTAACCTCCTTCATGGACAGAGATATGTGTGCATTTTACCCACTTTTGCGTGAAGAAGTATTTCCCTCTATAAGACGAGAGTTGAGTTTAGAGCACAATGGTCCTGAAATTGATATCAACTCGAGAGAGAGAGAGAGAGCTGAAGGGTATTGATTCTGATCTCACTGTCACAAATTTCAGCAGTTCTCTGGTCAGGACTGTGTCAAGACTGGGTCTGAGGGTGAGGGCAAGGGAGAGTATGGGGAGGGGGGGAGGGGGGGAGGGGCGGGGAATGGGTGGAGGTGTTTGGTTGACTATCAATTGCCTGCTGGAGGATAGGGGGAAGAGTAGCAGCAGATTAGAGATGATCTCAAGGAATTGGAGGCCAGGGTGTCAGAAAAATGGTTGGGGTGGGTTTAGCCAAATTTTTGATGATGATGTGAGAAGCTGGGAACTAAGCACTGACTCCAGCAGTACTACATTAGTCCTGGTTAGGCAGCTTTGTTTGCTTCCATTCTTTTATCCATGAACCAATTTTTCATCGCTGGCAAAATGATTCCATCTGCTTTGATCAACCTCATGAAAAGCCAAAAGTACCACGTCCACTGGTTACCAACCCGATTGGTCACATTCTCAGACAACTCCAGTAGATTAGGCACAGGTGGGTCACTTAGGCCATTTGGATCTTCAAGTAATTTAAATCGTAACATGCGTAGTTTCTTTAAATACTCACTATTACTTGTTCCTGATTATAGCCTTCCATGTATTCCCCAGTCATCCATCACTAACTCTTTGTTCCTACCTTCAGAGTTTATCTTCTTTAGATTTAGGTCTCTAATTTCACAGTGAATCACATAACTTGCAAACTCAATATAAAACAAAGCAAGTTCTAAATTAGCCTTCTGCCCTTTTCCCTCGCTGGTTACTCAACATATTGAACTAGAAAAGGCCTTTACATGAGTTCATTTTCCTCCTATTGCTGAACATTTGATTTGTTCAATTCATAGATAGGTTAAAGTCCCTTGATTACCACAGTTTTACCCTCTCTCCCCACAATTTCTCAGGCTGCTTTTCCCTTCCCAGTTCTGAAGAAGGATTTTCAACCTGAAACAATCTGCAGGAGGGCCTCAGAGGGTTGAGCAGCATCTGTGGAAGGAAAGGAACAATCAATGGTTCAAGTAAAAACCCTGCCTCAGGACTGATGTCCCTTCAACCTGAAATGTTGACCCTGTTTCTCTTCCCACCAGTGTGGCCTGACCCGCTGAGTGTTTTGTCGATCTCACCGCACAGTGAAGTTGAGTGAAGAATAACTTCACTTGCCCCATCACCAAACTGTTCCCACAACCTAGGAACTCACTTCCAAGGCTCTTCATCTCATGTTCTGGATTTTTATCGCTTATTTATTTGTTCTTATTTTTTCTTTTGTATTTGCAATATTTATTGTCCTTTGTACCTTGGTGGTTTGTCCTGTTGGGTACGGGCTTTCAGTGATTCTATTACAGTTATTGGATTTACAGAGTATGCCCATGAGAAAATGAATCTCAGGGTTGTATAAGGTGACATATGTACTTCTTAATGATAAATTTACTTTGAACTTTGAGTTAATGGCCGCCATAAACTGGGTTTCCCTGGCCAATAAGCTGTTGCTCTTCCTCCTGCTTCAGGTGAAGTTGACTGCACACACCAGCACTCACTACACCTGGGCAAAGGAAACTGGGAGAGAGGTAGCAGATCCTCAGGCTTGGAAGTTGGAACATTGGGAGGAAACATCTGATAGAATTCTGCAGATCAGCAGCATTCTCTTGTTGCCCACGATTACCACCAGAGCAAAAGCAACTTGCAGTGATGTCACCACCCTCTGAGAAAGATTGATCATGAGGGAGGACCACGTCTTCAGACAAGGCAGGGGCAGTGGGATCAGGTCAAATCCAGGCAAGGGAGTCATCCTTCTGAAGACCAGCTCCTACGCCCCCCTCAACAGATGAATTAGTATTCCTCCAGCAACGTCTGGAAGAAGCCCTAAAAGTAACAAGGGAACTGAGTATGCAGATGGTGAGCATTTTAGTGGCCACCATCAAAACAGGCTGATATGGCCAAGTACTGAGACAGGGTCTGTCCTGGGTAGTGATAGAGAATCGATCAACACTAGGGGCAAACCTACTCAATTCAGCTCACAGACCTACTTGTGGCAGACACAGCTGTCCATGTCAGCACTGGCAATCAGAACATAGAACAGTACAGCACAGGGTAGGCCCATCAGCCCATGATGTTGTGTGGATGTAATCAAAGTCTCTCTTCCACACGAGTTGACCATATCCCTCCCTTCTCTGCATTTTCATATGCCGAAGAGTCTCTGAAACACCCCAATGCTATCTGCCTGCACCCCCACCTCTGGCAGCACATTCCAAGCTCCCACCACTCTTTAAAAAAACTTGCCATACACATCTCCTTTGTACTTTCCCCCTCTCACCTTAAATACATTTCCACTAGTGCTAGGCATTTTAATCCTGAGGAATTACCAATCTATCGATGCAGCTGTAAAGAAGCCAGGACAGCATCTATACTTCATTAGGAGTTTGAAGAGATTTTGGTATGCCAACAAAAGACACTCAAAAACTTCTATAGATGTACCGTGGAGAGCATTCTGACAGGCTGCATCACTGTCTGCTATGGAGGGGCTACTGCACAGGACCGAAAGAAGCTGCAGAGAGTCATAAATTTAGTTGGCTCCATCTTGGATACTAGCCTACAAAGTACCCAGGATATCTTCAAGGAGAGGTGTCTCAGAAAGGCAGCATCCATTGATAAGGACCCCCAGCACCCCGGACTTGCCCTTTTCTCACTGTTACCGTCAGGTAGGAGGTACAGAAGCCTGAAGGCACACACTCAGCGATCCAGGAACAGCTTCGTCCCCTCGGCCATCCGATTCCGAATTGGACATTGAACCCAAGAACACTACTTCACTTTTTAAATATATATTGTTTCTGTTTTTGCATGATTTTTAATCCATTCAATATACATATACTGTGATTTTTAAAATTTATTTCTTCTATATTATGGATTGCGTTGAACTGCTGCTGCTAAATTAACAGATTTCACATCACATGCCAATGATAATAAACCGGATTGTGATTCTGATTGCTGGTCGATGGGTAAAATGCAGGCAAATGGAGTTAGGTTAAACGGACATTTTCCTTGGCATGGACAAGTTGGACTGTTTTGATCTATTGATGACTCACAGAGATTGACGTACAGTCTTTGTGGAGTTTCAGTCTAACCTTCACACTGAGGACACCCTCAACTGTGCTGTGCGCTACTACGCCTGTACTGAATGGGACAGACCTGCGACAAATCTGGCAGCTCCAACCGGGGCATCCATGAGGCAGTGGAAATGAACATCTCCACCATCTGTAAGCTCGTGTTCTGCATACCTCGCCCAACCTCATCCTTCAGCCCTAGTGCAGTGAGGAGCGCGGCAGGAGGTATGTCCAGACCATCTGCAGCGCAGGACTGGGTGTCATTCATCACAGCCCCAGCGCAGGGCTGGGTGTCATTCATCAGCCCCAGCGCAGGACTGGGTGTCATTCATCACAGCCCCAGCGCAGGACTGGGTGTCATTCATCACAGCCCCAGCGCAGGACTGGGTGTCATTCATCACAGCCCCAGCGCAGGATTGGGTGTCATTCATCAGCCCCAGCGCAGGACTGGGTGTCATTCATCACAGCCCCAGCGCAGGACTGGGTTTCATTCATCAGCCCCAGCGCAGGACTGGGTGTCATTCAAGAGCCCCAGCGCAGGACTGGGTGTCATTCATCACAGCCCCAGTGCAGGACTGGGTGTCATTCATCACAGCCCCAGCGCAGGACTGGGTGTCATTCATCACAGCCCCAGCGCAGGACTGGGTGTCATTCATCAGCCCCAGCGCAGGACTGGGTGTCATTCATCAGCCCCAGCGCAGGACTGGGTGTCATTCATCAACCCCAGCGCAGGACTGGGTGTCATTCATCAGCCCCAGCGCAGGACTGGGTGTCATTCATCACAGCCCCAGCGCAGGACTGGGTGTCATTCATCACAGCCCCAGCGCAGGACTGGGTGCCATTCATCACAGCCCCAGCGCAGGACTGGGTGTCATTCATCAGCCCCAGCGCAGGACTGGGTGTCATTCATCAGCCCCAGTGCAGGACTGGGTGGCATTCATCAGCCCCAGCGCAGGACTGGGTGTCATTCATCAGCCCCAGCGTAGGACTGGGTGTCATTCATCACAGCCCCAGCGCAGGACTGGGTGTCATTCATCAGCCCCAGCGCAGGACTGGGTGTCATTCATCACAGCCCCAGCGCAGGACTGGGTGTCATTCATCACAGCCCTAGCGCAGGACTGGGTGTCATTCATCAGCCCCAGCGCAGGACTGGGTGTCATTCATCACAGCCCCAGCGCAGGACTGGTTGTCATTCATCACAGCCCCCAGCGCAGGACTGGGTGTCATTCATCACAGCCCCAGCGCAGGGCTGGGTGTCATTCATCAGCCCCAGCGCAGGACTGGGTGTCATTCATCAGCCCCAGCGCAGGACTGGGTGTCATTCATCACAGCCCCAGCGCAGGACTGGGTGTCATTCATCACAGCCCCAGCGCAGGACTGGGTGTCATTTATCAGCCCCAGCGCAGGACTGGGTGTCATTCATCAGCCCCAGCGCAGGACTGGGTGTCATTCATCACAGCCCCAGCACAGGACTGGGTGTCATTCATGAGCCCCAGCGCAGGACTGGGTGTCATTCATCAGCCCCAGCGCAGGACTGGGTGTCATTCATCACAGCCCCAGCGCAGGACTGGGTGTCATTCATCACAGCCCCAGCGCAGGACTGGGTGTCATTCATCACAGCCCCAGTGCAGGACTGGGTGTCATTCATGAGCCCCAGTGCAGGACTGGGTGTCATTCATCAGCCCCAGCGCAGGACTGGGTGTCATTCATCACAGCCCCAGTGCAGGACTGGGTGTCATTCATAACAGCCCCAGTGCAGGACTGGGTGTCATTCATGAGCCCCAGTGCAGGACTGGGTGTCATTCATGAGCCCCAGCGCAGGACTGGGTGTCATTCATCACAGCCCCAGCGCAGGACTGGGTGTCATTCATCACAGCCCCAGCGCAGGACTGGGTGTCATTCATCACAGCCCCAGCGCAGGATTGGGTGTCATTCATCAGCCCCAGCGCAGGACTGGGTGTCATTCATCACAGCCCCAGCGCAGGACTGGGTTTCATTCATCAGCCCCAGCGCAGGACTGGGTGTCATTCATCACAGCCCCAGTGCAGGACTGGGTGTCATTCATCACAGCCCCAGCGCAGGACTGGGTGTCATTCATCACAGACCCAGCGCAGGACTGGGTGTCATTCATCAGCCCCAGCGCAGGACTGGGTGTCATTCATGAACCCCAGCGCAGGACTGGGTGTCATTCATGAGCCCCAGCGCAGGACTGGGTGTCATTCATCACAGCCCCAGCGCAGGACTGGGTGTCATTCATCACAGCCCCAGCACAGGACTGGGTGTCATTCATCACAGCCCCAGCGCAGGACTGGGTGTCATTCATGAGCCCCAGCGCAGGACTGGGTGTCATTCATCACAGCCCCAGCGCAGGACTGGGTGTCATTCATCACAGCCCCAGCGCAGGACTGGGTGTCATTCATGAGCCCCAGCGCAGGACTGGGTGTCATTCATCAGCCCCAGCGCAGGACTGGGTGTCATTCATCACAGCCCCAGCGCAGGACTGGGTGTCATTCATGAGCCCCAGCGCAGGACTGGGTGTCATTCATCACAGCCCCAGCGCAGGACTGGGTGTCATTCATCACAGCCCCAGCGCAGGACTGTGTGTCATTCATCACAGCCCCAGAGCAGGACTGGGTGTCATTCATCACAGCCCCAGTGCAGGACTGGGTGTCATTCATCAGCCCCAGCGCAGGACTGGGTGTCATTCATCACAGCCCCAGCGCAGGACTGGGTGTCATTCATCACAGCCCCAGCGCAGGACTGGGTGTCATTCATCACAGCCCCAGTGCAGGACTGGGTGTCATTCATCACAGCCCCAGTGCAGGACTGGGTGTCATTCATCAGCCCCAGCGCAGGACTGGGTGTCATTCATGAGACCCAGCGCAGAACTGGGTGTCATTCATCACAGCCCCAGCGCAGGACTGGGTGTCATTCATCACAGCCCCAGCGCAGGACTGTGTGTCATTCATCCCAGCCCCAGCGCAGGACCGGGTGTCATTCATCACAGCCCCAGCGCAGGACTGGGTGTCATTCATCAGCCCCAGCGCAGGACTGGGTGTCATTCATCAGTCCCAGCGCAGGACTGGGTGTCATTCATCTTAGCCCCAGCGCAGGACTGGGTGTCATTCATCACAGCCCCAGCGCAGGACTGGGTGTCATTCATCACAGCCCCAGCGCAGGACTGGGTGTCATTCATCACAGCCCCAGCGCAGGACTGGGTGTCATTCATCACAGCCCCAGCGCAGGACTGGGTGTCATTCATCACAGCCCCAGCGCAGGACTGGGTGTCATTCATCACAGCCCCAGCGCAGGACTGGGTGTCATTCATCAGCCCCAGCGCAGGACTGGGTGTCATTCATCACAGCCCCAGCGCAGGACTGGGTGTCATTCATCAGCCCCAGCGCAGGACTGGGTGTCATTCATCACAGCCCCAGCACAGGACTGGGTGTCATTCATCACAGCCCCAGCGCAGGACTGGGTGTCATTCATCAGCCCCAGCGCAGGACTGGGTGTCATTCATCACAGCCCCAGTGCAGGACTGGGTGTCATTCATCACAGCCCCAGCGCAGGACTGGGTGTAATTCATCAGCCCCAGCGCAGGACTGGGTGTCATTCATCACAGCCCCAGTGCAGGACTGGGTGTCATTCATCACAGCCCCAGCGCAGGACTGGGTGTCATTCATCACAGCCCCAGCGCAGGACTGGGTGTCATTCATGAGCCCCAGTGCAGGACTGGGTGTCATTCATCACAGCCCCAGCGCAGGACTGGGTGTCATTCATCAGCCCCAGCGCAGGACTGGGTGTCATTCATCAGCCCCAGCGCAGGACTGGGTGTCATTCATCAACCCCAGCGCAGGACTGGGTGTCATTCATCAGCCCCAGCGCAGGACTGGGTGTCATTCATCACAGCCCCAGCGCAGGACTGGGTGTCATTCATCACAGCCCCAGCGCAGGACTGGGTGCCATTCATCACAGCCCCAGCGCAGGACTGGGTGTCATTCATCAGCCCCAGCGCAGGACTGGGTGTCATTCATCAGCCCCAGCGCAGGACTGGGTGGCATTCATCAGCCCCAGCGCAGGACTGGGTGTCATTCATCAGCCCCAGCGTAGGACTGGGTGTCATTCATCACAGCCCCAGCGCAGGACTGGGTGTCATTCATCAGCCCCAGCGCAGGACTGGGTGTCATTCATCACAGCCCCAGCGCAGGACTGGGTGTCATTCATCACAGCCCTAGCGCAGGACTGGGTGTCATTCATCAGCCCCAGCGCAGGACTGGGTGTCATTCATCACAGCCCCAGCGCAGGACTGGTTGTCATTCATCACAGCCCCCAGCGCAGGACTGGGTGTCATTCATCACAGCCCCAGCGCAGGGCTGGGTGTCATTCATCAGCCCCAGCGCAGGACTGGGTGTCATTCATCAGCCCCAGCGCAGGACTGGGTGTCATTCATCACAGCCCCAGCGCAGGACTGGGTGTCATTCATCACAGCCCCAGTGCAGGACTGGGTGTCATTTATCAGCCCCAGCGCAGGACTGGGTGTCATTCATCAGCCCCAGCGCAGGACTGGGTGTCATTCATCACAGCCCCAGCACAGGACTGGGTGTCATTCATGAGCCCCAGCGCAGGACTGGGTGTCATTCATCAGCCCCAGCGCAGGACTGGGTGTCATTCATCACAGCCCCAGCGCAGGACTGGGTGTCATTCATCACAGCCCCAGCGCAGGACTGGGTGTCATTCATCACAGCCCCAGTGCAGGACTGGGTGTCATTCATGAGCCCCAGTGCAGGACTGGGTGTCATTCATCAGCCCCAGCGCAGGACTGGGTGTCATTCATCACAGCCCCAGTGCAGGACTGGGTGTCATTCATAACAGCCCCAGTGCAGGACTGGGTGTCATTCATGAGCCCCAGTGCAGGACTGGGTGTCATTCATGAGCCCCAGCGCAGGACTGGGTGTCATTCATCACAGCCCCAGCGCAGGACTGGGTGTCATTCATCACAGCCCCAGCGCAGGACTGGGTGTCATTCATCACAGCCCCAGCGCAGGATTGGGTGTCATTCATCAGCCCCAGCGCAGGACTGGGTGTCATTCATCACAGCCCCAGCGCAGGACTGGGTTTCATTCATCAGCCCCAGCGCAGGACTGGGTGTCATTCATCACAGCCCCAGTGCAGGACTGGGTGTCATTCATCACAGCCCCAGCGCAGGACTGGGTGTCATTCATCACAGACCCAGCGCAGGACTGGGTGTCATTCATCAGCCCCAGCGCAGGACTGGGTGTCATTCATGAACCCCAGCGCAGGACTGGGTGTCATTCATGAGCCCCAGCGCAGGACTGGGTGTCATTCATCACAGCCCCAGCGCAGGACTGGGTGTCATTCATCACAGCCCCAGCACAGGACTGGGTGTCATTCATCACAGCCCCAGCGCAGGACTGGGTGTCATTCATGAGCCCCAGCGCAGGACTGGGTGTCATTCATCACAGCCCCAGCGCAGGACTGGGTGTCATTCATCACAGCCCCAGCGCAGGACTGGGTGTCATTCATGAGCCCCAGCGCAGGACTGGGTGTCATTCATCAGCCCCAGCGCAGGACTGGGTGTCATTCATCACAGCCCCAGCGCAGGACTGGGTGTCATTCATGAGCCCCAGCGCAGGACTGGGTGTCATTCATCACAGCCCCAGCGCAGGACTGGGTGTCATTCATCACAGCCCCAGCGCAGGACTGTGTGTCATTCATCACAGCCCCAGAGCAGGACTGGGTGTCATTCATCACAGCCCCAGTGCAGGACTGGGTGTCATTCATCAGCCCCAGCGCAGGACTGGGTGTCATTCATCACAGCCCCAGCGCAGGACTGGGTGTCATTCATCACAGCCCCAGCGCAGGACTGGGTGTCATTCATCACAGCCCCAGTGCAGGACTGGGTGTCATTCATCACAGCCCCAGTGCAGGACTGGGTGTCATTCATCAGCCCCAGCGCAGGACTGGGTGTCATTCATGAGACCCAGCGCAGAACTGGGTGTCATTCATCACAGCCCCAGCGCAGGACTGGGTGTCATTCATCACAGCCCCAGCGCAGGACTGTGTGTCATTCATCCCAGCCCCAGCGCAGGACCGGGTGTCATTCATCACAGCCCCAGCGCAGGACTGGGTGTCATTCATCAGCCCCAGCGCAGGACTGGGTGTCATTCATCAGTCCCAGCGCAGGACTGGGTGTCATTCATCTTAGCCCCAGCGCAGGACTGGGTGTCATTCATCACAGCCCCAGCGCAGGACTGGGTGTCATTCATCACAGCCCCAGCGCAGGACTGGGTGTCATTCATCACAGCCCCAGCGCAGGACTGGGTGTCATTCATCACAGCCCCAGCGCAGGACTGGGTGTCATTCATCACAGCCCCAGCGCAGGACTGGGTGTCATTCATCACAGCCCCAGCGCAGGACTGGGTGTCATTCATCAGCCCCAGCGCAGGACTGGGTGTCATTCATCACAGCCCCAGCGCAGGACTGGGTGTCATTCATCAGCCCCAGCGCAGGACTGGGTGTCATTCATCACAGCCCCAGCACAGGACTGGGTGTCATTCATCACAGCCCCAGCGCAGGACTGGGTGTCATTCATCAGCCCCAGCGCAGGACTGGGTGTCATTCATCACAGCCCCAGTGCAGGACTGGGTGTCATTCATCACAGCCCCAGCGCAGGACTGGGTGTAATTCATCAGCCCCAGCGCAGGACTGGGTGTCATTCATCACAGCCCCAGTGCAGGACTGGGTGTCATTCATCACAGCCCCAGCGCAGGACTGGGTGTCATTCATCACAGCCCCAGCGCAGGACTGGGTGTCATTCATGAGCCCCAGTGCAGGACTGGGTGTCATTCATCACAGCCCCAGCGCTGGACTGTGTGTCATTCATCACAGCCCCAGCGCAGGACTGGGTGTCATTCATCACAGCCCCAGTGCAGGACTGGGTGTCATTCATCACAGCCCCAGTGCAGGACTGGGTGTCATTCATGAGCCCCAGTGCAGGACTGGGTGTCATTCATGAGCCCCAGCGTAGGACTGGGTGTCATTCATCACAGCCCCAGCGCAGGACTGGGTGTCATTCATCACAGCCCCAGCGCAGGACTGGGTGTCATTCATCACAGCCCCAGCGCAGGATTGGGTGTCATTCATCAGCCCCAGCGCAGGACTGGGTGTCATTCATCACAGCCCCAGCGCAGGACTGGGTTTCATTCATCAGCCCCAGCGCAGGACTGGGTGTCATTCAAGAGCCCCAGCGCAGGACTGGGTGTCATTCATCACAGCCCCAGTGCAGGACTGGGTGTCATTCATCACAGCCCCAGCGCAGGACTGGGTGTCATTCATCACAGCCCCAGCGCAAGACTGGGTGTCATTCATGAGCCCCAGCGCAGGACTGGGTGTCATTCATCACAGCCCCAGCGCAGGACTGGGTGTCATTCATCACAGCCCCAGCGCAGGACTGGGTGTCATTCATCACAGCCCCAGCGCAGGACTGGGTGTCATTCATGAGTCCCAGCGCAGGACTGGGTGTCATTCATCACAGCCCCAGCGCAGGACTGGGTGTCATTCATCACAGCCCCAGCGCAGGACTGGGTGTCATTCATGAGCCCCAGCGCAGGACTGGGTGTCATTCATCAGCCCCAGCGCAGGACTGGGTGTCATTCATGAGCCCCAGCGCAGGACTGGGTGTCATTCATGAGCCCCAGCGCAGGACTGGGTGTCATTCATCACAGCCCCAGCGCAGGACTGGGTGTCATTCATCACAGCCCCAGCGCAGGACTGGGTGTCATTCATCACAGCCCCAGCGCAGGACTGGGTGTCATTCATGAGTCCCAGCGCAGGACTGGGTGTCATTCATCACAGCCCCAGCGCAGGACTGGGTGTCATTCATCACAGCCCCAGCGCAGGACTGGGTGTCATTCATGAGCCCCAGCGCAGGACTGGGTGTCATTCATCAGCCCCAGCGCAGGACTGGGTGTCATTCATCACAGCCCTAGCGCAGGACTGGGTGTCATTCATCACAGCCCCAGCGCAGGACTGTGTGTCATTCATCACAGCCCCAGCGCAGGACTGGGTGTCATTCATCACAGCCCCAGTGCAGGACTGGGTGTCATTCATCAGCCCCAGCGCAGGACTGGGTGTCATTCATCACAGCCCCAGCGCAGGACTGGGTGTCATTCATCACAGCCCCAGCGCAGGACTGGGTGTCATTCATCACAGCCCCAGCACAGGACTGGGTGTCATTCATCAGCCCCAGCGCAGGACTGGGTGTCATTCATGAGACCCAGCGCAGAACTGGGTGTCATTCATCACAGCCCCAGCGCAGGACTGGGTGTCATTCATCACAGCCCCAGCGCAGGACTGTGTGTCATTCATCACAGCCCCAGCGCAGGACCGGGTGTCATTCATCACAGCCCCAGCGCAGGACTGGGTGTCATTCATCAGCCCCAGCGCAGGACTGGGTGTCATTCATCAGCCCCAGCGCAGGACTGGGTGTCATTCATCACAGCCCCAGCGCAGGACTGGGTGTCATTCATCACAGCCCCAGCGCAGGACTGGGTGTCATTCATCACAGCCCCAGCGCAGGACTGGGTGTCATTCATCACAGCCCCAGCGCAGGACTGGGTGTCATTCATCACAGCCCCAGCACAGGACTGGGTGTCATTCATCACAGCCCCAGCGCAGGACTGGGTGTCATTCATCACAGCCCCAGCGCAGGACTGGGTGTCATTCATCACAGCCCCAGCGCAGGACTGGGTGTCATTCATCAGCCCCAGTGCAGGACTGGGTGTCATTCATCACAGCCCCAGCGCAGGACTGGGTGTCATTCATCACAGCCCCAGCGCAGGACTGGGTGTCATTCATCACAGCCCCAGCGCAGGACTGGGTGTCATTCATCACAGCCCCAGCGCAGGACTGGGTGTCATTCATCAGCCCCAGCGCAGGACTGGGTGTCATTCATCACAGCCCCAGCGCAGGACTGGGTGTCATTCATCAGCCCCAGCACAGGACTGGGTGTCATTCATCACAGCCCCAGCGCAGGACTGGGTGTCATTCATCAGCCCCAGCGCAGGACTGGGTGTCATTCATCACAGCCCCAGCGCAGGACTGGGTGTCTTTCAACACAGCCCCAGCGCAGGACTGGGTGTCATTCATCAGCCCCAGCGCAGGACTGGGTGTCATTCATCACAGCCCCAGCGCAGGACTGGGTGTCATTCATCACTGCCCCAGCGCAGGACTGGGTGTCATTCATCACAGCCCCAGCGCAGGACTGGGTGTCATTCATCAGCCCCAGCGCAGGACTGGGTGTCATTCATCACAGCCCCAGCGCAGGACTGGGTGTCATTCATCAGCCCCAGCGCAGGACTGGGTGTCATTCATCACAGCCCCAGCGCAGGACTGGGTGTCATTCATCACAGCCCCAGCGCAGGACTGGGTGTCATTCATCAGCCCCAGTGCAGGACTGGGTGTCATTCATCACAGCCCCAGTGCAGGACTGGGTGTCATTCATCACAGCCCCAGCGCAGGACTGGGTGTCATTCATCAGCCCCAGCGCAGGACTGGGTGTCATTCATCAGCCCCAGCGCAGGACTGGGTGTCATTCATCACAGCCCCAGCGCAGGACTGGGTGTCATTCATCAGCCCCAGTGCAGGACTGGGTGTCATTCATCACAGCCCCAGTGCAGGACTGGGTGTCATTCATCACAGCCCCAGCGCAGGACTGGGTGTCATTCATCAGCCCCAGCGCAGGACTGGGTGTCATTCATCACAGCCCCAGCGCAGGACTGGGTGTCATTCATCAGCCCCAGTGCAGGACTGGGTGTCATTCATCACAGCCCCAGTGCAGGACTGGGTGTCATTCATCACAGCCCCAGCGCAGGACTGGGTGTCATTCATCAGCCCCAGCGCAGGACTGGGTGTCATTCATCACAGCCCCAGTGCAGGACTGGGTGTCATTCATCACAGCCCCAGTGCAGGACTGGGTGTCATTCATGATCCCCAGTGCAGGACTGGGTGTCATTCATGAGCCCCAGCGCAGGACTGGGTGTCATTCATCACAGCCCCAGTGCAGGACTGGGTGTCATTCATCACAGCCCCAGCGCAGGACTGGGTGTCATTCATCACAGCCCCAGCGCAGGACTGGGTGTCATTCATGAGCCCCAGCGCAGGACCGGGTGTCATTCATCACAGCCCCAGCGCAGGACTGGGTGTCATTCATCACAGCCCCAGCGCAGGACTGGGTGTCATTCATCAGCCCCAGCGCAGGACTGGGTGTCATTCATCACAGCCCCAGCGCAGGACTGGGTATCATTCATCAGCCCCAGCGCAGGACTGGGTGTCATTCATCACAGCCCCAGCGCAGGACTGGGTGTCATTCATCACAGCCCCAGCGCAGGACTGGGTGTCATTCATCAGCCCCAGCGCAGGACTGGGTGTCATTCATCACAGCCCCAGCGCAGGACTGGGTGTCATTCATCAGCCCCAGCGCAGGACTGGGTGTCATTCATCACAGTCCCAGCGCAGGACTGGGTGTCATTCATCACAGCCCCAGCGCAGGACTGGGTGTCATTCATCAGCCCCGGCGCAGGACTGGGTGTCATTCATCACAGCCCCAGCGCAGGACTGGGTGTCATTCATCAGCCCCAGCGCAGGACTGGGTGTCATTCATCACAGCCCCAGCGCAGGACTGGGTGTCATTCATCACAGCCCCAGCGCAGGACTGGGTGTCATTCATCACAGCCCCAGCGCAGGACTGGGTGTCATTCATGAGCCCCAGCGCAGGACCGGGTGTCATTCATGAGCCCCAGCGCAGGACTAGGTATCATTCATCACAGCCCCAGCGCAGGACTGGGTGTCATTCATCACAGCCCCAGCGCAGGACTGGGTGTCATTCATGAGCCCCAGCGCAGGACTGGGTATCATTCATCACAGCCCCAGCGCAGGACTGGTGTCATTCATGAGCCCCAGCGCAGGACTGGGTGTCATTCATCAGCCCCAGTGCAGGACTGATTGTCATTCATCACAGCCCCAGTGCAGGACTGGGTGTCATTCATCACAGCCCCAGCGCAGGACTGGGTGTCATTCATCAGCCCCAGCGCAGGGCTGGGTGTCATTCATCAGCCCCAGTGCAGGACTGATTGTCATTCATCAGCCCCAGTGCAGGACTGATTGTCATTCATCACAGCCCCAGTGCAGGACTGGGTGTCATTCATCACAGCCCCAGTGCAGGGCTGGGTGTCATTCATCAGCCCCAGCGCAGGGCTGGGTGTCATTCATCACAGCCCCAGCACATCACTGCAGTGCCACAGACCCATTCATCTTCATCAAGGGCAGGAGTAGGGATCTTCACCAATGGGTGCCATGGTAGTGTGGGGTATAGCACAACCCTATCACAGCTCAGGGCATTCCAGAGTTTCGAGCTCAAATCCGGCACCATTTATCATCACCGGTATGTGTCGGGAAATTTGTAAACCTAGCACAGGAGTCTCTGTACATCCTCCTGCGGAATGTGTGGGCTTTCTCCACATCTTCCTGTCTCCTCCCACAGTTCAAAGACGTACAAGGTAGGTCAGTTGGTCTTCGTTAATTGTCCTGTGATTAGCTTAGGGTAGATTGGGTCTGTCGGGGAGCTGTGGCTCAAAGGGTTGGAAGGGCCAACTCCGTGCTGTATCACTAAATAAAGTAAACAAATGATGAATGATAGATTAATTCCATTTACAACTCCGCAGAGAATAATTAGCCTTTTGCCTGAACGCAGCAAGACGGAGTCAGCATTCAGCCAGTGGCTAATAAATGGTGATTAACGTTCACACCACAAAATTACAGATAGTGACCATTTCCACTGAAAGTAGAACATGTAACAGTATGCGGAGTACATCTTCTTTGGCTCATAATATTGTGCTGACCCTTTAACCTACTCTTAAGATCATTTTAACCCTTCCCTCCTACATAACCCTCCATTTTTTCTTTCATCCGCATGCCTATCTAACAGTCTCTTAAATGTCCCTAATATATCTGACTGAACTACCAGCCTTAGCAGGGCATTCCACACACACACACCACTCTCTGTGTAAAGAAACAAAATCCACTTCTTAAACCTCCTTCCCCATACTTCCCTCCAAACTCCTTAAAGTTGGCCACTTCCACCCAGGGATAAAGATTCTGGATGTCCACTTATCATCTTGTACACCTTTATGAAGCCCCCTCTCATCCTCCCTGTCTCCAAAGAGAAAGAGATGTCAAGCAGTGGTGTTGATAAGTTCCCTTGGCAGATATCATTGGCCAGAACCTCGTGTGAGCTAGCAGTACAGATCAGAGGCTGGGTTGCCTCTGCCACAACTGCAGAGCATGATAGATCTCTCCACGTGTTGTGATGAGACCATGTCCAACAACAGCCATGAAGCTCAATACCATCCAGGACAAAGCTGGCCAGCTAATTGGTTCTCCAGAAGCATTCACTCCCTCCACCAATGGCCGCACTGAGTACAATCAACATGAAGTACATCAATTCTTGCCGAGGTTACCCCAAGACCACCTCTTAAACCTGTGCTGTCAGCAACGGAAATAGACAGTGTTGCTCAGAGCATGTTATAACACATACCCAACCGCTCCAGCTTCCGAGGTTCAGATGCTTTAACGCCCCAGATCATGGATAGCTGGCACGGCCCCTTTGAAGATTCAGGACAGTCCCGCTAATTGTCATTCATGTTTTGGGTGCCAAGTATTGAGCACCTGAACTGAGGTATGGTGCTCAACTGTAGGCCCACTCTTCAATTTGTCTAGTGTTTGCTTTGTGCCCAGATTGTCAATCCAGTCTGAAACTGTGTCTCAATCCTTGCCCAGCATTTGGGTCCGAGCCATCGTCGTCAAGGAGTCTCGTCAGAGCGCAGCCCTCCAGGGGGACGTCTGTGTCGGGGGTGCGTGTCAGGAGCCACTGTGTTAATTGTGACTGAGCGGCGTACCAATCACTGCAGAGCTCAGCAAGGGCAACAGTGTCCGAATGAGTTAAAGGTTACAGGGAGAAGACAGAAGAACTTGGATGGAAAAAAAAAATCAGTCATGATTGAATGGCAGAGCAGACTCAAAGGGCCAAAAGGCCTAATTCTGCTCTTATAGCATGGTCTTATAGGTGTTTTTGTACCTACACTGCCAAGGTTTGCTGATCTGCCTCTAATTCTAGTCACCATATTTTAAAATGGAAACGTGTTGTATTTTCATTCCCTCTGCAACTACACCACATTCCAAAAGACTGTGTTCAGTCAATGCTTCATCTGTTCCATCCCTGCAGGTTCTAAATAATTGAGGGCTCTTGCTGAGATTAACGGTGCTTTTCCCCATTGATCCTTCCCTGGCATTGTTTCAAAAGAAAGCTGATTTTTATAAAATTGACCAGTTCTCAATGTGCCCAGGCTTTTGATGTGACAGTGATGTCTCCTGATTTTTCGCTGCTGCTGTTGCTTAAGTCACCAATGAACCAGCTAAACTACCACTGAACATATCGAGTGATGGAGTCATACAAAGAAGGCAGAGGTCCCTTCTTCCATGGTGACTGTATTAGTCATCAGTTTACTATCTGTACGAGTCCTTTCTCCCAGTGCTTGGTACAGAGCTTTCTATTCCAGGGTCCTTCGATTGTGCATCCTAATAAGTCTCAAAATGCCAATAGAATCTGACAGTGTTTTCCAAATATCAACCACCCTTTGGCTGGAAGAATTCTTCCTCAAATCTCTGAATATCAGTAGGTTTATAAAAGACATCTCCCGACATCTTTTATAAAACTGCCAATTCCCATGGCTATCCTGACCATGCCGCTTCCCACCGTGTCTCCTGTAAAATTGCTATTTCATTTTCTCAGTTCCTTCGTCTTCACCACATCTGTTCCCAGCATGAGGCTTTCCTTTCCAGGAGATCAGAGATGTCCTCCTTCTTCAAACGACAGGGTTCCCCTTGCTCCCCCATCGATGCTGCTTGCACCTGCATCTCCTCCATTTCCTGGACATCCACACTCACCTCATCTTCCTGCCACCTTAACAGTGATAGAGATTCTCTTGTCCTTACCTACCATCCCATGAGCCTCTGCATCCACACAGCCTCCTTCCACCACCTCCAATGGGATCCTACCACCAAACATACCTTTACCTGCCCCCCCCCCCAACTCTCCACTTTCTGCAGGGATCGCTCCATGATTCCCTGTCCATTCATCCTTCCCACTAATCTCCCTCCCGGCACTAATCCCTGCAAGCAGCCAAAGTGTGGCACTTGCCCATTCACCTCCATTCAGGGCCCAAACAGTCCTTCCAGGTGAGGCGACACTTCACCTGTGAATCTTCTAGGGTTGTCTATTGTATCTGGTGCTCCCAATGCAGCCTCCTCTATGTCTCCATAAAACGAGGCTGGCTTCATCGAGCAGCTCTGCTCTATGCACCACAAGTGGAACTTGCTGGTGGCCAAACATTTTAATTCCCATTCCTGTTCTGACATGTTGGTCCATGGCTTCCCCTTGTGCTATGATGAGGCCACCCTCAGGGTGGAGGAGCAACACCTTATATTACCGATGGGTAGCTTCCAACCTAATAGCATGAATATCAACTTTTCCTTCCGGTAAATATTTTCTCCTATCAAATTCCTTCATCTCCAGCTCTTTACCTTTCTCACTCACCTGGTTTCGCCTATCATCTTCTAGCTATCCTTCTTCCCCTCCCTCCATCTTTCTGTTCTGGTGTCTTTCCCTTTCCTTTCTAGTCCTGAAGAAGGGTCTCGGCTTGAAATGTTGACTTATTGTTCTTTTCCATGGATGCTTCCTGACCTGCTGAGTTCCTCCTGCATTTTGTGTGTGTTCCTCTAAATATGTGAACACTCACATTAATATCTTCTGATCTTAGACGTTTCTGCCATTTGGGAAAGTTTTCTATGACACACTCACCTCATAACTTGGTGTTCTCTAAGCGATCTCCCCTCACTCTGCTGTATTGCTCAAGGAAAACATGTCTAACTTGTCCATCCCAGGCAACGTCCCGGTGGCAGCCAGCTTGCAACTTTTCCCCTTCATCTATTTTCACAGTTTTTATAAGCTTCTGGACAAAATTATTCTTGAAATTTTGCAAACTGAAATATTTTTGTCTAAAGGTTATTTAAAGGAAGGACTCTGCCTCCCAATAGGAGATGGAATCGCCCTTGGGTTTCTGATGTGCCTTCACTGTGGTTGTCTCAGGCTGGACCAGGATTTATTGCTGTTCCTGCCCTACACATTAAGGGTGAGACCTACAGCATACAACTAGAGCTTAGAAAGAAGGTTAGCCTCCTTGAAAAATACCGTCATCGGATCGGAGAATTACACAGAACAGAAACGTGCTCCTCCTACCCACCTTGGCCATGAGGCCTATCTACATTCATCCCATTTGCTTGATTTAAGCCTATATCCCATTACATCTTTCCTATCCAAGTACCTACCCTTTAAACAATGTAATTACATCTAACACCACGCCTGACAGCTGGTTCCAGATATCCATCACCATTTGGATAGAAAATCCTAGCTGTCTCAGCTCAAATCTAGTTCTCGGCTCCTAAAGGGTACGAATTTTATGATAATCAGGCAGCATTCTCGGTGACTGGATTAACCGTTGTCCCACAAGACAAAACATTTATTGAAGCTGATTTTCCAAAGTTTCTCAGTGGAATTGGAGATCTGAATTTTCAGTGAGTGTGTGAACTGTGATGTAGGTCAGCTTTCCCTGATCTCAGTCACTGCTTCCCTGCTCCTCTCAAATGTGTCGCGATTAGGTGGAACAAGAAGGGGCTTTCGCTACAAACTAAAAGAGCCAAACTTGAACATAACTCTTCTGTGGGGCAGCAGATGTTCTCTGTCAATGACCAATGTAAAACCTGCACTAAACCCAATCTAAAATGCTGTGTCTAATACTCATCCCAGCTGCCCATAGTTGGTCCATATCCTTCTATGTCTTGTTCCTTCAGACTTGTCCCATCATTTGGTTGGATCATGTCTAACCTATGAAAAAAGAGATTCTGTCCTATCCGCACCTCTTATAATTTTATAAACCTGGTGGATTTCACCTCAGCCCCTTCACTCCAGGGAAAACAAGCCCGGCATATCTAATTTCTCATCATAACCAAGGTCCTCTAATCTAGGCAACATCCTGGTCAATCTCCTCAGCATTCCCTCCAATGGTCCGATATATCCTTCCTATAGTGTGACAATCGGAACTGCGCAAGTTCAGTCTAATCAGTATTCTGTAAAGTTGCAACATAATAGCCCAACGTTTAAACTCTTGGCCCTGACCCATAAAGGTAAATGTGCCATATGACTTCTTCACCAGCCCATCAACCTGTGTTGCCACTTCCAGGGAACGATAGGTTTGAACCCCAATGTCTCTCTTTTCATCAAAGTTCCTTCAACCCCCCACCATTCACTGTATATTTGACTTTCCAAGTGTACAACATGCATCACCCTGCATGTATGGTGTAGAATCTGAAACATTGGAAGTTTGATAAATGGGAATTTCCAATTCAAGGAGAAGAGGGATTGAGGTGTTTACTGCTGGGCTGTCATTGCTGTCGGAGCTGAACGGCCGCCTGCGAATCCGCTAAACTATAGCACGGAGAGGAGTTGAAACCTGGAATATATTATATCTCATTTAGTGGATCTTTGCTTGTAAACTGGCAAATCACTTCCCTAATCACAGCCAGCAAAGCTGCAGCCATTGCTGGTCTCTGAGTAAAATCCATTTATGGTGACTTGTTCTCTGCCGCTGGCACAACCCCCAGTCACTGCTTACAGATCCACTCTTAATCACTGCCCTGCATAGCTGCTGGGGCTGCAACAGGGGCGATATTGTTACATGATTCCAGGGAGCGGCACAGCTGTTTCTGACTGTAAGGAGATGAATTGCTTGCTGTTTATAAATGTGACACATGACAAAGTGATTTCTAATCTCACTTTACATTTGTAACTGATTTCAGTTCAAGGAAACAGGATATTACACTTGTGCATATAGAATTGTAAACGCCTCTGAGAAACATTGTAAATGGAGCCTCTGCTCCCAAAAGTCAAATTATATTGTGTTTGCAAAGCACTTTGGCCTACCTGTGGGCTTGGGAAAGCAGGTATTGCAGGCAGTTATAAGTACCAAAGCCACAGCAGACCCTTAGGCAAAATGTATGGCCAGCTGAGACTAAAATTAGTTTCCCAGAACCAGAATCCCAGATGCCAATTATTCCCAGATAAATGTAATCCTAGTCTGGGAGCTCAGTCCTTGGCACCAGAATCACAGACTGAGGAGATTACTCCATGGAAATCCATTACACTCCGGATGATGACATTCACCGAGAACTGTATCCAGATCAGGGGAGCTGATTCCAAAAAAAAATCTTCAGATGCTGGAAATCTGATGTCGTAATAGCAAACGTGAAACACTCGGCAGGTCAGTCAGCACCTGTGGGGGGAGAAATACAGTTAACGTTTTAAGTCAAAAATCTGACGTCACAAACATTTGCTGCCCTAAGCGCGTGACCTCTGTGATTGGGGAATATTCCACGTCAGGCATTCCAGACTGATGGATATCATTCCCAAGATATGACCCCAAACTAAGGGAGGTCCTTCTCTATAATAGGCATCCCATGAGCAGATAATATGGGGAAAAAAATACTAAATGGATCTGAAATTAGTTTGATTGTGGTCGTACTCTAATGCAGTCAGCAATGAGACAGCATGGGTTTTAGTGAAGGGCCATTGATCGGAAATTCTGTTTCTCCCTCTGACTATTTCCAGCATTTTCTGATTTTATTGAATCAGATGATGGATTGTGTTGGAGTATTAGCTTTCAGTTTTAGAGTAAATTTTTAAAATCCACTGTGTTATGCTTTCATTCCAGCAATAAAGACTAATTTTAGGTCTATATATGCCTTACCTTTCAGGTCCCTGTGCTAACCTCCTTCCTACCTTTTTCCCATTTCCACATCTGGAATAGACAGATTATTGTGGGATTTTCCTGTTAATTTACCTTCAGCTTTTGTTCATTACACTTCATAACCCTATCTCAAATACTTTATTCTTTGCAAAAAAAAAAACAATGCCCTTGACTTCCGGTTTAAGATGGTGCTACCATCATCAGGGTCCTGGTAGTTCAGAAGGCAAGAAGTATGTCTAAAAGTATTATTAGTGCCTTTTCTGAGGTAAATTGTGGTAAACTATCACCGCAAGCAAAGGCGAAACTGACTTGAGGGCTGAGCTGTGCTGGTGTGTTGCAAGGTCGGAGTGTACGGTGTTCGAGATGGTTTTAGAGTGAGAAATTTGGAGTGGAGTTGATGCAGAGGTGTTTCAGTGCCCATCACCTAAACCGAGAACGAGGTTGGATTGCTCAAAGTGCCAAGCTGATTTGGAAAGGCTGAGAACGGCTTCGGGCTGGGCGGCGAGGTCTAGGTCCAGAGCACATCACTGCGGCGGGGTTTGTGCAATCCAGTGTTTGGGCGATTTAAACATTGGCCAGGATAGACTGGGAAGGCAGGGCGTTGGGAACGGAGGCAAGGGTTGGGCCAATTCCCGCAATGTTCACTCCTCTCTCCACGGCGCAGAGACTGCTACGCGCTTCACACCTGCAAGTTTTGTGGCGGTTTGCCTGCTATATGATTAGCTGAGATCGAGGCTGTGGGCCTACTCTGGGAGCGGATCTCTGGACTCAATTTGGTTCAGGATGCTGTTTCTTGCTTTTATTCTTTGCATGATTTGTGTTTTTTTAATCTCTCTCTGCGCATTGGGTGTTGTTTTTTTTAAAAAATTGGGGTCTTTCAGGTTTCTTGCTTTGTGACTACCTGTAAGCAGACGAATCTCAAGGTTGTATAATTTATACATACCGTGATAATAAATGTACATTGGACTTCCAAAATCTGAAATAAGATTCCTAATCTAGTTCCTAATCTATTCAATTCCTCATCCAGAGGCAAATCTGCCACCCCTGTTTCCAGATGGGTGGACGGAGACTTTCTCATCAAACTAGGATGTGGCCATTATGCCTGTAACAACCCATTGACTGGCCGGGCAGAGGGTGAGTATCAGGTTTAATGACGCTGAGGGCCAGTATGTCTCAGAGGTGAGAATGGGAGGCAATATTCCAGGCCAATGGAGAGAAGGGATTTAAGTTGTTCAGAGGCCACACCGACTTAAAACTAATAGTTATGCCAAAACATTGGGTTAAACCTACCATGCAGCTGCTGAACAGATGACGGAGGAGGGTGATTGGTCCGTGGGTTAGTCAGGTGATGGGGACTGGTCAGAGAATGGCAGACATGGTGTGAATGTGGATGTAAGGTGGGTGGGTGAATGAATGGGGTTGGCTACACTTCCGGAATAAACTTTAGAAGTGAGTCATGGGCAAAGATGGGAGACACCCATTTAAGTAAAGGGAGATGACTATTGAATGGGCAGGTTTGTTAGTAGGGCAGGATAATGAATAACAGAAGGGTCTGCTCATCCTTACAAAAGTAACATGATACATAAAAAGCTAGATGAGGATCCAACGAATCTACGATCAAGTCATTTATAACAAGGATGGAACACAACAGATGGAAGGACATGGGTAACAGAGGTACAAGGCCAATCTCTTGTCTTACAACATGTAAGATGGCAGTTCATGATTTTGAGTTTTAATTAGTGGAAGTTGATCTAAGGCTCAAAAACAACAGAGACCGAGTGCACTGTAGCCAATGTGATCATGCAAGCTCACCAGTAAATGAGATCTGTTGTGTTGAGAGCTCCGGAGATCAAAAGGATTTGAAAAGAAAGCTGCAAATTTGCAATCTTTAAAGCTTTTTCATTCAGCTTCAGTGAGTAACACTGCTGGGACGGGCATGGAAACCTTGCACAAGCTCCAGTCTCCCCTACACTCTTGACTCTCAGTCCGGCTCTTTATCGCCCAGGAGACTGGGAAATCAAAGCCAGTCACAGCACCTCCTCCAGGTGTACGAGGGAATGCAGCTGAATTCTGAAACGTGGTCAATTATCTCTTCGAAGCAACTGAACTAAAAGCCTTTGAAGATTGTGCTGTCACTTCCTCTAGCCTCTCAGCCTTTGTCCCACTGCAATGTGTTGGCCATGTTGAAAAGATTTTTCCCACTGAAGGAGGCAGTGTCTTCCGTTCAGCTGACACTCCAGTGCATCACCCAGGAGGATCTACATCGTCAGGCACTGCTTACCCTCCAGGCGTCTCTCAACACAGTGTTGACTGTTCCCTGACTGATACTCGCACATGAATAATCACTGAAACAGATGCGATATCATCATCACATTCCACTTGTGTGATCTTGTTGTGCCGTGGTGTTCCTGTCACTGTGACAGTTGCTGGACGTCCGCATGTACTGCACTGACCGTGAGGCTGTGGGAGGTTCCAGAGAGGAACATTGGCTGATTTTGTCAAAGGCAGGTCCTTCAGAGAGACTGGCCCCTCTGAAATTCCAGAGGTTCAGTGATGAGGTTCCTAAGGTGCCGTAGCCGGGGTGGTAGTGGGGATAAGCTCCCACTACCTATAAAGTGTTCCGAAAGGTGTGCGTCTCTCTCAGCCTCTGACAGCCAAGTCCAGCTCCTGGCCTTCACATGTGGCTTAGCTACTAGGCCCGGCGGAACTGTTTCTACTGGCAAGAGAAGGGGGGCAAAGGTGGACCACTGCCACCTCAAAACCAGTTGCTTCAGGCAGGTGGGGCACGGCAGCCCACCTAGGAGGAGGAAAACTCTGATTTCAAACCTCCGCTGCCTTGCGGCCATACCCACCCATGGGAAAGGCTTCGGGAGTGAACCCCGATGAAGAAATCCGGAGCCGGGGTCTCTAAGGCAGTCTGATGTTGTTTACAACTTCACTCTGGCAGCCTCTGCGACGACACTGGTGCCAAGCTGTATCGGCCTTGCCCTTCCCTTGGACTACATCAGTGACGTGGGGGGGGGGGAACCCGCTGCACGGGCAAATCTTCAGATCTTCCCACCCTGGAGACAACACAGTCCACCAGTGGCGTAAACCCATGATCCCCTGGGAACGACAGCTGCCTACTACTCAGGATGATCAGAGCTTACATAACGAGGATTCAACTAACACCAGAGGGGAATTTGATAACAGGCCTATAAATTTCATCATTACTGTGGAAAAACTATTAAAATGGGTGTCGGTGTATGTTATATTAGAAAAAATAAACATGCTCTGTGTGTCGAAGAGCTGAACAGATGACGGCAGAGAATCGTCTCACAGGATTAGGAAAGTGGGGTGGGTTAGTTGTGGTAATCTGCGAGAAGCAGTGTGAGTCCAGATGAAGCTTTAAGAGTTGGAGTGGATTTAGTTCCTAGGACACGACTAATTATTGATACACCTTATCAAACCACTGAATACAGGCTGAGTAACCCTTATCTAAAATGCTTGGGGCCAGAAGTGTCTCAGATTTTTTTCAGATTTTGGAAAATATAATGAGGTAGTTTGAGATCGCCATCATTTCCGACTGGATTTCTGTGCTACTAAGACAGTCTTTGTCTTACACTTGTTCCTCACACATTGTACGTAACAGTAAAAATGATTACCGGTACCTGCCGTCAATATGATGAAAATATAATGTGTGCAGGGTAACAAAAGCAGCATCAGGAGGATAACTGCTTCAGCTGCTGAACAACGACAAGCAACGGCAGCCTCCACCAACAATACCGTCTTTTTGCAGTGCACTGTATTTGTATTTTACTATTTTTAGGTTTTATGTAAGGTATAAAAACAATTAGCATTGTAAACTTGTTCTGGTGTTAGATTTTCATCAGCAACGATCTTGGCGAACTGGTCAATGAATTTCTGTGTTGCTGAGAACAAAAAATTATTATGTGTTCTTTCCTGGTTCGGCTCAGGGTACTCACAAACGAAAGGAAGCAACACACGTGTTCAAGGCCACACGAAAACACTTCATTCGAACTCCAAATGCAATAGAAAAGGAAAAACAAATCTCTACAACAGTACAGAAATCAAAATAATCAGAATCAGGTTTATTATCACTGGCATGTGACGTGAGATTTGTTAGCTTAGCAGCAGCAGTTCAATGCAATACATAATCTAGCAGCGAGAGAGAGAGAGAGAGAGAGAGAAATAATAAATAAAATGTAATAATAAATAATTAAGTAAATCAATTACGTATATTGAATAGATTTTTAAAACTGCATAAACAGAGATACCGTATATTTTAAAAAGTGAGGTAGTGTCCAAAGCTTCAATGCCCGTTTAGGAATTGGATGGCAGAGGGGAAGAAGCTTTTCCTGAATCGCTGAGCGTGTGCCTTCAGGCTTCTGTACCTCCTACCTGATGGTAACAGTGAGAAAAGGGCATGCCCTGGGTGCTGGAGGTCCTTAATAATGGATGCTGCCTTTCTGAGACACCGCTCCCTAAAGATGCCCTGAGTACTTTGTAGGCTAGTGGCCAAGATGGAGCTGACTAGACCTTCTGCAGCTTCTGTCGGTCCTGTGCAGTAGCCCCTCCCCCCCATACCAGACAGTGATGCAGCCTGTCAGAATGCTCTCCACGGTACATCTGTAGAAGTTTTTGAGAATACTTATCATTCTCTAAATGAGCTGATCTTCTCATGATGAGCTTCTCCTCTCTCTCGCTCTTCCAAAGTCTACCCCCAACTACAGATTGATGTACTCTTGCTCTCTAGATGTAGTTCAGCACTCGTCACCAGCCGTGACCTATCCAAGGGCAAAACTCTCTCTCTTACACCAAGAAGGTTCCCCTTTTATACCCTTCAAAACCCCTTACACTGGACTTTCCGTGCATTTGGTACCTGCACCTGCGCAATGACCTCACCTTCACAAAGTTTTTCGCCATCTTCCACGGTTATGACTGTAGACTTATACTCCCTTAACTTCATCAAAACGTGGCTATGGACTGGTTCTCTTGCACTTTCTCAGAACAACCTCACTGCAAGCTAGCACAGTTTGTCTTACAGACTTCCATTGTATTTTAGCATGTACCAAGGAGGGATCACATTTAACCATATATAACCATATAACAATCACAGCACGGAAACAGGCCATTCCGGCCCTCCTAGTCCGTGCCGAACTCTTAATCTCACCTAGTCCCACCTACCCGCACTCAGCCCATAGCCCTCCACTCCTTTCCTGTCCATATACCTATCCAATTTTACCTTAAATGACACAACTGAACTGGCCTCTACTACTTCTACAGGAAGCTCATTCCACACAGCTATCACTCTCTGAGTAAAGAAATACCCCCTCGTGTTTCCCTTAAACTTTTGCCCCCTAACTCTCAAATCATGTCCTCTCGTTTGAATCTCCCCTACTCTCAATGGAAACAGCCTATTCACGTCAACTCTATCTATCCCTCTCAACATTTTAAATACCTCGATCAAATCCCCCCTCAACCTTCTACGCTCCAATGAATAGAGACCTAACTTGTTCAACCTTTCTCTGTAACTTAACCTTTTCCTTACAGCTACTTCGTGATCAGCAGGCACTTTATCACCACAGGTATCTAAAAATGTAATGCCCTGCTTTCTCTTAAATTTCTGCAACCATCCTGCTGAGTATTCACAATTCCGATTTTCAGTTCGGCATGACAGATCTTTGCTTGTTTCATGATCAGCACACAATTAAGCAGCATATGTTCACTGACGAATCCACTCATTCAGTGCACTATCAAGATCTTCGTTTTCCGCTTCATACCGTGTTTTCCTGCTTTTCATTAACTTCTGTTCAATGCATATGTGAGGTCACCTCTCAGAGGTCGCCTGTGGCGCGCAGAGACCTGTGAATCGCCTGGGGACCTTCCCAGCATCTTGTAGAACTTTCCATTTGTGATGTCATGTCAGTGCTCAGATTTTGGATTTTGGAGGCGTTCAACCTGCAGTCACAATGGAAACAAATTACTTAAGCTTCTGAAATGTCAATATTTGAACATAGTGCAGTACAGCACAGGAACAGGCCATTCAGGCCACAGTATCTGTGCTGACCATGATAGCAAATTAAACTCATCCCACCCTCCTGCAAAAGGTGTAAATTATTCAGTTCCCTGCATGTTCATGTGCCAGTCTAAATGCTCCCTAAACATCAGTGCCATATCCACCTTCACCACTATTCCTGGCACATAACTACCACACTCTGTGTGAAGAAAACTTTCCCTCTCTCACCATAAACCTGTGTCCTCAAGTATTCAACATTTCTGACTTAGGAAAAGGGCACTGACTGTCTACTCGATCAGCCTCTCATTATTTTATAAACTCCTGATAGGTCTCACCTCAGCCTCCGTCACTCCAGAGAAAGCAAACCAAGTTTATTCAACCCCTCTTTGTAGCCAATTCTCTCTAATCCGGGCAACATCCTAGTGAATCTCTTCTGCACCCTCTCCGAAGCCTCTGCGTTCTTTCTGTAATGCGCTAACCAGGACTACACACAACACTCCAGATGTGGCCTGACCAGAGCTTATACAGCTGCAACATGACTTCCTGGCCTTTATATCCAATATCCTGACCGATGAAGGCAAGCATGCTACTGCCCTTAATTACCACCCTACTGACTTGTGTTGCTGCTTTCAGGGAACTATGGACCCACACCTCAACATCTCTGTTCATCAATGCGCCAGAGGACCCCAGCATTTGTGGTTTTCTTCCATCTCATATTTGACATTCCAAAGTAGAACATCTCACGGTTGTCCGGACTAAACTCTATCTACCACTTCATCACCCTAAAGGCTGATTTATACTTGTGCATTGTATCTATGCCGTAGGGTGACGTGCACTTCTCCAGAAAAGTTCCTCACATGTCACGGTGACGCAGACCGCAACAACTGTGATTGGTCCACTTGGTAGCATCGCATTTCCAGTTGCTTCTTCTCCGCCATGTTTGTAGGCTGTGCGTACACCGATGAGAAATAGATGAACCAAATCATCAAATTACCTGCCGACATGCGAAAATGTTTGAAATGCATTTCCTCGTCCACGTCTCTCACGAAGAAACTCAACACAGTGGCATAGAAACCCCACCGCCAACTAGCGTTTTGGCGCACACCAACGCATGCTCGCTACGGCGTAGAGCGACGCAGAAGTGAAAATCAGGGTTACGGCGTAGCCCGTACTCACGAGTATAAATCAGCCTATAGTTCTATATCTATACCCTGCTGTGTCATCTGACAACCTTCCTCACTCTCCATACTTTTACGTCAAATGCAAAGGTACAATTCAGCCAACCTACCTTTTATGTAACACAAACAACCGAGATCACAGCACTGGTTCCTGTGGAACACCACTGGTCACAGATCTCCAGGCAGAGAGAAATCCTTTCACCATTATCCTCTGTATTCTATGGCCAAGCCAAATCTGAGTCCGCGGCACAGTGGATCCCATGTGTCTTAATCTTGTGGATCAGCCTTCCAGAAGGGATCTTGCTTCACTAAACTACATGTAAACACAAAGCACACTGCAGAGGCTGTGGTCAAATCACGTACAAAAGCTGGATGAACTCAGCAGGTTGAGCAGTGTCAACGGATGCTGCCGGACCTGCTGAGTTCATCCAGCTTTTGTACGTGTTGATGCAAAAGACATTCATTACCCTACCCTCATGAGTCATCTTCAATCCCTCCTCAAGAAACTCAGCCAATTTTGCACAAAGCCAAGCGGACTCTTTTGCTTTTCCAAATGCAAGTAGATCCTCTCCAATAGCCTCCCTAGGACTGGTGTAAGGCTCAGAGTTTAATTTGTTGTATTATCCGTGCTGCCTTTCTTAAATAGAGGAACAACACTGGCTACTCTCCACTTCTCTGGGAGCTAGAGAGGATTTACAGATCTCTGCCCAAACATCAGCAAACTCCTCTCTTGTCTCTCTCAATTATCTGGGATAGATCCCACAACACCCTGGGATTTCTCCATCTCAATGTTTTTCAGAAGACCTAACAATTCCTCCTTGTTGCCCTGGACATCCCACTCTGATCTCATGGTGCTTGATATCCTTCTCCTTGCTGAACACCAAGTCAAGTACACTTCATCTCACCCACATCCTCTAGCTCCAAGCTCAAGTCCTTGATTGGTATTTCCCTCTCCCCACCTATCTTCTTGGGATTTTCCTCACTCCTCCTCACTTGGGACATTTCATGGCCTCTTCTGTCAACCTCGATTCCCTGTTTAATTTCAATCCAGTCTTATTTATATTCCTGCAGGGCCCAGTCTGACTGCAGCTTCCTAAACCTTACATGTGTTTCCTTTATCTTACATTAAATTTACATTTTCCATCATTGAAGGATCCTGAACCTTGTTATCTTTGTCTTTTTGCCTCATTGGAACATGTGATGGGATCAGTGATGCATCTCCGGTTACCACCAATAAATAAGATCAGCGATGAACTGCTGGAGGAACTCAGCATCTGCAGAGGGATATGGACTGGTGACGCTTTGGGCCGAGACCCTGCATGAGGACCGAAAGAAAGAGGGGAGATAGTTGGTAAAAAGATGCAGAGGAAAGGGTGGGGCTAGAGCTGGCAGGAGGATCCAGGAGGGATGATAGGCAGAGGGAAGAGTGGCAATAGTGACAGAGGCTGGGAGGGGAGAGGTGGAGGTGACAAAGGGTTGTAGATGATGGAATCAGATAGGAGAGGTGGGTGGAGAGGGCAGATTGGAGGAGACAGTGGGAGAAGTATGTGGGTGATGGGCAGCTGAGTGGATGTAGAAGGGGAGAGAAACAGGGTGATGTGGGGCTTTGATGGGTGTAGAAGGGACTGGGTGGATCAGTGGGAGAGAAAAGAGGAACAGAGGACAGACAAGTTAGTTGAAATTGGAGAATTCATTATTCCTGCCACTGGGTTGTAGATTACCCAGGCAGAATATGAGTTGCTATTGTTTTAATTTGCAGCTGGCTTCACCATGGCTGTGGAAAAAGTTTGAGAACAGGCAGGTCGATGTGGGAATGGGGAGGGGAATTAAAAAGGCTGGCAACCAAGAGTTGTAGACGGCCATGAGGATAGAGTGAGGGATCTTGGCAAAGTGAACACTGGTCTGTGCTAAGTCCCACCAATGTAGATGAGCCACATCAGGAGCAGTGGACAGAAAACACAGGATGATTCAGGTCAACTGGTAGATGCTGAGAGCTATGTCACTTCTGCAATGCATTGTTCAACGCATGTCTCCGTGGAAAGCTTTGAAGCCACCAGTAAGATGCTGAGCCAGCAACCTTGGACTGGGACTAGATCACAGCGGAGAAGCAGGCAGCCAGGGCAACGCTGCCTTTGTGTCACGTGGAGCAGTGCAATGAGTTGTTAAAGCTAAATTAAACTGTTTCAAAACTCAACATATTGAAGAACAAAGGGGGATAGACCAGGTGTTAGACCTGGTGTCAGGCAGGGGAGAACGCCAGGGAAATGAGGACAGTAATACTGTGAACTTTCAGTTGACCAGCAGGACATGGAATATTTATTACTGCAGTTCAATCTAGCACGGATAGAAGACTGGCCGAGTGGGAATAAGGGGGACCTTTCAGTTCCTGTTGGTGACTAGAGCTGTTCACAGGGATTAGTGTTGGGATTGCTTCTTTTCACATTGTATGCCAATAATTTGGATGACAGAATTGATGCCTTTGTGGCCAAGTTTGCAGACGGTACAAAGATAGGTGGAGGGGCAGGTAGTGCTGAGGAAGCAGGGTGTCATGGAAGATAGTGTAGGGAAGTGTATAGTCATGCATTTTCATAGAAGGATTTATGGCGTAGACTATTTTCCAAATGGGGATAAAATTCAAAATTCAGAGATACAAGTGGACTTGGGCGTCCTTGTGCAGGAATCCTTAAAGGTTAACTTGCAGGTTGCGTAAAGAAGGCAAATGCAATGTTAGCATTCATTTCGAGATGACTAGAATATAAGAGCAAGGATGTAATGCTGAGGCTTTGTAAGGTGCTGGTCAGACCACACGGAGTATTGTGAGCAGTTCTGGACCCCTTACATGCTGGCATTGAAGAGGAGGTTCATGAGAATGATTCCAGGAATGAAAGGGTTAATGTACGAGGAGTGTTTAGTCGCTCTGGGCCTGTACTCACTAGAGTAAACAGGCTTCCCAACCTGGGGTCCACGGACCCCCTTACTTAATCGTATTGTTCCATGGCATTAAAAAAAAAGTTGGGAACCCCTGGTTTAGAAGCATGAATTAGGATCTTATTAAAACCTAATCATTATTGAAAGGCCTAGATAAAATGGAAGTGGAATAGGATGTTTCCTTTAGTGGGGGAGTTTAAGACCAGAGGGCACAGCCTCAGATTTGAGATACTTCCATTTAGAACAGAGATGAGAAGTAATTTCTTTAGCTAGAGGAATCTGGAATCCATTGCCACAGGCGGGTGTGCAGGCCAAGTCGTTGAGTATATTTAAAGTGGATGTTGGTAGTTTCTCAATTACTAAGCGCTTCAAAGGTTACAGGGAGAAGGCAGGAGAATGGGGTTGAGAGGGATTAAAAAATCAGCCATGATGGAATGGCGAAGCAGACTCCAATGGGCCGAATGATCTTAATTATAGGCTGTAGAAGGGCATTGAACATGAAGTGGAAAGTGAGGGTGTCCACTGAGTGGCACTCAGTGTGAGGGGTTGTTGATGTTGCAATTTTTACACAATGTATTAAAAGCACCAATCCATGAGTGCTCCTGAAGTTCAAAGTAGGGACAGGGAAAGACTGAACCAAACCAGGATGTCCGGCAACACTCAGCCAAGAAATTTGAACAGTTAAGAGAGATTAAAACTTGTACCAGAACATCTGAGGGTGAAGGGAGAAAAGGAAGTAATGTATCTACATAGGGTTTCAAATCACGCCTGGTTGAATCCAGTGCCCACTGAAGATATCCAGCGAAGGATAGATCGATCTGTCTGGGTAAATTGGGCAGAACGAACAAGACAATAGGCTTTATTCTTGGTCTCAGCTGATAGATCGAAGTGACACTGGCATTCCTGATATTAAAACAGACAAGGATATAAACTTAGAATTTCATTCCAGATGAAGGGTCACGACCCAAAACATTGACCTCTGTTTCCCTCCGTAGATGCTGTCTGAACCACCAAGTTCCTCTAGCAGTTTGCTTGTTCCTCCAGATTCCAGCATCTGCAGCCTTTTGTGTTTCTCTGTCTTAATTTTTGGTATGGACCCGTGGTGTCTTCCTGCACACTGATCCACTCTCCCTACACACATGACAATGTGGCTAGGCACATCTCAAACACCATTTGTAAATTTGCTGATGTTGCTGGCAGAATCTCGGCTGCTGGAAAGGGGGCATGCAGGAGTGAGATAAATCAGCTGGTTGATTGGGGTCGGAACAACCACCTCACATTCAACATCAGACCAACGGATTGATTGTAGACTTCAGAAAGGGGACATCGCGGGAACACATACAAGTCCTCACTGAGGGATCAGCATTGAGTGAGTAGTTTCAAGTTGCTGGGTGTCAACATCTCTGAAGATCTATCCTGGGCCCGACATACACAGAAGGCATGACAGCAGTTTAAGGAGGTTCAGCATGTCACCAAAGACTCAGCAACTTTCCACGGGTGGACCGTGGAGCATCAGATGGACTGGTTGCACCACCCTGTGGTATGGAGGGGGCACTATTTTCAAAGGTTGGTGCCTCAAAAAGGCAGCCTCCATCTTTATGGATGCCATCACCAGGTCATGCTCTCTTCTTAATACTAGCATCAAAGGGGAGGTACAGGAGCCTGGACACACACACTCAATGTTTTCGGAACAGCTTCTTCCCCTCTGCCGACAGAGTTCTGAACAGACAATGGATCAAGCCATGAACACTAACTCACTATTTTTGCTCTCTTTTAGCACTACTCATTTATTCTCTATTTTTATTTATTTCCAATTGAAATTTATAGTTTTTTTTATAGTTTATGCACTGTATTGCTTCTGCAAAACAAATTTCACAACATACGGCAGTAATATTAAACCTGATTCTGATCCTGTCCGCTTTTTCATGGTTTAGCATTGAGGAGACGATTAACCCATCTTTCCTCCATTTGTGTCGGCTCACTACTGGAGCAGCATCCTTTAACTCCTCTGCTTTTTCCATCCTCTCTGTGAAATATCTGTTTCCAGCCAAGCACTTTGATTTGGCTTTATCAACACTTTGAATGCATTCCATATTCTAACATTGGAACATTCAGTGCTCCCTCTTCATCGACCATATAATCCTGTCTGTCTTCATTAATGATTCACCAACCAGTAAAGACTTGGTCAATCACCATTTACCCTCTTAAACTCTCTCATAATTCAACTTGAACTTTCTGTTTCCAGAGGTACAAAATCTAGTTTTTCCAGGTTTCCCACCATTAATTATATCCCAGTGTCTGATTATTTCAACTTTGGTCTTTTAAAACAACGGACACGTCAGTTCTATTTTTTCCTCGACATGTGTGTTGCTGGGAAGACAAACATTGTTTGGTCTGTCCACCAGAGAAAGCAGGATCTCCCAGTGGCCACATTTTAATTCCACATCCCATTCCCATTCTGATATGTCTATCCATATCTCCTCTACTGTCAAGATGAAGCCACACTCAGGTTGGAGGAACAACACTTTATATTCCATCTGGGTAGCCTCCAACCTGATGGCATGAACATTGATTTCTCTAACTTTTGTTAATGCCCCTCCTCCCCTTCTTACCCCATCCCTGATTTATTTATTTCCCCTCTCCTTTTTTTCTCTCTCTCTGCCCCTGTCACAGTCACTCTTTGTCTGTTCTCCATCTCCCTCTGGTGCTCCCCTCCTCCTTTCTTTCTCCCTAGGCCTCCCATCCCATGATCCTTTCCCTTCTCCAGCTGTGTGTCCCTTTTGCCAATCACCTTTCCAGCTCTCAGCTTCATCCCACCCCCTCCTGTCTTCCCCTATCATTTCAGATTTCCCCCTCCCCCTCCTACTTTCAAATCTCTTACTTTCCTTTCAGTTAGTCCTGACGAAGGGTCTCGGCCTGAAATATCGACGGCGCTTCTCCCTATAGATGCTGCCTGGCCTGCTGTGTTCCACCAGCATTTTGTGTGTGTTGCTTGAATTTCCAGCATCTGCAGATTTCCTCGTGTTTGGTCATCACTACTTGTCCCTGAAGAGGAGGTAGTGAGCTGCTGCTTTATTTTTCTGCAGACTAGGCAAAAGATGTTTCCAAGTGTTGTTTTGGCAGTGAGCTCTTGGGCTTAGGACCAAAGATGGTGAAGAAAGAGTTATCACATCTCCAATTCTGAATGGTCCAGAATATAAAGGGGTGGTGTCTCCAGGAAGCTGTTATCTTATCCTCCTTGGCGGTAGAGCTGACAGGTCTGAGAAGTGTCGTTAGAGGGGCCTGGGTGAGAAATGGTGGTACATTGTGCAAACACTAGGCACTCTGTTTGAAGCTCAAGTCAAAAGATTACAAGGAGGATAAACGAATGCTTTAAGGATATTACACACAAAGTACTCAAGGACCTCAGCAGGTCAGGCTGCAGTTGTGGAGGGAAATGGACAGTTGTCACTTTATGTCAGGATGCTTCACCAGGGCTGGAAAGAAAAAGGGGAGAGAGCCATAGAGGTGGGGGGAAGATTGGAGCTCAAGCTGGAGGGGGGTGATGGGTGATTCAGGTGAGGTGGAGATAGGCAGGTGAGAGAGGGGAGTTGCAATGTGATGTGTGGAAATGACGAAAGGCTGAAGAGGATGGAATCTGATTGGAGAGGAAGGTGCGCGATGGAATAAAGAGAAGGAGTGATGGACGTGTGGAGTGGAAGAACGTGGGGGAGAAGAAGGACGTGGAGTGGTGGGGGCCAGTTGGATCAGGAGGAGAGAGAAAAAAATGTAAAATGGGGAAAAGGGACAGAGGGGGAGCAGTTAACAAAAGTTTGAGAATTCAGTGTTCATGCCATGAGGTTGGAGACTACCCAGAGGGAATATGAGATGCTATTCCTCTGACCTGTGTCTAGCCTCAACTCAGCAGTGAAGGAGGCCGTGGACAGTCATGGAGGTGAGGGAGTGGGATGTGGAACTGAAATGGCTGGCCACCCAAAGTCCCTGGCTGTTATAGAACAAAGAACATTACAGCACAGTGTAGGCCCTTCGGTCCATAATGTTGTGCTACCCCCTTTAACCTACTCTAAGATCAATCTAACTCTTCCCTCTGACATAACCCTCCATTTTTCTATCATCCATGTGCCCGTCTAAGAGTTTCTTAAATGCCCCTGCAGGGCATTCCACACACCCACTACTCTCTGTGTAAAGAACTTACCTCTGACATCCACCTCCAAACACCTTCAAATTATGTCCATTTAGAAACAAAGGAAAACTACAGCACAATACAGCCCCCTCAGCCCACAAAGTTGTGCTTGTATTAGTCATTTCCACCCTGGGAAAAAGTTTTTGGTTATTCACTCTACTTATGCCCCTTAGCATCTTGTACACCTCTATCAAGTCACCTCTAATCCTCTTTTGCTTCAAAGGGAAAAGCCCTTAGCTTGCTCAACCTTAACTCATACGATATACCCTTTGTGACTGTTGTTATTGGCCCTGGACTGCCAATAACCCTGCTATGGCTGACTCCTTCATTTGAAACTAGTCTTTGAATTTCTAATGAAACAGTCTCTCACTCATATCAGTTCATGCAGAATTAATAAGGTCCCTGTTCATTCTTCTTCACTCAGCCCCACCTGTTGAGCCTTCCTTCGTACATCAACCCCTTCATCCCAGTAATCAGAACCTTCTTTACACTCCCTCTCACGGGACGTCCTAACCCTGTGATACTTCCTCTGACAATAGAAATCTTACTTCTCTTTCCTCAGGAACAAGTAACGAAAAGTTGCTCCATTTCTATTGGCTGAAGGTGGTGGAAGATAGGTTGAGCTAGCTAGGGCGTTTCTCTTTGGAGCAAAGGAGGATGAGAGATGGTTTTGCTTTTATTCTGGTGGATGGAGTGAAGGTGCTTAATGAAGCGGTCCCCAGTCCGTGTTGAATCTCACCAAAGTGCAGCAGACTGCACCGGGACCACTGGATGTAATCAATTTTCTGATGGATTCTCAAGCAAAGGACTGTCTCACCTGCAAGTACTGCTTAGGGCTATCAATGGAGGAGGTGTGGAGGCAGGTGTAGCCGTTGGATACGTATCTGAAGGGCAATTGGTGGAGAGGGACAATTGGACAAGTGAGACATGGACAGAGCGATCCCTATAGAAAGCAGAGCAGGAAGGGGAGGAGAAGATATGCCTGGTGATCGGGCCCCATTGAAGTTCCTGCTGTAACGAGCTCTTCAGGCCAGTCTGGGAGCCGGACAGTGTTGGGCTCCAGAGTTTTTAGAGTATCTGAATAGTTGTTTTAACGAGAATTGTTAATGGTTTGGAGTTCCTTGTGTTTTTTTCTCAAGTGACTTGCTCTTTGGAATGCAGTCTCCTGGAGCTTTCTGTTTAAACTTGTCAGGTTTATTTTGGGGATTCCATCTTCCTTGGATTATTCAAGGGGATGGCTGGTTAGCACTAATCGTGGGGTCCTAATTGTCAGAATGTTACGTCTCACGGTGTCGCTCTGCTGAGCCACTGATGTTTATGAGTAAACTCTGGCCGTCGTCTCCACATTTGGGTTTCGACATTGTCAGTGCACGTCATGACAGCAGCACTTTTCTAGCATCCAGATTCGAGCGTCTGCAGTCTCTTGTACTTCCTCCTTTCTGCTACAAAGATGTTTCACTGAGAAAAATGTAGCATCCCCACCAGCCCATGGGAAACCCTGCACCACAAGTCCTCATCCAGGGAGGTACGAAACACCTCTCATCCTCCTTTGCTCCAAAGAGAAACTCCCTAGCTAGCTCAACCTATCTTCCACCACCTTCAGCCAATAGAAATGGAGCAACTTTTCGTTACTTGTTCCTGAGGAAAGAGAAGTAAGATTTCTATTGTCAGAGAAAGTATCACAGGGTTAGGATGTCCCGTGAGAGGGAGTGTAAAGAAGGTTCTGATTACTGGGATGAAGGGGTTGATGTACGAAGGAAGGCTCAACAGGTGGGGCTGAGTGAAGAAGAATGGGCAGGGACCTTATTAATTCTGCATGAACTGATATGAGTGAGAGACTGTTTCATTAGAAATTCAAAGACTAATTTCAAATGAAGGAGTCAGCCATAGCAGACAGAGGGGAATAGGGATTTCTTTTCTCCTGGATTCATACACCTCTGCTTGGAGGCAGAGAATGACAGAGGGTTAAATTACAAGGGAGCTATGGATAAGGAGAATGGGATGTGGTGTTGAGGCCAAGTTCGAATCAGCCATGGTCAATCTGGGAAAGAGTGAAGTGATTTTTTTGGAAGATTGAACTTGGAGGGGGAGTACAAGCTCGATGGCCTGAATCTTGGCAGTGTGGAGGAATAGAGGAACATTGGAGTCAAAGTACACAGATCACTCAAATTTTCCCAACATGTTATTACGAAGGTGCATGGTATATTGGCCTTCATTGGTTGGGGAATTGAGTTCACGAGCCGTGAGGTAATGTTGCAGACCTGTAAAACTCTGGTTGGACCATACCTGGAAAACTGTGTTCAGTTCTGGTCACTTCATTATAGGAAGGACGTGGAAGCTTTAGAGAGGGTGCAGAGGAGATTCACCAGGATGCTGCCTGGATTCCAGATAATGCCTTGTGAAGAAACCTTGATCAAGCTAACACATTTCTCTTTGGAGCAAAGGGGAATAAGAGATCAAGATCACAAGATGACTTGATAGAGGTGTATAAGATTGTGCAAGCTGTAGATAGAATGGACAACCAGCATCTTTTCCCCAGGGCAGCAATGGCTAATACCAGAAGACATCTATTTAAGGTAAGGGGATGAAAGTTTAGGGGAGACGTCAGAGTTAGGTATTTTACACGTGCCTGAAATACACTGTCAGAGTGATGGTGGAGGTAGCCACAATAGGGACATGTAAAACATGGGTTAGATGGGCACATAAATGTAAGGGAACTGGGGGGAGGGGGTTAGATGGATCATGGAGCATGCACAATGTTGTGTGCTGAAGGGCCCATACTGCACACACTGGTCCATGTTTAATGTCATCGTGGAGCAGTCTCGAGGCTCTGACAGCTTCCCCCAGCTCCTGACTCTGATGCCTAGCACATCCAGGCTGCCTGAGTGGCCTCCTCTGGCACTGTAACTCTGATCATATTGGTCATTCATGAATACCGTTGGCTCTTTACAATCCTCTTGTTTGTTATTCAAATCAATAAATTGAGAACATCTTCACACTTTCTCCTGTCAGGGCATCTCTGCTCAGTACCATCTCCGTGACCTACTTTTATTCTCTACACTCTGCAGAATCTTCTGTGATCTGTCTGACTCTGCTCTCTGCCACTTTCCCAAACTTTAAGTCTGACTCTGTTCCCAAGACCCAATCTGGGTGGATTAAGCTGATTGGGATCTTATCTTACTTTCCTTTGTTCGGTCAGAGTGGAATGGCTTTCTCTTCCAATTGCACAGTTCCAGCCTCTTTCCTGAAGTTAGCCACAGAGATGTGAGGACCTAAGTTCAAGTTTAATTCATAGTCAGTGAACAAATCATGATGCCCACTTGGGAGTTGTTATCACTTTCCTGCTTCATGGTCAGTGCTATTTTTAATCCTTTTGGCATGGGTTTCATCTCCCTTGAAAGCACGGTCTCTACTATAAATACTATTCCACCGTGGCCTGGCAAATTCTGACAGCCTGGGAACATCGTTCATTCCTCCCAGCTGCCAGCTTGCTGTGTCAGAATCTTCCACTGACGGGATTTCTACACAAACCTCTGCATCACAACAGTGAATTCTTTGCTGTATTTCACTGCCTGTCAGGCCTTTGGTTAATCTTGACTGGAAAGGAAGCCCTTCTTTCTTTCCTGCGTCAAGTTGCAAATGCAAACTCATTTCACCTCTAGTTCTGGGTTGGCTCTGGGATAGACCATAAGCAAAAGGGACATTGGATGGAGGTTTCTTCTGGTCTTGCAAGAAAGAGGACATAGGATCCCACTGCCCTTGTCTGTATTTGTCCTTAGATCAACAAACAGATAAATGTATTTAACCACTTCTCGTGGGCGTATCAGGCAGTAAACAACTGCTGCATGCTCACCTCACTCCTTTAAGCAAACTTGTTCCACTTCAAGGGTTCAGCTCTTGATTTGTGGTGTTTAAAGTGCAATGTACTTACAAAGGTTGAGATGACTTTTCTGGTACAATATTGTGGCTTTCATCGCAATGCAAGGCATTACTAAAAGAGTTCTATCAGTTTTTATTGGGGAACACAAAACAGATCATGTTGTCATAAAAACTGAAAATGTTGGAAGCACTCAGCAGTAACACAAGAGATTCTGGAAATCTTGAGTAAGACAAACAAAATGCTGGAGGAACTCAGCAAGTCAGGCTGGTCTAGGACTGTTTATACCCATCCATAGATATTACATGACTTGCTGAGTTCCTCCAGCATTTTGAGTGTGTTGTATCTTTGGAGGCAGAAACAGAGTTATTGTTTTAGTGTGAAGACCTGAGATATAGAAGGTACACAATAGCTTGAGCTTTTCTTATACCACTCACTAATCTTTGAAATTTGGCAAGTCTGATCGCTGTATTCCGACCCCCAATACTTAGGCCGAGAATGAGGGCTACAGCAAGAGTGAAGACCACAAAGCTCGAGGGAGGTGGAGGAGTATCTGCAGTACTGCTTAGAATTGGTGGACTTTATCATACTGAGGGAGTCATCCTCATATCAGAATGAATATGCCATGGCTTTGTGTTTGGATTGGTGTTTGCCTTCAAGAGCATACTGAGTCTTCTCATACCAGAAACTTTGGATAAGCCAGGACGTTCGCAGTGTCTTGAGGGCTAGATCTATGGCGTTGAAGATCGATGATTGTGACTCCTTCAGGAAATCCTTCAAGAGTAGCGGTCAGCACGATGCTATTACAGCTCTGGGCGTTCCGAGTTCAGAGCTCAGTTCCAGGGCCATCTGTAAGGAGTTTTCTGCATTCTCACTGTGAACCTCGTGGCTTTCCTCTGCATGCTCTGTTTTCCTCCCACAGTCTAAAGACGTACCGGTTGGTAGGTTAATTAGCCATTGTAAATTGTCCTGTGGTTAGGCTAATGTTAAAGAGGTGGGTTGCTGTGCGATGTGCCTCGTTGGTCTGGCAGGGCCTGTTCTGTGCTGTATCTCTAAACAGAATAAAGTCTGGGCATGACCTACAAACGGGCATCGTGAGAGCGAAAGGGTAATTCCAAGTGAAGTCAGATACATGACAGCTTTGCCTGCCATGCTTTCTATTACGTATGCATGGACAATATTGAAACATTTTTACTGACATGTTAGTGCAGTACACACTGGGCAGGAGTTGCGAAATGGGCCAGTCGAGATGAAAACATGCAGACACAGAACCCTGCGCTTTCGAGTGCGCACGTGGTGGGTTTAACAGACGATTATGTTAAAATCCAGTCCAAATCCACAGCTCCGTGACAGTGGCTGCTCTTGACAGGGTGGTAAAGAAAGCATATGGAAACTGATTAGGCCACATCTGGGGTATTACATTCATTTCTGGTCACCCCATTATAGGAAGAATGTAGAGGCTTTGGAGAAGATGCAGAAGATGTCTATGCTGACTGGATTCGAGGGCAGGGGTTACAGAGAGAAATTGGTTAAACTTTCTCTGGAATGGCAGACGCTAAGGGCAGATACAATAAAATTTTATAAAATTCAGAGACATAGATAGAATAGACAGTCATTACCTTTTTCCCAGGGTCAAAATGTATACAACAGCATGTATTGAAGGTGTGAAGGGTGGCTAAGTTCAAAGATGATGACTTTTACACAGAGAGTGGTGGGTAAAAACCTTACTTGTCAGATATCCTTTAACTTTCATCCCTCTCATCTTGAACCGGTGCCCTCTAGTTCTGGACCCCCTTGTTCCAGGAGTAATGTTCTAACTATTGATCCTGTCCGTGTCCCTCATTATTTTGTCAAACCTCCATAAGGTCACTCATCAGCCTCCTCTGTTTCAGAGAGAATAAACCCAGCCTACCCAATATTTTCTGATAACTGCAGCCCTCTATTGCAGTCAACATCCTGGTAAATCTTTTCAGCACTCTCTCTATTGCTGCCATATCCTTCCACTGGTGTGGTGCCCAAAACTGTAAGTGGATGTTTCGTATAAATGCAACATAATGTTCCAACTCTTATACTCAATCCTCCAAGAGGACCACAACCTTGTCGTAGGGTTTGGAGGTTTGTGTGCCTCAATGACCCAGAGAGCTTTGTTGGTTGGAGTCAGGACTTTATGCTTTGGCTCTTGGTAGGGTCACCCATGCCAAACAGGTCAAATGGTAAAGGCCAGAGTAAGAGTCCAGGCCTCCAGGTTCAGGGGTTCAGCTCGGGGCTAACAACCCTGACTGGTCAAACAAAATCATTACAGAAACAGCAAAGCAATGAAGAATCCTGCATCTGAGTGCGACGGTATTCCAGAGTCTCCACCCAGGACTTGCATGACTGACAGTACTAAGAACCAGGAGGAAGCTACTGACGTGATGAAGGAAGCTCTGAACACCACCAGAGATGGAGGACCTTCATTGCTGCCCTAAGTGCCCCAGCGTTACGGGCAGTAAGTAAGTAAGCCTAATACTCAATGGTCTACTAATATAAACCTTCTCCACTTGTGTCACCTCTTTTGGGGAACTATGGTCTCGGTCCCCATGCACCTCTCCTAAGGTCCCTGCCATTTACTCTATATGCCCGACCAGAATGTGACTTCTGAAAGTACATTCCCTCACACTTTCTGGATTAAATGCTGTCTGCCACTGCTCCACCTATCTTTCCTGCTGATCCACGCTGTACTAAAAGCTCAGGCAACTTTCTTTAGTACCTAACACTCCACCAGTTTTCTTTTCATCTGCCAACTTACTAATCCAAGTTCCTACACTCTCTTCCATGCCATGGTCAGATCATTGAATGGCGGAGCAGGCTCGATGGGCCAGATGGCCTACTCCTACTCCTATTCCTTATGTTCTTATGTCATGTGAAAGGTGTACGATAGATGCAAATCCATTCTTCCTCAGTAGGTTTCTGCAGCCCAGGAGAGGTCAGTCACTGGGACTGAACTTTATTGGGTGCACAAAGTCGCTGGACAGTGGTTGCTGGAGCTGTGGACACCACTGAGCCTGCAACCCGCTTTTATCCAAGGTGTCAGATAGTATGTTCTCGTTAGAGTCTTGTTTTACTAACTGCTGGGAAATGTCCAGGCTTTGCTTATGAGCTTCATGTAATTGACAAGACATTTACAGAGCTACTGTGCATTCAAAATGACCTCAGGGTCAAGAGGGTAACTCTATTAAGGAAAGTAAAGAATGTTCAGGCGCTGTGGGAGAAGCTGCGTTTGAGATGCATCTAATCCTGAGACCAGCAGCTCCAGTGAGTCCACGTTTTGAGAGCCTGATCACTGGACACAGTAGATATCATTAGGAATCATAGACAAGGGAGATGTGAAGGAAGTTTGCCACAGGGCTTGTATGAGACCAGAAGCCATAGGTTTCAAGTGAGGAGAAAGAGATTTACAAAGGATCAGAAGATATTTAACATCTGGATACTGCTGGCAAGGTAAATGGACACAGCGAGAAACATCTGGATCCACACTCGAATGGCTAGGTGCTGGTGAATGGGATTAGTATTGACAAAGCATCCTCCTCAGCTGACTGTCCTGAGTGCCATGGTTTCAGCTCACAGGTATGGGATTTTTGGGGATTGGGCTGGTTATAGTACAGCTGTATCGAGTGACTTCAAGGGCCAACTGGTCACTTTCCAAAATCCTTCACTAAGGTGAACTGCAGTGAGAAAGCACTGACAAGGCTGGGGATACGTGGCCCACGGGTGTCTCTTGCCTTCACTAAGGTGAACTGCAGTGAGAAAGCACCGACAAGGCTGGGGATACGTGGCCCACGGGTGTCTCTTGCCTCATGCCACAATTTCTGCTCCACTGGTGTATACCTCTCTTCCAGCGTTAGTAGCGTGAGGAAGGGGTGACCAGTGTATTTCACTGTGGTCAAGTGCTGATGATTTGAATCCATTCTGAGGCACAGTATAAATAACCTTCCTTTTGAAAGTAACAGATCTATCAGGGACAGTCAGCACGGATCTGCTTCAGGAAGATTGCTCCGAATTTGTGCCAGTTTTATGAAGGGTTGATGGGGCAGTGATTTGTTGACATTTTTACAAGGTTTCCGCTTCACTTTCACTATTCCTTCCTCTCAATTGATCAGTCCTTACTAAAGGCCCCGGCTTTAACCCTCCACCACCATCCAAACCAAGGCTGAACCCAACTTGATGCTGAACTCTTATTCTGCCACATCCGGATCTGCATTTCTCCCAGACCAAGAGTTTTCTCCCAGACCATAGATGCTTCCTCTGCCTCCAGAATTCATGGTCTGCTGGATCTCCTTTTGCCCTTTCATCGGTTGCTGTTTGCTAATGGGGCATTGGTCACCTCAGTCAATGCCTATGCCAAACTGCAACAGTGTTTGGGGTGTGACCTACCTCCTACAACAATTCCAACACTTGGTTTGGTGGTCTTCCTTCATGTAGTGTTCATAGATTGAGTCCTAGGGTTATACAGCAGAGAAACAGGCCCTTCAGCCCAACATGACTTCCTGAGCTTGTCCCATTTTCTTGCATTGGGTCCATATCCCTCCAAACCTTTAGGTGTCACAAGGAGGGCATTGGGAGTGGGCCCAAATGCAAGACACAGACACTGAACTACCAGGAACAGGACTAGGCGAGGGAAGGAAGCAAGGAAAGTGAGGAAGAAAGGACGCAGGACATGACACAGGCCCTGGACGAGACAAGGATTCCGGGCCTGGGCTAGGACTTGACGAGGATAGTGGAACCAGGACATGGAACTGGAAACTAGGAGCCTGGGCTTGGAGTCCAAGCCACGGACTGGGCAAGGACCCAGAACCTGGACAGAATAAGGGAACCCCAGCACAGGACAAGGGAACCCCAGCACCGGGCTGGGCGAGGCACATGACAAGACAAGAACACAAAGCCGTGGCTTGGACAGGACAAGGACATTGGACGTGACTAGGACTGGATGAGACCCTGAAGCCTTGACTTGGTCGAGGGAGAGACAGGAACGCAGAGCCTTGATCGAGGAAGAACAGGAATGAAGAACACTGAGCCTGGGTTGAGGGAGGACATGAACGCAGAACACAGAGCTGGGACCCCTCCTTGGGTACAGGACGTGGGGCCGGGACTCATCACACAGAACACAGAACCGGGACCCCTCCTTGGGTACAGGACGTAGGGCCGGGACTCATCACACAGAACACAGAGCTGGGAGTTGGACCCAGTGACACAGACACTGTCGCTTAACTCTCGCTATCCTGGGTTCTCTCCTGCTGAATGCCCCCCTAACCCGCCCGTGTCGTCCATAGTCTGGGGAAGCCTTTTGAGTCGCCAGGAGGCTTCTATGGAGCGGGATCCCGGCTCTGTTCTGTGTGATGAGTCCCAGCCCTACATCCTATACCCAAGGAAGGGTCCCGGCTCTGTGTTCTGCATTCCTGTCCTCCCTCAACCCAGGTTCAGTGTTCTTCATTCCCGTTCTTCCTCGATCAAGGCTAACCCTAACCCTAACCCTAACCGGAGTCTCACGTCCAGTTCTGTAACCTCATCATGTCCTCACCTAGTTCTGGGGTCCAAGCCCGAGTCAAGACCCAGGTTCTGGGTCCTTGCCCAGTCCGTGGCTCGGACTCCAAGCCCAGGCTCCTAGTTTCCAGTTCCATGTCCTGGTTCCACTATCCTCGTCAAGTCCTAGCCCAGGCCCAGAGTCCTTGTCTCGTCCAGGGCCTGTGTCATGTCCTGCGTCCTTTCTTCCTTGCTTCCTTCCCTCGCCTAGTCCTGTTCCTGGTAGTTCAGTGTCTGTGTCTTGCATTTGGGCCCGCTCCCAACATCCAGCCGCCCGAGGCTGAATCCGGAAGCTATTTATGAAGCCAGCCCCAACAAGAATCAGCTGCCTCAATAGAAACTGGGGAAACCCGGAAAACCTGGAATAAGGATTCTGGACCGGACCGTGAACCGGAATGTGGATTTCACGGACCGGACCATGACATTAGGATCCGTACATCTATTGAAATGTCTAATTGTGCCTTCCTCTACCATTTCCTGTGGCAGTCCATTCCATGTAACCTCTCGCTTCTGTATGAAGCATTTGCTCCTAAGGTCCCCTTTAAAACTTCTGCATCTCACCTTAAACCAGTGTGCTCTGGTTTGAGACTCCAGTACGCTGTGGAAAAGACTGTGACCATTTACCTTCTGTCTGTTCATCAATATTGTATAAGTTTCATAATTACCTGCCGTGGGCCCAGCAGGGAGATGCAATCCCAAGGCAAGTTCACCCGTGTCTTCACGTTCATAGAAGGTAGAAATAGTTCATCATGTCACTGAACACTTTAACAAACTTCATCGGGTGTATTGTTGGAAGTACCCTGACTGGTTGCATTGAGATCTGGTACAGTGATTCAAACATACAGAAACATAGGGAGCTGCAGAGAGTAGTGGACTCAGCCAAATATAACACAAGCACATCCATATAACCATATAACAATTACAGCACGGAAACAGGCCATCTCGGCCCTTCTAGTCCATGCCGACGCTTACACTCGCCTAGTCCCACTGGCCCACACTCAGCCCATAACCCTCCATTCCTTTCCTGTCCATACACCTATCCAATTTTACTTTAAATGACAATACCGAACCTGTCTCTACCACTTCTACTGGAAGCTCATTCCACACAGCTACCATTCTCTGAGTAAAGAAATTCCCCCTCATGTTACCCTTAAACTTTTGCCCCCTAACTCTCAAATCATGTCCTCTTGTTTGAATCTCCCCTACTCTCAATGGAAAAAGCCTATCCACATCAACTTGATCTATCCCCCTCATTATTTAAAATACCTCTATCAAGTCCCCCCTCAACCCTCTACGCTCCAAAGAATAAAGACCTAACTTGTTCAGCCTTTCCCTGTAACTTAGGTGCTGAAACCCAGGTAACATTCTAGTAAATCTCCTCTGTACTCTATTTTGTTGATATCTTTCCTACAATTCGGTGACCAGAACTGTACACAATACTCCAAATTTGGCCTCACCAATGCCTTGTACAATTTTAACATTACATCCCAACTCCTATACTCAATGCTCTGATTTATAAAGGCCAGGATACCAAAAGCTTTCTTCACCACCCTATCCACATGAGATTTCACCTTCAGGGAACTATGCACCATTATTCCTAGATCACTCTGATCTACTGCATTCTTCAATGCCCTACCATTTATGATGTATGTCCTATTTGGATTATTCCTACCAAAATGTAGCACCTCACACTAATCAGCATTAAACTCAATCTGCCATCGTTCAGCCCACTCTTCTAACTGGCCTAAATCTCCCTGCAAGCTTTGAAAACCTACTTCATTATCCACAACGCCACCTACCTTAGTATCATCTGCATACTTACTAATCCAATTTACCACCCCATCATCCAGATCATTAATGTATATGACAAACAACATTGGACCCAATACAGATCCCTGAGGCACTCCACTAGTCACCGGCCTCCAACCTGACAAACAGTTATCCACCACTACTCTCTGGCATCTCCCATCCAGCCATTTTTGAATCCATTTTACTACTATAATATTAATACCTAAGGACTGAACCTTCCTAACTAACCTTCCGTGCGGAACCTTGTCAAAGGCCTTACTGAAGTCCATATAGACAACATCCACTGCTTTACCCTCGTCAACTTTCCTAGTAACCTCTTCAAAAAATTCAATAAGATTTGTCAAACATGACCTTCCATGCACAAATCCATGCTGACTATTCCTAATCAGACCCTGTCTATCCAGACAATTATATATACCATCTCTAAGAATACTTTCCATTAATTTACCCACCACTGACATCAAACTGACAGGCCTATAATTGCTAGGTTTAGTCTTAGAACCCTTTTTTAACAGGTACATGGCATCCTATAAGTAGTATTAATAAGAAAAACATGAATTAAACATAAATTACATGCAGTTTTTACAAGAACGAACACTGAGTGACCAAAGCGGTCGTAGTAACACAAAGCTGTAGTGGTTAAGGTTTTGCCAGATGATTCCAAGAACCGAATGGTGAAGGGAAATAGCTGTTCTTGAAGCTGGTGGTGTGGGACTTCAGGCTTCTGTACCTCCTCCCTGCAGGTAACTACAAAAAATAACAAGGCTCAGGTGATGGGGGTCTTTAATGATAGATCAGGTCTCTGTTTAGCCTCTACCACTCCAGGAAAAACAGCCTTAGTTTAACCAAACTCTCCTAATACCCTCACGCCCCCTCTAATCCAGACAGCATCCCAAGAAAACCTCTTCTGCATCCTCTGTAAAGCCTCCATATCCTTCCTATAATGGGGTGACCTGAAATGAATGCAATACTCTATATGTGGCCTAACTAGAGCTTTATAAAGCTGCAACATAACTTCCTGATTATTTGACTATGAAAGGCAAGTATGCCATTCCTACATCAATAACAATACCTACAGTGGTTTATGAAGTATTCAGCCCCACAACTATTTTTACATTTTACTGTCTCACTTTCTAAATTTAAAACATATTGAAGTAGGGTTTTAGTTACTCATGCTTTGCAATTTTCCCTGTTTTATTTTGGGGGGACTGTGAAAAAGGGAGCACGTGATTCACAAATAAAATTTCTCAGTTAGATCGATCAAAATCCTTGGTTGTAGTAGTCTTTTATGTGAACAAAGGGTTAGGGGCTGAATACTTGTACAAGGCACTGTACATCAGGCTGCTGATGGAAAGAGTGAGCACTTTCAAATGCCCGAGTCTCAACGTCTCTGAGCCTCTATCCTGGGTCCGACATATTGATGCAATTACAAAGAAAGCTCGGCAGTGCCACAAATTTCTACAGTTGTACGGTGGAGGACAATTTATCTGATTGCATCACCGCTGATATGGAGAGGCCGCTGCACAGGATTGGAAAAAGCTGCAGGAAGTTCGGTCTCAGCCAGCCCCTTCATGGGTTCTAGTCCCTCCAACAATGAGGGCATTTTCAAAAGGTGATGCCTCAGCAAGGTGGCTCAGTCATTAAGGACACCATCACCCAGGACATGCCCTCGCCTCGTTACTACCATGAAGGAGGAGGTTCGGGAGCCTGAAGACACACACTCAACATTCTGGAAAGAGCTTCTTTCCCACTGCCATCAGATTCTTTGTTTTTGCTCTTTCTTTTTCCACTCCTTATTTAATTATATATATTTGTGTGTAAACATACAGTAAATAAACAAGAGAAAATCTGCAGATGCTGGAAATCCAAGCAACGCACACACCAAATAGGGAGGAACTCAGCAGGCCAGGCAGCATCCATGGAAATGCATTATGCAGGACTTTATTCTATGAGGAAAAATAAACAGTCCTGATGAAGAGTCTCGGCCCAAAACGTCGATCGTACTCTTCTCCATAGATGCTGCCTGGCCTGCTGAGTTCCTCCAGCATTTTGTGTGTGTATAAATACAGTATTTTAATTTATTTTTAAAAATAATGCATTGCAATGTACTGCAGCTGCAAAACAACACATTTCATGACATATGCCAGTGATATTAAACCTGATATTCTGATTCTGATTCATATGTCTTCTATCCCACCCTATAATCCTCAGGAGGCACTCTTAGGAAGCTCAAGATCCCTCAGTGTATCAACACTGTTAAGCACTTTGCCATGAACAATAAATAGTCCTTTTACATTTGATTTCCCATATTGCAGCATCTCACATTTGTCTCATTACTTTCATTCTGCTGTTTCTCTGCAGATATCTACATCTTGCTGTATCCTTTGGCAATCTTCTACATTATCCATAACACCAGCAATCTTTGTCTCGTCTGTGTATTTACTAATCCACCCATCCACAATCCAGTATGGATCCCAGGTAGGAGGTACAGAAGCCCAAAGGCACATAGTCGACAATTCAGGGACAGCTTTTTCCTCTCTGCCATCCAATTCCTAAATGACAGTGAACACGATGAGGCTGTTCCTGAAATATTTAGTGTGTGTCTTCAGGCTCCTGTACCTCCTTCTCCAAAGCAGAAATGAGAACAGGGCATCTCCTGACGGGGCCCTTTATGATGATGCTGCCTTTTTGAGGCATCACCTTTTGAAGGTGTGCTGGATGCTGGGGAGGTCGTTGCTCATGATGGAGCTGGCTGAGTTTACAACCTTCTGCAGCTCTTTCTAATCCTGTGCAGTGGCCCCTCCATTCCAGACAGTGCTGCAACCAGTTAGAATGCTCTCCATGGTACACCTGCGAGAGTCTTTGGTGATATGCCAAGTCTCCTAAAACAACGAATGAAACACACCTGCTGTCCTGTCTTCTTTGTAACTGCATCAATATGTTGGGCCCAGGATGGATCTGCAGAGATGTTCACACCCAGGAACTTGAAAATGCTCACCTTTTCCACTGCTCATCCCTTAAGTGTGTGTTCCCTCGACTTCCCCTTCCTGAAGTCCACAATCAATTCCTTGGTCTTACTGACACTGATTGCAAGATTGCTGTTGCAACACCTCTCAACCAGCTGATCTATCTCACTCCTGTACGCCTCCTTGACTCCGTCTGAAATTCTGCCGATGATAATTGTATCATCAGCCAATTTATCGATGGCATTTGTCTGTGCCCAGCCACACAGTCATGGGTGTAGAGCGAGTGGAGCAGTGGGCTATGCATGTATCCTTGAGGTGTGCCAGTGTTGATTGTCAGTGAGGAGGAGAAGTTATTTCTGATCGGTGCAAGGATCCAGTTGCAGAGAAAGGTACAGAGTCCCAGGTTTTGTAGCTTGTTCATTGCAACTGAGGGTGTGATGGTGTTGAATCTGAGCCGTAGTCAATAAGCAGCAGCCTGATGTAGGTCCAGGTGACCCAAGGCCGAGTGAAGAGTCAATGAGATTGCATGCACAGTAGACCTCTTGTGGAAATGGGCCATTTGCAGCGGGTCCAGGTCCTTGCTTAGGCAGGAGCTAATTGTGGTCATGACCAATCACCAAAACCACTTCATCACAGAAGATGTGAGTGCAACCGGGCAATCGTCATTGAGTCACCTCACTCTGCTCTTCCTGGGCACTGGTGTGATCGTCGCTCTTTGAAGCAGGAAGAAACCTCTGGCTGTAGCAGGGAGAGATTGAAGATGTCCTCGAACACTCCTGCCAGTTGGTCGGCACAGGTTTTCATTGCCCTACCAAGTATACCATCAGAGCCCGATGCCCTGCGAGGACTTGCCCTCTTGAAAGCTCTTCTGACGTTGGCCTCCGAGACGTAGATCGCGGGGGCACCATTGCTGCAGGATGTTGTTTTATTCTCCCTTTCAAAGAGTTCATGTGGAAGTGAAGCATCACAGTGTTCAGGAAGCTGGGTTTTGCCTTGTAGGAGTAATGGCCTACCCTGCCAGAACTGACGTACATCCAGTTCCATCTCTAACTACTATCAGAATTGTTTTTTCACCCTTAAAATAGATTTCTGTAGGTTGTACCTGGAGCTCTTGGATAGTTCTGGATCACCAATCTTAAATGTCACAAATCTAGCCTAGCCCCCAGCAGACTACGGATCTCCTGACTTATCCACAGCTTTTGGTTTTCATATGTCCAACACGTTCTTGAAGGCACACTTTCATCCCCATAAACCTTGATGAAGTCAGTGGCAACTGTGATGTATTCACTTTGATCCAAAGATGAAGCCCTGAATATTGTCCAGTCCACTGACTCAAAGCCATCCTGTAAATGCTCCTCCAGCTCCTTCGACCATACCTCCATGGTCCTCACCACTGGTGCCGTGGTCTTTAGTCTCGGCCTGTATGCTGGGAGTAGAAATACAGCCAGGTGATCAGACTTTTCAAACTGCGGGTGTGGGATGGCATGGTAAGCATTCTTGATGGTGGTCAGGTGTGCTGGTTCCTCTGGGTCCACGGGTGATATGTTGGTGGTAGCTGTTCAGAGACTTCTTCAAGCTGGCTTAGTTGAAATCCTACGCAATGATAAGGGAGATATCGGGGTGTGCTAATGCCTGCCTGACATTAGCCAAAGATGGAAAGTACACTGCTACCAGGATGACGGCAGAAAACTCCCTCGGCAGATAAATTGGACGACATGTGACCGCTAGATATTCCAGGTCAGATGAAATGGATCGAGAAAGAACTGAGCACCATGTTAGCATACCACACCTCCTCTACCTTTAAAACGTGTAGTTGTCCAGCCCTTTTCAGCGGGTGATGAAGTCTTGGGCTGCATTTCTGCATCTGAGATGGCAGGCGGTGAGCCATGTTTCCATGAAGCTAAGTACACAGCAGTCCCTCTGGTACTGCAATCTTGTTCTGAGGTCTTCAATTTCATTTTCAAGAGACTGTACATTCCCCAGCAGGTTAGTCAAGAGTGGAAATCTAGTGGCTCTGCATTTCAAACATATGGGCCAACATTCCAGAGAAAGATTTACCAGCCCCTGCTTATAACTCAAATTCCAGTAATTTGAATCTTCCTGCACCATTTCCCTCTTAATGATACATTTCCTACAGATGGGTGACTATAACTGTGCACAATACTCTAGATCGTTCCTTGGAATTGGGAACTATCAAGATACACATTTTCTCATTGTACAACTACTTCATTTCCACCCCACCTGCAGATTTGACTGTTTTCTTGGTTCAGTCATCTCCTCTGGGTGCCTGGTTAGTCTCATACTGCACTGTTGGAGGTGAGTTCAGCTGAGTGAGATTTTACATCTTCCTGATGTAACGCTTATTGGACACAGCTCCTCATTTCAAATACAGTCGCAGTTCAAGCTGATACCTGAGAGAAGGTTATAGAACGTAGAACAAACCAGTCAATCGACAACGTACTGTCAAACTAAATAAGCAGTAATTACCAAACTAGTCCCTTATGACTATATGTCGGTATCCCTCCATTCTCTGCACATTCATATCCAAGAGCTTAAACTCCTCTGTCGTATTTAGCTACAATATCACTCCTGGAGCACAATCAGGCACCCGCTGCTCTCTGTATAAAATAAACCTGAAACTCCCACTCTCACCTTAAATACAGGCCCTCGAATATGAGACATTCCACCCGAGGAGAGAGAGATCTCCTATCAATTCTGCTTCAGCTTCCTATAATCTTGCAAACTTCTATCAGGTCTGCCCTCAGCCTCTGCTCCAGAGAGAGGTGTAAAACAAGCCAGTCCAACCTCTCTTTATAGCACGTGCCTTGAATCCAGGCAGTGTGCTGGAACAACTCTTCTGCGCGCTCTCGGAAGCCTCGGCGTCCTTTCAAAACCCAGACGACCAGGATGAAATGCAAACATTCAGATGTGGCTCACCAGTGTTTGATAAATCTGTAACAGGAGGTTGTACAGGTGTGGGGAGGGGGAGAGGACATATAGGGGTTACACAGATCCAAGGGAGGGAGAGGAGTTACATAGATCAGGAAGGGGTGGGGGGAATGACACAGATCGGGGAAGGGGAAGGGGGTGTTCAAAGATTTGGGCAGGGATTGTACACATTGGGGACAGTGTGAGGGAATTATATAGACTTGGGGAAGGAGGCTCTACAAATCATTGGAAGGAGGGATTATACAGATTGAGGGGGGAAGGACATAATTGGGTGGGGTTCTGGGAGTTACACAGATCAGTGGGCGAGGGGGAGGTTATGGACATTGGGTGGGGCTCAGGGGTTACACAGATCAGTGGGAGAGGGGGAGGTTATGGACATCGTCTGGGGGTCAGGGGTTACACAGATCAGTGAAGGTTATAGAGATGTTTGGGAGGGAAGGGATTGGTTACACAGACTGGATAGTGATGGTTGTTGGAAATATAGAGACTGGGTTCAGAGAGGATTGAAGGGTCTGTGGGGGAGGATGCTGAAGGTGAGGGGACCGGGGGGGGGGGGGGTTGAAGGTGTTCACATTGAGTTTAAGGACAGCACTTTCAGCAGCTGCTCATGAACGGAGGGACCCAGAAGGAGCCCTGACCTCACACTCGAGGAGTCACAACTCCAACAGGGCTGAGCAGATCAAGGGATTGTGAAAAATCCATTAAGGAAGAGTCAACTCCCTGATGGTTTCACTGAAGCTCTCCCTGCATTTGGACTCATAGCTCTTGGAATGGAATCAGAGGTTAATGCTTTTCACTGGAGCTCGTGCAGCTGAGGTGCCTTTTTCTGCATCCATCACAGCGTCTGGGGATTGCAAAAGGGACGGCTCTCGTTCTGTTTTCACCCCAACGGTGTTCAGCTACAAGCTTGCCGGGAAGTATTTCCAACTTTAAGGGGAGTGCTTGGAACGGAAAGCCACACACAGGGCAAACATACAGTTCTGGTCATCATTTGTACTTGTAAAATTATGAAAAAAATCTTTTTTGTGATCATTTATTTATTAATCCGAATAGAACAAATTGGGTGTTGTTCAAGTAGGGAAGAAGAACAGGGCCTGACATGTTTCCCCTTGGACTTTGTGGGAGGCAAATTCAGAAATTGCAGGGGTCCTGGCTGAGGCATTTAAAACATCCTCAGCTATGGGTGAGATGTTGGAGGACAGGAGGACAGCTAATGTTGTTCCACTGTTCAAGAAATCCTCGAAGAATAAGTTGGAAAATTATAAGCCGGCGAGTCTGACGTCAGTGATGTGTAAATTATCTGGAAGGCGCAGTTATGTGCATCCTAAGAAGTATTCTAAAGGGAAGATGACACAACTGTGGCTGACAAGGGAAGTCAAAGATGGTATAAAACGGAAAGCATATAATATAACAACTATTAGTGAGAAATTAGGGGATTGGGAACCTTTTAAAAATGAACAGAGGGCAACTAAAGGAGGGAAAAGATTAAGTACTGTATGAGTATAGAAGATATGTATATAAGATGTAAGCTAGCCAAAAATACAAATGGGAATAACAAAAAATTCAGATATATAAAGAGTAAAAGAGAGGTGAGAGTGGATATTGGACCGCTGGAAAATGAGGCTGGAAAGTAGTAATGGGGGACAAAGAACAGGCAAACAAACTTAATAAGTATTTTGCATCTGTTTTCACTGTGGAAGACACTAGCAGTGTGCCAGAAATTTGAGAGTGTCAGGGGCAGAAGAGACTGTAATTGCTATTACTGAGGACAAGGTGCTTGGGAAGCTGAACGGTCTGAAGGTAGATAAGTCACCTGGATCAGATGAAATACACCTCAGGGTTTGGAAAAAGGCAGCTGAAGAGATTGTGGAAACATTGGTAATGATCTTTCAAGAATCACTAGACTCTGAATCACTGGAATAGTTCTGGAGGATTGAAAAATTGCAAATGTTATTCCACTCTTTAAGAAAAGAGGGAGGCAGATGAAAGGAAATTACAGGCCTGTTAGCCTAACATCAGTGATTGGGAAGATGTTGAGTCCATTATTAAGGATGAGGTTTCAGGATACTTGGAGGCACGTGATAAAAAGGCTGTTCTTTGAGTAAATAACAAGCAGATAGACAAGGCGAATCAGTGGATGTTGTTTACTTCGATTTTCAGAAGTTCTTTGACAAGGTGCTGCAGATGCGGCTGCTAAACAAGATAAGGTTCTGTTGTATTACAGGAAAGATATGGGCATGAGTAGCAGATGGACTGACTGCCAGGAGGCAAAGAATGGGAATAAAGGGGAACTTTTCTTGGTGGTGTTCTGCAGGGATCAGTTATATGTCAATGATTTGGATGACAGAATTGATGGCTTTGTGGCCAAGTTTGCAGACGATATGAAGGTAGGTGGACGGGCAGGTAGTGTTGGGGAAGCAGGGAATCTGAAGAAGGAATTGGACAGATTGGGAGAAAGGGCAAAGAAATAGCAAATGGAACACAGTGTAGGGAATGTACTATGTAGAAGGAATAAAAGCATAGCCTATTTTCCAAACAGGGATAGATTTTTTTTTAAAACATAGAGGTGCAAAGGGACTTGGGAGCCCTTGTGCAGGAGTCCCTAAAGGTTAACTTGCAGGTTGAGTCATTGGTAAGGAAGGCATATGTAATGTTAGCATTCATTTCGAGAGCTTCACGCTGAAGCTTTATAAGGCTGCTCTTGGAGTATTGTGAGCAGTTTTGGGCCCTTTATGTGCTGGCATTGGGGAGGGTCCAGAGGAGGTCCAAAAGAATGATTCTTGGAATGAAAGAGTTAACATGTGAGGATTGTTTGATGGCTCTGGGCCTGTACTTGCTGTGGTTTAGAAAAATGAGGCAGGATCTCATTGAAACCCATGGAATATTGAGAGGCCTCGGTAGAGTGGATATGGGGAGGATGTTTCCTATAGTGGGTGAATCTAGGAATAGAGGGCACAGCCTCTGAATACAGCAATGTCCATTTAGAACAGAGATAAGGTAGAAGTTCATTAGCCAGAGGGTGGTGATTCTGTGGAATTCGTTGCCACAGACAGCTGTGGAAACCAAATCATCGGATATATTTAAAGGAAAGGTGGATAGATTCTTGATTAGTTAAGGCATCAAAGGTTATGGGGAGAAGAATGGGGTTGAAAGGGACAATAAATCAGCCATTCTGGAATGGCAGAACAGACCTCATGGGCCAAATGGCCTAATTCTGCTCATATGCCTTACAGTCTCGTAGAATGAATATATAAGTACTTGGATAGACAGGGCCTGATTAGCAATAGTGAATATGGTCTGTGCAAGATTGACAGTATCTAACCAATCTCTTTTAAAGAGTGTACCAGGAAAGTTGATGAAGGAAAAGCAGTGGATGTGGTCTACCTTGACTTTAGCAAGGCTTTTGACATGTCCCACATGGGACACTGGTCGAGAACGTTCAGTCACTTGGCATTCAGGATGAGATAGCAAACTGGATTCACAGGAGAAGACAGAAAGAGGTAGTAGATGGTTGTTTTTCTAACTGGAGTCTTGTGACTAGTGGAGTGTTGTATGGATGGGCACTGAGTCCGCTGTTGTAAGCTATATCAAAGATCAGTATGATAATGTGGTAAACTGGATCAGCAAATTTGTAGATAACACCAAGTTAAGGGTTAGTGGACAACAAGGAAGGCTATCAAGGCTCATAGGAAATCTGGACCATCTGGAAAGATGGGCTGAAAATGACATTGATTTTAATGCAAGCAGACAGTGTGAGATGTTGTGTTTTAGGAGGACAAATCAGGGTAGGGCTCTGAGAAATGTGGTAGAATAGTGGCGTCTGGGAACACAGATCCATAATTTCTGGAAAGTAGCATCAAAGAGAGCTTTTAGCACACTGGCCTTCATAAATCAAGGCACTGAGTGCAGGACTTGGGATGTTAGATTGAAAGCATACAGAAAAAGCATCCACACGAATGTGTCTGGGACTTGACCTGAGTTATGGGGAAAGGCTGAATACATTAGGACTTACTCCCTCGCATTAGGAGAATGAGGGGGAGGTTTGAAAGAGGTATACAAAATTATGAGGGGTATAGAGGCAGTTAATGCAAACCGGGTTTCTCCTCTTGAGGTTGGGTGAAACTGGAACTGCAGGTCAAAGGTTAAAGATGAAAGGTGAAATACTTAAGAGAACCTAAAGAGGATCTTCGTCACTCAGAGAGTGATGTGAGCATGAAACGAGCTGCCAGAGAAAATGGTGGGTGTGGGTTCAATTTCAGCATTTAAGTAGAAATGTGGATAAGTACATGGACGGGAGGGGTAGGCTGCGTATGGTTCAGGTGGGCAAAACAACAGTTCAGCGTGGACTAGATGGGCCGAAGAGCCTGATTCTGTGCTGTAGTGCTCCATGCCTTTGTGACTTTGTTCATATTTCGGAATCCAGCATCTGGAATTTTTGAAGTTAATGACATGGGAAGTCTTTACTCGATGAACAGTCCGGCAGTGGCCAGCAGAGTGGCTGGCTGCTTGTTTACATTTGGGTACAACTCTCTGTAATCGCCACCCACTCCCATCACATGACACCCGCTGTTTCCACTCAGCGCGACCTGTGCTTCCAGGAAAGATCTCGCAAGCATACGAGCACGCTTGTTGCACTGTCTAGGGAAGACATGCACTCCAGTAAGCACTGGTTTGTTAGTGATAAACTCCACTGCTACTTCCTTCTTGGACACTCTTTCTCCATCTTCTTCTCAGGCACTCCCTCAGGAGTGAGGGTCAGCATGGATACGGTGGGCTGAAGGGCCTGACTGTACAGTTCTGTGAATCATTTCATTTGCGGAGCTGAGAGAATACCACACACCAAGTGATGCTGAATTTTAGATAATACAAGAGACAGGACGTTTGGCCCTCACCTCTGCTCTGCCTTTCTAACCCTCGCCCTAACCTCATCATGGTTAACTCATCCTTTCCAAATCTTTTGCTTTCATTCTCCAGCCCAAATGGGGAGGGAAAGGCTCCTTTGGAATGGTAGAAAGAGAAGAAGAGAAGTGTCTGTCTCTGTCCAGCAGGATGTGGACCAACCACTTTCATTGATTTCAGATAGTCAGATTTTTCTAGAATTTCATTTCTTATTTCTAATTCCCTGCTCCCACCTCATTTTCCTTCGTGATTTCAGGCAGTGATCCTGCTGTTTAACCTCATCTATGTCTTTACCTGACCTAAAATACCACCTGTAGCCTTCAGTCTCGTCCTTTGCATCTTCAGTCCCTCCTGATTCCACTGAGCACACACACACACCTGTTGCATCCAGCTCTTCGTCAGCATCTCAATACTTCGCAGTTTCCGCATTAAAGCTGAGCCTCTCTGAGTGCTCGTCAGCGGCGTCGTGTGTCACCGCTCTCTCAGGCGGTAATTCTGAGGACAGACACAGGGTGGCGCTGCGCAGCAGGAGATGGGCTGTAACCCTCATGTCTTCACCATCTGGCTGCCCGCAGGTGGTGACTGCACTCACCAGGGACGGGCATTGCTGTTTTGTGCCAGAGCCCATCAACTTCAGTCCCCCCCCCCCCCCCACCACCCCATCCTGCTCCATAAAACCGTGCCTCCCGCATCACAAGATGTATCATTTCAACATTGATAGACACTGGCTCCTGATTATTATGTCCCGATGAAGGGTGCTGGCCCGAAACATCAACCGGATACTCTTTTCCATAGATGCTGCCTGATCTGCTGAGTTCCTCCAGCATCTTGAGTGTGTTGCTTGGGTTTCCAGCAACTGCAGACTTTCCCATGTTCATATGGTAAATTGTCCTGGGATTAGGCTGGTGTTAAATAGGAGGCTTGCTGGGTATTGTGGCTTGTTGGGTCGAAAGGGCCTGTTCCCTGAGCACTGTATCACTAAACAAGGAATTAAATAAATAAATAAAATCCAGGCTCCTGCATCTCCTCCTTGATGGAAGCAATGAGAAGAGGGCATGTTCTGGATGATGGTGGTCCTTAATGATAGATGCCGCCTTTTTGAAGCATTGCCAATTGAAGATGTCCTCGCGGCTGGGGAGGTTAGTGTCCATGATGAAGCTGGCTGAAACTGAACTTTCTGCAGCTTTTTCTGATCCTGTACGGTGGTCCCTCCATGACAGATGGTGGTGCAATCGGTTAGATTGCTCTCCACCATGCACCTGTTGAAATTTGTGAAAGCCTTTGGTGACATACCATCTCCTCAAACGCCTAATGATAGGTACTGTCGTGCCTTCTCTGTAATTGCATCAATATGTTGGACCCAGGATAGAGGCTCGAAGATGTTGATACTCAGGAAATTGAAACTGCTCACCCTGTAGGGGTGAACCTATCTAATGTTGAAAGGCCTCGACAGGGTTGATGTGGAGAGGATGTTTCCTGTGGCAGCGGAGCCTAAGATCAGAGGATTAGAATAGAGAGATGCTGTTTTAAACAGAGATAAGGAGGTATTTCTTGAGCCAGACAGTGGTGAATCAGTGGAATTTGTCGCCACAGGCGGCCGTGGAGGGCAAGTCGTTGTGTATATTTAAGGCAAAGGTTGATAGATTCTTGATTAGTCAGGGCATGAAGGGATTTGAGGAGAAGGCAGGAGATTGGGGCTGAGAGGAAAAATGGATCAGCCATGATGAAATGGCAGAGCTGACTCCAGGGCCAACTGGCCCAATTCTTCTCCTATATCGCATGGTTTTATAGTAATCGAAGGCAGTTCACCTTGCACTTTTAGAAACCTGTTGTGATTGCCACTCTTTCTGAATCACTAACTGTAGCAGTGAGAATCTGAAGGTGCCCTTGAACGCTCCCGCCGGTGGGTTGGCACAGGTTTTCAGTGCCTTAGCAAGTACATCATCGAACCTGACGCATTGCAAGGGTTCACCCTCTTGAAAGAAGTTTCGACTTCTTTCAAGCCTGTGAGGCAGTGATCGCAAGGTCACCGGATGCTGCAGGGGGTTCTTACAGCTGTAGTTTTACTTTCCATTTCAATGCATGCATTGAGCACATCTGGGAGTGAGGCATCACAGCCATTCGTGATGTCAGGTTTTGCCTTGTAGGAAGTAAATTTTTTTTATTAAACAAAATATACTTTATTCAAAAATAAAATTATATACAATAAACCATTCAATGACTTTCAATCCTTTACAACTGTTCCCATTACGGCCTTTGCACCCACGTGGCACTCTGTTATTCCATGTTTACATTCCCTTGTGGAGGGGTATACACCCCCTTGTAGGAATTACCTACAAACTCCACCAGAGCTGATGAGCACCCGATTCTGTTTCTAACTTCATATGGAATTGTATTTTTGCTCTTAAAATAGCCTTCCATTTGTCATACCTGGTCCTCTTGTATAGTTCTGGATCACCAGGCATGAAAGCCACAGATCTAGCCCTCAGCAGACTGTGAATCCCCTGGTTCGTCCATCGCTCTTGGTTCCAGTATTAGGTAAACCTGTACACCTCCTCATTAATGCAAATATTTAATTAGCTAATCATGCAACTCAGTGCATAAAAGCATGCAAACATGAGTTGTTCAAATCAAACAGCAGAATGGGGAAGAAATGCGAGCAAAGTGACCTTGACCGTGGAATAATTATTGGTACAGACGGTGGGGGGTGGGGTGGTTGAGTATCAAGGTTCAAAGTTGAAAGAAAAAGTTTATTATCAAAGTACATACACGTCATCATATACAACCCTGAGAATCTTTCTCGGCGGACGTACTGAGCAAATCTATAGGACAGTAACTGTGCAAATGCAAATATAACTAAATATCAATAAATAATGGGCATGAAATAACAAGATAAAGAGTCCTTAAAATGAGACCATCAGTTGTGGGAACACCAAAAGTAGCATGAGTGTAGTTATCCCCTTTTGTTCAAGAGTCTGATGGTTGAGGAGAAGTGGTAGAGCAAGATAATTGGGAGAAATGTGCATAATTCACAACCACCAACATTGAGTTGGGGTTTCGCTGTGAGAAGCTGGTCTGACGTGATGATGTTATTCCATAAAAGGTTTTTAGCGTGCTCTTGTAGGTTTTGGAGTTCAATAAAAGGTGTTATGGGTTTTGTTTAATATAAAACGCCTCACTTCATTTTATTTGCTCCTGGACGAATTTGGAGTTATTGAATATGTAAATGTTCTTGAACCTGGTGGTGTGAGTCCTGAGGTACTTGTACCTTCTACCTGAGAAAAGGGCAGGGCCTGGGTGGTGATGATCTTTGATGATGGATGCTGCTTTTCTACGGCGATGTTTCATGTAGTTGTGCTCAATGGTTGGGAGGGTTTTACCCGTGATGTACTGGGCCAAATCCACTACCTCTTGTAGGATTTTCCGCTCAAAGGCATTGGTGTTCCCATACCAGGCCGTGTTGCAGTATGTTGGAGTATCTCAGAGACTGCTGTTCTACTAGGATGTTCACCCCCAGAGTCTCTAGAGTTTACAGAGAACAGGCTGAGAAACAAAACACATCCAGTGAGTGACAACGCCTTGCTAATGAGGGGGTCAGAGGAGAATGGCCAGACTGGTTCAAGCTGACAGAGAGTAACTGAAATAACCACGCATAACAACAGTGCTGTGTAGAAGAGCATCTCTGAATGCACAACACATTGAACCATGAAGTGGAGGGGCGACAGCAGTGGAAAATCACAAACATACACTCAGTAGCTGCTTTATTAGATAGTTGGTGTACTTAATAAAGTGGCTGTTGAGTGTCTATTTTACATCATTCTCTACAGGGTTCATTATTCAAAGTTCATTTATCACTTTACTTTATTGTCACCAAACAATTGATACTAGAGCGTACAATCATCACAGTGATATTTGATACTACGCTTTGCGCTCCCTGAAGTACAAATCAAAATAAATATAATAAAAAATTTAAATTATAAATCATAATTAGAAAATAGAAAAGGGAAAGTAAGGTAGTGCAAGTCAGGTCCAGATATTTGGAAGGTACGGCCCAGATCCCGGTCAGGATCTGTTCAGCAGTCTTATCACAGCTGGAAAGAAGCTGTTCCCAAATCTGGCCGTATGAACCTTCAAGCTCCTGAACCTTCTCCCGGAGGGAAGAGGGACAAAAAGTGTGTTGGCTGGGTGGGTCGTGTCCTTGATTATCCTGGCAGCACTGCTCCAACAGCATGCGGTGTAAAGTGAGTCCAAGGATGGAAGATTGGTTTGTGTGATGTGCTGGGCTAGGTTCACGATCTTCTGCAGCTTCTTCCGGTCTTGGACAGGACAATTTCCATTCCAGGTTGTGATGCACCCTAGAAGAATGCTTTCTACGGTGCACCTATAAAAATTAGTGAGGGTTTTAGGGGACAGGCCAAATTTCTTCAGCTTTTTCAGGAAGTAAAGGTGCTGGTGGGCCTTCTTGGTAGTGGACTCTGCTTGGTTAGACCAAGTCAGGTCATTTGTGATATTCACCCCGAGGAACTTAAAGCTTTTGACCTGTTCCACCTGTGCACCACCGATGTAGATGGGGTCGTGCGGTCCGCTACTCCTTCTGAAGTCAACAACCAATTCCTTCGTCTTGCTGACGTTGAGGGATAGGTTATTGTCTTCACACCATGCCACCAGATTCTTAATTTCCTCTCTGTACTCAGACTCATCATTACCCAAGATGCGGCCTACAATTGTGGTGTCATCAGCAAACATATATATTGAGTTCGATGGAAACTTGGCTACACAATCATGGGTGTACAGTGAGTACAGCAGGGGGCTGAGTACACAGCCTTGTGGGGCACCGGTGTTCAGAGTGATTGTAGAGGAGAGCTTGTCCCCTATTTTTACAGCCTGGGTCCTGTCTGTGAGGAAGTTGAAGATCCAGCTGCAGATCTGAGTGCTGAGACCCAGGTTCCGGAGCTTAGGAATCAGTTTATTCGGAATGATGGTATTAAAGGCAGAGCTGTAGTCGATGAAATGGAGCCTTACATATGCGTCTTTATTCTCCAGGTGTTCTAAGGAGGAATGTAGTGCCAGAGAGATGGCATCTGCCGTTGACCTGTTGCTCTGGTAGGTGAATTGTAAAGCGTTGAGGTTGACCGATAGGTTATGGTCGTTCCATATTAGCGAAGTATGTATACATTATACAACCTTGAGACTCATCTCCTAAAGGGCAGCTGCAAAACACAGAAACCCATGTATATAAAAAAAAGACTGTCCCATAAGAAGGAGCCCATACGAGAAATGAAGACTGTCAAACATCCAATGTGCAGAGAAAGCAGAGAGCGTTCTGAACTGAAGCCTGCAGGAGAGTCCCAGTGTTCAGCGCAGAGCCGGGCAAACTTTATGGAGCAGCGATCTGTACCGGCCTGTCCCTCACCTCGGGTCCCGACACCCTGACCTTTTCAATCTGGCTTGGTCCCTAAATTGACGTCCAAACATCAGGCTCAATCTCCTCGATATGCCAGGACCCCGCCGCCTCGATTCGACCTGAAGCTGACTTTCTGATTCAATCTCCATCCAATCATCTAGTTCAGTCAAATTGGTGCACTCTGGGATCTGAACCCCACCGCCTCAATTCGGCTTGTAGCTGACCTTTCCAATCTGGCCCTGCGCTTGAACCTCCATCGAAACACCGAGTTCAGTCGAATCTGTATGCTCTGGTGCCTGAACCTTGCCACCTTGATTCAGCCTTCGGCACGGTGCTTAAAATGATCGAACCTCGGGTCTTCCTTCCTCTCGATGAGGGGCCCGAGGCTCACCTTACCTTAGTTCTGCCATGTCAAATTGCTTTCAAGTCCAAAGCAAAGTTACAGACTATTACTTGTGATGATTGTGTAACTCTGGGTTCGGCCAGCAGCTTAATATAGGGGAAGACAGCCCTCGGCCCAGCCAAACTTAAGAAATCTTGTTTGGGTGCGCAATGTTACAAATCAGTACCACGAAATAACAAACAGTACACAATATGTGATTAAATGATTGAGCTTTACAATTCTTAATTTGACTATATGGTTAGTAAAGAAAACAAAAAAAAGAAAAGGGCCCATTCTCATGAAACCGTCTAATGCAGTGGTCCCCAACCACTGGGCCGCAAAGCATGTGCTACTGGGCCATGAGGAAACGATATGAGTCAGCTGCGCTTTGCGGCCCGGTGGTTGGGGACCACTGGTCTAATGCGCAACACTGGAGCTCATGGTTCAGTCCACTGGTTCCCCGTCGACTTCTTCTGAGTGTAGCCAACCCTTGGACCCTCGCTCCAAGTCCACCCTGTCCAGCAGTCTACCAACTCTCTCCATTCACGTCTTCTTTCCTCATACCTCTCCAGCAAAAGACTGCAAAATCCCTGTTCCCAGACCCACAAGAAAGAACAACATCCCTGAATAACACACACAAAATGCTGGTGGAACACAGCAGGCCAGGCAGCATCTATAGGGAGAAGCACTGTGCTTGTCCTTATAGATGCTGCCTGGCCTGCTGTGTTCCACCAGCATTTTGTGTGTGTTGCTTGAATTTCCAGCATCTGCAGATTTCCTCGTGTTTACTTTTGAAACATCCCTGAATAGCCCACATTCCAAAGCCCAGTTATCTCTAGACATAATCCAACCATTGCTGCTACAGAGAAATCATTACATTAGCAGTGAAACCTTACAGCGCGTTACACTCTCCCTCCCACCAAATTTAGTCATGTCCTCATGACGTTGAGATAATTCACCAACCCTTCCTGCAAATCACAAAGTCCAATCCAGGTGTAAAAGTCAGCGACATAGCTCCCAAACACAGTGGGGGTCACACTCTGTTCCCCTGGTGCTATGTAGGTCAGCCTATCCGGTGGTCTCCTCATTCTCTGAGACCTCTGCACCCCCTTCAGGTTCAGACACCACTGGGGATACTTCCGGTCTACCTGGTGAGGCCTCCCCTGACCTATCACTCATGCCCGTTGGCAACTCGGACCCCTCGGTCCTGTGGCCAAGCCCCGCTTCATCCCTTGCAGGGTCCTGCTGCAACCCAGGCTGTCCACAGATACCCCCACCTCCCCACCGACTTCACCTGACTCAGCAGAAGGGGGCCAGGAGTCTCTTCCTCAATCAATGGGGAGTCAGCAAAAGGCAGCATATACCACATATCCAGCTCCTCATCCTCCGAATCAGTACCCCTCTCAGGGGTGGGGGCCGGCCTAACCTCTCCTGCCGTGGGCCCTGCAGTCGCCCTGCGTTTCCACAGAGTCCTCTTACTAGGTGTGGGCTCCAAGTTGTGCTCTGGGTCTACCTGCACCTCTTGTCGCAGGGGCAGCAGGTCATTCTGATGGGGAATCTTGACAGGCCCATTCCCATCCTCTGGTTTCACCCGGAAAACTGGTAGGTTTGGCATCTGACTCTCCATCACGTAGGGTGTGGCCGCCCAGTGGTCAGCCAATTCCTCATGAGGACCCGGTCTCCCGGCAGGAGTTGAGAGAACCTCACTTTTTGATCATACCTCCTCTTATTTCTTTGACTCTGCTTGGCAGCTGCGACCCCAACTAATTCATAAGCATTTTTTAGCTCTCTTCTCATGTCAGACCCATACTTCAGTTAAGACTTCGGTAGTAAGTCACCCTTGTCAGTCCCAAAACACAGGTTAACGGGCAACCTCGCCTTGCGCCCAAACATCAGATAGTATGGCGAGTACCCGGTAGCTTTGTTTCAGGTACAGTTGTAACAGTGAACCAGCTATGCAATACGTTGACTCCACCTGCTCTTCTTGCTGATCTCCAGGGTCCTGAGCATGTCTAGCAAGGTCCAATTAAACCTCTCAGGCTGGGGATCGCCCTGCGGGTGATAGGACGTGGTCCTTGGCTTCTCGACTCCAAGCTTGCCCAGTAACTCACTGATGAGTCTGCTCTCGAAGTCCCGTCCATGATCACTATGTATCTGCCTGGGAAGGCCATAATAAATGAAATACTTCTCCCATAACACTTCGGCCACCGTGGATGCCCTCTGGTCCTTGGTATGAAAGCCTGAGCATATCTGGTGTAGTGGTCTGTGATGACTAAGACGTTCATTGTATTGCTGGCATCGGGTTCTATTGACAGGAAATCCATACGCACCAGGTCCAGGGGCCCCGCACTCTACAGGTGGGACAAGGGAGCTGCCCGCGTAGGCAGTGTCTTCCACCATATGCAGCGAATGCACAACTTGCAGTATTCTTTGACCTCCGACTTCATTCGGGGCCAGTAAAACTGGTCTCTGAGCAATCCATTGGTCTTTTCAACCCCAAATGTCCAGAATCATCAGGAAGTGACTTCACCGCCATCCTGCGATACTTCTCCGGCAGAACCAGCTGGCAACGCCGAGGTCGGTCCGGGGTGACGTGACCCGGCATGGGATCTGGTTCTTCAACTCCAACTGGGGCCATTCTCTCAGTAATAGAGGCACAGCCACGTGTTTCGTCTTCTCTGTCTGAGCCATGTCTCCCTTTTCGACCGCTGACCAAATGATAACGATGCCCAGGTCGTCTCGCTGAACAGCTGCCACTTCCCCAGAACTCAATTCCAGCAGCTGATTTGTCTTCACAGCAGTCAGGTTACAGTAGACGTGGGAAATGGTATTATAAGAAGCTCCCAATTGATCCGCCGCTCGCTCCTGCCCCTCCTTTCCTTCTGCCTTCACGGTGATGGCAAACTGACACAGGGCCTTCACCCCTGGGGCAGGAACACTCTCCCACTCCTCATCCCTGTTCAGTCCCTCATGTACCCGTTGGGGCAAAGTATCAGCACCAATGTTCCGGCTTCCCGGCCAGTACTTCAGACTGAAATCATAGGCAGACAACACCGCCAATCACTGATGGTCTGTGGCATCCAGTTTCACCGAGGTCAGGATATAAGTCAGGGGGTTGTTGTCTGTTTTCACCTCACACTTGGCCCTGTAGAAGTAGTCACTCAGTTTATCCACCACCACCCATTTCAATGCCAGAAAGTCCAACTTGTGCATGGGATAGTTTTTCTCAGAGGGTGACAGACCCCGGTTGACAAACACAACGGGTCTCAACCCAGTGCCCTGATCCTGATACAGGACGCCCCCTAAGCCCTCTCGGCTGATCCGGCAATTGGGGATCCAGAAAAGCCAGCACTGGTGCCTGGGTCAGCAGCTCCTTCAGCGACTGAAAGGCCTCTTCACATTTTGCATCCCACCTCGGCCCAAAGGGCTCCGACAGATGAAGATACTCTCCACACTGCTGTCCTTCTCACCCTCCCGTTCTTCCTCAAGCACAGAGGCTGATTCACTTCCGCGTAGCCTTTCACAAACCTCCGACAGTAACCACAGAAGCCGAGGAACGAGCGCAGAGCCCTCACGGTCTGGGGTCTTGGCCAAGTGGTCACCGCCTCCATCTTAGCTGGATCGGTAGCTACTCCATTCCATGAGAGTATGTGTCCGACATAGCTAACAGACGTTTTGTAGAACTGGCACTTGTCCAGGGAAAGTTTTAACCCTTCAGCTGTCAGGTGACTGAGCACCTTCAGCAGCCTCGCTTCCTGTTCTTCCAAGGTGCATCCAAACACTACGAAGCCATCCAGATACACAAATACCTCAAGCAAGTTCATGTCCCCCATCGTCTTCTCCATGACCCGCTGGAAGGTTGCAGGGGCTCCCGATATGCCCTGGGGCATCACTTCAAACTGGAAAAAATCCCAGGGAACATATAAATGCCGTCTTCTCTTTGTCGGCCTCACTTATGGGGATCAGGTAATATCCACTCCTCAAATCCAGCACACTGAACTACTTCACACCACCCAGGCAGGCCAGTGCGTCTTCAACCCTCAGGACCCCATACTGGTCAGGGACGGTGCGCCTGTTCAGAGTCCTATAGTCCACACACATCCGTACCTTCCCATTCTTCTTTTGGGCATTGGGGATGCATAGGGGCTTCAGGACTCGGTGATGATCCCAGCTTCCTTTGACTTACACAAATGCTGCTGCACGCCTTCCACGTCTGCAGGGGCCAGTCGCCACAACCACTCTCTAAACGGGGTGTCCTCGGTCACCTGGATAGTGGGATGAGTGCTCTTGGAACAACGCACATCAAACTCGTCAGTGGAAAAGACACCTTCCAGCTTCAACATCTTCTCTACCGACCTTCCAACCCGCAGGAGTCCCTGAAGTTGAATGACTCAGTGGTCAACTTTCCCCCCTTTTTCCTATAGTTTCTCCCCGACTTGTCTCACAGGGATACTAGACATTGCCGTCACTGGGAACAGATGCGCCAGGGGCATTTCCCCCCTTGAAGGTGACCTCCCTCTTTGTAGTGTTCCTAACAATCACTGCCATCCTGCTCATCAGTACAACCGATGGCTTCTGCAATTCGGGCCTCACCAGTACCCCAGCAGGAAATCCCATCTCCCCCTCATGGTCTTCTGGAGCGTCCACTAAGAGGGCCTCACCCTCAGGCAGTCCGAGAAATATGGGGGTCCCCATCACTCTCACTACTTCCCCCGGGCCGTATCACCATTGGCTTCGACTGGGTGAACCACACAGTCCCTCGTCTAAATTCGTTATCCAGCCCAATGCAGCCACCCACTTCCTCAAAAGCAGCTTGAAACACCGGGTACACAGAGAGTGTTCCCAGAAAGCTCTTGCCAGCCTTCTCCTTGCAGGCCCCCATGAGCCTCCTCACAAGAGGGGTGTTGGTCCCCACCAGAACCGAAACATGGCCCTTCTCAGTAGGGTCCGGACAAACCAACACTAATGTACCAAGGACCTCAGACACTCCCACATCAGCCTCCAAGAACTCCAACTACTCCGACAGATAACTATCGTACGGATAATCGCTAGCACTAAGACCCCAGATCTCCACTGCGCTGAATGGGATCAAGGGTAAATGCTTCAGATACCAGTTGTAAATTGAACGGTACAACAATGTGACCTGCGACCTGGTGTCGCGTATGGCTTTAGCATAAATACCCTCTATCCTTAGCAACACACTGGAGCATGGACCCACTAAGCCTTCAGGAATTGGGCCTTTCGCTTTTGGAGGTTCCTTGGTACATTGCTGGGAACGTGTTCCCCCAGAGACACCAGGCTGTTCCCTCACTGGGTCTCCTCTAAGTTTTCCCAACGACTCTCCCTATTGAGGTACCTCGGGGTACATTTTCCTTCTGGCGTGACACCTGCTGCCAACAGCCCTCTGCGTTGTTCGTCCCTTTGGAGAATCTGCCCCCCCCATCAGCTCCATTATATGGGGGGGCACACCCTCTGGTAACAGCCGACATATCTCCATTCTCAACCCAGCCACAATCTCCTCTACCGCTCTCTGGGGCCGGCTATCTATGGTCACTTCACCGCAGGGGACCACTACCGAGGACTGTACCCTGCTGACTGAGTCCTCCCACGCATCCACCGCGTTCTCCTCTTCCCGTACCTCGCTGATCAGCTCAACAAAAGATGGAGGGGGGCACGTCTTACGAGACTGTCGGAGACCCCAAGCAATCAGGTCCTGGGACTGGGTGCCCCTGGCTATCTGGTCCATTCTTAACTGATCCACCTCAGCTTTTTGAATGACTCCTCTGCGCTGCGAGCAATTTAGCTGCTTCTCTAGCCAAAAAATAAAAGCAGGAAGCTTCTCCCTCTTCTCCCGACGCATGTTCTGAAACCTTCTGTTTCATTGTTCCTTCCATTGTTCATGTTCCATTCGGCTTCCTGTTGGGCCAAAAGCTTTGCCCAGTGCTTGCACGTACTCGACAGCTGCCACAGTCTGATGGCTCCCACAACGTCAGCAGCCCACCCAGTCAAACTCTCAACTAACCTCTGCTGCTTTACATCACCAGAGTACTGCCATGCATCTCTGCCCAAGCCTCAAACTCCTCCTCCCCTTTAGGGGTGGGCATTATTCCAGAGAATAGGTGAGACTACCATAGCTGGGACTTTGAACCTGGGCATTTTTCCATTCATTCGCCAGAGAAGTCAGGGCGGAAACTAACTCAGAATTCTCACTCTTCACCAGGGGACGTGGACTAATTGGACATTCCAGATCCGACCACTCCTTCCCCTCACCCCTCTGAAATGGTAGAACCCTGTCTCTGAAATCTCCGCCCCCAGCTACTGCTACGTCTGCGCTGGTCTGCGTTAAAACGAGAGCTGCCCCCGCCATTTTAGCAAACCCCCGCCCTGCAACCACAACTTTAACAGTACTTAACAGGTGAATTAACAATTCATCAGGAGTAGGAATATCTACCCTACTGGTTCATTGCTCAGGGTAATCAACAGCATCCAATGATTAGAAGTATGACTACCAATTTTGGTGTTGTCTGTCAACCACAAACTTAATAACCATTATGACAACATTGACTTCCAAATCATAATATGTATGACAATCAACAGAGAACCTAGAACTTACCGCTGGTCACTGGCTTCCAATCTGATAAATAACCCTCCACTACTAACCTTTGAATATCCACACTGAGGCAATTTTGTATCCATTTGGTCAGCTCACCCTGGATCCCATGTGATCTAATCTTCCAGACTAACCTATCATACTTGTCAATGACCTTTGCTAAAGTCTATTTTAGACATTATCCACTGACCTTTCTTTGTCAATCCTCTTGGTCACCTCTTCAAAAAACTCAATCAAACTAATGAGGTACACAAAGTCATGCTGACGATCCTGAATCTGTCCTTGCCTTTCCAGATACAAATGGACCCTGCCCTTTAGAATCCCCTCCAGTATCTGTCCCACCGCAGATGTTAGGCTCTCTGCTCTGTAATTCGCTGGCTTGTTCTTGCAACCATTTTTAACTAAAAACAAAACTTTAGCCACCCTTCAATCTTTGAATACCTTGCCCATGGCTAAAGGTGATGCAGATATCTCTGCCAGAACCCTGCAAATTTCAACCCAAGCTCTGGGACACTTGAATGAAATGTGGTTAAGCCACAGCTGGAATATAATATGCAGTGCTGGTCACAACACCATAGAAACACGCTGTAGATTGTCGTGTAGAAGGTGCAATTGGGATTTGCCAGGATGGACCATCTCCAGCTTTGAGTAGAGACTGGAGGGACTTGATTTCTTTTCCTGAGTGTGGAGAAGATTGAAATAGGATATAGAAGAAGAATTAAGCAGCTATTTAGCTCATTGATTCTGCTCAATCATTCCCTCTTGGCTGATTTATTATCCCTATCAACTCCATTCCCTGCCTTCTCCTTGCAAGCTTTGAAACTCTTATCAAGAACATATCAAACACTGCATTAATTATCCTCAATGACTCGGCCTCCACAGCCATCTGTTGTATTTCACATACCACATTCTGGCTGAATAAATTCCCTCATCACTGTTTTACAGCCTGAACCCACAACACCTCCTCACTACTCAGAAAGGCACAGCAGCATCTGCACTTTCTGAGGAGATTCAGGAATGCAAGGCTCCCCGTCCCCAATCTAACGACTTTCTACAGGAGCACAGTCGAGGATGCCCTGTCTGGCTGATTCAGCTGGTACGGAAGATGCAAGGCATCAGACCACGAGACCCTACAGAGGACAGTAGAAACCACTAGAAGGATCATCTGGGTCTTCCTCTCCCTTACTTGTGATACTTACTGTGAGTGTTGAAGGTGAGTAGCCCAAAGCATTGTTGTGGGCCCTACCACCCATCAGATAACAATAAACGTGAACTTGAACTTAGAGGATGTTCTTGTATTCTGAGGCTGTGCTCTTTGGTCTTAAATTCCCCTACCATAGGATGTATCCTCTCCACATCTCTTCAATATTCGATAGGTTTCAATGAGATCCCCCCCCACCCAACCCTCATTCTTCTAAACTCCAGCGAGTACAGGCACAGGGCCGTCAAACGCTCTTCATACGTTAAAACCTTCATTCCGCAGATGGCCTCGTTTCAGTACAGCAAGACCCCAACACTGTAAACATCTGCTAATGGTCAACCAAGTCCTGCAGTTTTTTTAAAGGGCTCAACTAATTCAAAGGACAACCCTATGTTCCTAAAGCTCAGAGATGCACAAGTGGATATGCATTGAACTGCAGTAGGGTGAGATCATGTCCTCCGCCACTGACACTCTTGCTAGGCTCGTCTTTTAACAAACTCTTTTAAAAACAAATGACTGATAATCTGAAGGTCAGTTTTTACCTCTGTATAGTCCATGAAGACTGTAAGATACTGCCTCCTGAGATGTTTTAGTGTAAATACTACTTTATTACTATTCTTCCAAGATCAATGCTGAATTAGTGATCAGTTTTTCTGTTGCATCTCAGCTACTTGATCATCTTCAGCACTCAACATGGTTGCATACACAATATCCCTGTCTGACACTAATACTGTAAAGCCCAAGTGTTCCAAAATTACTTTGTACATTTATCTTGTACAGTGGATAACTAGACTGGAATATTGAAGGAAGTTACATTAACAATTTTTCTATGCAATCATAAGCAACACGAGTGAATCAGCAGATGCTGGAAATAAATAAAAAACACAAAATGCTGGCAGAACTCAGCAGGCAGTAATAACGACGTGTTACTTCATGTTACTTCACTCCTGATGAAGGGTTTCGGCTCGAAACGTCGTTATTACCTCCTCCCATAGATGCTGTCTGGCCTGCTGAGTTCTGCCAGCATTTTGTGTTTTTTATTTTTTCTATGCAATCATGTTTTTTTGAAACTATTTTCTAATTTATTAAAATTTTTGCTACCTAAAAGAAACCCTTCATTCCCCAGATCAGTCTAATTAGCCTCCTCTGGACCCTCTCTAATACCAGCATATCCTTTCTAGATAAGAGAACCAAAACTGCTCACAATACTCCAAGAGCGGACGGACCAATGACTTATAAAGCCTCAGCATTAATTATATCCTTGCTTTTATATTCTAGTCCTCTCATAATAAATGCTAACATTGCATTTGCCTGCCTTACCACCAATTCAATCTGCAAGTTAACCTTAAGGGAATCCTGCACATGGAATCCTAAGTCCCTTTGCACTGCACCTCTGATTTTTGAGTTTGCTCCCATTTTTAAAAATTGTCTACACTTCCTACAGAAGTGCACAACCATGCACGTTCCTACGTGGTATTCCATCTGCCACTTCTTTGCACATTCTTCTAATCTGTCTAAGACTGTCTGCAGACTCCCTGCTTCAGCAACACTATCTGCCCACTCCACCTATCTTCGTATCGCCCACAAACTTAGCCACAAAGACATCAAATACATCATCCCAAACATTGACATATAATTATAAAAAGTAGCAAACCCATCACTAGTCACCAGCAGCAAATTGGAAAATGCTTCTGTTATTCCCACTATTTCCCTCCTGCCAGTCGAATAGCTTTCCTGTAATCGCTTATTTATTATTATTATAGTTTTATTTTTTCTCAGCTCAAAACCTGAGGTACGGGCATAGCCAAGCACACTCATTTCTCAATTGCTAGGAACTTTCGGACTAATCTAGTGGTGTTTAGTATTGTGGCTTTCTGAAGATTTTCATAAATACTGCTGTGTAGGCCTAATTGTTTAATGCTATTGTGTAGTACCTGTGGAATTATACTAGTTGTAGATATTACTGTTGGGACAATGATCAAATTCCATAGATTTTCAATTTTCTTTTTTAATTCAGCATATGTCTGGTGCTTTTCACTTATTGCTATATGTGTTTGGAATGGCTACATCTCATCTATGAAATAAGTCATTCTTGCTTGTTTACTCTGTACTATTATATCCGGATGGTTATTATGGATTGTCCTATATGTAATAACCGATCGGTCGTAATACGATTTGTGTAACTCTGACTCTAAAAGTGGATCAGGTGTGTATTTATAGTCAGCTACAGTTTCTTTTATCAGTTGATTTTTCAATCAAGATGTTGGTGAATGACGTTTGCCTCTTGATTGTGCCTGTGTAAGTAATCAGTTTGAGTTAAACTGCTACAGGATCCTGTAATGTGTTAGGTTGTTTCTGGTTTTCCATGGCATTTTTGCATTTATTGTCTTGAATTTGTTGGTCTTTTATTATGTATTTTATGAAAATTTAGTGTTAACCATCTGGTCCTGTATTGCCTCAAGGAACTCTTGTGTTTCTGGGAAATGATCTCCAACTATGAGCCAGGTGTTGCTTCCTTGATGACATCTCATCTACTCAGACCATGGGAATGTCTTCCATGGAGGGCCATGCTCTTCCACTGGTTAACTTTTCCTTCAATAATGATAATGTCTTCAGTGTTCTGGGTTGTGCGCTCATTTAAGTTTAGTGATGTATACTTCTTATCAGAATTGTATATGCTCACATGGATTGCTGAATCCTGCTTTCGCTGATGAAAATATATTGTTAAAAGCTTTATCTGACAGTTGTGCAAATTCTTTATGTCTCTTATTCCTCTTCCTCCTTCTGTCCCAGGTAGTGGTTATCTAAACACATTCCAGTATACATAGTGTTATCTAAAATTTGTCATTTCGAGTCTTACTTTTATTTGTAAATTTTCTAGATCTGTTTCAGACCAAGATATTATGCCAAAAGAATATATTAATATGGACATAACAAAAGTGTTTATTGCCTTTGTTATAATTTTACAATTGAGCTCTGTTTGGCAAATTTTCTTAAGCTTCGAAGTAAATTCTGTTGAGTTTCCCATTTATCAGAATATGCTCTATTTTCTTTCCTTGTTGATAACCCAACTTCATATTTATCCATCAGTTGTATTGTATCCTGCTGCTCTGTTTTGTATTCTACTAGATCTATTGCACCTTTCTTTACGCTTAATGTTCTGCACTTACCTGGACCAAAGTTCATGTTCATATCTTTTCAAAATAGTTCTCCTATTTGAGTTAATTGCTTCAGCTTTACTGATGAAGGAGTGTATAATTTCAAATCATCCATGTATAGAAGGTGTGTCAAGGTATCATTCGTTGCATTGTTTCTGATTTGTTACCAATCTTTGTACGATTCAGTAATCTAGAGAGCAGGTTTAAAGCTAGACAAAACCACAGTGGGCTCAGGAAAGTGCCTTGATTTATTTTGATAACAGTGCCTGTTCTTTTTTAGATTGCTAATAGATAGGGTGATTATAGTACACCAATGTTACATCATATGTAAAAGGAATTTCAACACAATAATAATATTATTATTATTTCTTCTTTCTTTTTATATTTGCGGTTTGTTGTCTTTTGCACAATGATTGTCTGCCCTGTTGGTGCAGTCTTTCATTGTTTCTATCATGGTTATTGGATTTATCCCTCCATGACTTGGATCAGCACGTTGGCATGGTGGGGAGGCTTGAGGCAAGGACTCCATCAGGAGATGCCAACTCAGGGCCACCCACGTTGGAACAGCTGCGGACGAGATGCCAGATGAAGATTGATCGATCGAACCCCGGCTCCCGAACGGACAGATCTGTGTCTTCCCCTCCTGGACCACACTTCAATTAGAAGTGTGAATGCCATACTAAACAACAACAACTTTGGATTTATTGAGTATACCAGCAAGAAAATTAATCTCAATATTGTATATGGTGACATATATGTACTTTGATAATAAATTTACTCTGAACTTTCCAAACCACGGGCTCTTATCTTGATTACTAGCCTCACATGTCACACCTTGTCAAAGGCCTTCTGAAAATCTAGCTAAACAACATCCACTGACTCTTTTTTTACTATTCTGCCTGTTATTTCTTAAAGAAATCTAATAGATTTGTCAGGCAAGATTTCTCCTGACCTTGGCTTATTTTATCATGTGCTTCCAAGTACACCGAACCATCATTCTTAATAATAAGATTCTAACCTCTGTACTGAAGTCAGGCTAACTGGCCTATAGTATCACACAAAATGCTGGTGGAACACAGCAGGCCAGGCAGCATCTACAAGAAACACTGTTGACGTTTCGGGCTAAGAACCTTCGTCAGGACCTTCTCCTTATAGATGCTGCCTGGCCTGCTGTGTTACACCAGCATTTTGTGTGTTGTTGTTTGAATTCCCAGCATCTGCAGATTTCCTTGTGTTGGCCTATAGTATCCTGTCTTTGCCTCCTGCCCTTCTTGAATAGTGGAGTAACATTTGCAATGTTCAAGTCCTCCGGAACCATTCCAGAATCTAGTGATTCTTGAACGATCATTACCAATGCCTCCTCAATCTCATTACCTACCTCTTTCAGAACTCTAGGGCTCAGTCCATCTGGTCCAGGTGACTTCTCTACCTTCAGACTTTCAGCTTCCCAAGTACCTTCTCCTTAGTAATAGCAACTACACTCACTTCTGCCCCCAGACACCCTCGAATTTCTGGCATACTGCTTGTGTCTTCCACAGTGAAGACTGACACAAAATACTTATATGCCATTTCTTTGTCCTCTATTAATACCACCAGCATCATTTCCCAATGGTCTGATACCCACTCTCTCCTCTCTTTTAACCTTTATACATTAAATATGGAAAAAGCTTTTGGAATCTTCCTTTTTATCATTGGATTGCTTACCTTCATATTACCATAGTTTCTCTTCTTAGTCCTTTTTTAGTTGCATTTTGTTGGTTTTTAAAAGCTTCCCAATACACCAGTTAAACACTAACTTTTGCTATATTATTCCCTCCTTTTGCTTTTATACTATCTTTGACTTCCCTTGTCAGCCACAGTTGCTTGTCCTTCCTTTATAATACTTCTTCTTGGGATGATTAATTCAGCACCATCCCAATTGTTCCCCAAAACTCTAGCCATTGCTGTTCTGCCATCATTCCTGCTAGTGTCCTCTTCCAGTCAAGTTCTCTATCATTGCTACACCTGTCCCTACACCTCCTCTCTTACCACTGTTCAGGGCCCCAAATAGTCCTTCCAGGTGAGGCAACACTTCACTTGTGAGTCTGTTGGGGTCATCTATTGCATCCGGTGCTCCCAGTGCAGCCTCCTCTACATTGGCGAGATCCGACGCAGATTGGGGGACCGCTTTGTCGAGCACCTCCACTCTGTCCACCACAACAGACGGATCTTCCAGTTGCCACCCACTTCAACTCTGCTTCACATTCCCATTCGGATATGTGCATACATGGTCTCCTCTACTACCATGATGAGGCCAAACTCTGGTTGAAGGACCAACACCTCATATACTGTCTGGGTAGTCTCTAGCCCCTTGGTATGAACATTGAATTCTCCAACTTCCGGTAATTCCCTCCCTCTCCCTTCCCCCATCCCAGTTTCACTCTGCCTCCTCCTCCAGCTGCCTATCACCTCTCTCACGATTCCGCCTTCTTCTACTACCCATAGTGCTTTCCCCTTACATTCCTTCTTCATCTTCCCTGCCCTTCCCCTCCCCCACCCCTTGATCTTTCCTCTGATTGGTTTTTCACCTGGCACCTTCCACCCTCCCCCCACCTTCTTTATAGGGCCCCTGCCCCCTCCCCCTTCAGTCCTGTCGAAGAGTCTCATCCCGAAATGTTGATTGCTCATTTCCACGGATCCTGCCCGACCTGCTGAGTTCCTCCAGCTTGTTGTACGTGTTGCTTTGACCACAGCATCTGCAGTGTACTTTGTGTTTAAAGTTCTCTATCATGCCTCTGTATTATATTTACTCCACTGTATTACTGATACATCTGATTTTAGCATCTCCTTTTCAAACTGCAGGGTGAATTTCACCATATTATGATAACTTACTCTTAATGGTTTCTTTACCTTAAGCTCCCTAATCAAATCTAATTGATTACACAACACCAAATCCAGCATTGCCTTTTCCCTAATGGGCTCAACCATGAACTGCTCTAAAAAGCCATCTTGTATGCATTCTACAAATTCCATCTTTTAGGATCCAGCACAAACTCATTTTCCCAATCAATCTGCATATTGAAATCACCCATGGCTATCATAATATTACCCTTTCTTGATGCCTTTTCTATCTCCCTTTGTAATTTGTAGCCCACATTCTGATAACTGTTCTGGAGGCCTGAATATCACTCCCATCAGGGTCTTTTTACCCTTGCAGTTTCTTAACTCTACCCACAAGGATTCTACATCTTCAAATCCTGTGTCACCTCTTTCTAAAGATTTGATTTCATTATTTTTATCAACAGAGCTACCCTGCCCCGTCTACCAACCTGCCTGATGTTTCAATACAATATGTATTTTGCATGTTAAGCTCCTAACTCTGATATTCTTTTGGCCATGACTCAGTGATGCCCACATACCTGTGAATTTCTAACTGTGCTGGAAGAGGGGGAGATCCTCCATTGGTTGGAGTTGACCATGGATGTTGCATCCTAGGTATCGACATTCAGTTGAAACACAAGCTTGGACAGTACAATATGGAGAGCAGGCTCCCCCTCAGCTGATGAATCCAAAGGAACGTCAGAGACTGATACACTTTGGCACCAACAGCATCGCAGGAGATGCCAGTCAGCATTGAACTGCCTTTGGGACTCCAGCTCTGGAGTTTTCCCCGGGGTTTACTCCCAAAGCCTTCCCCATGAGTGGATATAGCTCCAAGACAGCGATAGCTTTGAGATCCGAGTCTTCCTTCTCCCATTTTCTCTTTCAAAGTGTGCTGACTATTGGGAGGTCTATAAGATAATTCCATTAAGTGGTCATTCCCTTCTTATTCTTCAGTTCCACCCATTTAGCCTCAGTAGACAAGCGCTTCAGCCTGTCCTATCTGAACACTACCCTGACTAGTAATGCTACCCCTCCCCATTTACTACCTCCCCCACTACCACATCTAAAACAACAGAACCCCAGAATACTGATCTGTCAGTCCTGCCCCTCCTACAACCAAGTCTCACTAATGGCTACAATATCATAATTCCACGTGTTGATCCATGCCCTGAGCTCATCTGCCTTTCCTACTCCTTGCATCGAAGAATACGCAGCTCAGAACGTTATTCCCACCATGCTCAACCTTTGGATCCCTGTCTTTGTACGTAGGATTAACAACCGCTCCACTCTCAGCTCTGGTGCTCTGGTTTCCTTCCCCCTGCATCTCTAGTTTCAGCAGGGAATGCCATGCATGAGGATCACTGGACCCAGGTCACTGCCCTGAGGAAGTTCTACTGTTACATCTTGGGGCTGTGATGTTTGATCTCCAGAACCATTTGCTTTTCTGTGTGATATAAAGACAGCCGACCCTGATCTTCTTGGGCACTGGTGTGATTGATGAGTTAAGCACCATGATGAGTATACCACCATACTTGGGCTGATGTAGCATGTTGCCAGAAGATGCTTGGTCACCTCTTGTCCTCCCTCCTTCCCTCCTCACCACGCGGTCTGTGGTACTTCCTGCCACCAGCAGCAGAGGTGATGTAACAGTGAACTTACTGTATCGGAAAACTAGATAACTAAATTCATGTCCCACTACTGTGACTGTGGATTTAGATCCAGGGACTCATTTCCAAATCCATTAGTAATGAACCAGTGGATTGTGTAAGAACTCCTCTTGGCTTTGTGAAATCTCGTCGGAGATAGCCTAGCAAGCTGCTCAGCTCAAGGGAAATTAGACATGGGGATACAAATGGCGGCTTTGTTGCTGATGTCCATGTCCTGGGGAACGAATACAGAGAGAGGAAGCCTCCTCATTCAGAGGTTCCACCTCATCAGGATCCTCCTCTGCCCAGGTTACCCCTCCTCAATACATTCCTCCCCCTCACTATGCTCAACCCCCTTCCCAACTCACCTCAACAGGCTCTCCCTCCTTTACAGCAACACATACAACACACTGGAGGAACTCAGCAGGTCGGTCAGCATCCGTGGAAATGAGCAGTCAACGTTTCGGGCCGAGACCCTTCAGCAGGACTAAAGAGGGAGGGGGCAGGGGTCCTTTAAAGAAGGTGGGGGGAGGGTGGGAAGGAGAAGGCTGGTGGGTGTCAGGTTAAAAACCAATCAGAGGAAAGATCAAGGGTGGGGGAGGGGAAGGGCAGGAAAGGTGAAGAAGGAATGTAAGGTGAAAGCACTGTGTAGTAGAAGAAGGCAGAATCATGAGAGAGGTGATAGGCAGCTGGAGGAGGAGGCAGAGTGAAACTGGGATGGGGGAAGGGAGGGGGAGGGAATTAACTGAAAGTTGGAGAATTCACTGTTCATGCCAAGGGGCTGGAGACGACCCAGGCGGTATATGAGGTTATGCTCCTCCAACCTGAGTTTGGCCTCATCATGGCGGTAGAGTTGTGGAGGGAGGGAGAGAAGGGGGGGGGGGGGAAGAGAAGGAGGGGGGGAGAGAAAGAGAGGGGGGAGAGAAGGAGAGGGGGAGGGGAGAGATATGATTTGTTTTCCAAGTAAGCCAATGCCGTCAATCTTCCCACGTTGTCCTCCGAGGTGCTGTTAAAGTCACCGACTGTGACTACACTAAGGGTACCATCTTCACGCAGTAAAGCTATCAACCCAGGTAAGGGTTAAACACACCAATAGCTTTCCACCAGTCACCCCCTTTCCACACTGCGAGCAAAACCCGCCCTTTTCATGGGCACTCAAAGCTCATCCAGTGTCTGTTTCTTCTCTGTCTCTGTGTGTCTTCTGTGTCTGTCTGAAAAGCCAGCTGACCTTGTATATATCCCAAATATACTGAACATCAGCTGTCAATTATATAGCTCGGCCCTTCCATCACCATAGCGACTCACGAGCTGCTCAGCGCTCTCTCTCTCTGAATCAGTGGCACACACTCTCTCTCTTTTTAAAGGCACAGTCCATAATGAATAAACCCTAGGATCTCGTCACAGAATGAATGGAGTTAAATACTATCACAATGAAATAATTAGCCAACACTTGCATATTCACGAGTGTAATTGACGAATCTGATGCGCTGCCGAATCTGTGGTTCTGACAGGGCCCCCCTCTCTATGAGCAGCTCCTGAGGCGCCACAGACCTGTGTCCGCTGGAAGTCCTGAACGAGGGACTTGTCCAAGATGTCCTTCAGTGATGTGAGATTCAAAATTAAGATGTGCGTTTCTGAAAGAGGTCTGGGTTAAAGTCAAAGGACAAATGTGATTTAATTATGTCCGGGGACAAATGTGATTTAATTATGTCTGGGTTAAAGTCTGTAAACAAATGTGATTTAATTATGAACGCAGAAGCCCTGACAAGATTAACTGTTTGTGGAATCATTGAAGTCCTGAGATATGGACTATTGTTTTACAGAAATGTGTAAAAAAACAACTCCAAATATGGAATGGGAACACACTGTGTACCTCCCGAGTCAGGGAGGGGAGGGGTAAGGAAGAAGGATAAAACCTGCTGCCCTGTAAGGTTCAGGGTTCCCTTCTCTGAGGGGGCCCAGCTCTGCAGAACTGTTAATAAACTTTGTTTCCTTGAATTTGTCTTGAAGCTATTATTCGGGAGCGTGGCTCGTTTCTGACAAGTGATGCTGGTAGATAAGTACCATGATGTGCACTGCCAATAATTGGAGCCAAAGACTTTCATGTAGAGACAGAAACAAGAGCTTAGATAGAGGTAGCTGGACCAAGTGACACTGTGAGACAAATCATTCTCAAAATGAGGACCCTCGATTGGAGCTAATCCGGCATCTACTTCAAGAATAAAACTGACAGAGACACTGAATTTATCAAAGTAAACTTAAACAGAAAGCACCAGGAAACTGCATTACAAAGAGCGAGTCGCTCGAGAAAAACAGGAAACTCAAAAACCATTAAACAATTAACCAATTCAGATGCTCTAAAAAACCTCAGATCCAAAAGCTCTGATGTTGTGCACAGGCCTGAAGTACGACAGGACCCCCTCCATATAGCTGGCTCCTGATGGCCCAGGAGGACCTGAAAACTTGAGAGACCTGGGGATCTTGAAAGAGAAAGACTTAGGAACCTCTACAGCCTGAGAGACGGGGGGATCCTGAGGGGCCTGGGAACCCCAACAGACAGAGAGACCTGGGGAACCCTGTGGGGCCTGGAACCCCAACAGCCTGAGAGACAGGGGGATCCTGAGGGGCCTGGGAACCCCAACAGACAGAGAGACCTGGGGAACCCTGCGGGGCCTGGAACCCCAACAGACTGAGAGATGGGTGGATCCTGAGGGGCCTGGAACCCCAACAGACTGAGAGACCTGGGGAACCCTGCAGGGCCTGGGAACCCCAACAGACTGAGAGACGGGGGGATCCTGAGGGGCCTGGGAACCCCAACAGACAGAGAGACCTGGGGAACCCTGTGGGGCCTGGAACCCCAACAGCCTGAGAGACAGGGGGATCCTGAGGGGCCTGGGAACCCCAACAGACAGAGAGACCTGGGGAACCCTGCGGGGCCTGGAACCCCAACAGACTGAGAGATGGGTGGATCCTGAGGGGCCTGGAACCCCAACAGACTGAGAGACCTGGGGAACCCTGCAGGGCCTGGGAACCCCAACAGACTGAGAGACCTGGGGAACCCTGTGGAGCCTGGAACCTCAACAGACTGAGAGACGGGGGGATCCTGAGGGGCCTGGGAACCCCAACAGACTGAGTGACCAGGGGATCCTGAGACACCTGGAACCTCAACTGACTGAGAGACCTGGGGAACCCTGTGGGGCCTGGGAACCCCAACAGACTGAGAGACTGAGGATTTCTGAGGGGCTTGGGAACCCCAACAGACAGATCAAGAAAGCCCGGGCGGGGCCGAGAGGGAGGCTTGGGAGTGCGAGATAGGGGAGGACATTGAAAAACCCTAAACACATTAAGCCTTGGAAACGATCAGGAAAAGAAAACCCTGGGAACATCGAGAAAGGTCCTTGGGAAACCTAGAAACCATGAAACTTGAAAGCTAGAGAATGAATCTTTTCAATTCTTCTTCACAGCGTTTTATCTCTCACAATTTTTCCAGAGACAGTTAGGATATTGATGCACCATCAATAACTCTCCGAGACGTGGGGCGAGATATAGGCTTTTATTGGCTGGAAGAAAGAACAAGCAGCAATTGACCACCATGCTACATCCTGGAGACTGAGGGCAGGGCTCAGGCCTCAATCGCCTTTATACAGGGGTCTGTGGGCGGAGCCACAGGAGCAGTCAGCGGGGGGGGGGGGGTCAGTGGGAGGAGCCACAGGAGCAGTCAGCAGGGGTCTGTGGGAGGAGCCACAGGAGGAGTCAGCAGGGGTCTGTGGGAGGAGCCACAGGAGCAGTCAGCAGGGGGGGCGTGTCCAGACAGGTATATGTAGTTCACCACAGATATACTCTCAATTTTACAGAGCAAGACAGCATAGACAGGTTTCTTTCATCGCTAAGCTAGTTGGTTCTCTGTAGATCTGTTTAATTTGCTACATGAAAGTTCAATTTTCCCAGTCTGTACCATTATCTTTCATCAAGGGGTTAAAAATACTCTTGATTGGGTTACTTTACTTGTGTCTTTAAACACTCCGGTCAGGAATTAGCTTTTGAAGTAGGGCCCTTCCAGAATTTACACTATTGACTTGAAGATGATTTGTTGAGTTAATTGATAAGCTTGCTTGAGGCGCTCATTTGTTACAGTGACCTGAGTATTGGGACCACAAAGCTGGGAACCTGAGTACTTGTGACTTAAACAGCTTGGAATGGATACCAGAGAAACTCAATGTAGACTAGAGTAACTCGGAATTTAGACTTGGTACTCTTGGAATGTAGAGTCAGGATATGCACTCGGAATAAAGGCACTGTCTCCTCAAGCCACCAATGTCAAAATGTCACTGTTCAAACTTTGCTGGGTCTATTAGTTGGCAAGATCCTTGTGTCACACTGCAAACAGAAACAAGAGTTCATACATAGGAATTCCAATGGAACATCGTTGCGTCGACAAATCACTGACCAATGAATTTCATGCCCAAGGTCAGCTGCTCTCTCTCCTCTGGGTCCATTTCTGTGTGGTTGAGACTTGCTGACACATTCGGTTCAGATATAGCCCAAGTGTGGAATGAGCGACACTGAAGCAGGTCGATAGATCACAGAATTTAATGCAAAGAGTGTTAAAGGGAAAGAAAACAATAAACGCTAGGCCAAACAGGGCCGTTAACTAAAAGTCTCAAATGGAAAACGAAGCCTACACTGCGGCTGAAAAGCACAACTAAGAATTAAACGAATACCGCGGGTCTTCAGATTCAGTTGGCTCAACAGTCCAATTTTTCAGGCAAGGCGGAATGCAGGCAGCGAAGAGTTGCTGTGTCTGTGTCCAAGTCTCGACAAAGACTGTGATGGAATGAATGGAGTTAAATACTATCACAATGCGATAATAATTAGCTGACACGTGCATATTCACGAGCGCAATCGCCGAATCTGATGTGCTGCCGAATCCGTGGTTGTGACATAAATAGGTTTATTATTGTCATGTGTACTGAGGTACAGTGAAATACTTGGCTTGCAGACTGTTCAACCAGATCAATTCATTTCAATGGTGCATTGAGACAGCAGAAGGTAAATTGTAACAGAATGTAAAAGAACGCTACCTTAGAGACATAGAATTTAGATTTCAAAGAGTAGAACTATTATAATAGAAGTAATGAATAGATCTGGCGAGAGCCGCTTGCAACGAGCTGCCATGCTCCAGCACTATCATGCATGAATGGTTAGACCACACTTGAAGAACTGTGTACCACATCACAGGACGGATATGACAGTGCAGATGAGATTCAGCCAGGCATTGCCTGAAAGGGAGGGAAAAAGTTATAAGAAGGGATTGGATAGGATGGGTTTATCCTCATTGGAATGTATGGAGGCTGAGGCGTGACTGTGGAGAGATGTATAATATTATGAGGGTTATAGATAGGAGAGAGAATCAGAGTTTTTTTCCCGGGGTAGAAAAGTCTAGAGCTAGAGGAAATGGGTTTAAGGTGAGAAGGGAGAAATTTAATGGAGATCTGAGAGGAAAGTCTTTCACTCTGAGGGCGGAGGTTTTTGGGAAAGAGCTGCCAGAAGAGATGGGAGAGGCAGGTACAAATTATAATTTTTAAAAGACATTTGGATTGATCCTTGAATAGAAATAGCATTGAGGGACAGGAGGCAAAAGCTGGCAAATGGGATTAGCCTAGATAGGCATTACAGTTGGAATGGATGAGAAGGGCTAATTTTTGTGATGTAGGATTCTATATGTAACCCCCTGGGTCGCCTCAGGCTCGCTCAGCTCGTTCTCGTCTGGGGGAGCAGCCTTCGGCCCCGAGAAACTGGGTAATCAGCTGGTGTGGATGCTGTGTGATGTCCCCGCCTCGCCCAAAAACAGACAGTACACCATATGCGATTAAATGAGTACAATTTATAAATATTACTATAACTAAGTGATTAATAACGATACAGTATATATGAAGGAAAAGAAAATAAAGAAAAGGCGCCAAACTTATCAAAGTCCAAACCACTTCATGCACAACTGTTGGAGCTCAATTACCGAAGTCTTCTGGCCACCATTCGATCCCCTCCGAACTCCTCGACTCGCAGCTCAGGACCACCCGAAGTGGTCAACCAAACACATCTATCTTCGTCTCCTCTCCTCGGAGTACCTCCTGGCCTTGGACCCCCGCTTGGGGTCCGTTCCTCGCCCAGTTTACAGCATCGCGTCCTCTCTCTCTCACTCCCTCGTGCCAATCTCCCCAAAAGCCCACCAACAATAGCTTACAGACTCAGAAGAAAGAACAACATTAATCCCAATTGGTTAACAAGGGAGTACAATTCTCGTTATCAGTAAATTTTAACCCAAACAAGCTTCCAGCACTCTCTCGCAAGAAAGAAGCAGTCCTAGTTTTAACAAAACAAAGAAGCCCTTTTGATTAAAATATGCAGTAACAAAGAAAAAGAAGAAACCCCCTTTACATTCTCCCCCCACCAAATAAAAGTCATGTCTTCATGACTATTAAAAAACTCGCTGCCTTTCCTGCCAACACACCCTAACCCAAACACAAACAGACACATCTCCCCCCCACACAGTAAACCTCACACCCTGCATAGGCCAACTTATCTGGGAGTTCCCTAACCCTCTGAGACCTCCGTACACCCTCACCCAAACCCTTCAGGCTCGGACACAACTGGGGATACCTCGGGCCCGCTACCAACTCCTCTCTCAACCTCTCACTCATGCCCCCTACTGCACACAACTAACCCTCCCCACTGCACTTGACTCAGTGGGAGAAGGGCCAAAGGTCTCTTCCTCAATCGAGGGAAAGTCAGCAAAAGGCAGCATGTACCACACATCCAGATCACTCTCTCCAGTCCCTCCGTCTTCATTTCAAACTTGATTCCGTAGAGACAGTCACTCACGAGCTGCGACCTTTGCCAGCCCTGGCACGTGTCCAGAAAACACTTTAACTCTGACCAATAACCGTCATCTGAATAATCACCGGCACTGGTACCCCAAATCTCCAATGCCCTCAAGTGTAAATGCTTCCACTAACAGTTGTAAAACGAACTGTACAGCAACTTGACCTGCGCCCCGGTGTCGAGGATGGGCCTCCTCTAAGTTTCCCGACACCTCTCAAATCAACTGGACTATTAAAGTGCTGGATCTGAGGAGTGGATGTTACTTGCGGTGCCAGGGGGATCTGTTAAGGGGATCAGCTCAGTAATAACAGGTAACATGGATTGAAAAGTCTGTTCCTGTGCTGTACTGTTCTGCGTTCGAATCAACATGGAAAATAATACTGCTGTGATATAACTGGCTCTCCCTGACAGTAGCACTGTCATCTACTTCCTGTTTCATAATCACAAGAGTTAACAGAGTTTGAGTACTGCACCAAACCCATACTGCAGATTATCACAGTCTTTGTCTTTTGGCATTGGAGGCAAGAAGGGGAGTCCAGCCAAGGAGCTCATCAGAAAGACATCCTCAGGACAGCACCATTTTACAGGTTTAAGTCATGGAGTCTCAGCGTTAAATAGCATGAAACAGATCCTTAGGCCCACCTCGTCCTTGTTGCCCTTCAAGTACTCATGTTCCCCAATTCCAAATGCCAGCCCTTGGTGCACACCTTTCTCTACCTTAGTGATTCAGGTGATCATCCAGATACTTAAAGTAAGTTTCTACCTCCTTCTCACGCAGTAATCTTCTGGATGAAAAAATACTTCCTCAGATACCCTTTAAACCTTTTATTCCTTACTCTAAATCTATGGCCTAATCTCAAATAATAATGAGGCAGCCTACAGAGAGGAAGTCATCACCCTGACACAGTGGTGTCAAGAAAACAACCTCTCCCTCATCGTTGCAAAAACAAAGGAGCTGGTTGTGGACTACAGGAGGAATGGAGACAGGCTAACCCCTATTGACGTCGATGGATCTGGGGTTGAGAGGGTGAACAGCTTTAAATTCCTTGGCAGAAACATCATCGAGGATCTCACGTAGTCTGTACGTACTGGCTGTGTGCTGAAAAAAGCACAACTGCACCGCTTTCACCTCAGACGGCTGAAGAAGTTTGGTATAGCCCAAATCCTAAGAACTTTCTACAGGGGCACGATTGAGAGCATCCTGACTGGCTGCATCACTGACTAGTATGGGAACTGTACTTCCCTCAATCACAGGACTCTGCAGAGAGTGGTGCGGACAGCCCAGCTCATCTATAAATGTGAACTTCCCAATATTCAGGACATTTACAAAGACAGGTGTGTAAAAAGGCCCCAAATGATCATTGGAGACCCGAGTCACCCCCAACCACAATCTATTCCATGTATTACCATCCAGGAAACGGTACCGCAACATGAAAGGTGGGTCTAATAGGCTCTGGGACAGCTTCTTCCACCAAGCTTAATTCATGCTGACACAACTGTATTTCTATGTTACATTGGCTATCCTGTTGTACATAATATTTATTATAAGTTACTATAAATTGCACATTTAGACAGAGACGTAACATAGAGATTTTTACTCCTCATGAAAATGAAGGATGCAAGTAATAAAGCCAATTCAATTCAATTCCCTCCAGATACCTCCGAGATCGTGAGAAGCTTACCCCTCACCTGCCTCTCATAATTTCTCACAATTTATCAGTTTCCCCCTCGGTCTTTACCGCTCCAACGACAGCAAAACCCATCTGTCTTGTCTTCCCTCATTACCCTATCCTAGACAACATCCCAGTGAAACACACACAAAATGCTGGAGGAACTCAGCAGGTCAGGCAGCAGCTATGGAAATGAATTAACATTTGAGGTTTTGGGCTGAGTCTCTTCATCAGAACTGATTAAGAAGATGGGTGGGAGAAGAGGAAAGAGGCTAGAAGGTGAAAGGTGAAGCCAGGTGGTGGGGGGGGAGAAATGAAGTAAGAAGCTGGGAGGTGATAGGTGGAAAAGGCAAAGGACTGAAGAAGAAGGAATTTGATAGGAGGAGAGAGGGAAGGAGGAGGGGCACCACAGAAAGATGATAGGCAAGTGAGGAGAAGAGGTAAGAGGCCAGAGTGAGGAATAGAAGAGGAGGGAAGGGGAGGTGGAAAAAGACTACCAGAAGGAGAAATTGATGTTCATGGCATCAAGTTGGAGGCTACCTAGATGGAATATGAGGTGTTCTTCCTCCAACTTGAGATTGGCCTCATTGTGGCACAAGAGGAAGCCATTGACTGACATGTCAGAATGGGAAGAGGGATAGGAGTTAAAATTGTTGGCCACCAGGAAATTCTGTTTCATGTATAGGAAGTGGAGGTGCTCGACAAAGCAGTAGCCCTATCTACACTGAGCCTCACCAATGTAGAGGAGGCTCCATTGGGAGCACCAGATACAGTGACAACCCCAACAGATTCATAGGTGAAGTGTTGTCTCACCTGTAGGGATGTTTGGGGCCCTGAATGGAGGTGAAGAATGAGGTGAACGGGAGCTGTAGTACTTCTGTAGCTTGGAGGGATATGTGCCAAGAGGGGGATTAGAGGAGAGGGACAAATCGACATGGGAATCATGGAGGGAGTGATTCTTGCCGTAAACAGAGAGTGAAGCTCGTTGAAGATAATGGAAGTTGCAGAGAATGATGTGTTGGATGAGGAGGCTCATGGGTAGTAGGTGAGGACAAGAGGAACTATCACTACTAAGGTGGCACGAGGATAGGGTGAGCGTGGATGTACAGGAAATGGAGGCGGTGCGGGTGAGGGCAGCATCAATAGCAGAGGGAAGGAAGCCCTGTTCTTTGAAGAAGGAGGACATCTCTGATGTCCTGGAAAGGAAAGCCTCACCCTGCAAACAGATGTGGTGGAGATGAAGGAACTGAGAAAAGGGAATAGCATTTTTGCAGGGGACGGGGTGGGAAGTGATATAATTAAGATCGCCGTGGGATAATTCCCATACAGTAAAGACCAAAATTGCACATGATATTCTAGGTGAGGTCTTGACAAAGTTTAATAACTTCCCTGCTCATCGATTCTGTATTTTGGCTAATGAACACTGGTATTCTGTACATCTTCATTAATACCTGATCTACCTATGCTGAAACTTTAGGAACTGTTGGACTTGGACTTTGTTCCTTAATAGTCCCTCAGGCCCCACCATTCATTGAGTATATCCTACCCTTGTTAGACACCCTAAATGCACCTTTTCACATTCGCCAACCTCTAGAATGTACTTGTTAAGAGGGTCATGATGTGACAATGACATTTTCCAATTGTAGCTGACATTACAAAGCATGTATTTATAACTGGAGTTTCTTCTTGACAGTACCGTGATTAAACTTCAACTGTTCCTTCAACCATGATCTTCGCTTCACCATAGAGTCAGACATCATGGAAACAGGCCTTGACCACTCCAACCTATCTACATTCATCCCATCTTCCAGCACTTGTTCCAGAGCTGTCAATACCCGCATGATCTAAGAGCAAATTTCGACACTTCTTAAACGCTGTCAGTGAAGCAGCTTCCACCTCTCAGGGTAGTAGATGTGGTCTACAGTACTTGGACCTCAGTAAGGCCTTTGATAAGTTCCTCTTTCAATATTTTTATTAGCTTCTGCATAGAGGAATACAGAGTACAAGAAGATATATATGTCAAAAGAAAATAAAATAGCACCAAATACATTGTATTAAAACTACAGTTACAATCACAAAACTCTGTATTCATAAAAGTTAAATTAAATTGTAATATTGAAATATAATAATTTTGTTATACAGAAAAAAATCTAAACCCACTACCAAAGTCAGAGCTGTTAAGAAATGCTAGAAAAATGGTGACAAAACCCTTATCATATAATAAAATATATTATTAGCCACCATCTGTACTTTTACAATAAATCAAAGGTTTTGAAAATAACTCAGAAATGGTCCCCACAATGTATAGAAGTCTTGGCTAGATTCAAAAACGGAACAATGGACCTTCTCTAAATTTAAACATGACATAACATTCCGTAACCATTGAGCATGAGTAGGCAGAACGACATCCTTCCATTTAAGCAAGAGCACCCTCCTAGCTATAAGAGAAGTAAAAGCCAAAATAAAGTCTTTTCCTCCAATAATACCAAATAATGCGGTCAAAGGGTTAGGCTTAAAATTTACCTTGAAAAGTACCGAGAAAGTCTGGAATACTTCCTTCCAGTATCTTTCAAGGCTTGGACATGTCCAAAACATGTGAATTAATGAAACTTCTCCATTATTACATCCATCACAGAAAGGAGATATATCCGAATAAAAACGAGATAGCTTATCTTTAGACGTGTGAGCCCTATGAACCACTTAAAATTGTAAGAGGGAATGACGGGTACATAACAATGAAGTGTTAACCAATTTAAAAATTTCATTCCAAGTTTCCTCAGAAATTTAAGTCTGTAAATCTTGTTCCCAAAGAGTTTTAATTTTGTCTGTAGGAGCATTTCTCATTCCTAGCAACATCCCATAAGCAGAGGGTGATAGTGGAAATTTGTTTCTCAGACTGGAACCCCAAGACTAGTGCTGTGCCTTGTGGGCTGGTGCTGTGACTATTGTTGTTTGTCATCTATATCAATAATTTGTATAAGAATGTACAAGCAGACTTTGTAAGTTTGCTGATGATAGTGAAATACGTTGGTACTATCAAAGATAGTGAAAAGGTTATCAAGAATTATAGCCGATCTTGACCAGCTTTGCAAGTGGACTGAGGAATGGCAAATAAAGTTTCACCCAGTATTGCATTTTGGAGTCAGATCAAAGTATGTATTTCACAGTGAATGGTAGGGCTCTGGGCAGAGTTGTAAAACAGAAGGACCTTAGAGGTCAACTATATTACTTTTTGAAAGTGGAGTCACAATTAGACAGGGTGGCGAAGAAGGCGTTTGGTACCCAAGGCTGAGTAAGTCAGAGGAATCAATACCCAAATCAGAAGGTTACGTGGTTAGGTTGTGGTTGTACAAGACACTGGTGAGGCTGCACTTGGAATATTGCATTCAGTTTTAGTCACTCCTCCATAGGAAAGATATTATAAACTGAAATGAGGGCAGCAAATATTTACAAGGATGTTGCCAGGATTTGAAGGACTGAATTATTGGGAGAGGCGGGACAGGACAGGAGCATAGGAGACTGAAAGGTGAACCTGTAGAGGTATGTAGAATCATGGGGGGCTTAGATAATGTGATTGCACTCGGTCTTTTTCCTGGGATGGGTAATCAAGAACTAGAGGGCAGACATTCAAGGTGGGATGGAAAGATTTACTAGGACTCTGAGTGGCAACTTTTTCACTCAATGTGGTCTGTAAGTATGAAGAGCTGTCAGAGCAAGTGGTTAATGACTTTAAAGGACAGGTACTGTACATGGATAGGAGAGGTCTAGAGGATATGGGACTTGCTTGAATATATATTTTATTTGACATGGAGCAGTTTCCAAGATGTGTGACTTCATAACTTCCTTGGGAAGAGTAGGCAGGCTCTGTGCATTCTGTTCCTACCTTTGGAAGTGTAAGCAGGGTCTGTGCACTTTCTGGTGTGAATAGCAGCTGTGCACACTGGAGAGTTCACATTATGTCAGCTTCATAGAATGCAAATAGTGCCACCCTGAGAGAGTGAGAGAACACTATATACCTTTTGGTGCCAGCATTAAGATGTGTGAGTAAAGTCTGTATTACTAATGTTGCTCCTCATGGGGAAAAGTGAGCAAGACGTGTGCATTGAATGAGCAGCCAGGAGTATGAACAATTAATGTGCACAACACTCCACCAAGAAATACCAGCAGATTCTGTGAGTAACCCTGTCCATGCTTGCACAGTATTCACACAGGTTGCCATCACTGTGTTGGTGCTACATCATGTGAGCTTTACCTTCTGTTTGTTTGGGTTATGGAAATCCATCCTTACAGAATTCACACATCACTCCCCAAAGATTTAGACTCAGAGATTTGTGTGAAACAGAAACAAGCAACACAATTGTTTTTTCGACCGGTATTTCTCAATGTAGGTTTGTATTGCATGTAATTGTGATATGGGCAATTCCCGGGACTGCAACACCCCTCTCAAAATGCAGGGGCCTGTTAAATGGTGTTGTGAGCCGGGGTTGTGCACACCATGTCACTCCCAGATAGTTTGAACAGATTTTCAGTGCTGTGAGCAGGGGCTTCACACAATGTGCCACCCTTTGCATCCTGAAGGTTCTCAACATTAACATCAACCATTCCTTTCCCTCCACAGACACTGCCTGATGCAGAGTAATTCCAGCAGTTTATGTCTTTCTTCAGATTCCAGCATCTGCACTCCCTTGTGTCTCCAATGTGCACACTGGAGAGTGTGGCAGAGTGCAAACTGTTGTGAATAGTGGATATACACACTGGGCCAGGCAGAGTGCAAACTGTTGTGAATAGTGGCGATGCACACTGGGCCAGGCAGAGTGCAAACTGTTGTGAATAGTGGCGATGCACACTGGGCCAGGCAGAGTGCAAACTGTTGTGAATAGTGGCGATGCACACTGGGCCAGGCAGAGTGCAAACTGTTGTGAATAGTGGCGATGCACACTGGGCCAGGCCGGTAACGTGTGCAGAAACAGTGCGCTCTCTGTTGTGTGCTTACCTTGTCAGGTAGGTAAGTGATATGACAGCCCGGGAGCTTTGTGAGGCCGGCGGTGTCGGGCTCGCGGACAGGAGGACGAGCGCCTCCGTGACGGGCGCGCGGACAGCGAGGGCGGGCGACTCCGGGACGGGCGCGCGGACAGCGAGGGCGGGCGACCCTGGGACGGGCGCGCGGACAGGAGGACGAGCGACTCTGGGACGGGCGCGCGGACAGGAGGACGAGCGACTCCGGGACGGGCGCGCGGACAGCGAGGGCGGGCGACTCCGGGACAGGCGCGCGGACAGCGAGGGCGGGCGACTCCGGGACGGGCGCGCGGACAGCGAGGGCGGGCGACTCCGGGACGGGCGCGCGGACAGCGAGGGCGGGCGACCCTGGGACGGGCGCGCGGACAGGAGGACGAGCGACTCTGGGACGGGCGCGCGGACAGGAGGACGAGCGACTCCGGGACGGGCGCGCGGACAGCGAGGGCGGGCGACTCCGGGACAGGCGCGCGGACAGCGAGGGCGGGCGACTCCGGGACGGGCGCGCGGACAGGAGGACGAGCGCCTCCGTGACGGGCGCGCGGACGGCGAGGGCGGGCGACTCCGGGACGGGCGCGCGGACGGCGAGGGCGGGCGACTCCGGGACGGGCGCGCGGACGGCGAGGGCGGGCGACTCCGGGACGGGCGCGCGGACGGCGAGGGCGGGCGACTCCGGGACGGGCGCGCGGACACGGGTGTGAGCATCTCGCGGCGCGCGGACGGCGAGGGCGGGCGACTCCGGGACGGGCGCGCGGACACGGGTGTGAGCATCTCGCGGCGCGCGGACGGCGAGGGCGGGCGACTCCGGGACGGGCGCGCGGACACGGGTGTGAGCATCTCGCGGCGCGCGGACTCTTGCTGCGTCACGGTACGGCGGCAGCAGCGATGGTGTTTGAGTCGCTGGTGGCCGACTTGCTGAACCGCTTCTTGGGAGATTATGTGAAGAATCTGGACAAGTCCCAGCTGAAGCTCGGAATCTGGGGAGGTAAGGACCCCGTCCACACCACATCCTGGGTGGCGACGGCCCTGGATTCCCTCAGCAGGCCTTGTCACCCCATACCGGGGCTCAGTCTGGGAGACGGGGGCGGCGGAGGGGACAGGTTGCTGGGAGAGGGTAATGTGCGGGTCCAGGGCTGAAACTGGGGGTGGGGGGTGTGGTTGCAACAGTCTCATGGTGGTGGGAGTGACTAGAGGATTGTGAGGTTGACAGATCATAAGACTATAAGAAATGGCAACAGAATTGGGCCTTTTGACCCGTCAAGTTTGCTCAACTTTTCCATTATGGCTCATTTATTATCCCTCTCAACCCAATTCTCCCCCTTACCTGTGACTCACTGATTAATTAGGAACCTATGAACCTCCGTCTTAACCCAGTGACTTGGTCTCAACATCCACAAATTCACCACCCTCTGGCTAAAGAAATTCCTCCTCATCCCTGTTTTAAACAGACGTACCTCGATTCTGAGGCTGCGCCCTCTGGTCCTGGACTCTCCCACCATAGGAAACATTCTCTCCACATCCACTTTATCCAGACTTTTCAATATTGGATAGGTTTCAGTGAGATTCCTCCACCCCTCCCACTCGTCTAAGCTCTATCTAGTGCAGGCCCAGAGCCAACAAAAGCTTCTTATATTAACAAAAGTGCTATAAATTCAGAGTAAACATTGAACAGGATGGGAACAGGATCTTCAGCTCATTATATTATGCAAAACTAATTATAAATGCTTAATTAATCCCTTCTTTCTGACAATGTCCATATTCCTCCATTTATTTGTCCATCCAAGAACCTCTGGAAGCCTCATTTTGTCTGACACCACTACCACCTTTAGTAAGGTACTCTAGACATCCAAAGTTCAAAGTAAATGTATTAGTGAAGTATCTCTATGTTGCTGTATGCTATTTTGAGATTTGTTTTCTTGTGGGCATTCACAGGAAAATAAAAACTCAACAGAATGTTGAAAATGACACAAACATACATTGACAAACAACCAGGGTGCAAAAGAAGACATTGTGCAATCAATAAATAAATAAATAAATGAGAACATGAGTTGTAGGGTCCTTGTGCAATCAGTTCAGAGTTAATGTGAGTGAAGTTATCCAGGTTGGCTCAGGAGCCTAATGATCACACTTTTCCTGAACTTGGTGATGTGGGACCTAAGGCACCTGTATCTCCTGTCTGTTGCTAGTAGCAAGAAGAGTGCATGGCCTGGATGGTGGGATCCTCGATGATGGATGCTGCTTTTTTTGTGCCATCGATCTATGTAAATGTGCTCAGTATTAGAGAGGACTTTGCCTTTAGATAGATAGATAGATAGATACTTTATTCATCCCCATGGGGAAATTCAACTTTTTTTCCAATGTCCCATACACTTGTTGTAGCAAAACTAATTACATACAATACTTAACTCAGTAAAAAATATGATATGCATCTAAATCACTATCTCAAAAAGCATTAATAATAGCTTTTAAAAAGTTCTTAAGTCCTGGCGGTTGAATTGTAAAGCCTAATGGCATTGGGGAGTATTGACCTCTTCATCCTGTCTGAGGAGCATTGCATCGATAGTAACCTGTCGCTGAAACTGCTTCTCTGTCTCTGGATGGTGCTATGTAGAGGATGTTCAGAGTTTTCCATAATTGACCGTAGCCTACTCAGCGCCCTTCGCTCAGCTACCGATGTTAAACTCTCCAGTACTTTGCCCACGACAGAGCCCGCCTTCCTTACCAGCTTATTAAGACGTGAGGCGTCCCTCTTCTTAATGCTTCCTCCCCAACACGCCACCACAAAGAAGAGGACTTTCCCATTCTTGGGTGTTGGTATTTCCATACCAGGCCATGACGCAACCAGTTAGGATATACTTCACTGTGCATCGATAGAAGTCTACCAGAGATTTAGGTGACATGCTGAATCTATACAGACTTCTAAAAAAAGTAGAGGTGTTGTTGTGCTTTCTTTGTGATTATCTGATGGAACAGCAAGGAATTTAAAGTTACTGACTCACTCCATCTCTGATTCTTTAATGAGGACTAGTTCATGGACCTTCAGCTTTCTCCTCCTCTGGTTGATGATCAGCCATTTGGTTTTGCTGATGTTGAGTGAGAGGTTGTTGTCGTACCATTCAACCACATTTTCACCCTCTTATATGCTGATTTGTCACCATCTTGGCTTCGGCCGACAACGATAGGATAATCAGCAAACACTGGAGCTGTACTTAGCCATACAATCATTGATACATATAAAGCGAGTACAGTAAGGGCTACCTCCATTTTCTGTTTAAAAAAAAATCCTGCCGAGCACATCCCCTCTGAACTTATCCCTGTCACTTCAATTGCATGCTCTCTTGTGTTTGACATTTCAACTCTGGGGATAGCAATATATACTGTCTGTCCATCCCTTTCATAATCTTATAAGCCCTATCTCCTCAGCCTCTCTTGCTCCAGAGAAAACGACCAAAGTTTGTTCAATCTCTAATCCAGTCTTTTGCACTCTCCCTCATCTCCACATCTTTCGTTGGGATGGCGGTTAAGCTGTTACAGTTTATACCTTTATTCCTTCTACCAGAGAGCATGATCATAGAATTTCTTATGCTGTATTCCATCTGCCACTTCTTTGCCCATTCTCCCAATCTGTCTAAGTTCCTTTGCAGACTCCCTGTAACCTCAACACCACCTGCCTGTTCATATTGCTCATATTGTCTCCAAACTTGACCACAAAGCCATCAATTCCATCATCCAAATCATTGACCTATAACGTGAAATGAAGCGATCCCAACACCGACCCCTGCGGAACATCACTAGTCAGCCTGAAAAGGCCCCCTTTATTCCCACACTTTGCTTCTTGCCAGTCAGCCAGTCTTCAATCCATGCTAGTATCATTCCTGTAATACCATGGGCTCTTACTTTGTTAAGCAGCTTCATGTACCTTGTCTGAAAATCCAAGCATACAACATCCACTGACTCTCTTTTGTCTATTCTGTTATATCCTCAAAGCGTTCCAACAGATTTGTCAGGTAAGGCTTCCCCTTAGGGAAACCATACTGACTTTGGTGTATTTTATATGGGCCACTAAGTCACCTCATCTTGAATAATGGACTCCGATATCTTCCCTTGATACCTTGATATCTTCCGATATCAAGACAGGCTAATTTGTGTATAATTTCCTTTATTCACTTCCAGTCCTGAACCATTCCAGAATCTAGTGAACCTTGAAAGATCATTACTAACGCCTCCACAATCTCTTCACCTACCTTTTTCAGAACCCTGGGGTATAGTCCATCTGGTTCAAAACTTCCAGCTTCCCAGGCACCTTCTCGGTAATGGCAACTTCACTCATTACTACTCCCTGACACTCTTGAATTTCTGGCATACTATCATGTCTTCCACAGTGAAGCCTAACAAAAATACTTATCGTTTGTTTGCCTTTTTTCTGTTTCCCGTTACTAATTTGTTCTGCTGTTCAAGAGAGGCTCTGAAAGTAAACCAGGAAATTATAAGCTGGTGAGCCTGACATCAGTAGTGGATGTTGTCTTCATGGACTTTAACAAAGCATTTGACCCGGTCCTGCATGGGAGGTTGGTCTGGTCAGGAAGGGTCAGTCGTGTGGCGTGCATGATGAGGTAAATTGGATTAGGTATTAGTTTTATGGGAGAAGCCAGAAAGTGGTAGCAGATGGTTGCCTCTCTGACTGGAGGTCTGTGACTAGAGGTGTGTTGCAGGAATCAGTGCTAGGTCTGTTGTTGATTGTCGTCTGTATCAATGATCTGGATTACAATGAGGTTAACTGGATCAGCAAGTTTGATGACGCCAAGGTAGGGGTTGTGGTGAACAGCGAGAAAGACTGACAAAGCTTGCAGTGGGATCTGGAAAAATGGGCTGAAAAATAGCAGATGAAACTTGTTACTTAAAGCACCCCACAAGTGCGAGGTGCTATACTTTGGCAGGACCAAACGGGGTAGCCTTACACAGTGAAGAGTAGTGCACTGAGGAGTGCTGTAGAACAAAGGGATCTGGGAATAAAGGTCCATAATTCATTCAAAATGGTGACACAGGTACATAGGGTTGCAAGGAAGCTTTTGGCACATTGGCAAGACCCTTAACAGTGTTGATGAGCTGAGGGATCTTGGGGTCCAACTTCATAGCTCCCTGTAAGTGGCTACACTGGTTGATAGGGTGGTTAAGAAGGCATATTGCATGTTTGCTTTTATTAATTGAGGCAATGAGTTCAGAAGTGAGGAAGTTATGTTGCAGCTTTATTAAACTCTAGTTAGGCATGCAGTTCTAGTCACTTAATTAGAGGAAGGATGTTGAGGCTATGGAGAGGGTGCAGAAGGAGATTTACCAGGTTGTTGCCTGGTTTAGAGGGCATGTGTTATTATGAGAGTTTGGACAACCTTGGGTTGTTTTGTCTGGAGTGGCGGAAGCTGAGGGGAGATCTGATGGTGGTTTATAAGATTTTGAGAGGCACAGATAGAATAGATCAGGGTTTCTCACCTGGGGTTCTGCGAGAGATTGTGATAAAAAAAACATTGTTTTTTTGAACTTCATGCAACGCTCAACGCTAGAGCTTGCAGTGATAGACAATGACTGAGCAACCCTGTTAGCAATCTCGTTAGAGGTCTCTTAGGCTAGTATGGCAGTGCGCAGTTGGTCCATTCTCAGTTTTTGACGTAAGTTAGAGGAGGGTGTTGATAATTGATGAGCACTGTATTTCACAGAGGGCAGGACAGTGGGATGGTGAGTGTAAAGTGTGTATTTTGAGCATTGAATGGACTGGCTGAACTTGGGCTGTGACGTCAGTCTCTCCTCCCGAGTTGCCTCCCCCAACTTCCCTTCGCGCCGCTGACTGACTTAAGGGAGTGAACAAACTACTAGTGTAGAAAATTGGATGGAAATTTTCATTCTAAAGATGGTGCAGTTTGGCGATTTTTGAAGAGTAGACGTGGGATGGAAGAGGAGGATTGTAGGCCTAGGCCTACGGACAATTCTGATAAGGTTAACAATGAACAGTTACAATCTTTTGAGTCATTCAACTGTACTAGTGCAACAAGGGACACAAAAAGCCCATCTTTATAATGAAAGCTACTTATCAATGGGCTTTACATGGACTGGTGATCCAAGTTGTCCTATTCCGTTGTGCCTCATCTGTGGCAAACAATTTACAAATGTAGCAATGGCTCCAGCAAAATTGAAAAGATTCATAGCTGCAGATCACAGCCAAATTACATGTAAAAGTGCTGAGTATTTTAAATGACTATTGGAATCTTAAAGCAAACAGGTTAAAGCTTTTGAAAATAAAGTCACAGTCAGCAAAAGGGCTCAGGATGCAAGTTATTTAGTAGCTTTAAGACCAGTTAACTTGAGAATGTTTTAAAAATAACTGAAAACCTGGACAAAGAGCACACCAATCTCCTACTGCATACAGAAATCCAGCGGCTTAGCAGAGGGAAGAGTTCTCAACAGAGTGTTTGAGCCGAGAAGTGAATTGCAAGAGTACTTTCAAGAAACTAGTAGGCGAGATTTTGGTGAGTGATTTGAGGATGAAGATTGGCTGCAGAAGCTAGCCTACTTAACAGACATTTTCCATCATATGAACCAGATGAACAAGTCTCTGCAAGGCAATGGAGAAAATGTTTTGACTTCAAGTGACAAGATTCTTGGATTTAAAGGGAAACTGAATCTCCGGAAAAAAATAATTTTGCAAAAGGAACTCTTGAAATGTTTCTACTGGTACTTGGACTTGAGAGTGGGGAAGGATATTGGAAAGTCTCAAATCTTATTGAAAACTATTTGGAAGAGCTGTAGAGCAAAACGGAACAGTATTTTTCCTCCCTTTCAACACAAGTGTATGATTGGGTGAGGGACCCTTTCTCCGAATCTTCTGCTTAGCCTGAGAACTTGACTTTGAGAGAAGAAGAAGAACTTAGTTAGCTGCACTCTGATCATGCACTCAGGATGAGATTTACTGACCTGCTCATGGACAAGTTCTGGATTTCTGTGAAAGAAGAGTATCCTGCCACTCATAGGAAAGCAATGGTTATTTTGCTGCAGTTTTCAACATCTTACATGTGTGAGCAAACTTTTTCTTGAAGAATAGAAATAGTCTCATTTCAGCTGAAGGTGAAATCTGTGTGTGCTTTTCTCAATTTTGACGCAGAATTGAGAAATTTATTGTGTTTATCTTATGAGTTTTTAAAATTTTTGAAAGGTATGAAAGAGATTAATTTCAAGAAAGATAAACTAAGCTTAACTATCTGTTTTCAAGAAAGGTTGGCTAAAAATGTACTCAAAAGAACATTGACAATTATTCTAGATATAGTAAGTATTATGCAGGGGTTCAGTTGTATGTTATAAATCGTTGCCTGTTTCATGCTTTAAAACAAGCTCACACTTAAATAAACTTCAAAAGAACAACCTCAATCACTATTTCAAGTGACCACTTTATTAGGTACAGCTGCTTGTTAATGCAAATATCTAATTAGTCAGTATTGTGACAACAACTCAGTACATAAAAGCATGCAGACATGGTCAAAAGGTTCAGTTGTTGTTCAGATCAAACAGTAGAATGAGGAAAAATGTGACCTAAATGACTTTGTAGAATGATTGTTGGTGCCAGACAGGGTGGTTTGGGTATCTTAGAAACTGCTGATCTCCTGGGGTCTTTGAGCAGAACAGTCTATAGACTAGGGGTTCACAACCATTTTTTTAATCTCATGGGGCCAATACCACTCTCTGTATATTCTAGAGCAAGGGTTCCTAACCTGGGGTCCATGGGCCCCTTGCTTTATTGGAGCACTATTTATAGAATTTCGAGTTAGAAACAGATAACTAAATGTTATCCACTTCTTAAAACTTTACTGAAATTAATTAAGTCATAGTGAACATTCACCCCATATCCACTTACTTTGTTCCCTTAGTGCAGGGGTGTCAAACTCATTTTAGGTCACGGGCCGGATTGAGCAAAATGCAGCTTCATGCGGGCCGGATCAGTCGGACGCGTGCGAACGCAGCTTTCATTGCCTCTGTTTTTTCAGCCTGCTCTCATGTGTCTCAGTCTCTGCTATAACTACAAAGTGTTTCACTTTATAAATTCTGTTTCTTATGAGGAAGACTGCCGAGCAAGACTGCCGAATAAACACTAAAAACCCTGAAAACCTGGTACCTGAATAAACTCAGCATTAGCCATATCATACGCCATAGGTGCTTCGATTACTGGGGCCAGCTTTAATAGTAATTAGATATTATCTCACGGGCCAAAGATAATTCCACCGCGGGCCAGATTTGGCCCGCGGGCCTTGAGTTTGACATATATGCTTTAGTGTGTGCAAAGGTCTGTTGATCTAAACTTTGATCTGTAGGCAGTTGGGAAGTACAAAACTGCAATTCTCCAAGTAGCAAAATTTCCCTTTCCTTCAGCACTAAATGCTGGTCTTCTTATCTTGACACCGTGTCTCCGGGATCTTATGTTCTTCATCCTCTCCATATTTAATATTAAATCACTTGCAGTTGTCTTCATGTTAAAACAAAATCAAATATATTTTATCCATTCATGACTGCCATCTTCTGGCCCACATTTTAAACCTGCTATCAAAGCTTTGGAGATCTGTACTCTTACAGCTTTCTATTGTAAGTGAGCTGTATACATTGCTGAGTTTAAAAATATGATTCATGATATTGATTATAGTTGGCTGAGGTCCACTTGTGTTCCTTGTGGCACAAGTGTAATATCAGTTTGTCGATCTGTTTATTCCTATTGGGCTCCAAAGCTCTAGTCTTTTACTCATGCCAGCGCATTATCTTCACCCTTTTTATGTAAAAATTGCAGAGCATTGGATCAAATGATTTTAAGAGATACAGAAGGACTGTAGTTGGTATGGTTTATTCTCATTGGAACAGAGGAGACTGAGGGGTGACCATATAAAAATGTATCAACTTGTGTAATAGAAAAGATATTTCCCAGGGCAGGAGTTTAGAACTAGAGGGCACAGGTTTGATGTGAGGAGGTAAATTTAAGAGATGTTAAGGAGTATGTTTTTCCCGCATTGTTGTGGTTATCTGGAATGCGATGCTAAAGGACATGGTGGGTACAAGTTACAATGTTGAAGAAGCATTTGGACGAGTACTTGGATAAGAAAGGAGTTGAGGAATATGGGCCTAATGCAGACAAATGGAATTAGTGTAAATAGGCAACACAGTTGGTGAGAATGAGCTAAACTGCAAGGATCTGTTTCTCTGCTGTAAGATTCTATTAATTGAATAGTTACGCAGACGACTACTGAAGTCAATAACCACAACGATGAACACAGAAATGCAGAACAGAAAGTCTTTGAAAAGCTCAGCAGATGAGATCACATTATGGAAAGAGAATCAAATTTTAATACTTCAGATTGAAGTTCTTTCATTCGATTGTACTTTTGCTGCATATTCAAAATAGTAAAAGCCATTTTATTAATCTGTTGCTCCTGAACTTGTATTTGTATGTTTCTTTGAAATTAAATTAATTTGCAGTTATGGGAGAGAATTGCTAGATGTTTATTATGTAATTGCACAGTCCATGATACCTTGTTAATGACTGTTATTTTGTTTCAGGAAATGTGGTACTTGAGAAGCTGCAGATCAAAGAGAATGCACTGGTAAGTATTTAATTAGGTGGTACAGACTTTGACTTAACTTTTTTTGTTTGAGGAATGCTTTCTTTTCCAGAGCATGCAGCGAGATTCCCAGTACTTGTTCATTTCAGGTTTATGGTATTGAGTAGAAAGTCGGTGACTGTACACATTGCCTGGTGTTCTTAATTGTTCAGAAGGGCTGCTGAATGAGAGGTATTGACTGACTGAATGGCTAGCACCTTTTTCCCAGGCTGGCAGTGGCTAATTCAAGACGACATCATTTTAAGGTGATTGGAGAAAAATTTTGGGGGGACGTCAGAAGTAGGTTTTTTTATATATGTAACTGTGTGGAACACGCTACTATTGGAGTATAAAAGTTGCATTGTTTGCTGTGTAACCAAAACTATGTAGTCAGCTTTGAACTTGCTATTTGCTATGCATGTATCCAATTTAGTAAGAGAATGAAATCTTAAGAATGTAGAACATAATGGTGTGTTAATGAGAGGTAGCTAAGAGATGTAGATTAGAACATGATTAAGTCAATGGGTAGAAACAATAGTGGCGGATGTACTTGTGATACGCAACTGTAGACCGATTGGATATGCTAATGTAACTAAACCAGGAGATTGCTATAAAAAATGCTACGTGCAAGGATCGGTGGGCAATCAGCGACTAGCTCAATGACTGTCTCAGCTTTGATTTGCAAATTAAAGTTTAACCCTTCTTGAAGAATCTTCTGCGTCTCTTGGTCGTTTGTGGGACACGAGAAACCATGACACTACCAGGTGTAGTTGTAGAGGCAGGTTTCATAGGGACATTTAAGACATTTTTGGGTAGATGCATGGATGAAAGGAAAATGAAGGGCTACGTTAGAAGCAAAAGTTTAGATTGTACTTGGAGTAAGTTAAAAGATCAGCACAACATTGTGGACTGAAGGGCCTGTACTGTGCTGAACTATTATGTGTTCTGCGAATGTCTAAAATCAACATTGATATATGTATTTCTTGCATCATGAATTAATGCATATGTATCTGTGACAGTGAATATCAGAAAGACCAAAGCTGTTATATTCTTTGTTCCCCAGAAATTGATTCCATTTCTCTTTTAGATGGTTGGCCAGATTTGACCCCAAGCTCAGCATCAGGCAGTGTGTCTTGCCATTACTAACATCTTGTTTTTCGGTACTAAACATCAGCTGACTGCCTCTGTCACAGCTCATCTGCTCTGTAACACATACTTTTGTCATAAAACAAGCATGAGAAAATCCGCTGATGCTGGAAATCTAAGCAATACAGTCCTGATGAAGGGTCTCGGTCCAAAACATCGACCGTTTACTTTCATCCATAGATGCTGTCTGGCTTGCTGAGTTTCTCCAGCATTTTATGTGTGATACTTTTGTTATGTGCAGACTTAACCATAGCAATGCATTTCTGGCAGGCCTCTCTTGTTTTTCTCTCGATAAGCTTGAGGGCATCCAAGTTTTGTTCTCTTTGTCCTATGATTAAATCCCATTATCTGTATTCGCATTCTGTTGGCTCTGGGTTAAGCAATGCCATGATTTTAAAATCCTCTTCATTGTTTTCAAATCTCTCCCATTCACAAGGATCTTGCTCATCCTTTGAATTTTATAGCTGGGCTTTAGTTGGCATTCAATGTTCAGCTTAATACTTAATGACCTCTAAGTTTTAAATTATTTTAAAGTACTTCCTGAGCTCTGGCTCTTTGATTGAATTGTTGATGCTCAATCCTAATTTCTCTTGCAGTTTGGGGTGGATTTCAGGTGATATTACTCTTTTAAATTGCTTTGGGGCCTTTTATTTATTCAAGATGCTCTATAAATAGAAGTTATGAAGTCAGATATAACTGTGCTTACTCAAGATGAAAATAAAATTCATGATTGTTAAGTATATAAAGGCCAAGCATTCAGAGGACACACCACAATTAACAGTGCAGTGATGTTGCCTCCTTGCATGGTGATGAAACGCTTACAAGTAAATTGCCAAGATCGGGGAACAACTTAACCCTACCAAAATTCATAGTGTTGTTCCTTGCTTAGGTAAAATAGTGAAAGTCTAGTGTTTGTGTATGTGTGTGTACGTGTGTTTTTGGTTTGATATGTTTTGTCCTCAATTATTTTGATAGCTGACTGTGCAGCATACAAGGTAAATATATTGTTGAGGGATTTGATAATTTATTTTCCTTTGGTCAGTTGAGTTGTTCCTGTGTGGTCTAAGCAAAACATAATGGTGATCACCATATAGTCAAAGAAAATAAAAGTTTGGATAGGAAAGTGAATCTATAAAATTTGGCTATCATTTTATGTGCAGTAGAGAGCTGGGCATAGTTTGAAATTTGCAGCTATAGACAGTCACAGTGGTAATTAGCAACTTGTATTTGACGTGTTTCAATTCATACATAGTTAAGACAATGTGACTTACAGTGCAATAATAATTTCTGTTAGTATTCATATTTGATTGGTATGATCATAGCTGCAGGATATTCAATTGATGTCAAATTGGGTTTTACTTTTATCTTGCTCTGTGTCAGAAACGAGCCACGCTCCCGAATAATGGCTTCAAGACAAATTCAAGGAAACAAAGTTTATTAACAGTTCTGCAGAGCTGGGCCTCCTCAGAGAAGGGAACCCTGAACCTTACAGGGCAGCAGGTTTTATCCTTCTTCCTTACCACCCCCCTCCCTGACTCGGGAGGTACATAGTGTTTTCCCATTCCATATTTGGAGTTTTTTTTTACACGTTTCTGTAAAACAATAGTCCATATCTCAGGACTTCAATGATTCCACAAACAGTTAATCTTGTCAGGGCTTCTGCATTCATAATTAAATCACATTTGTTTACAGACTTTAACCCAGACATAATTAAATCACATTTGTCCCCGGACATAATTAAATCACCTTTGTCCTTTGACCTTAACCCAGACCTCTTTCAGAAACGCACATCTTAATTTTGAATCTTACAATACCACCCTTTTTCTTTTTAAGATGTGCGTTTCAGCTAGCATTTCTCTCACTCCCAGGGGGCCCACCACCCTTCCTCCCCGTGAGGGTCAACTTTCTTCTTTAATAGCATAATCTTTAGCTCGTTTGTCCCATGTTGGGGTATGGCTACTGCCTGGAGCTGGAATATACTGCGCCTGATCAGTGTTCGTATACAAGGAATCCCACACGGCAAAAGTAAGAGAATCATTAGACCCCCGCCTGCTACTAGGAGAGCGGTACGCCACCAGCTCCCTCCTAGTAGCCCATCTAGCCAACTCATGTTCCCCAGGGATCTCCAGGTTTGTACTGGCACGTGGGCCAGCTTCTGAAATTTGTCAGATATTTTTAACACGGCCTTTCCACTGTCGTCTATCTTAAGGCAACAGTTTGTAAGATTGAACTTCCCACATACCCCGCCTTCAGAGGCCAATAGGTAATCCACAGCCAGCCTGTTCTGGTATATTGCTGTTCGCATCTGGCTCTGCTGTTTTGCCAACAGCTCCAATGCCAGTGCCGCTTGATTGGTTATCACTTCCACCACCGCCTGCAGTCTAATAATTCGGTTTAACATGTAGACAGGAGTGTGATACCCCCACGACCCATCCTGGGCCCAGGTCGCTGGCCCATAGTATTCAATGATGCCAGCCGGTGGCCACTCATCACCCCACTCGCCCACCTTTATCTCCCGTGTTTCTCTCCTTAATGAATCAAACAGCTTAATTCCCAGCTTCTGGTCACCCTCCTGAGGCAGGAGGAAGAACTCCGGTCTTATGAGACCCAGGAAACAAACATGTCACGACTGCTCTCTTCTAGCGGGCAACTCCAGAAGGCGTCTTTTAGATCTATTACACTGAACCATTCATGGTCAGGGGAGATCTTACTCATCAGCGTGTAAGGGTTGGGCACTACCGGGTATCGGGTTTGGACTACTGCATTTAGACCCCGCAGGTCTTGTACCATCCGATAAGTCCCATCTGGCTTGCGCACCGGGAGTATTGGGGTATTATACGGTGACATACATTCCTCCAGTAGTCTGTCAGCGATTAGTCCTTCAATCACCGGCTGCAGCCCTTTTCTTCCCTCCATCGCGATGGGATACTGCTTCCTCCTCACTGGGCGACCGTCCGGTAGCAAGGTGATCTGTAAAGGGCTGATGTTCAATCCTCCCCTGTTTCCCTCTCTATACCATACCTTGGGCTCTATTTTCTGATCGTCCTCTTTTTTTAATGCGAATAATTTTACTATTATTTCTCCATTGCTTGGCACGGTTCCAATACCCAATTGAACTTGCAGATCCCTTCCTAATAGATTAAACCCCGCCGAGGGTAGCAGGAGAAGGTCTCGCCTCGTTGCCCTATCTTCATATCCGACTTCCACATTGTCCACAATGGGCACTTGTATTGTCTTTCCTCCGATACCGGATACCCCCATTACTTTTGTTCCTGTCCGGGCGCCGGGGGGTATCTGGATTACGCTAGATCTTTCGGCACCCGAATCTACCATAAAAGTTGTATCTGACCCTTGGGGACCTAATTTCAGATTTACCAGGGGTTCCTGTCGATAGTTTCTTTTCCCCAAGGGTAGGAACCCCCGACCCCCCTAGTCTTCGTCTTCCATCATGGCATACGAGCGCACTTCCCGTCGGTATTTGGGGCACTCGCGCCTGAAGTGTCCCTCCTCGTTGCAGTGAAAACATCTAGAGGTTCTCTTGGGTTCCCTACTTCGGTCTTGGCTACCGCTTCGTCCCGGCCAGGGTTCTCTTCTTTCTCTTTTGTCTGCGGTCACCTGTTGGACCGTCTGGACCATTATCCTGACTGCTTTCTTTTGTTTCTCCTCGTCTCTTCTAACAAAGACCATCTGTGCCTCACGGAGTAATTCACTCAAGGGCTTGCTATTCCAATCTTCTATTTTCTCCAACTTTTTCCTAATGTCTGGCCAGGCTTTAGACACAAACTCCACTCGTATTAACTGTTGTCCCACCTCTGTCTCTGGGTCTACCCCGTCATATTGTTGCATATTTTTCCGAATCCTATCCAGGAAATCGGTCGGGGTCTCATCGGGGTTCTGGTGGTTCCCGAAGGCTTTGGTGAAATTGTGTCCTTTGGGGACCGTCTGCCTTATCCCCTTTATTAGGAATTCTCGCATATCCCTCATATTTTTCCGGCCCCCCTCCGTTTGCTTATCCCAGCCTGGGTCCACAAGAGGGAATTTCTGTTGTGGCTCTGCTTCGTTTGGCCTTTCCTTTTCCCACGTTACTATGGCCGCCTGTCTTATCATTTGTCTTTCTTGGGTGGAAAACAAGGTTCCCATAATTGAGTACATTTCATCCCAGGTATAAATGTTGGGTCCTAGGAATTGATCCAACTGTTCGGCCAGGCCCATGGGGTCTTCTAATAGGCTTTTCATTTCCTTTTTAAATGTCAGGGGAACATTAACAAATGTCAGGGGAACATTAACATACCCCGTCCCTCCAATTGCTCCTCCCATAGGCACTTCTCTCAGAGGATATAGTCTGGCGGTCTGTTCGACTTCCTCTTTGTGATTTTTAGCTGTTTGTGACCTGGTTTGCACCCTCCTAGCTTCTACACCCCGCGGTTTTGCACGCTCCATTCCCTCTTCACCCTGGTCTGCATTTTCTCCAGCTGCAGCTGCCGATTCATTTTCACTTTCCCTTGCCTCAAGGTCATCGATTTGCGGAGCGGTAGGGGGCACCTATGGGGGCGGCAGGTGGTTGAGCACCTCCCATGTATTCTTTTTCTGTCCCCCTTCATTTATCATTTTCAATTTATAACTATTTGTCGTTGGTAACCAGCATAGGGCATAATCACTTTCTTCGGGTTTAACGTTAGGTTTTGAATTCACGTACAGATTAAGGGCTTGTTGTACCCAATCCTCGCTAGACCCGAATTTAGGCCACCACACAGCCGACCCTTGGATCGGCTGGCGGGACCAGAATTCACAGTACTGTATCATCCTTCTCTTTGACTTCCCTTTTCGCCTCCCGTAATCCCAATTTTCTAGCATCCGTCCCAACGGACTATCAGGGGGTACCCCGGGGTATTTTTCATCGTTGGCGCCTGGATTTCCTTTTTTCCTTTTCTCTCTTAGACCCCTTATTCCCCATCTCGAGGACTTGCTCGGTTCCAGTCCACCCGCAGGCACCCCGTAATTCCACAATTCTCGTGCACTACGTCTCTGCAGGAATTTAATTTGAATGTGACCCACCTAGCTCGGTCACTCCTGTCCAATTCCGGAACCTGTATTCCAGCGATCGCCCAGGAATTCACCTGCAGGCACCCCACAGTTCCACAATTCTCGTGTACTACGTCTCTACAGGAAGAATCACCTGCAGGAACCCCGCAGCTCCACGATTCTCGTGTACTACGTCTCTACAGGAGGATCCACCTGCAGGAACCCCGCAGCTCCACGATTCTTGTGTACTACGTCTCTACAGGAATTCAATTTCTTACCTGGGTCCTGTGCACAGAAATTACTCGATCGCTCACTGTCTCAACTGCCTCGACAACCCCTCTTTGTTTCCTTGAGTCCGCCGGATATCACTCGCTCAAGCCGCGCGGGGCGACGAGCAAGGAATCAGGGACTGCCGAACTCGGCAGGGTGCACCTTCTCCGATGTCCTTCCTTGCCCCCCTCACGGCTGGAGTGTGGATCCCGGACGAGCACCCCAAGTTGTCAGAAATGAGCCACGCTCCCGAATAATGGCTTCAAGACAAATTTAAAGAAACAAAGTTTATTAACAGTTCTGCAGAGCTGGGCCCCCTCAGAGAAGGGAACCCTGAACCTTACAGGGCAGCAGGTTTTATCCTTCTTCCTTACCACCCCCCTCCCTGACTCGGGAGGTACACAGTGTTTTCCCATTCCATATTTGGAGTTTTTTTACACGTTTCTATAAAACAATAGTCCATATCTCAGGACTTCAATGATTCCACAAACAGTTAATCTTGTCAGGGCTTCTGCATTCATAATTAAATCACATTTGTTTACAGACTTTAACCCAGACATAATTAAATCACATTTGTCCCTGGACATAATTAAATCACCTTTGTCCTTTGACCTTAACCCAGACCTCTTTCAGAAACGCACATCTTAATTTTGAATCTCTGTATCAAAAATCTTTGGAAAGATGTGACATTAAAAAGTGCAGAAGAGATTAACCTGGAATAGAGGGCTGTATTATGAGGGGAGATTAGATAGTCAGGGATTCTCACTGGAGTTTAGGAGGCTGAGGGATCAATTTATAAAAGGTAAAGAGATCCCTCCCCCCACCAACCATTGAGCACATCTACATGAATTGCTGTCGCAGGAAAGCAGCATTCATTAAGTGCCTCCGCTATCCAGTCCATGCTTGCTTCTCGCTGCTGCTATCAGGAAGAAGGTACACAAGCCTCATAATCAACACCACCAGGTTCAGCAACAGTTAATACTCCTCAACTATGAGAGTCCTGAACCAGAGGGGATAATTTCCCTCAACTTCACCTCCCCCATCACTGAACTGTTCCCACAACCTATGGACTTAATGTAAAGGACTCTTCATCTTATGTTCTTGATACTTATTGCTTATTTACTTATTTGTTATTTTTAGTTTACTTTTGTATTTGCAGTTTGATATCATTTGCACATTGGTTGTTTGTCCTGTTGAGTGCGGTCTTTCATTGATTCTATTTTGTATCTTGTATTTACTGTGGATTGCTCAGAAGAAGATGAACCTCAGTGTTGTATAGTATATGTACGTTAATAATTAATTTACTTTGAAATTTGAGGTTCACAAAATTATGAAGGACATATAGTTAGAATATGTTTACCCAGAGCAGGGAATCTAGAACCAGATGGCACAGGTTTAAGGTTAGAAGGAAGAAATGTAAAGGAGCTATAAGGAGCGAGTTTTTTTTTTACATGAAATTGTGGTGAAGCAGATGTAATTACACTATTTAAAAGGCATTCTTGAATAGGAAATGCATAGAAGATTCAGGCCTAATTTGGCAAATAGGGTTTGTGTTGATGATTATCAAGGTCATCATGGATGAATTGGCTGAAGAGTTTATTTCTGTGCTGTATCACTCTTTTTGTGACTTCAAAAAAATACGTAGATTGCTTTTCTTTAAATAAATTGTTGGATAATTGATAGGGGATGTTGATACAGTCATGGTCTCTTAATACCAACTGGAAAACTAGAGTCATAGAGTAGCAGCTCGGAAACATTCCCTTCAGCCCAACTTGTCCATGTTGGTCATGGTACCCACCAAGCTTTTCCCATTTTCCTGTTATGGACAATATCATAGAACATACTGTAGGACATCACCGCATAGCACAAGGCCTCTGGCCCATGATGTGGTGCTGACATTTTAACTTACTCTGAGAAATGTCCTACATGGTTCTCCATTTTTTCTATCATCCATATGCCTATCTCAGAATTTCTTAATTGCATCTAATGTATCTGCCTGTACCACCACCTCTGGCTGGTAGTCTCTGTGTGAAGAACCTAACCTCTTACATCCTCCCTATACTTTTCTCCAATCACCATAAAATTATGCCCCTTGTCTGACTGCCCTGGGAAAAATATTTGGTTAACCACTATGTTTGGCTCTTACCATCTTGTCTACCTCTCATCCTCATTCACTCCAAAGATAACAGGCTGAGCTCACTCAATCTCTCTTTATAAGATATACCCTTCAGTCCAGGCAACTTCCTGGTAAATCTCCACTCTACATCCTTCCTATAATGAGGTGATCAAGACTGAACAGATATTCCAAGTATGGTCTAATCAGGGTTTTACAGAGCTGCAATATTATTTCGTGGCTTTTGAACTCAAACCCCCTACTAATGAAGGTCAACAAACCATATGCCTTCTGAACAACTTTATCAACTTGGGTGGTAGCATTGAAGATCTATAGATGTGGACCCAAGATCCCTCTGTTTCTCTATACTGCCAAGAATCCTGCCATTTACCCTGTATTCTACCTTCAAATTCGCCCTTCCAGAATGAATCACTTTACCCTTTTCCAGATTGATCTCCATCTGCCACTTTTATGCTTAGCTCTGCATCCTTTCTATGTCCCATTGCAACCTACAACAACTTTCCACAACCTTCATGTTATCTCTCTAAAGCCTTCCTGTTTATTTACATGTTTAAAAATAATCTGCTTTTCTCATGGGTTTTACATAATCTACCAAAATTAAATTTCATATAAATTAACAGGTGTTCAGAAAATGTGCCTTGCAGAGTTGATAACACTTATTTGAGAGAATTGTAAGTTAATATGATAAACTTATGCTTGACAGAGCTAGATTCAGGTCACTAGGAACATTCATCTGCAGCCAGAAGTATTTTGTGTTAACACTGTTGATAACAAATGTATTCTGGCTAGCTCAGGACTTTATGTGGTGGAGTGTATAAATACTAGATTATTATTTTTGATATTAATGGGTGTCATCTGAAAAATTGCAAGTAGGATTTGGAGAATTTAGATATATCTCACAGAACAACTCAGCTTTTTACTCCTTCCTGAATGATGATAAAATGTTGGAGTTTCTCAGCAGATCAAAGGGGCAGTTGGATTGATGGATTTTTAAAAATGAATTTGTAAGATTGATTTTATTTCCCCTTTCGTTGATGCTGAATGACCCGCTGAGCAATTTTTTTTTAGGTAGAAACAGGAAGTGCGGGGTGTGGGAACTATGAGGGTCTCGGCCCGAAACGTCGACAGTGCTTCTCCTTATAGATGCTGCCTGGCCTGCTGTGTTCCACCAGCATTTAGTGTGTGTTGTTCACTGAGCAGTTTAACAGCTTTCGCTTTAGAGTCCTGTGGCAGGATGGCAGGAAAGCAGGCCATTTAGTCTACCACATCCATGCCAGCCAGTGGACAATGTATCAATCCCATCTTCCTGCACTTGACCCATGGCCTTCTAGTTTGGGCAATTCAGATGCTTGTATAGACACCCATTGAATGTTGTCAGCTGTTCTTCTTCCAGTACTTTCTCCAGCTGTTGATTTTAGGCCATCACCTTGCACTGGGTAAGGAAAGTCCCCCTGTAAATCTCTTGCTCCTTACCTTAAATCTATGTTCTTTGATGATATCTTCTCTAATTTGGGAGAAGCTTCCTGCAGTCCACCCAGGAAAATAGAACCAATTTAGGGAAACACTTGGACTGGCATGGGTGAATTAGGCTGGAGAGTATGCTTCTGCATTGTATTATGCAGATAATGCTCATGTTGAAAGTAAGGCCCCTTAGGGACAACAGAAGCACTTTATGTGTAGTAGGTGGTGAATTAATGGAACTGGGAGAGGGAGAGAGAAAGAAAATAGACAATGGGGTGAAGTGGTGTGCTGAGTGGGTGGTACAGGAAAGGAAACAAAGTTTGGAGGACCAGAGTTAGATCAGGAAGGTGGGGGGGGGGGTGTGTGGTGTGGTGTGAAAGCAGAAGAAAACATACCAGAAGTGAGGGTTAAATAAAACTGGAAAATTCTGCGTGAGTAACATTGGAGTTTAGACTATCCAGGTGGAATATAAAGTGTTCCCTGCTTTTCATTGGGCCTCACCCTGGCAGTGGAAGAGGCTGAGGATGGGTGGGTCTGTCTGGGGATTGGAAGGGGAATTGAATAGCAAGCAGTTGGGAAGTCAGGATGACCATTGTGGTGCTCTTGTCTGTGGTTCATCAACTGATGTAGAGGAGGCTATATCAGGAGCAGCAGATGATGCAGACAAGATTGGAGAAGGTGCATGTGATTCTTCTCCTCACCTGGAAAGGCCTTTCAGGTCCCTGGATGGCGGTGAGGGAAGAGGTATAATAGCAAGTGTTATACCTCTTATATTTGCAGGGGAAAGTTCCAGGGTTCAGGATATGTGGAGAAGGATGAGTGGACCAGTGAGTCATGGACAGAGTGGTCCCCGCGGAAGGTATAAATGGGTAGGTAGGAAATGATGTGGTCAGTGGTGAGATCTAATATTAGATGATGATAAATTGATAATATTTGCCTTCCCACTAACTCTAATCCTTATCTTGACGGCAACTTCCAATCCGTTGGTCTTTAGTTCTCTGAAGACAAAGGAGAGTCAGTGGATGTTGCTTATTTAGATTTTCAGAAGGCCTTAGTTAAAACGCCACAGGCTGTTAAAGGCTTCTAAACAAGGAAAGATGCTGGCATGGACAGAAGATTGGCTTAGCTGAGAGGAGCCAAAGAATGGGAATAAAGGGGCCTTTTCTGGTTGACTCAACCAGATGATGATCTAGGTGTTTGAATTGAGCACCTTGTGGATTATGGATGATATAAAGTTAGGTGGAAGGGCATGTATTGTTGAGGAATTAAGGCATCTGAGAAAGACTTGGGCAGTTGAGAATAGGTAAAGAAATGGCAGATAGAATACAGTGTAGGAAATCTAGGTCATGCATTTTGGTAGAAGAAATAAAGACATAGACTATTTTCTAAACAAGGAGGGAATTCAGAAGTTGGAGGTGCAAAGAAATTTGTGAATCCTAGTGCAGAATTGCCTGAAGTTTAACTTGCAGGTTGAATCAGTAGTAAGGAAGACATATGCAATGTTAGCATGCATTTTGAGAGGACTAGAATATAAAATACTAGAAAACGAGTGCCACAGTGGCGAAGTGATTAACGTTAGATCTCGGGGTGACAGAATTCAGAGTTCAATTCTGACGTCTTCTGTAAGAAGTTTGTACGTTCATCCAGTAAGCATGTGTGTTTCTTCCAGATGCTCCAGTTTCCTCCCATAGTCCAAAGGTTTTGAGGTTAATTGGCCATTGTAAATTATCCTGTGATTACACTAAGGATAAATAGTTGGGTTACTGGGTATCATGGCTCATAGAGCCAGAAGGGTCTGTTATGCACTGTATCTGTAAATAAAAATAAATAAATAAAAACAAGAATGCAATGCTGAGGCTTTAAAGGTATTGGTCAGACTATATTTGGAGCATTATGAGAGGTTTGGATTCCATATCGAAGAATGGATGTGCTGGCATTGGAGAGAATCTGGGGGGCTTTATGAGAATGATCTGTTAAATAAAAGGGTTAATGTTTGAGGAATGTTTCATGGTTCTGGGTTTGTACTTGTTGGAGTTCAGAAGAATGAGGGGTGATCTCATTGAAACCTATCGAATATTGGAAGATCTGAATAGAGAAGATGCTTCCAGTAGTAGGAGAAACTAGGACCAGAGGGCACAGCCTCAGAATAGGTGGATGTCCCTTTTGGACAGAAGTGAGGAGGAATTTCTTTAGCCAGAGTGTGGTGAATCTGGAATTCATTGGCATAGACAGCTGTGGAGATCAAGTCATTGGGTATTTTAAAGTGGAGGTTGATAGGTTCTTGATGAGTATACATGTCAAAGGTTAGAGGGAGGAGGCAGAAGAGTGGGGTTGAGAGGAAAAATAAATCAGCCACAATAGAATGCTGGAGCGGAGTCTATGGCCAGAATGGCCTAATTATGTTCTTATGGATTACATCTGGAAAGATCGAAGGGAGCAAACCCAGAGGAAGACCTCGGCTTATGTACATCAAAAGCCTAGCCAGGTGGCTACACATCGAGGAAATGGAAGTCATCCAAAGAACAATGGATAGATCTGTACAACATGCTGGAGGAACTCAGCAGATCAGGCAGCATCCGTGGAAATGAAGTCAATGTTTCGGGCCGAGACCCTTCGTTAGGACTGAAGAGGGAGGGGGCTGGGGCCCTATAAAGAAGGTGGGGGGAGGGTGGGAAGGAGAAGGTAGGTGCCATGTGAAAAACCAATAAGAGGAAAGATCAAGGGGTGGGGGAGGGGATAGGCAGGAAAGGTGAAGAAGGAATGTAAAGGGAAAGCACTATGTGTAGTAGAAGAAGGCAGAATCATGAGAGAGGTGATGGGCAGCTGGAGGAGGCGGCAGAGTGAAACTGGGATGGGGGAAGGGAGAGGGAGGGAATTACCAGAAGTTGGAGAATTCAGTTTTCATGCCAAGGGGCTGGAGACTACCCAGATGGTATATGAGGCTCTATAATCAGGTAGACAGACTGGATCAATGAATGGATGAGTTATCCCAATGCTTAGGAGTGATGAAACACATGAGAGTAAGGCTACGTCCACACTAGACGGGGTAAATCTGTAACCGAAGCTTTTTCTCTTCATTTTGACCCTCCGTCTGCACTGAAACGGCATTTTCCTCCCCCGAAAACGGAGCTTTTCTAAAACACCTTCCAGAGTGTGTAAATTTGAAAATGCCGCTTGGGCAGGAGTAGTGTGGACAGGGTAATCAGTGATTTCTAGAAACGCTGTCATGATGTGCCGGAACAGATGGTGGCATTTCATTACTTTCCTGAACACAACCCCCCACACAACCTAACAATTTCAGAACAGACGGCAACAAGACTGAAACCAGAAGAGTTAGAAATGTACTCACCAAATACTTTGACCCATAACTTACTGAATAAATAAGTATACTCACTTTGCCCTGTTTTCTGTCCTTGCTTGTATGAAGGTGGTTTACCTATTTATGCAAGTACTTCTCTGACGATAGATGTGTAACAGTCTACTGTAACATTGTATGGAAATACAAGATAACACTGATGCAGACATGTTTTATACATTTAACAAGGTGCTTTATTAATGCAACAGAGTTAGTCAGTTTTTCAATGTTCGTCGTCAGCCGGGTCATACTGTCCGTGAACTCCCTGTCAATTGCCTCCATACTCTCTGGCATTTGTTTTTTTTTAGTTTTAAGTCCTCCTGTGCGAGAGCCAACAGCTGTCTGTTGTTTGGCAATGCTCTTTTAAGTTTTTCTAGTCTGTAACTGCACAAACGCACACTTTTACTGCGAGATTCAACACCAACCATGTTGCTTGTTTTCTGAGGATGTGTCCTGTGCATACCCAGTAGGAAGAGATTAACCCAAATACCCGTTTTAATGTGGGCTGGAGGTATTTTCAAAAACGCTTGGTGTGGATGCCTATCGTTTTTACAAGAAATCAGCGTTTTCAAAATTATCTGCTCTAGTGTGGACGTAGCCTAAATCAGTGTCAAGGAAGGCAAATGCAATGCTAGCATTCATTTCAAGAGGACTAGAGTATAAAGTCAAGGATATAATCCAGAGGCTTTAATAAGGCACTGATGAGGCCTCACTTGCAGTGTTGTGAGCAGTCTTGGATCCCTTATCTAAGAAAAGATGTGCTGGCATTGAAGAAGGTCCAGAGGAGATTTTTGAGAATGAATTTGGGAATGAAAGGGTTAACATATGAGGAGCATTTGATGGCTCTCCGCCTGTACTCGCTGGAGTTTAGAGAATGAAAACTATCGAATATTGAAAGATCTGGATAGAGTGGATGTAGGGAGGATGTTTATAATAGCGGGTGAGTCTAGGACCAGAGAGCACAGCCTCAAAATAGAGGGATGTCCATTTGGAACAGAAATGAAGAGGATTTTCTTTAAAAGTAAGCCAAGATATTAGGCCTGTGAGCCTGACATCAGTTGTGGGAAAGTTATTGGAGGGTATTTATAAGGGACTAGATATATGAGTATTTTGTTAGACATGGACTGATTAGGGATAATCAGCATGGCTTTGTCTGTAGTAGATTGACTAACCAATCCTGTAGAGTTACTAAGAAAATTGATGAAGGCAAGGTAGTGGATGCTATCTACGTGGACTTCAACAAGGCATTTGACAAGGTCCCACATGGGAGGTTGGTCAGGAAAGTTCATTTGTTTGGCATTCAAGAAGATGCATTAAATTAGATTAGAGATTGACTTTGTGGGAGAAGCCAAAGAGTGATAATAGCTGGCTGCCTCTCTAATTGGAGGCCTGTGACTAATGGAGTGCTGCAGGGATGGGTGCTGGGTCCTTTGTTGTTTGTTGTCTGCTTCAGTGATCTGGATAATAATGTGGTCAATTGGACCAGCAAATTTGCGGATGAACCAAGATCGGTGGGGGGGGGGGGGGGGATGTGTGTGTAGTGGACACTGAGGAAGGCTATTATGGCTTGCAGAGGAAGCTGCATTAGATGGAAAAATGAGCTGAAAAATGGCAGATGGAATTTAAATCAGACTATTGTGAGGCGTTACACTTCAGTAGAACCGATCAGGGTAGGTCTTGTACAGTGAAAGGTAGGGCACTGAGGAATGTGGTAGAACAAAGGGATCTGGGAATTCAAAGAAAGTGGCAGCACATGTAGATAAAGTTGTAAAGAAAGCTTTTGGCACATTGGTCTTCATAAATCAGTGTATTGAGTGCAGGAGATGGGATATTATATTGAAGTTGTATAAGACATTGGTAAAGCCTAATTTGGAGTATTGTGTGCAGTTTTGGTCACCTACCTACAGGAAAGATGTAAATAAGGTTGAAAGTACACAAGAAAATTTACAAGGATGTTGCTGGATCTGGAGGACCTGAGTTATAAGGAAAGATTGAGTAGGTTAGGACATAAACCCTTGGAACATAGAAGATTGAGGGGAAATTTGATCGAGGTATACAAAATTATGAGGGGTATAGATACGGTAAATGCAAGCAGACTTTTTTCATTGAATTTGGTTGGGACTACAACTTGAGGTCATGGCTAAGGGTAAAAGGTAAAAAGTTTAAGTGGAATATAAGGAGAAACCTTCACTCAGAGGGTTATGAGTGTGGAACAAGCTGCAAGCACAAGTGATGCATGTAAGCTCGATTTCAACACTTAAGAGGCTTGGAGAGCTACATGGATGGTAGAAGTATGAAGGGCTATAGTCTCAGTGCTGGTTAATGGGAGTAGGCAGTTTAAATGGTTTAGCATGGTGTAGAAGGGCTGAAGGGCCTGTTTCTGCGCTGTATTTTTTCTGTGACTCTATGACTATAAATCAGCCATGATGGAATGGCAGAGCAGACTCAAGGGCTGAAGAACCTAATTCTACTCCCATATCTTATGGTCTTATCAGAAATAATATATTTGAAGATTGACAAATTGGTCAAAGAAGAGATCTGAGAAAGATGGCGGGACTTCGGGTATGAATTCCAGGGCTTAATTGGTGAAGAGCCAGTGAAGTAGATAAAAGAACAAAGACGCTGAAAGTGTAGGGTTACGATTAACCATGCAGATTCCTAATATAACCGTGATGAATATATGGAAGTACCGTAGATTCCGGACTACAGAGCGCACCTGATTATTAGCCGCTGGCTCTAATTTTAGAAATAAAATCAATTTTTTAATTGTAAAGGCCGCACCGGATTTTAGGCCACACCGCTACTTTTAAATATACATACGTATCGGTAACACAAATTACGTTGCATATACTTTTTTACTGAACAGCACGAACAACATTCCAATATCTCCTAGCGACTGGTAAAAATATATATATTGCAGCCTACCAGGAAAAGTTATTGATCGACTTTAACTTAAAAGCAGCGTTTTCGATCGGGTCTAATCGGGTCTGACGCTTGCGCAATGCGCTCGGGTCTAATCGGGGCTGACGCTTGCGCATTGCGATCGGGTCTAATCGGGTCTGACGCTTGCGCAATGCGCTCGGGTCTAATCGGGTCTGACACGCTTGCGCAATGCGATCGGGTCTAATCGGGTCTGACGCTTGCGCAATGCGCTCGGGTCTAATCGGGTCTGACGCTTGCGCAATGCGCTCGGGTCTAATCGGGTCTGACACGCTTGCGCAATGCGATCGGGTCTAATCGGGTCTGACGCTTGCGCAATGCGCTCGGGTCTAATCGGGTCTGACACGCTTGCGCAATGCGATCGGGTCTAATCGGGTCTGACGCTTGCGCAATGCGCTCGGGTCTAATCGGGTCTGACGCTTGCGCAATGCGCTCGGGTCTAATCGGGTCTGACGCTTGCGCATTGCGATCGGGTCTAATCGGGTCTGACGCTTGCGCAATGCGCTCGGGTCTAATCGGGTCTGACACGCTTGCGCAATGCGATCGGGTCTAATCGGGTCTGACGCTTGCGCAATGCGCTCGGGTCTAATCGGGTCTGACGCTTGCGCAATGCGCTCGGGTCTAATCGGGTCTGACGCTTGCGCATTGCGATCGGGTCTAATCGGGTCTGACGCTTGCGCAATGCGCTCGGGTCTAATCGGGTCTGACGCTTGCGCATTGCGATCGGGTCTAATCGGGTCTGACGCGCTCGGGTCTTGCTTCGAGTATTTTCCATGTTGATGAGGGTGAGTACAAATGACTGATTTACAATAATTTAATTGTGAAAGTGCGCTTGATTTATCGTACAATTTCATTGGACCTCTGTGAACTACTCATCAATTTTATTGGTCTACTGTTACGAGGCAAAATGTTTACGAGGCGGCATGAAAAAAAAAACCATGTATTAGCCGCTCTGGATTATTGGCCGCAGAGTTCAAAGCTGTTCAAAATGTGGGAAAAAAGTAGCGGCTTATAATCCGGAATCTACGGTAAATAAATTAATGAACAGTCTGGATAGAGAGAATAGAATGACACTGCCTTTGGTGGAGGGTTGAAGGGCTGGAGGTCATAGGTATAAAATGAAGGGGAAGAGAAGTAATAGTCATTGAGAATAAGTTTTTGAACATATTGAAATCTGGAATTCATATCCTACAGATATGGTAGAGGCTGGTTCTATTGTGGCTTTCAAGGGGGAACTGGTAATTGGTAATATAGTCACATGTACTGAGATAATAGTGAAAAACTTTTGTTTTACATGCCAGCCATACAGACTATTTCATCAATAGTTCAGTAGTTTGATTTATCAGAGAAATGTATGCAATTCTTTTTCTTCACAAATATCCACAAAAACAGAAGAGTGCCCCAAAGAATGAATAACTGTAAAAATGTTAGAACCTCGAAGTGCCCCCCACTCCCCTTTGCACGCACAAGCAGCAACAAAGCAGTGACCCTCCCCCACCCCCACCCACTTCAGCAAGAATGCATCAGCAACCTCCACCCACCAAGCATGCAATAGCAAAGCCCCCAGTAAAGGCCACGATCAGCAGTACAACACAAACTAATCGCTCACCGGACAATTTGACATGCCGCAGGTTCTCACTCACCCTAAAGGGAAAAAAAAGGTGACCCCCTTTCACAGTGAGATGGGAGACATAACAAAACAACTTGCTGATTTACAATTCTAAAAGTCATCTGCACTGCTATTTTTCTGAGTTCTGAGACTCAAAACTAGGCAACCCAGCTCTCATCTACCAAATGAGAGAAAGAGACCGTAGCAACAGCTGATCCAGTGTTTCTGATGTTCCGTTCTCTCCTGCGGCACTTCAGTCAGCAGTACCATCTTAGAATCAGTCCATCTACAGGACCACAGAACCTTGGAACCCTAAAGGTGCACTCATCTTCTAGGCCGTGTCCCGGGGTTATAGAAAAGCAGCTGGTCATGAACCCCTGAGAGTGGGCCCCACCACTGCAAAGAACTGAAGTCTGAGTGTAACTCCAGGTTAGAGTCTTCAATAGAACCCCATCCACCCTGAAAGGGAAAAGGAGAGATATCAAAGGTGGAATATCAGCTGTTTTCATGGATGAATGAAAAGAAGTTGCAACTTATTGCCATTATGATTCGGGCTCTGCCTGCGAGTCATATCAGTACATCGAGGTTGTACAAGGGAAAAGCAATTGTACAAAGTAGAAGATAGTGTTACAGTTACAAAGTACAATGAAGACTGGCAATAAGATGCAAGGTCATAACAAGGTGGATTGTGAGTTCAGGTATCTATCTAAATGTACTGGAGAACCATTCAATAGTCTTATAATAGATAATAGAAGTTGTCCTTAGTGGTACATGAATTTAAGCTTTTATATCTTCTGTGAAATGAGAGAGGAAGAACGTGTCCAGGGTGGGATGGTTTTAAACTTACGTTGGCCATTTTTCCCAAGGCATTGGGAACTCTCCATGGAAGGAGGCTGGTTTCTGCAATGTGCTGAACTGCGCCCGTAACTTTCTGTAGTTCTTACAGTCTTGGGTAAAGCAGTTGCCATACCAAGCCTTGATGCTTTTGGATAGAGTGTTTTCTAATGTGCATATATAAAAATTGATGAGGGTCAACAGGGACATGCTGAAATTTCCTTAGCCTCCAGAGGAAGTAGAAATATTAGTGTACTCCCTTGGCCATGGTAACAATGTGGCTGGACCAACTTGCGGGTGATATTTACGCCTTGGAACTTGAAGCTCTCAACCAGCTCCACTCTAGCTTCATTGACATTGAAGTTATTGACCAGCTGTTTTGTTGGTGTTGAGGGAAGGATAGCTGTTATGACACCATATCACTCATCTCTCTTGTCTTCTTTCTGTACTCTGACTCATCATTATTTGGGATTTGACCCAAGATATGTCGTCTGTAAACTTGTAAAGGGAATTATAACAGAATGTGGCCTCACAGTTGTGCGTATGTAGGGTGTTGAGGGCACAGCCTTGTTCAGCGCCATTGTTGAGGATAATCATGATATTACTGCCTATTCTTAAAGATTGCAGTCCATGGGTCAGAAAGACAAGGATCCTGTTGCAAAGCAAGGCACTGAGCCTCAGGTTTAGGATTGGGAGTAAAATTGGTGAAAATACAAGTTGAAACAACTGACTTGTTCTGGTTGGTTCTGGTTCAGTGACTCGTTGAGCGAGTTTATGATTAAGAATGTGAGTTGGTGTAATGACACGGCTGGGAGGGTGAGGGTTATGTACTTTATGAAATATTCTTTTCCTCTCTGTTAAGGCAGTTTCATGCATTTAATATTTCTGTTGATTTGTGAATTTGTATTGTGTACTTCACCAAAACTAATGTTTTATTTCCTCATTTTTAATTCCCAAACAGAATGATTTTGATGTACCTTTTAAAATCAAGGCTGGACAAATAGGTATGTAATGGTGCAGTTCAGTTGTACAAATTTACTTTCTTCCAACCATGACTTTTTGAGTTAGGAATATTAATCGCATAATAAAGTTGGAGTTCAAAAGGTAAGTGGCTAATCCCAGGGTTTGCCGTTCTGCTAGGTATTTGATCTAATGCCAATACAAAATATAATTTTTTATATTGTCAAGGAAATTAATTTCAAATTGCTTTACTGGACTTGAATGACATTGCATCTTGTGCTTTTAATTAACATTGCTTGATATGAGAGAAAAGGAGATAAAGATGCATGAGATTAACAGTGACCTTGTATCTTGGATTCAGAACAGGCATGCCCATAAAAGATAAAGAGTAGGGGTGGAAGGGTGTTATTCTGCTGGAAGTCTGCGACCAGTGGTGTTCTGAAAGTATCGGTGCTGGGACCTCTGTACTTTGTGATGCATTAAAATAACTCAGATGGAAATATAAATGGATGTGTTATAAATTTGCAAATGACACAAAGATTGGTAAAGTTGTTGACAGTGTAGAACAGGTGTTCTCAGCCTAGGTTCCACAGACCTCTTGGTTAATGGTAGGGGTCTATGGCATTACAAAGATTGGGAATCTCTGGTGTAGATGGCTGTCAAAGAATGCAACAGAATGTAGATCAGTTGAAGGTACTGGTGGAGAAATGGAACTGCAGAAGGATCTTGGGTTCAAGTAAGTGTTACCTCTGGATACATTGAATGAATTCTGCCCTTTCTAATCACTTCACAATATGGCTGTCTCAATCAATATTAAAGAAGTTGAAATCACCTTCTGTTACAACTCTATTATTCCAACACCTATCTTCAATAGAAATAGATACAGCGTAAAAGAGGTTCTTCAGCCCACTGCTTCATTGATGATCATTAACCACCTTTTACACTAATCCTGAACTAGTACCATTATATTCTGCCCAGATCTCCAAAACCTTTCCCAGATTAAAGCAGCGCTTACATGCTAGGGGCAGTCTACACCAGCTAATTAACCTACCAATCTGTATGTCTTTGGGAGATGGGTGGAAATTGGAGCACGTGAGTGAAACCATGGAGAACATGCAAACTCTACACTGACAGAGGACAGGATTAAACTTGGGTCTCTGGTGTTGTAAGGCAACTGCTTTACCAGCTGCTCCACCATCCCTTCCCTCATTATCTTCTTAAGCAGTCTTTCAGTAAAGAGGATAACTTGTTTCCACTCTACTTATGAGTTCTGAGCAACAAAAATCTGTTAGAGGAACTCAGCATGTCAAGCAACACCTGTAGGGAAGAAAGTGTTGTCAATGTTTCAGGTTGAAACCCTACATCATGTGGTTTCTGAGATTACTGTTGAAGCCAGTGTGGGATCCACAAACTCCACTTCCTTTTGGGGCAGGAGATTTTGGTGGTATAGATGGGTGGATAGTTTATGAGATGTTGGTGTGCTATCTCTCTTTGACCTTAGTTTTCAGGGGTTCCCAGAGATACTAGAGCTGCTCAGAAAGTTCCAAGACGCTCCTTTATTTTGAGTAGTCACAGATGTGGCAATATTCCAATTTTTTAATTTTTTAAAGGAGACTTTTTAAGCCTCTTCCTCTGAAAATATATTCCAATGGTGGTGCAACATTAAAGTACTAATATGTCTCTTTTCTTAATTCCATGTTGATGTTCTTGATCATTTGATTTTCTGTTCTCTCTGCTACTCTTTGGCAGGACTGAAGGGTTTTGGCCCGAAATGTCGACTGTACTTTTTTCCATAGGTGCTACCTGGCTTGCTGAGTTCCTTCAGCACTTTGTGTGTGTTGCTTGGATTTCCAGCATCTGCAGATTTTCTCTTGTTTGTGACCTCATCAACCACAACTGTTTTTCCTTTCTTTACATATAATTGTTTAAATCTTTGTTAGTGATGTAAGTGAGTTGAGAAATGGCATGTGGCATTCAACTTGGACAAATACAAGATGTTGCACCTTGGGAAGTCAAACTAGGGCAAGGCCCCACAGTAAATAGCAGGATACAGTGGAGTATTGCAGAACCTAGAGATCAGGGATCAGATGCGAATAGCTCCCCGAAATTGGCCTCATGGGCAGACAGGGTATCCCTACATATTTGTTCTTCTAATTCTCACTGGCTTTTGGAAAGCCTATACAGGTTTTCCCTGCTATCCGAAAGTAGAGCATTCCTATGAAACCTTTCGTAAGCCGAAATGGCGTAAAGCGAAGAAGCAGTTGCCGTTAATTTATATGGGGAAAAGTTTTTGAGCATTCCCAGACCCAAAAAATAACCTACCAAATCATATCAAATAACACATAAAACCTAAAATACCAGTAACATATAGTAAAAATAGGAATGATATGATAAGTACACAGCCTATATAAAGTAGAAGTTATGTATGTACAGTGTAGTTTCACTTACCAGAATTGGGAAGTGAATGGATGCTGACTGAAAGAGACCACTTTGCTAATAGCAGAACCAATAGTAACATTGGCAGCTTTTAAGATTCTTTCTCTCTGCGTGTAAATAGTACGAATGGTGGATGCAGGCAAGTTCAACGCATGCACAATGTCTTTATTTCATTCACTACGATCAAAACGCTTAATTACGTCCAACTTTACGCTAAGTGTAACACCCTTACAAGCTCTGTTAGCCTTTTCTGATACCTTAGGACACATCTTCCTAACGGATGTACAAAATAAATTGAGATAAAGCACAGACGCTCACCGACACAGTTCAAAGCTATGGTGGCTTGATGCTGAATGTAGTTCCCGGGGAAGGGGCTTGGTGGTGCCACTGTCGCTGCTCAGGGTGCGCGCTGCCTCTATAACGGCTTGCTGCAGAACAAATGCTCAATGCTATTTTTGCTTTTCGCTTTTTTTCGTAAAAGCAAAAATCCTCTTCGGATTTCTTCTGGTTAGCGAAAACAGGTACTAATGTAGGTCTTTCGTAAAAGTGAAGTGGCGTAAAGCGAACTTTCAAAAAGCGGGGGATACCTGTAGTATAATCTCATTGAACTGATTATCACCTTATTCTTAAACTCTACCCAAAAAGCTTCACTAGACCTTCCCCCAGGAATATCCTCTATAAGTATTGCATGTGTCTTCCTTAATTAATAGAGCAGTCTCCCCTCCTTTCTTACCTCTAACTCTATTATGCCCATTGCATATGTACCCTGCAACATTGAGCTGCCAGTCATGCTCATCCCTCAACGAGATGTCAGATGTATCTGTATTACAGTGGAATAAATGGAATTGTAGAGACACAACAGAGGAGCTGGCCAAAGTTGATTGAAAGGGAACACTAGCAGGGATGATGGCAGAACAGCAATGGCTGGAGTTCATGGGAGCAATTTGAAAGGTGCAAAATAGATACATTCCAAAGAAGCAGAAATGTTCTAAAGGGAGGATGATATAGCGGTGGCTGATGAGGAGGCAAAAAGACCGTAAAAGCAGAAGAGAGGGCATATGATAGAGCAAAGATTAGTGGGAAATTAGAGGGCAGCTTTTAGAAACCAACAGAAGGCACCTAAAAAGCCATAAGAAGGGAAAAGATGAAATATGAAGGTAAGCTAGCCAATTATATCAAAAAGGATACCAAAGATATTTCAGTTATACAAAGAATAAAATTGAGGCGAGAGTAGATAATTGGACCACTGGGAAATGATGTTGGACAGGTAGTAATAGAAATCACAAGAAAATAGCGGACAAACTGAACAAGTGTTTTGCTTCCATCTTCACTGTGGAAGACACTTAACGGTATGCTGGAAGCTTGGGACTGTCAGGGAGCAGAAGTGAGTGCAATTGCTATTATTAAAAGGTACTAGGGAAGCTGAAAGGTCTGAAGGTGGGTAAGTGACCAGGGTTCTGAAAGAGGTGGCTAGGGAGATTATGGAACCATTGGTAATGGTTTTTCAAGAATCACAAGATTCTGGCATGCTTCCAGAGCATTGGAAAATTGCAAATGTCACTCCACTCTTCAAGAAGGGAGGGAGGCAGAAGAAACAAAATCACAGGCTAGTCAGCCTGACCTCAGTGATTGGGAGGATTTTAGAGTCAATTATTTAGGATGAGGTCTCAGACTGCTTGGAGGCATATGATAAAATAGGCCGTAGTCAAGGGAAGATCTTGTCTGACAAATCTATTGGAATTCTTAAATTGAATTGACTTTATTTCTTACATCCTTTACATATGAGTAAAAATGCGCAATGTGCAAATTATTACAATTTATAATAGTTTGTACAGTACGATATACATGTTGGCATGAATTAATCAGTTTGATGGCCTGGTGGAAGAAACTGTCCCAGACCCTGTTGCTCCTGCCTTCAATGCTATGGTACCATTTCCTGGATGGTGGCAGCTGGAGCAGTTTGTGGTTAAGGTGACTTGGGTCCTCAATGACCTTTCAGGCCCATTTTATGCACCTTTCATTGTAAATGTTCTGAATAGGGGAAAGTTCATGTCCACAGATGCGCTGAGCTGTCCGCACCACTCTCTGCAGAGCCTGCAATTGAGGGAAGTACAGTTCCCATACCAGACAGTGATGCAGCCAGTCAGGATGCTCTCAATTGTGCCCTGTAGAAAGTTCTTGGGATTTGGGGACTCATGCCAAACTTCTTCATCCGTTTGAGATGAAAGTGGTGCCGTTGTGCTTTTTTCCAGCACACAGCTGGTATGTACAGACTAAGTGTGGTCCTCGGTGAAATGCATACCGAGGAACTTGAAGCTGTTCACCCTCTCAACTCCAGATCCATTGAAGGCAATAGGGGCTAGTCTGTCTCTGTTCCTCCTGTAGTGCACAACAGCTCCTTTGTTTTGGCAACATTGAGGGAGAGGTTATTTTCTTGACACCACTGTGTCAGGGTGATGACTTCTTCTCTGTAGGCTGCCTTGTTATTATTTGAGATAGACAATAGACAATAGGTGCAGAAGTAGACCACTCGGCCCTTCGAGCCTGCACTGCCATTTTGAGATCATGGCTGATCAATTACTATCAATACCCGGTTCCTGCCTTGTCCCCATATCCCTTGATTCCCCTATCCATAAGATATCTATCTAGCTCCTTCTTGAAAGCATCCAGAGAATTGGCCTCCACTACCTTCTGAGGAAGTGCATTCCAGACCCCCACAACTCTCTGGGAGAAGAAGTTTTTCCTTAACTCTGTCCTAAATGACCTACCCCTTATTCTCAAACCACACCCTCTGGTACTGGACTCTCCCAGCATCTGGAACATATTTCCTGCCTCTATCTTGTCCAATCCCTTAATAATCTTATATGTTTCAGTCAGATCCCCTCTCAATCTCCTTAATTCCAGCGTGTACAAGCCCAGTCTCTCTGACCTCTCTGCGTAAGACAGTCCAGACATCCCAGGAATTAACCTCGTGAATCTACGCTGCACTTCCTCTATAGCCAGGATGTCCTTCCTTAACCCTGGAGACCAAAACTGTACACAATACTCCAGGTGTGGTCTCACCAGGGCTCTGTACAAATGCAAGAGGATTTCCTTGCTCTTGTACTCAATTCCCTTTGTAATAAAGGCCAACATTCCATTAGCCTTCTTCACTGCCTGCTGCACTTGCTCATTCACCTTAAGTGACTGATGAACAAGGACTCCTAGATCTCTTTGTATTTCTCCCTTACCTAACTCTACACCGTTCAGATAATAATCTGCTTTCCTGTTCTTACTTCCAAAGCGGATAACCTCACACTTATTCACATTAAACGTCATCTGCCAAGTATGTGTCCACTCACCCAGCCTATCCAAGTCACCCTGAATTCTCCTAACATCCTCATCACATGTCACACTGCCACCCGACTTAGTATCATCAGCAAATTTGCTGATGTTATTCTCAATGCCTTCATCTAAATCGTTGACGTAAATTGTAAACAGCTGTGGTCCCAATACCGAGCCCTGTGGCACCCCACTAGTCACCACCTGCCATTCCGAGAAACATCCATTCACCGCTACCCTTTGCTTTCTATCTGCCAACCAGTTTTCTATCCATGTCAATGTCTTCCCCCCGATGCCATGAGCTTTGATTTTACCCACCAATCTCCTATGTGGGACTTTATCAAATGCCTTCTGAAAATCGAGGTACACTACATCCACTGGATCTCCCCCGTCTAACTTCCTGGTTACATCCTCAAAAAACTCCAACAGATTAGTCAAGCATGATTTACCCTTGGTAAATCCATGCTGGCTCGGCCCAATCCTATCACTGCTATCTAGATATGCCACTATTTCATCCTTAATAATGGACTCTAGCACCTTCCCCACCACCGATGTCAGGCTGACAGGTCGATAGTTCTCTGTTTTCTCCCTCCTTTCTTAAAAAGTGGGATAACATTAGCCATTCTCCAATCCTCAGGAACTGATCCTGAATCTAAGGAACATTGGAAAATGATTACCAATGCATCAGCAATTTCCAGGGCCACCTCCTTTAGTACCCTAGGATGCAGACCATCTGGACCTGGGGATTTGTCAGCCTTCAGTCCCATCAGTCTACTCATCACTGTTTCCTTCCTAATGTCAATCTGTTTCATTTCCTCTGTTACCCTATGTCCTTGGCCCATCCATACATCTGGGAGATTGCTTGTGTCTTCCTTAGTGAAAACAGATCTAAAGTACTCATTAAATCCTTCTGCCATTTCTCTGTTTCCCATAACAATTTCACCCAATTTATTCTTCAAGGGCCCAACATTGTTCTTAACTATCTTCTTTCTCTTCACATACCTAAAAAAGCTTTTGCTATCTTCCTTTATATTCCTGGCTAGCTTGCGTTTGTACCTAATTTTTTTCTCCCCGTATTGCCTTTTTAGTTAAGTTCTGTTGTTCCTTAAAAACTTCCCAATCATCTGTCCTCCCACTCACCTTAGCTCTGTCATACTTCCTTTTTTTTTAATGCTATGCAATCTCTGACTTCCTTTGTCAACCACTGTGGCCCCTTTCCCGCCTTTGAATCCTTCCTTCTCTGGGGGATGAACTGATTTTGCACCTTGTGCATTATTCCCAAGAATACCTGCCATTGCTGTTCCACTGTCTTTTCTGCTAGGATATCTGTCCAGTCAACTTTGGCCAGCTCCTCCCTCATGGCTCCATAGTTTCCCCTGTTCAACTGCAACACTGACACCCCTGAGCTGCCCTTATCCTTCTCAAATTGCAGATAAAAACTTATCATATTATGATCACTACCTCCTAATGGCTCCTTTACTGCAAGATTGCTTATCAAATCCTGTTCATTACATAACACTAAATCCAGAATAGTCTTGTCCCTGGTCGGCTCTCGTACAAGCTGTTCCAAGAATGTATCCCGTAGGCACTCTACAAACTCCCTATCCTGGGGTCCAGCACCAACCTGATTCTCCCAGTTCACCTGCATGTTGAAATCCCCCATAACTACTGCGACATTACCTTTGCCACATGCCAATGTTAACTCCCTATTCAACTTGCACCCAATATCCATGCTACTGTTTGGTGGCCTGTAGACAACACCCATTTGGGTCCTTTTGCCCTTACTGTTCCTCAGTTCTATCCACACAGACTCTACTTCTCCTGACCCCATGTCCCCCCTTGCAAAGGACTGAATCTCATTCCTCACCAACAGGGCCACCCCACCCCCTATGCCCACATTTCTGTCCCTACGATAGCACGTATACCCTTGTACATTAATTTCCCAGGTCTGATCTCCCTGCAGCCATGTCTCCGTTATCCCAACAACATCATAGTTACCCATTCGCACCTGAGCTTCATGCTCATCTGCCTTATTTCTGACACCGTGCATTCAGATATAGAATTTTTAGCCCATTTCTCCTCTCTCTGTTTGAATCGCTGCCTATTGTGCTTAACCCAGCTCCCCGAGCTCCCATCGGGCTATACGCCCCTAGAATTTTGTTGTCCTTCCTAAATTTACTTATTCTTTCAACACATTTAACTCCATGTTCCGTCAGACCATCCCTCTGTACATGTGTCCTCCTTATCACTTGTTCCGCCTCACCTTTCTCTACTACACACTTAATATTCTGGAACAGTGTAGTCCCCACCTGTCCTTTATTCTTCCTCTCGCTATCCTCTCTCACATTCTGGATCCCCGCCCCCTGCAAATTTAGTTTAAACCCCCCCCCTCCCCCCCCCCCAAGAAGCACTAGCAAACTTCCCTGCAAGAATGTTAGTACCGCTCCAGGCCAATCAGTGTAGTACTGTCAGCAAATTTAATTAGCAGGTTGGAGCTGTGGGTGGTGACACCATCATGGGTATACAGAGTGTAAAGGAGGGGGCTTGGGACACAGTCCTGATGAGCTCTTGTGTTAAGGGGCAGAGGTGAGGGAGCCCAGTCTTACCATCTGCCAGTGATCTGACAGCTCCATAAGGCAGGGTGAAGGTCGAGGTCTCTGAGTTTCTTGTCAAGCCTGGTGGGAATTGTGGTGTTGAATGCTGAACTGTAGTCCAAGAACAGCATTCTCACATAAGCATCCATCCTCTCCAAGTGTGTAGAGCTGTGGCTATTGCGTCATCTGTCAATCGGTTGTGTCGGTAGGTGAATTGTAGGGGGTTGATAGCATGCTGCAGAGGTAGTCCTTGACCAGCTTCTCAAAGCATTTGCTTATTATTGAAGTGAGTGTGACAGGATGGCAGTCATTGAGGAAATAAGAAGCAGGATAGAGAAAGGAAAATCAGTAAATGTTGTGTACTTGGATTTTCAGAAGACCTTTGGCAAGATGCCACACATGAAGCTGTGAACACGATGAGAGCCCATGGTATTACAGGAAAGATACAAGCATAGTAGAGCATTGGCTGATTGGCGGGAGGCAAAGAGTGGGAATAAAGGGAACTGGTGGTGACCAGTGATGTTCCGCAGGGGTCAGTGTTAGGACCACTTCTTTTCATGGTATACGTGAAAGATTTGGATGACTGAATTGATGGCTTTGTGGCCAAGTTTGCAGATGATACGGAGTTAGGTAGAGGGGCAGATAGTGTTGAGGAAGAAGAGAGGCTTCAGGAGGACTTAGACAGATTGGGAGAATGGGGAAATAGTGGCAGATTGAATACAGTGTCGGGAAGTGCATTGTTATGCACTTTGTTAGAAGAAACAAAAGCATTGACTATTTTCTAAATGGGCAGAAAAATCAAAACTCATAGGTGCAAAGGGACTTGAGAGTCCTTGTGCAGGATTCTCTAAAGGTTAACTTGTAGGTTGAGGCAGTGGTAAGGAAGCCTAATGTACTGTTAAGTATTAATTTCGAGAGGACTAGTATGCATAAGCAAGGATGTAATAGAATATAAAAATCTACAGCACATTACAGGCTCTTCGGCTCACAATGTTGTGCCAACCACATAACCTACTCTAGAAACTGCCTAGAATTTCCTCACTGCATAACCCCCTATTTTTCTAAGCTCCATGTACCTATCTAAGACCCTATTGCATCTGCCTCTTGTGCTGAGGCTTTTTCAGGCACTGATGAGGACTCAAGAGTGTTGTGAGCAGTTTTGGGCCCCTATCTTAGAAAGGATGTGCTGGCATTGAAGAGGGTTCAGATGGGGTTCACAAGAACGATCCCGGGAATGAAAGCATTAACATATGAGGAGCATCTGATAACTCTGGGCCTGGACTCTCTGGATTTCAAAGAATCTCATTGAAACCTTTTGAATGTTGAAAGGAAGAGTGGATGTGGTGAGGAATGTTTCCTTTCACTGGGAGAGTCTAGGACCAGAGGGCACAGCCTCAGAATAGAGGGACATCCATTTAGAATGGAGATGAGGTATTTCTTTGGCCAGCAGGTGTTGAACCTTTTCGAATTTGTTGTGACAGGCGGCTGCGAAGGCTAGGTCATTGGGTGTATTTAAGGCGGAGGCTGTTAGGTTCTTGATTAATCAGGGCTTGGAAATTTATGGGGAAAAAAGAATGGGATTGAGAGGGAAAGTGGACCAGCCATAATGAAATAGAGCAGGCTTGATTGGCCGAATGTCCTCATTCTGCTCCTATCTCTTGTGATCCACCTTGTTTCTGTAATAGTTAAATTATCCCAGTCCCATGTATTTATCTTTTGCCTAAGTTCATCTGTCTTAATTGTCAAGATTCTTGCAGTAAAATAAATGTAGCTTATGTTACGTATTCAGACAACAATAAATATATGTGAGTTAGGCAAGGGTTTTTATAACAAATAACACGTTTATTAAACACTGAAAACAAACCCCCCAAAAGTAAACAAACACTAACGTAACCGGAAATCAGCTGCTGTGCGGCAGCTTAACAGTTCTTAAAGCGATGCAGCTCAAACAGTTCTTAAAACGATGTTGCAAAAACAGTTCTTTAAAATGGTATTGCCAAAAGTTCAAAATGCTCACAGTCCATTTAAAAGGAGAGACTTTTTAAGGCGGTTTAAATTCTCTTCCATGTCGTTTTTCTTCAGTTTCCAAAGTCGAACTCTTCCCATGAAGAATTTTATGAAACGTAACGGCTTAAAGGCACTGAACTTTCCTTTATCACCATTCTCAAATCCTTTCTGGTCATCCCAGGGATTAACACGAGAATAGTCAACGAAATCCTTCCGAATAAGGATCAAACAAGGTCGAACCCGTTTCACCGTCGAAATTCGATTCTCCTCGATCTTTAACTCCTGAACTCCGATCTTCACTCTCCACCGATTCTTAACCAACAGTATTGTAAAGAAACTGCTGGCAATGACCTTTTAAACTTTAGGCATTAGATAAAACTTCATTTTTCAACTAAACTGCGTCATAACATTAAATCACGCAGTGGCATGAAGTCAACATGGCAAATCCAGCTACGAACTGCCCCTCCTCACAGGGAGGGGTCCTCCTCTTATACCCTGTAAAAAAAAAACCTGTCACATGATCTCTACTGGCGGGAAAATGACGTCACTCCACCATCACAAGACCATTACCTCACGTCCAGTATAACTTCAACCCCAGTCACTCTTGCTTCTGTCTGTCCTGCCTACTGGATTTGCTTATTTCAGCTTCAATATTTGACACACGACTACTTTGGTCTCATCCGCTACTAGACTAGTTTAAAAACTCCTGTGTAGCTTGAGCAAGCCTTCCCACCAGGATATGGTCCCTCCTCCAGTTCAGATTCAGCCCATCTGTATTGTCTTGGTCACCACTGCCCCAGTAGTTCAAGAACATGAAATGCTCTTGTACCAGTTGCATCGCCACATATTCATCTATCATATCTTTCTATCGCTACCCTCATTACAGTGTAACACAGGGAGATTTTCAGACATATAACCTTTGAGGAGGAATTTCTTTTGCTAGATGGTGGTGAATCTGTGGAATTAATGCCACAGACAAGGTGGAGGCCAAATCACTGTGTTTATTTAAAGTGTTGGTGAATAGATCCTTGATCAGTAAGGACGTCAGATGTTATGGGGAGAAGGGAGGAGAATGGGGTTGAGAGGAAAAATAAATCAACTGTGATGGAGCAGACTCGAAGGGCAGAACAGCCTGAATGCTCTTAGGTCTTTTGACCTTGAAGTCCTGCTTTTTAACTTTATGATTTTTTTCCCTGTATTCATTTCTTTTTCTACCAATGGTGTTATTCCAATATGTGCAACAACTTTTGGTTGCAAATTGTCATGTTAATTTTTTAGTGTGCTAATTGCAAGTGTTGATAGAGTTCTTGAAAAATAAAAATGTTGATTTGTTCTTAATGAACAACATGCTATCTTGTGCATGGCTTCAGAGTTTGGATCCTTCATTACTAGCCTACCCCCTAGCTTTGTTGGGTAAATACTTGAGCTCCTACTCCAGTGTTGGGCTGGTTTGAATGCCTCCTTACCACAAACCCCTGCAAGAATAGAGTCAGGGTTCAATACTCCATCTTATCCCTCTGTCTTGATGGCAGGTGCTGCCTTTGGTTATCTGCACTGACATGCAATCTCCTGGACTGACTTGTGTTACAATTTAATCAGGATGTCCACGGGTCTTGTATGAGGAAGCTAAAAGTCAAGCTTAACTTGTAAATTTTTTGAAGTGTTGAATTGCCATAATCACTTGAAGGCTTAATTTATATATAATCAGATCAAGTGTTATGCATATCTTGTGCTTTGTTTCTGGGTAACTCTTGCATTTTTCACTTCTAGACAAACTTACTTTGAAAATCCCATGGAAGAATCTGTACAGTGAGGCAGTGGTAGCTACATTGGATGGTTTGCATCTTCTGATTGTTCCAGAGGGAAGTAAGTCATATTGAATGTTCTTTTACTTCTCAAATTGAAATATTGTTAACCCTTTTTTGCAATATGGAATAATTGAAATGAGATCTGAAGAAAGTGCGTCACTGTCCCTTGTGAATAATGGAGTCAAAATATTTGGTGAGCTTGATTAAGGGTATATATTACATTGTGGTTGGTGTGGTTCATGCAGTTTTCTAGCAGTTGGCACAGGTCCACTGTGCCTCTTGATTGATGAAATCCACACTGATTCAGGGTAAGACCTGAACAGGTTGGCAACATTTAGCAGCTTAGACAGCATATATGGAAAGGGAAGCAGTTAATGTTTCATGTTTGATGGCCTTTATTGGAACATGCTGAGCATTTCTGTCATTTTATGTTTTTTATTTCTATTTTCCAGCAACTGTTGCTTATTATTTGATTTACATTTAATGTGATTTGGGGAGAGGTTTATCAGTCACTGGGCAGAGGTGTCTGAGACATTGACTTTCTTTGATACAGGTAGCAGAGATACTCCTTTACTGAACCAGAGGTTTGGTTTAGACGCTTTGCCTTGTGACTTGCATGCAAAGTTTAGTATCACATTATTTCTCTGCTCTTATAACTTATTGGTGGTCACATTTTTTTGAGAAAATACTTCTTGTGTTTTTTTTGCATGGATTGTATTTTGTCACGAAGGTCAGTATTCTTGTGCCTATGATGGAGCTGGCTGTCTATAACCCCCTGAAGCCTCTTGCATCTGCACACAATGTCTGGCCAGAACATTTTCAGCATTTGCTGTTTTTTTTTTCCAGACAAGGTTAAGGGTTGATGTATTTGTGCAGACTGCTGTGTTACTTGGTTTTACATGCTTAGGCCAAGATAAAGGTTTTGACAGAGGCAAACATATGTTTAGAAATTTAATTCTGTTACTGTTCTTCAAGGTATTCAATATGATGCAGAAAAGGAACAGAAACAATTGCAGGAAAATAAGCAAAAAGAACTTCTGCGAATTGAAGAAGCCTTGGAAAAAGCAGCAAAAAAAGGTATGTTTGGCAAAATCTTATAGTTTTCTGTTTTTCTAACTATATATAAATGTAATTTTCACTTTTGAATTCAAGATTTTGAGTTTCAGTCTAAAGAAAATTGTTCTTAAGTATATTGGGTTAGTGTTTGGTTAAACGTACAAAACCAACAAATAACCCAAACTGATACTGTTGTGTTCTTAGACTGGATGTAATTCGGAAAAGAAAATATTTCACCATGGTGTAACTAAGGGAATTGTGATGAGTACTTTGCAACAGTATGTTCAATTAACAGATTTGAAATTCCATATTTATATTTACCTTGGACATAGACAAGTACAGCACAAGAACAGACACCTTTATCCCACAATGTTGTGCCAAACCAATGAAATTAGTAATCAAGTGGCTAACTAAACTAATCTATTCTGCCTACAGAATATCCATCTCCTTATTTTTTCCTCACATTATATTTTAAATGTCTCTTAAAAGTCTGAAATGTTTCTGCCTCGACCACCAACCCAGGCAGCGCATTCCAGGCACCCACTACTCTCTGTATTTAAAACACAAACTTGCCCTTCTCATCTCCTTTGAAATTACTCCTCACCTTAAAAGCATGCCCTCTGGTATTAGACAGTTTTACCCTGGGGAAAAGATACTGTCTGTCTACTCTAACGATGCCTCTCATAATCTTTTAAACCTCTGTCAGACTCCCTTCAGCTTCCACTGCTCCAGAGAAAACAACTCAAGTTTGTCCATGTCTACATCTTCTGGTTTAACATGATGTTACCAAAGGCATGCGACAGCTTACTGCTAGTTTGAAAGCAAAAAAAAATTATTAAACACATTTCCAATAACACGTATTTTTGAAGTAAATTGTGGTAAACTATCACCACAAATAATGAAGAGGAGTGCGAAGGTGAAGCGAATTTGAGAGCTGTTCCGTGCTGGTGTGCTGTAAAATTGATGCACTTGGAATTGGAGCCATGCAGAGAGGAGAAGCTGAGACATAGGAGATCTGATGCCCATCCAACTAACCTGGGTGGTGGATCTCTCTAAGTGCTGACCTGATTTGGAGAGGTCAAGAATGGCTTCTTCGGTAGCAAAATCTAGGCCCAAAGCGAATCACAGGGTGACATGTTCTAGGCTAATGTGTGGCACGATCTGCTGCTCGGATAATTTAAATACCAGATAGACTGGAAAGGCAGGGTGTCAAGACTTGGACGAGATTGGATTGCTCTAAGTGCCAAGCTGATCTGGAGAGTTTGAGAATGGCTTCTTTGGCAGCGAAATCAAGGCCTAAAGCTGGGCGGTATATTCGAGGCCTGGAGCTATTTGCTGCAGTGGAGACCATGGTCCTAATGTGAGGTATGATCTGCCGTTTGGATGATTTAAATGCCAGATCAGATAGTCTGGGGGCTCCTTTCTCTGCAATGCTGAGGCTGTGAGACTGCCCTCGGTTGCTGTGCTTTGTGCTGCAAATTTTGCAATGATTTGCCACACAAATATGATGAAGTGAATACCAAGGCTTTTGGTCTACTCCGGGCTGATCCAGGGATTTGGATCTAAGGACTAAATTTGGTTTGGGATGCTGTTGTTGTTTCTCACTTCTATTGTTTGCAGGATTTGTGTTTTCCCCCCCTCGTCCTCTGTGCATTGGGGGGGGTTGGTCTTTTTTTATTGGGTTCTTGCTTTGTGGTTCCCCTGTAAGCAGACAAATCTCAAGCTTTTATAATTGATCCATTCTTTGATAATAATTTTACTTTGAATCTTGAATCTTTGAATTCATAACCCATTATATTCTTTGCTAGTTTTATGCTATCCACAACACCGCCAATCTTCATATCATCTGCAACTTACTAACCCACCCATTTACATTTTCATCCTGGTCATTTATATATGGCACAAACAGCAGAGGTCCCAGTGCAGATCACTGCGGAACACCATTACTGACAGACCTCCAGCTGGAATAAGGCACTTTGACACCTCTCGTATTTTCTATGGGCAAGCCAGTTCTAAATCCAAATGGCTAATTCATCAGGGATCCCATGCATCATAATGTTCTGGGTGAGCCTTCCATCAGGGACCTTGTCAAGTCTCTGTTGGTAAAAAATGAAAACATATCCTTAGTGACACAGGATTGGAAGATGTAGAATCCTTGTAGGTAGAGTTAAGAAACTGCAAGGGTAAAAAGACCCTGATGGGAGTTATGCACAGACCTCTGAATCCTAACCAGTTCTGAATCAATGCCCAATTTACCATGGGTCCCATGCATCTTAATTCATTATGTCCCATCTGAGTGCAGCTGTGATATTATCCCTGATTAGTAGAGCGACTCTTTCTCCCCACCCTCCTATTTTCTTAGTATTTTCTGTTCAAGTAGCCGATAGTCACAACAGATACGTTAGACTGACCCTTCTGAACATTGGAAAGATGGCATTTACCCACTACATGCCGCCTTTTCAACACTGGGATCCCCTGCTTGCACGATCCGTGGGAGACTCATCTCTTAGACTGCCACTACCTTGGAAGAAACGCTTGAGGCGAGGGAAAAGCACTAGCATCCTGGTGAGGCTGAGATAGCGTGCAAATTAACTGCCACTCCCTAGCATTCTCCTGACTTCTTTTCAGTCCCTGGATAACAAGCTTTGTGAACTGAGAGCCAGAATCTCATATAAGCAGGAAACAAAGGAATGGAACGTTTTGTGCTTCGTGGAGACTTGACTGACGAAGGAGATACTGGATCATGCCATCGAGCCCTCTGGGTTCTCCCTGTTCCGGGCGGACAGATCGATAAACCTCACTGGGAAGAGTAAAGGAGGAGGGGCATGCTTCTTGGTCAACTATGCTTGGTGCAATCCCCAGAAGGTGCATGCACTTCAATCCTTTTGTTCCCCAGACCTGGAATACCTGGTGCTGCTGTGCAGACCCTACTGCTGCCTAGGGAGTTCATGGCGGTTATCATCAAAGTGGTGAACATTTCGCCGCAGGCTGAATCTGGTTCTCAAAAGAATTGTACGAGACCATCAACACACTGGAGACTGCACACCCAGAGGCTGCCTTCATCGTTGCCGGTGACTTTAATCGAGGTCACTGACGGAATTCTCTCCGAAGTTTTGTCAGCACATCAGGTGAGCACTTGTGGAGATAATGCACTTGACCACTGCTACACTCACTTCTGCAATGCTTACAAAGCTTTCTTTCGACCAGCTTTTGGAAAAGCAGATCACTCTTTGATCCTGCTTCTGCCGACATACGGGCAGAAGCTGAAGCAAGAGGCGGCCATAGTTAAAACCATCCACTGTTGGTATGACCAGTCGGCCTCCGTGCTGCAGGACTGCTTCTTTGACGTCATCTGGAATGTCTTCCATGATGAGGATGTCTCCAAGTTTACTGATGGATTCACGTGCTTCATCCGGGAGTGCATCGATGATGTTGTCCCCCCAGAAGTCGGTCAGTGTCTTCCCAAACCAGAAACCCTGGATCATTAGTTCTGTACGAGCAGCACTTACTGCATGACATAGAGCTTACGTCGTTGGCGATCAACTAGGGCTCAAGAAAACCAGCTACGATCTATGCAAAGCTGTCAAGGCTGTGAAGCAACAATTTAGAGAGAAGATTGAGTCAAGATTCACAACGAATAGCACCCGTGACTTGTGGCGAGGGCTGCATACCATCACAGATTTCAAAGCCAAACGTTGTGGTGCCGCCAGCATCACAGCCTCTCTCCCAGATGAGCTCAAGCGCTTCTACGCTAGGTTCGATGTTGCTAACTCTGAGCCTCCGAGGAAAGCCACCGCTACAACCTGTAACCTGGTCATCTCTGAGGCTGAGGTATGGGCCCCCAAATCCTAAGAACTTTCTACAGGGGCACAATTGAGAGCATCCTGACTGGCTGCATCACTGCCTGGTATGGGAACTGTACCTCCCTTAATCACAGGACTCTGCAGAGAGTGGTGCTGACAGCCCAGCACATCTGTATTTGTGAACTTCCCATGATTCAGGACATTTACAAGGACAGGTGTGTAAAAAGGGCCCATAGGATCACTGGGGACCCAAGTCATCCTAATCACAATCTACTCCAGCCGCTGCCATCCGGGAAGCGGTACCGCAGCATAAAAGCTTTGGACAGCTTCTTCCACCAGGTCATCAGACTGATGAACTCATGCTGATTTGAGTGTACTTTATATTACACTGACTGTTCTATTTATTATAAATTATTACTATGATTGCACATTGCACATTTAGATGGAGAGGTAAAGATTTTTACTCCTCATGTATGTGAAGGATATAAGAAATAAAGTCAATTCAGTTCAATTCCCATTACCTCTTTTTATCTTTTCTACAATGTCTACACCCTGGGACATTAAGCACCCATTCCAGTCCCTTTCTCAGCTAAGTTTCTGTCTTGGCCACAGCATCATATTTCCATGTACTGATCCATCCTTAAAGTTAAATCTCCTTTACCCATAGTACTCTGAGCAAAGTGAATCATGACTCAGTGTTGGTCTTGATGCTTGAATGCTGTCTGCAATGGTGAAAGTAAAATAGATGCTCAGGACTTACTGATTTACGTAGTTGCAAATGTTAGTTTTATAATTCATAATTGCTGACTAACTTATTTAATGTAACAAACGTGTATACATTCCCCCAAGATGTTTATGTTGAAGCAGTTTCATTGTGTTGGTTTTGAAGGTGATTTTCAGAGCCCTACCAGGTGCACCATTGGGGTCTGTCGCCTTTTCACGCTCAAAGTCACCGATCACTTTTCTTCCCCATTCTGTTGTTTGATCTGAACAACCAAACCTCTTATGCTGCCACGTGATTGGTTGATTATATATTTGCATTAATGAATTGCTGTACAAGTGTACCTAATAAGGCGGTCACCAAGTGTACAATAACATGGAATTGCTATGCTTCATAATTTAATTTCTTAACTGTTCAGCATGATTTATTAGCCATGTTTTACATTATTTTTAGGAAATTTGCTTTAATATGTAAAGCACTATTCAATTCTGTTTTAAATCTTCTTTGTTTTATTCATCATGAACAGAGGGTTACTGTTTCTTGTATAGGAGGCACACGGAACAGTTAAGCACAAAGCCACCACGTATTTCTGCTATTTGTTTTGGTCCTTCTTTTACTTACAGATGGTAAGAATTCATGGTTATCTGTGAACCTGTTGGTCAGGTGATTGGTTGGTAATAGGAGCTAATGAACAATATTGGATATATTTTGAGCCAACTGTATTATCCTCCTCAGGCCAAGTACAGTTAATTCAATATCTGCAGGAAGTTAATTAAATCATAGTGGAAAATGTCTATCCTGCTGATTGAGTTTTTAAATATTGATGCTGCATGGTGCTTCAAAGTGTTGCAATATTCAACTGTTCAGACTTGAAAATCTGCTGCAAATGTCTTCACACATATTGTTCATTGTTAATGCTGCATCCTTGGATGAAGGTGCTTCTTCAGGAGAATTCTTGTTTTCCCTGGAAAGCTACGTTTACAAGGATATCAAACCTGGTAGGTTCTTTAATTCTTGACTTTGTTCTAATATAGTCAGAATAAAAAGATAAAAATTTCTGAGTCCATGTGCTTATAATTCTTAAAATGTAATTATCATGATCAACAAATAATATAAAATTTATTCTTGTTTTAACTCATGTTAAGGGGATAAGAAATTGAAGGTAAGCTAGTTTAGATAATTGTGTAAAATTCTGATTAAGCTACCTCTAGATTACTGTGCTGTTTTTGCAGGTGTGCAGGGTCTGCTGTGTTACAGTGAGTTGAACTTTGAGGAAAGGTTGCATGAACTGGACTTAGGAAAGCTGGAATAGAGATGGTTAAAGGTCATTTAAATTCACCTTTTTGGCACCTTAAAAGGAATTCTGAGTGTGTAAAGTTTGTTTGGTTTAAAATTGGATACAAAGAAATATAATGTTTAAACTCAGACCTAGGAGAGAGGTTGGGATACAGTGCTTCCTGTAAAGGGTGGAAGAAATTCGTAGTATTACGTGTTAGCCCAATTAGTACCTCTGTATCTTTTTGTGAACCAAGGTTATTAAGATACGAACATGCATCAAGGTAGCTGGATGGAGTGTTGAATCTGGCTGTGATCTCATTGAATAGTGGTACAGGCTTAAAGAGCTAACTATCTGTTCCAGTGTTCACAGGAAGGCATATAGCACTGTATTGAAAGGAAATTTGACGTGTGGATGATATATGGTTTGATGCAAGGATTGGTGTGATTTCTGGGTGTAGAAGAAAGGGAGATGAAAGTGTCTGGTGCATTAGTCAAGTCAAGTCACTTTTTATTGTCATTTCGACCATAATTGCTGGTACAGTACACAGTAAAAACGAGACAACATTTTTCAGGACCATGGTGTTACATGAAACAGTGCAAAATTAAACAGTGCAAAAACTAGACTGAACTACATAAAAAAAAACAACACAGAAAAAAAAAACTACTCTAGACTACAGACCAACCCAGGACTGCATAAAGTGCACAAACCAGTGCAGGCATTACAATAAATAATAAAAAGGACAATAGGGCAGTAAGTTGTGTCAGTCCAGGCTTTGGGTATTGAGGAGTCTGATAGCTTGGGGGAAGAAGCTGTTACATAGTGTGGTCGTGAGGGCCCGAATGCTTCGGTGCTTTTTCCCAGATGGCAGGAGGGAGAAGAGTTTGTATGCGGGGTGCGTGGGGTCTTCATAATGCTGTTTGCTTTTGGGATGCAGCGTGTAGTGTAAATGTCTGTAATGGTGGGAAGAGAGACCCCGAATATCTTCTCAGCTGACCTCACTATCTGCTGCAGGGTCTTGCAATCTGAGATGGTGCAATTTCCGAACCAGGCAGTGATGCAGCTGCTCAGGACGCTCTCAATACAACCCCTGTAGAATGTGATGAGGATGGGGGGTGGGAGATGGACTTTCCTCAGACTTTGCAGAAAGTAGAGATGCTGCTGGGCTTTCTTTGCTATGAAGCTGGTGTTGAGGGACCAGGGGAGATTCTCTGCCAGGTGAACACCAAGAAATTTGGTGCTCTTAACGATCTCTACCGAGGAGCCGTTGATGTTCAGCGGGGAGTGGTCGCTCCATTGAAGATGATACAGGGCACTTGGTAGTGAAACTAGTCTGAAAGTCAATGTATTTGACTGAACGGAAATGCAGGATGTGTGTGGAAAAGAAATAATGAATGTAATGAAGCAAATGTGAAACAAAGAAATACGTTGAACAGAGAATATAGATGCAAAATTCTGTGGACATAGGGAATTTTGAACATGATGTTGCATTTAAACACAAGGCAGGAACAAAGTTATTTTGAGACCACAATAGAATTTCTGGAAGTTTTTCAAAGGATTCATAGGATGTCTATCAAAACAACAATGGTCCCTATACTCATCCCTGTGTTTTCTATTTCCAAGCCAATTTTAAATCCCAGTCTCAATGGATCCCATGTGCCTTAATCTTCTGGATCGGACTACCTTGCTGAATACTTCACGAAAGTTCATGTGGGCAACATCCACCCCCCCCCCACCCTCAATCATCCATCTTTATTAGGTCCTCCCTAATCCCACAATCCAGCACGCCCTTCTCTTGATGAGCTTATCTACTCATTTGGTTTCTTCCCAATTTTCTTTATCCTACCTTTTTGTTTTTAAATTATGAATGAAATGACGAGGGATTCTTCTTAATTATTTGTTTTTCCAGAGTCCAGCATCTATCATTTGCTGCTCCGGATTCCAGAATCTGCAGTCTCTTATGTCTCTCTGTGTTCTTAATCCTACTCACCAAGAACACTTGATGGCCCCCATTAACTCTCCTGATTTTCCATTTAAGTATTTTCCTACTTCCTTTATCTTCCTCAATGTCCCTATTCAATTTTAGATTTCTTTTCCTTGTATATGCTTCCTTTTTCTTTTTGATTAACTTTGCAACATCTCATTACGCAATGTTCCAAATTCTACCTTTCCTTCCAATGAGAACATTTTGGTTGTTATTTCTGATCAGTTTGCCTTTAAATAACTCCCACGTGTCAGATTTGGACCTACACAATCAGTAGCTTTGCCCAATCTACTTTCCTCAGCTCCTGCCTGATATTGTAGTAATTAGCATGTTTCTCCAGAGGATCAGTCTTGCCCTTGCCATAACTATCTGAAAAAATGGAGTTATTATCACCGATCCCATTGAAATTCCAAATACATGGCCATCCTCATTTCCCAATGGCACTTCCCTGTTTGGTCTGTCTACACACTGTCAACAAACCTGAGATACATTTAACCAATTCTGCTCATTTGGCACTAAGGAAATCCCAGTCATTATTGGGGAAAATTAAGGTCACCACACTACAACTACTCCATTGCTTTCTTATCTTTCCATAACCTACCTAAATATCTGTTCTTGTTTCCCATGGACTATTGGAATGGAGGAGTTACCCCATGATAATGATTTCATCTTTCATATTCCTGAACTCTGAATATATTACCTCATAAGACAAGCCTTCTAGGAAAGTTCAGCTATGTCATTTTTCCTGTTCAGGTGTGTCCACCCAAGCATATACTTGGGTAAGAAAATCTCAATGGTAAATGCTGATGAGTGGTTTCATGGTGAATAGTACCACAGGGATACATTTTCTATCTAGTCCATCCCGATGATGGTGATCACCCAGCTAATGCCAATTTCCTGCATTTGGCCCATATCCTTCTAGGCTCTGCCTCTCCATGTACTTATCCAAGTGCTTCTTATGACACTATTGGATCCTTTTTTGGTTTGGTTATCTCTACTCTGGGGGAAAAAGACATATTATTCATGTTAACTATATCACGCATTATTTTAAACACTTCTTTCGGATTGACTTTTGTTCTTTAAAATTTCAAAGGATGTATGAAATGAGAGGGAAAGGAAAGAAGTGTAAACCTTTCTGGCGTAATAAAAGACATTGAAGGGACAAGTTTGTGCCTGAATGTTGAATGTAAGTGAGCTGCTCAAGGCAAAATTGAAGGGAGTTTTATGTATTGTAGATGCCCAATAAAGGCCAACATTAAAAGCAATGATCCTGGTTTGTGCTTGTATTAGAGTTTATCAAAGGAACTTTCAGTTGAAGGAATGTGTTGTGGCTACACTTGCTCAAGTAGTTAATGGCAACTGGTGAAAGTGGTATGGTGTGTGTATAGATCAATTGAAAAATGTGGAGGCAAGTTGTCGCTGTGTCTGATCCTGCTGCATTGTAATTGTTATAGATTCTAAAAATTAAGAAGTAATGAAAAGCTTGATGAAATGAAACTGCTGTAGATTCTGAATTATTTTAAAACGAGTCCCATTATTGTTTGACATGTAATGATAGCACAACAGACATTAAGGCTTGCTACTTTGCTGCTTTGGCCTTCATTGCCACCTGGCTCTGTGTGTGTCTCTGATTTTTACAACCCATTAAAATACAATTAACCGCCATTAGGTTTCTCTCTTGCTCTGCTTTCAAACCTCCTATATTCCAACTTAAGAAAACTTGCCATAAACTCTGACAATTAGATTTGTGCAGTAAATTTTACGTGTTCTTGTGGTCATTCTTTGTTTATTGAATTTATGATCCCTTGTTTGCACATTTTACCATATCCGCAGTACCTTTTGACCTTCATTTTCAAAAATATGCTGTATGTTCTCTGATGATGTGAATGCTGCTCTACGCATTGTTGTACGGTGCAAACAAAACACAATTTGAAGTTTGTTAATGAACTGAAGTGCTTTATATTTTAAGAGTTTCAAACTTCAGTTGGCCATTATCATGTAAAGCAGATTGGTGAATTTCAATCTCTATATGCCTGACTCGTCCAGAAATGAGTCCATGAATTGTATTCAAAGGATAGAAGTTAGGGTTACAGGCTTGACTAAATTGCGTTATAAGTGCAGTTGCATAATTGGGATATCAGAAGTAAGATGGAATAAGCAAGACTGCTTTATGAAATTGAAAAGAGAATACTCAAAGCAACAAACAATCTTCTGGAAGAACTCAGCGGGGCAAGCAACATCTATGGAAAGAAAAAAATTGTCAGTATTTTAGTTTAATATTCTGTATCACAACTGAGTTGATCTGCTGAGTTCTTCCATGACATGAGAATGATAGAGTTTGATTAATCTTTAGTGATGAGACTGAACATTACCTTAACTAAATATATTTTGAAGTAAAATTACAGGAAAAATTAGGATTTACCTTTCACGTTTTACCCATTCATTATATACTCATTCAACAATGCTAATACAAAACAATGCACTTCCTAGATTTTTTCTGTTTGTGTTTTGCAGTTGAAGTTTGTAACCTTATGGGTGTTTAACATGATTGGATATTGTACGCAGCGAGTTATTAAATTAAGCAAACTTACCTAAAGTGTTATGAGTATGAGCCAAATTGTAGGAAAAGGTTTGACAAGAAGCATACTGGAGAAACTGAAGCTGTTGTAGAGGAAATGCAGTTTTGCTTTAAAGTGAACAGGACTTCTCTAAGTACCTTATTTTATTTTGAATGCAAAATTGTACCAGCTTACCGAAAGGGTTTATTGATATTCGGTATGTTAAATAATTAATACTGTACTTGCTCCACTGTTTTCCTTGGCACTTTTTTGCTTTTTCTTCAGACATAAAATTCTGCTAACTAGTATTTCTAACATTCTTGAGTCACTGTAGTCAGGTCACTGTCCTTACTAACATCTCTATATCCTCTTTCCTGTTCATTTTGCTTGCTTGCAAGGACGCAAACATAAAAAATCCAAAAAGTATTTTAAGAAATCAGCAAAAGGACGTTCCAAAGGTATGTGAGAAGTTTTAATGTTGTACCTTCAAAATTATTCTTAATTAAATTTGCTGTTAGTAAGAATTGCTGGCATCCTGCATAATTTAAAAAAATAATGGTGGGTACAGAAAATATAATTTAGTTGACTTATTTAGAGTCAAGTCTTGTAAAATTATCCCTTGCCTTTAATGCATTTGATGCAGATCGTGTGAGAGACTGGCAACATGTTAAGTAATTACAATGTAGTACTGCTGATTTGCAGGTCCAGCGACCTGGGTTAAAAACTCATTTCTGGTGCTGTCTCTGTGGAGTGTGCACATTCTCTGTGTGATTGCATGGGTCTGCCCTGGATTCCCTAATTTCCTCTTGCAGCCCAAAGATACATTGGTTTGGAGGATGTTAGACTATGATAAAATAAACCTGGAACTGGGGAATGGTGGGGCATGTCAGAGAACAATAGGTTACATGGAAATAAGTGGGGAAATAGGATTACTCTGAAGCTCAGTGTAAACCTGATAGGTTTTGGGGAGAACTGGATAACTAATTTGTTGTCTTGAGAACATGATGCATCTTTTTTAAAAATACAAAAATAAACTAGATGATCACATAATTGTTGAGAATGAATTTGGAAAGAATTTAGTGGATTGTAAACCAGGGAACAATTGAGGGAGAGGCTCATATGACTTCAATGAATTTGTTAGGGACAGGCTTTGGTGACTGTAGTAAAGGAAGTTATATATCCTTCTCCAGTGAGTTTTGTGTGGAGGTGTAACTCTGTTAAAAGATGGGATTGGTGTAGATGTTGCAATTGTTTACTTGAAACTTGGATTGCAGAAGAGTAAACACAGTACTCAAAATTAATTCTCCTTGGAGTAAGTGATGTATATGACATGAAATAAATGACACAAAACAATTTCCATTTGTATTCAGTAACATTATCAGGATCAGTGTGGAATTGACAAATAATTTGAAACATTTCGGCACATGGATGGTTATTGGAATGCAGAAGCAGTGCATATTTTCATATCAGTGTCAGGATCAAGTTCAATATCGCTGGCTATGGCGTGAAATTTGTTGTTTTGTGGCAGCAGTACATTGCAATGCATTGTTTTAAAAGAACTATAAATTACAGTAAGAAAAATACCTATCATTCAATTAGTAGTGCAAAAAGTAGTACATGGTTTCATTGCCCATTCAGTAATCTGATTGCAGAGGGGAAGAAGCTGTTCCTAAAATGTAGAGTGTTGGTCTTCAGGCTCCTATACCACCTCCTTTATGGTAGCAATGAGAAGAGGGTATGTTACGTGAATATCCTAGAGTATTCACTCTTTTGACCTAATTGAGGAAAGATTTCAGAATTTTTAGGTTTTGAGAGGTTTTTTTGATATTCATCAAGAAATTCCATTAATTTATTTGCATGTATGCTCAATATTCGATCGTACCTGATTTATTATCCCTCTCAACACCAATCTCCAACCTTCTCCCTGTAACCTTTGATGCTTGCTGCTGATAATGTAAATTTCTGATCCCTCAGTGTTGATTCAAAGACTGATAACTCCACAAGAGCATATTCTCTGTTGTTTCTGCTTGTGATGAAATTCAAATTGAACAATGCAGTATTCTATAGCTTGTGTGCAATCCTCAGTTGACTGAGAAATTTTCAAACACTGACATGTCCATTCAAGTATTTATTGTTGTTTACTGAGTAAAGGAGTTTTATTTGAATTTTTTCCCATTTATCCAGTTTTCCTCTGACTGCTACTGTATTTTATTCAATTTAACTTGCAGACTGTAGTATTTGACTTGAGCAAAGACTTCAAAGCAAAGAATCATATAATAAACTTCAAATTGTCTGTTCCATAATATATTGCTCCTTGGAGGATAAGTGACTATTAATTTAAAACAGAGATGCGTAGAAATGTCTTCCCTCAAAGATTAATGAACATTAGACATGTTTAAATTGAAGATAGATAAATATTTGAAAGACCAAGGAATTGAGGGCCATGAGAAATTGGCACAGAAAGCCATGATATAGGAATAGAATTAGGCCATTTGGCCTTCGAATCTACTCTGCCATTCAATCATGGCTGATTTATTATTCTTCTCAACTCTAATCTCCTGCATTTTCCCCGTAACCTTTGATGTCCTTGCTAATCAAGAGTCTATCAACTTCTATTTTAAATAAGCCCAGCTGTCTGTGGCAATGAATTCCACCAGGTCATCACCCTCTGGCAAAAGAAATTCCTCCTGAACTCTCTTCAAAAGGACATATTCTGAAGCCGTGCCCTCTGGTCCTAGACTCCCCACTTTGGAAACATCTCTCAACATCCACTGTTATCTTGGCCCTCCAATATTCGATATTCCAAGATCCCTCCTCATTTCCAGTATCATTCTCTTGAGCTTCCTCTCCAATGCCAGCACATCCTTTCTTAAATAAGGGCCCCAAGACTGCTCATAATAATCCAAATGCAGCCTTGTGAAGTCTCAGCATTACATTCTAGCTTTTATATTCTAGCCTGCTTGAAATGAATGCTAACATTGCATTTGCTTTCCTAATTATCAACTTAACCTGTAAGTTAATGTTCAGGGAATTCTGCACTCAGACTTGCAAGTCCCCTTGCTTCTCTGATTTTTGAATTTTCTTAGTAAAATTACTTAGTAAATAAACACCTTTATTCCTTCTGCTAAAGTGCATACCTATACACTTCCCTACACTGTGTTGCATCTGCCATTTCTTTGCCCATTCTCCTAATTTGTCCACATCCTCCTGCAGACTCTCTGTTTATTCAACATGATCTACGCCGTCACCTATCTTTGTATCGTCTGCAAACCTGGACACAAAGAGATCACTTCTATCATCCGGAAAATTGGCCTATAACATGAAAAGAGTGGACCCAAAACCGACCCCCGTGGAACCACTCGTCACCGGCAGTCAGCCAGAAAAGGCCCCCTTTATTCCCTCTCTTTGTCTCCTGTCAGTCAGCCAATCTCCAGTCCCTGCTAGTATCTTTACTTTTCAGGCTTTCTGAAAATCCAAGTAAACATCCTTGGTTTATCTTGCTTGTTATTTCCTCAAAAATTGCCAACAGATTCGTCAGGCAAGATCTCCCCTTAAGGAAACCATGCTGACCTTGACCTATTTTATCATGTGCCTCCAAGTATCCTGAAGCCTCTTCCCTAATAATGGACTCTTAACATCTCGCTAACCACTGAAGTCAGGTTTACTGGCCTCTAATTTTCTGTATTTTGCCTCCCTCCCTTCTTAAAGAGTGGAGTGACATTTGCAGTTTGTAAGTCCTTCAGAACCCATTCCAGAATGTAATGATTCTTGAAAGATCACCACTAATGCCCCTATAATCTCTTCAACTACCTCTTTCAGGAACTTGGGGTCTAGTCCATCTGATCCTGGAATAGGAGTTGAGGTCAGCAATGATCAGCCATGATCATATTGAATGGTGGGGTAGGCTTAGGGAACCTGGTGGCCTATTCCTGCTGCAGTTTCTTCTGGTCCAAGAAATTTCCTTCTGTATAGAACACAGAACAATACAGCATAGGATCAGTTCCTTTAGCCCACAATGTTGTATGGAATTAATTAACCTAGTAATGAAATGTACAGCTAAACTAATCCTTCCTGTCTACACAGTGTCCATATCCCTTCATTCTCTACACATTCATGTGCTTATTAAAGAGCTTTTTAATTGCCCTTAACATATTTGCTTCTACTGCCACCCTGGCCGTATATTCCAGGCAGACACCATTCACTCTGTAAATTAAAAAACTTGCTCCACATATCTTTGGATTTATCCACTTTTTTCTTAAATGAAAGGCCAATAGTATTAGACACTTTGACCCTGGTAAAAGATAACATCTGTCTATCCATGCCTTTAATCTTATCAATTTCGATCTGGTTTCCACTTGACCTCCATCACTCCGGAGAAGATAACCCACTTTGATCCAGCCTCTCCTTATAGCACATGCCATTGAATCCTGAGTTCTATAAAGCTGCAACATAACTTCCCAACTCTTGAGCTCATTGCCTCGACTAATAAAGGCAAGCATTCCATATGCCTTCTCTATCACACTATCAACCTGTGTAGCTGTTTCCAGGGAGCTGTGGACTTATACCCTAGGTCATATATGTCAAACTCAAGGCCCGCGGGCCAAATCCGGCCCGCGGTGGAATTATTTTTGGCCAGCGAGATAATATCTAATTACTATTAAAGCTGGCCCCAGTAATCGAAGCACCTATGGCGTATGATATGACTAATGCTGAGTTTATTCAGGTACCAGGTTTTCAGGGTTTTTAGTGTTTATTCGGCAGTCTTGCTCGGCAGTCTTCTTCATAAGAAACGGAATTTGTAAAGTGAAACACTTTGTAGTTATAGCAGAGACTGAGACACATGAGAGCAGGCTGAAAAAACGGAGGCAACGAAAGCTGCGTTCGCACGCGTCCGACTGATCCGGCCCGCATGAAGCTCCATTTTGCTCAATCCGGCCCGTGACCTAAAATGAGTTTGACACCCCTGCCCTAGGTCATTCTGAACATCATTGTTGTTAATGGGTCTTGCCACTAACAGTGTATTATTGCTTCACATTTGATTTCCCAAGGTACAACATTCCATTTGCTATATTGGTCAGTACAGGTGTATACCACTGTACCCTTCGGCAATCTTCAGTACTAACCATAACATCACCAATCTTTATATTGTCTGCAAATTTACTAACCTATCCACTCAGTCCATTTATATATGTCACAAACAGCAGAGGTCCAAGTCATGACCTCCAGCTTGAAGAAGTCCCATTGACCACTGCCCCATCTTTGATGGGCAGTCCAGTTCTGAATCCAAACAGCTAAGACACCATGGATCCTATGCATCTTAACTTTCTGCGTGATCTGCCCTCATCCCCTCCCACTTGAGTTTCTCAGTAACCTGGAGTATATCCCATCTGGCACAGGGGACGTATCCACCTTTATACTCTTTAAGAGACTCAATACTACCTCCTTCTTTATTTTAAAATGCCTCAGCATATTAGCAAGCTCCACACTGATCTCACAATCCTCCAAATCTTCCATGATGCCAAGTACTCATTTAGGACCTCGCCACATCCTCCACCTCCAAGCGTGTGTTCCTCCTTTATCCTTGAATGATCCTACTCTCTCTAGTTATCCTCTTGCTCTTGTATGTGTAGAATGCCTTGGGATTCTCTTTAACCCTACTTGCCAGGGATGATTTAAGCTGACCCACAACACCTTATTAGTCAAGAAGCACAACAGTGTCAACACTTTCTTAGGAGATTGAGGCATGCAAGGCTCCCTACCCCCATTCTAACAACTTTTTACAGGATCATCATCGGAGAGTGTCCAGTCTGGCTGCATTATGGTGTAGTACGGGAAGCTGCAAGGCATCTGACTGCAACATCCCTACAGTGGATAGTAAAAGCAGCTGAGAGGATCACCAGAGTCACTCTCCCCATATTGAAACATTTACCAGAAGTGTTGTGTAGAAGGGGCTTGAAGCATTGTTGAGGATCTCTACCATCCATCCCACAAATTTGATCCACTACCATCAGGAAAGGAGATGCAGGAGCTTCAGGACTTGGACTGCCAGACTGGGTAACAGTTTCTTGCCCCAGGCTGTGAGACTAATGAATACCCTGCCACCACCAAGGTCTCATCTCTAGGACAGCAAGCTACTTACTGTTTGCTGTTTACTATTTACTGCTTACCTCTGTTATGCACTACATTTTGAATTACCGTAGATTCCGGATTATAAGCCGCTACTTTTTCCCACGCTTTGAACACTGCAGCCTTTACTACGGTGCGGCTAATGCATGTTTTTTTTTCATGCCGCCAAAAACATTTTGCCTCGTAACAGTAGACCAATAAAATTGATGAGTAGTTCACAGAGGTCCAATGAAATTGTACGATAAATCAAGCGCACTTTCACAATTAAATTATTGTAAATCAGTCATTTGTACTCACCCTCATCAACATGGAAAACACTCGAAGAAAAGCATTGTGCTGCCTTTATGGCAGTTATTTAGTTTATAATATTTTCGCTTAGTAATTCATTTGTTAGTATTTTCTAGTTAAAGTTAGAGGTGTTTTAAGTATATTTGTTTTCTGTACTACATCCCGGGATGCTATGACGTCACATCCGGTTTCGCAGCGTCTTGTGGGGAAAATACCGGTTTGTGATAAACGGAAAGGAGGGGGCGAGCGCATTAGACCCGCGCGAGAACGCTGCACGCATATGATGCAGCTTTTAAGTTAAAGGCGATCAATAACTTTCCTGGTAGGCTGCAGTATATATTTTTTTACCAGTCGTTAGGAGATATTGGAATGTTGTTCGTGCACTGTTCAGTAAAAAAGTATACGCAACGTAATTTGTGTGTTACTGATACGTATGTATATTTAAAGTAGCCGTGTTACAGGCATGGTTCGAGAAAAAGCATTTGCAATATGTATTTGTTTATGTTACCATACGGATTTAATTAAAAGTTAAAAAATCCTCACGTGTAATATCTTTCTGTGTAAATATCTCATATTACAACGTGGGACACCTGCGGCTTAAAATCCGGTGCGGCTTGTACAAGTACAAAATTGATTTTCTTTCTAAAATTAGAGCCTGCGGCTTTAATCAGGTGCGCTCTGTAGTCCGAATCTACGGTATATGACATTAAAGTTAATGTCATTTGTTGCAATACTTTATGTGGTGTGCGTGATACATATATATGTATGTCCAGAGAAACATTGTTTGGTTGTATATACAGTATGTACAGTCAGATGGCAAACTTGAACTTTTTAGTTGACTAAATTTGCCATGTCTCTCAATATTCTAGGTTTCCTTACCTTACCATCCTTGACCTTTCTCTTACCAGAACATACTTATCCCGCAGTATGTACCGTTGGTCTTTAATCACCCTCCATATGTCAATTGTGGACTCTCCCTAGTTCCTGCCTAACACTATGCCCTGCTCCAATTTAATACTCTCCAACACGATCCATACTTATCTAGAGCTATTTTCAGACATAAGGAGTTGTGGAAACTGTTCCGTAATAGTTCTCCAACTGGTCAGTCATCTGGCCAGGCTAATTTCCCAACTCCAGGTCCAGTATGACCCCTCTTCTTGTTGCACTATCTACATATGGATTGAAGAAACCTAACAAATTCTACATCTTACAAATTCTGTCCCATGTAAACCTCTTGCACGAAGGAGGTCTCATTATATATTGGGGAAGTTGAAGTCACCCAGGAAGACAACCTTGTTGTTATTTTTATGCGTTTCTCCTAATATGTCTGCATTTATTTTCCTCATTATCCTAGTGGCTACTGGAGGTTGGTGGTCTGCAGTATAATTCCATCAGAGTGACTTCATCTTTCTTGCTTTGATTTCTACCATGTAGATTTAGTGGATAGCACTTCATTATGTCTCGTCTGAATGCAGTTGTGATGTTGTCCCACACCCTCTCACTTTCCCTTTTATCCCCCTCTCTATCTTTTATAAAACATTGAAACCGTGGAACATTAAGCATCCAGTCCTTTCTTTTTTCAACAAAGTCTCTGCACTGGCCGTAACATCATAGTTCCATGTACTTATTCATGGAGTTTCATCACCCTAACCTCCAGTCGTCTGAGCAATAAAATGAACACTCTTCAACCATTCCCAATGTTTGAGTCTATTACATTGTTCTTACCTGTTCTTCCCTACAGACTGCTGGCCATGACATCTACCTTCATCTCAATCCCTCCAGTTTCTGACCTGGTGCTCCAGTTGCCATCTCCCTGCCAAATTAGTTTAAATCCATAGGTCATACTTATCCTCCAAATCATTTTTGCCAATTTGGTGAATGTCAAAGGCCTTTGTGATTATTGTGTTATTTTGCTGCAGTTCTTTGGGTTTCTTGATAAACACTTCAATACTAAAGTCAGTTTTTCTCACCTGCACTGCAGCATTGCTTTCAACTTTATCTACAGCTCTCAGGGCTCCTGATGTGGCCTCCTCTACCTCAGTGAGACCAAGTACAGACTGGGTGATTGTTTCGCAGAATGTCTACACTTAGTTTGCAATAGCCATTCCAAGCTCCCAGTTGGATACCATTTAAACTCCCTGTCCATCTTCAGTTTTCCCTACTGCTAGGATGAAGCCCAACACAATCTTGAGGAACAACACACACAAAATGCTGGTGGAACACAGCAGGCTAGGCAGCATCTATAAGGAGAAGCACCTCAGAGCCTAGAGGAACACCACCTCATATTCTGCCTGGGTGGGTTGCCTTCTCTTTCCCAGTCAGCCCCATCACTTCACTCCCCCTCCCCCCTTCCCCTTCTGAATCTGTCCTGGTCCTCCCATTTTCATTCTTGTTCCCTTATACACTCCCTTCAACTATCTTTGTCACTGCTCCCTCCTGGTTCCATCCTCCCACTACACACACACAGTTCACTCACAGGTTACCCCCCTCCCCATCTTGTTCTGGTAACAAATATTGTTCACCTCTGCTCTAATATTCCCATTCTCACCTCCTTTACTTATCATAATCTAGCCAGCACTGGTAGTCCTTGTCTCCAACCTCCACCTCCCCTCCCCCTACTTTGCTCCATCTGTATCTCTCTTTCCTCTCTCTCTTTGTCTGCTTTCTTCTGTCACTCATGTCACTTAAAGTCTTCCCTTCTCGACCTGACACAACCTGCCTGTTATGTTACACTCTGCCTTCGCCTTAGACCTCGAAACCCTTTCTCACCACTTAGCTTTTTCTTGTTATACTGGCCATCTTCCAGTTCTGTGCAGGGTGTTTTTAAAAAAAAATCTCTCTCTCCCTCTCTCCCTCCCTCCCTCTCTCCCTCCCTCCCTCTCTCCTCTCTCCCTCTCTCCCTCTCTCCCTCTCTCCCTCTCCCCCTCTCCCCCTCCCCTCTCCCCTCTCCCCTCTCCCCTCTCCCCCTCTCTCCCCCCTCCCCTCCCCTCTCCCCCTCCTCTCTCTCCCCCCCCTCTCTCCCCTCTCCCCCTCTCCCCCTCTCCCCCCTCTCCCCCCCTCTCCCCCCTCTCACCCCCTCTCTCCCCCTCTCTCCCCCTCTCTCCCCCTCTCTCCCCCTCTCTCCCCCCTCTCTCCCCCTCTCTCCCCCTCTCTCCCCCTCTCTCCCCTCTCTCTCCCCTCTCTCTCCCCCCTCTCTCCCCCCTCTCTCTCCCCCTCTCTCTCCCCCCTCTCTCCCCCACTCTCTCCCCCTCTCTCTTCACCCCTCTCTCTCCCCCCCTCTCTCTCCCCCTCTCTCTCCCCCTCTCCCCCCCCCTCCCCTCTCCCCTCTCCCCCTCTCTCCCCTCCTCCCCCTCTCTCCCCTCTCCCCCTCTCTCCCCCTCTCCCCTCCCTCTCCCCCTCTCTCTCTCCCCCCCTCTCTCTCTCCCCTCTCCCCCTCTCTCCCCCTCTCCCCCCTCTCCCCCCTCTCCTCTCCCCTCTCTCCCCCTCTCTCCCCCTCTCTCCCCCTCTCTCCCCCTCTCTCCCCCTCTCTCCCCCCTCTCTCTCCCCCTCTCTCTCCCCCTCTCTCCACCCCTCTCTCTCCCCCTCTCTTCCCCCCTCTCCCCTCTCCCCTCTCTCCCCCTCTCTCCCCCCTCTCTCCCCCTCTCTCCCCTTCCCTCTCCCCCCTCTCTCTCCCCCTCTCCACCACCCCTCTCTCTCCCCCTCTCTCTCCCCTCTCTCCCCCTCTCTCTCCCCCTCTCTCTCCCCCCCTCTCTCCCCCTCTCTCTCCCCCTCTCTCTCTCCCCCTCCCCCTCTCCTCTCCCCTCTCCCCTCTCTCTCCCCCTCTCCCCTCTCTCTCTCCCCCCCTCCCCCATCTCTCTCCCCCTCTCTCCCCCTCTCTCCCCCTCTCTCCCCCCTCTCTCCCCCTCCTCTCCCCCTCTCTCCCCCCTCTCTCCCCCCTCTCCCCTCTCTCCCCCCTCTCCCCCCTCTCTCCCCCCTCTCTCCCCCCCTCTCTCCCCCCCTCTCTCCCCCCTCTCTCCCCTCTCCCCCTCTCCCCCTCCCCCTCTCTCCCCCCTCTCTCTCCCCCCCTCTCTCCCCCTCTCTCTCCCCCCTCTCTCCCCCCCTCTCCTCTCCCCCTCTCCTCCCCTCTCCCCCTCTCCCCCTCCCCCTCTCTCCCCCCTCTCCCCCTCTCTCTCCCCCCTCTCTCCCCCTCTCTCTCCCCCCTCTCTCTCCCCCCTCTCTCTCCCCCCTCTCTCTCCCCCCCTCTCTCTCCCCCTCTCTCTCCCCCCTCTCTCTCCCCCTCTCTCTCCCCCCTCTCTCTCCCCCCTCTCTCTCCCCCCTCTCTCTCCCCCTCTCTCTCCCCCCCTCTCTCTCCCCCCTCTCCTCCCTCTCCTCCCTCTCTCCCCTCTCTCCCCTCTCTCCCCATCTCTCCCCATCTCTCCCCATCTCTCCCCATCTCTCCCCATCTCTCCCCCTCTCTCTCCCCCCTCTCTCTCCCCCCTCTCTCTCCCCCCTCTCTCTCCCCCTCTCTCTCCCCCCTCTCTCTCCCCCCTCTCTCTCCCCCTCTCTCTCCCCCTCTCTCTCCCCCTCTCTCTCCCCCTCTCTCTCCCCCTCTCTCTCCCCCCTCTCTCTCCCCCCTCTCTCTCCCCCCCTCTCTCTCCCCCCTCTCTCCTCCCCCCTCTCTCCTCCCCCTCTCTCCTCCCCCTCTCCCTCCCCCCTCTCTCCTCCCCCCTCTCTCCTCCCCCCTCTCTCCTCCCCCCTCTCTCCCTCCCCCCTCTCTCCTCCCCCCTCTCTCCTCCCCCCTCTCTCCTCCCCCCTCTCTCCTCCCCCCTCTCTCCTCCCCCCTCTCTCCTCCCCCTCTCTCCCCCTCCCTCTCTCCCCCTCCCTCTCCCTCCCTCCTCTGTGCACCCAAATGTTGTGATTGTAAATGTACATTTCAATTTGAATCCACTAGTCTGATTTGTTACTACCAAACTTGCTCACACTTTGCCAAAATACTCCTTTGTACAAAAAAAATTCAAATAATTTGCCATCTGACTATTCAGAAATCTCACTGGTTTGGCATCTAGCTCACCAGGTCAAGGGTTCCCAAACTTTTTAATGCCATTAAGCAAGGGATCTGTGGACCAAAGGTTGGAACCCCCCCTGCCCCAGATGATTTTGAACATTCCACTAACCAAAGCCCCATTTCCCACACTTGCTGCCAACTTGTCCCATTTCCTGTGGCCATGCTCTCTTTAGGCTTGCCAGATTCTCTGAACTGTTACTATGTAACATTAAAAAACATGAGATAAAGGTGCATTGGAGTATTATTAAAATAACAGCAGATTGGAAAGATATGGAGGAATGCAGGCCAAATACAGCCAAATGGGATTAGTATAGACAAGCATCACGATTGGCAGGGATGAAGTGTGCTGAAAATGCCCATTTCTCTACTGTATAATTCTGTAATTCTTATAGATTTTCCTGATAGTACCATAAATTTCTTCATAAACACTTTATGGTTGCTAATGATTGTAAACGTTGCACATCAAATTTTGATTCCAATGGTTTTCAGTGGTTCTATTTAATATCAGAGAATGTATACAATATACAATCTGAAATTCTCACTCTCCACAGACATCCTCTAAACAGAAAACTCCAAAGTATGAATGACAGATTATAATGTAAGAACCCCAAACCCGCTGCCCCTCCCATATGCAAGCAGCAGTAAACAGCATCAATCTTCCCCCTCCCCCACTTATTCCAGCATAAAACATCATTCCCACCACCCACCATGCAAACAACAGCAAAGCCCCCAAAGAGGACACCATGGTCTACAGTACATCAAAAGATGCATTTTAAGTGCCTTTTAAGCCTCTTTATTAATCTAATAGTTTTAAACACTCATCTGCTACCCTGTATTAAGATTTTTCAATTTTGAGCTTTTGTCAGACCTATAATCTTATATAGCAGGGCTGGAATCATGTACATTTGAGTTTTTAATCAGCACGGGTTTGACTGAGTTCATATTCATACAGATACATTCAATTTAGTAAATAGCATGGGTGAATTGTGATAAGACCGCAGTTGTATTGAGCAGCTACTTTTGCATGTAACTTGTTTTATTATTATGTTTATTTCTTTAAAAAAACTGACAAGCCTGCTGCTGATCATGGACAAAAATACTTCTCATTGTACTGGAATCTATTCTAATATCTGTGGTAAATGATAATAAATTACAAGCCAGTATGATAGATGGTGTAGCAGTTGTGATTAAAAGATGTGGCAGACTTTTACACATGTATTAGCAAGTATTTCACACTGGTAATGTTATGTTATTAATGTGTTTGGATAATGTTCAACAGAGAAAACACTTTCTTGTTACAAATATTGGAGGGGCATCTTAAAATATTGATAAATCTATTGTCAAAGTGCATTACTTTTCAATATGATGTCTAACCAGAGTTATTAAATTACACCTATATGTGGTAGTGAGTTTAAATCAATTACAACAATATCAACATCAAGTGTTAAGGAAAAAGTGTTTTCTTACCAAGCAGAAAATCTTCAGACTTTACACAGGTTGCAACTCAGATTCCATTACTGAGAAGCTTGTTGATGAAAACAGCATGAGTATTAACAACATTGGTTGGCTGCTTGTTAACATTGCTCTGCTTAGATGCTGCTGCATTGGCCATTGAAAAATGAGGCAGTGCCACTCAGCAACAGGGGCAGGTAATGAATGCTCAGAGCTGCAAGGTGTGAGAGTGCATTGTCACTTTTATCCTCATAGCTTGCACTCAGACTGCGGAAGGATGAGAGTTTGCAAGTTTCAGCATTGGGGTTAGAATTTGAGCTAGAAGAACAGTTGCTCTTCAGTCTGCTCTCAATGTGGTGGAATGGTTCAACAGAACACCTTGTGATTTGTCAGCTACTCCGTTCAAACAGAAATATCCAGTGCAACGCTCTCAGGATTCTCTATCTGTTCAATAATTTACTCTGAAAGTTACACTTTTTATTTTATTCTTTTAAGGTAAAGCAAAAGAAGAAAAAAGGATAGTTTTGGAGAAAAGCTGGCAACACAGATTATTAAAAATCTACAAATCAAATAACAAGCATTCATATCAGATATGAAGATGCTGTAAGTAGATTCGCACATTTGCATAGAAGGTTTATGTGTTTTTAAGAATTTTATCAGTTTGTGCTTTCAAGCACTGAGAATAGCTATTGTGGGCTGATGGGCTGTTTCACTGAAAGTCCGAGACAATTCTTGAAAAGGAAAAGTTGTTGAATTTTGTTGTAACAGTTCTTTATTTTGCAGATTACAGATTCCTCAAGGCCCATGTCCGTTGGTATTACCTTACGGGAGCTTAGTTTACAGGTACTGTAATTCCAAATAGTCAAAGCTCTCTATTTTTACAGCTTAGCATGGTTCATGAAGCTTTCTTAAGGCTATTATAGCCAGGGGAGATAGTGGGGCTAAGTTCTCATAACCTATTAAATGTTCCCAAAGGTGTGCCTCTCAAGTAGCCTCTGACAACCAAGTCCATAGTCCAAGTCCACTGACAGGAGAAGGGGCAGAGGCAGGTTACTGGTGTCTAAAAACCAGTTACTTCGGGCAGATGGGACTCATCAGCTGTGGTTGGCAGCTCATCGAGGAGAAGGAAAACTGATCTCGAACCTCTGCTGAATTGGGTCTATACCCACTCATGGGGGAAGGCTTCGAGAATAATTATGGAGAAAAAAATCTGGAGAAGGCAGTTCAGTGTTGAGTTCAACTCCAGTGAAGCCACTAGAGCAAAACTGTATTGGTCTCTGCTGTTCCTTTTGTTACGAACCCCATAACTGGGTCACTTACCAGCAAAGATAGAGAGGTCTGCTGAAGTCTGATGGTACTATTTTTAAACGTTTTTATTTATAAAGGGGCACAAAAGTAAGGTTAAGACAAACATTCAGATAATCTACGTCGTCAATACTCAATCTAAAGCGCGGGTATAGTAATAATCATCAATAAGAAGTGGCTCTATCGTTTTGTCTAGGGGTAAAAAATATTGTCTGATGGAAATATAAAAGTCTCACCAGTTCATGCAGGCTTTTAGCCATTTGGGGACCGCTGGGTTTCACTTGTTGGAGAGAGAGAGATTTTTGGTGAGAAAAACTTGCCAGTCTTTTGGGCGCAACCCGTTGAATCGGGAACGTGGGTTCCCCGTTGTCAGTTCGAAGTCCTTTTCGGTGTTATCAGCCACCCTTTCCCCAGGCAAGGGGAAACGAACCACACGTGGCTTCCGAATAGCTTCCCGTTATCACGGGAGCGATGAGCGATGGTGTCTCCTTCTGGTGCGTCGCTAGGGTACTGCCTCCTGCAGCCCCTTTTTATCTTGACTTGCGGAGTCGTAGATGTCAATCAAGGTGGGGTGATACAATCCCCACCCCACATTGCCCGAGGGTGTCCACGTAGCATGATAGCTGGCACGTAGCATAGAGTCGCAATCCACAAAGGTGTCTCCAAGAAACAATGGTCAAAATCCGTTGCGTGGTCTTTCTGAGGATTCTCTCTCATTTCCTGGGTCCAAGACCCGAATTAATAGCGATCTTGCGATTCTCAGGAAGGAGGGGGCTGGGATCATAACACTTTGGATTCTTAGCTGTGTGGATAGGGGAAGCCTACTGCATGGGCAACAACTTGCTCTTCATATAATACTGCCTCGCTTGCATATCGTGTAGACAGCTGGGATGTAACATCCATTTTCAACCCCGACCCCCAGAGTGTTCATGGAAATGTTGTGTAAAAAGCAGAATACACAAACAGTTTGAGGAACTCAGTAGGCCAGGCAGCATCTATGGAAAAGAGTAAACGGTTGTTGTTTCAGGCTGAGACCCTCACCTCCTCGTTTCCATTCTAAATGGATGTCCCTCAATTCTGAGGCAGTGTCTTCTGGTTCTAAAATCCCCACTATAGGAATCATCCTCTCCGAATACACTCTATCTAGCCCTTTCAACATTTGATAGGTTTCATTGAGATCCCCCTCATTCTTCTGAATTCCAGCAGGGTACAGGCTTAGAGCTATCACAAGCTCCTCGTATGATAACCCTTTCATTCCCAGAATCATTCTTGTGAACCTCCTCTGAACTCTCTTCAATGTTAGCACATCCTTTCTTAGATAATGGGCTCAAAACTACTCACGGTGCTCCAAGTGAGGCTTCACCAGTGTCTTTTAAAACCTCAGCATTACATCATTGCTTTATATTCAAGTCCTCTTGAAATGCTAACATTGCATTTGGTTTCCTCACCACCAACTCAACCTGCAAGTTAATCTTCAGGGAATATTGCATGAGGACTCCCAAGTCCCTTTGCAACTCTGATTTTTAAATTTCCTTCCCACTTAGAAAACAGTCTACACTTTTATTCCTTTTACCATGCACTTCTTGTCACTGTATTCCATCTTCCACTTCTTTCCCCATTCTCTTAATCTGTATTTTCTGTAACCTCCCTCCTCCTTCAACACTACTTGCTCCTCCACTGATCTTTGTATTCTCCATAAATTTGACCACAAAGCAATCACTTCTGTCGTCCAAATCGTTGATATACCACATAAAAAGAAGTGGTCCCAGCACTGACCTGAGTGGAACACCATCAGTCACCGGCAGCCAAATTAGGAAAGGCTGGATCCTTTTATTCCCACTCTTTGCCTCCTGCCAATCAGACAATGCTGTATCCATGCTAGTATCTTTCCTCTAATATCATGGGCTTTTACCTTGCTAAGAAAACTCATGTGTGGCACCTTGTCAAAGACCTTCTAAAAATCTAAGTTCACAACATCCATCGATTCTCCTTTGTTAATCCTGCTTGTTATTTAGAGTCATAGAAAAGTACAGCTCAGAAGCAGGCCCTTCAGCCTATCTAGTCTGTGCTAAACCATTTAAAATGTCTACAACCATCGACCTGCACTGGGACCATAGCTCTCCATAACCCTACTATCCATGTGCCTATCCAAACTTAAATGTTGAAAACAAGCTTGCATGCATCACTTGTGCTGGCAGCACATTCCACACTCTCAACACCCTCTGAATGAAGTTTCCCCTTATGTTCCCCTTAAACTTTTCACCTTTGACCCCTAACCCATGACCTTTAGTTGTAGTTCCACCCAATCTCAGTTGAAAAAGCCTGCTTGCATTTACCCTATCTATACCCCTCATAATTTTGTATAGCTCTATCAAATTTCCTTTCAATCTTCTACATTTCAGGGAATAAAGTCCTAATCTATTCAATTCTTCCATATAGCTTAGGTCCTCCAGACCCAACAATATCCTTATAAATTTTCTCTGTACTCTTTAACCTTGCTAACATCTTTCCTGTAGGTAGGTGACCAAAACTGCACACAATACTCTAAATTAGGCCTCACCAATGTCTTATACAACTTCAATATAATATCCCATCTCCTGTCCTCAATACTTTGATCTACAAAGGCCAATGTGCCAAAAGCTTTCTTTATGATCCTATCTGCCTGTGCTATCGCTTTCTCCAAACCAGGGTGTAAAACACAGTAGTACACAAACACGCATAACACACGATAACTTATAAAGGTTAAGGAAACCATGCTGACTTTGATATATTTTATCATGTGCCTCCAAGTACCCTGAAATTGCCTTATTAACAATTAACTCCAAAATCTTCCCAACCACTGAGGTTACGCTAACTGGCCTATAATTTCCTTTCTTTTGCTTTCTCCTTCTTGAAGAGTGGAGTGACATTTAATGTCTGAATAAAAATGAAAGTGCACTATTTAGATGAATTACAGTCGGCCCTCCTTATCCGCGGGTTCAGCATGCGCGGTTTCAATCAACCGCGGATTGGGAAAACCTGGAAGTTTTCTCTCCAGCACTTGTTGATTGAGCATGTACAGATGTTTTTTCCTCGTCATTATTCCCTAAACAATACAGTATAACAACTATTTACATAGCATTTACATTGTATTAGATATTGTAAGTAATCTAGAGATGATTTAAAGTATACAGAAGGATGTGCATGGGAATCGAGAAAAAAACCAGAAGTTCTCTAAGTCGGAACAGGTACATTCGGTATTATTTAGCGTCAGTTAGTCAAACGTTTGTCTTAGTATTTTGTATATATTTTACCTTTCTATGCATATAAAACACATAAGAAATGTGTGTATTTCAATAACATAATTAAACCACTGCGTTGCTTAGTAATAATTATAGCTTTCATCGGGGCAGGGCTTTCACATGCTGCATTATTCTCACTTTATCCTTTAAAATTGTTCCGATCATTGACCGACTGTAGCCCAATGCTTTTCCAATAACCAGTGGCATTTCACCTCTTTCTGATTGCTTTATTATTTCCACTTTATTTTCAATCGTGATCATTTTCCGTCAATGGAACAGTGTGGGCGGCGAGTCCCGAGCTCCGCGCACTGAGACAGGTTGAATAAGATCCGGAGCTCTGCTGGGTCCTAAAGTCCAACGCATTGAGACAGGTTAAATAAGGGACTTGAGCATCCGTATTTTTTGTTATCCGCGGGGGGTCCCGGAACCAATTCCCCCCCCCCCGGTTGAGGAGGGCTGACTGTAATTAATTTTGTCCAATAATATTTTACTTTCTTTCTCATCTGTTTTCGGGATCAAAATACTTAAATTGCCTTTATGTTGGATATTTTACTATAAATTACCAATTTTGTAACACTTCAAGAAGATTTCAGTTGATTCCACAATGGTCAACCATTTATGATCGACAAAATAGAATTGAAAATAGCTAGTTTCCTCATCACTTTTCCAATATTTAGTTGCTTTGATTTTAGCTAGAAATATATAACGGTAGATAGAATGCATTTTGGTGTCCATCAGTAACAGAATAAGCTATTTTTGTAAAACACTGAAAATCTGAAACATGGGTTATATGAAACAATCACAAAATTAATCTTCTCCCCTTAAAAATAGATACCTAACATTATTTTAAGCCAAGTATTACTTGCAGTGTAACCAGAGTGGAATTCTGAACACAGCATGTTACCTAATGCATGATATAGATTTGTATACAAAGTACTGTCAATCAGAATGCTAGAAACAAAAAAAACTATTAATAAAGATATAAATTTTGGTAAAATAATACATTCTCATTTATTAATTGGTTATATTTCTAGACTGCTGATGAAAATTGGGCACCATGTATACTAAGCGACGCCACAAAAATCATCTACAAGGTATTTGACTGTCATAAGTTGTAAGCCTGATGTACCTTGCTAACTTAATTATGGGACTTCAATAGATGTATACTTGAGACATACAATGTTATAAGACATGTTTTGAAAGTGAAGACATCATAATAATGGAGCAATACTGTTTGAATATGGAGATGACTACTGTACCAAATAGGATATAATTGGGGTTGTCTTTTTTTCTCTGGAAGAGATAGAACAGAAAATCTACAGCACATTACAGACCCTTTGGCCCACAATGTTGTGCTGACTAAGTAACCTACTCTAGAAGCTGCCTAGAATTTCCCTACTTGCATAGCCTTCTATTTTACTTAGCTCCGTGTACCTATCTCAGAGTCCCTTAAAAGACCCTATTGTATCCACCTCTACCACCTTGGCTGGCAGTGCATTCCACGCACCTACCACTGTCTGCATTTCAATATCAAGTTCAAAATTGTGTGAGAGCAATGTTGCAAATTGTTTCCACTGCTGGATGAATTACTGACAAGTATTGTCTCAGATCATCACTCTAAATGTTTTTCTGCAAATAGTCAACACTTCTATCAGGCTGCTTCCCAAAAGCCCCGAAACTGCAGTTATTAAGCCTCTTTAAAAAAAAGAACAGCCTAGATCTTTCAGTAATTAATAACTACAGGTCCATATCAAATTTACCATGTTTAAGTAAAATAATTGAAAAGGTTGTTTATCAGCAACTTAACAGCTTTTTGGCACTGAGCAACTGTGGATGTTTGATTTTGACCACACCGTAGCACTGAGACTGCTCTGGTCAAGGTTTTAAATGACATCCGCTTAAACCATGATGATGGTGAAGTGTCAGTTTTGGTTCTACTGGATCTTAGTGTTGCTTTTGACACAGTTGATCATTACATATTACTGGACAGATTTGAAAACTGGGTGGGACTTTCTGATACAGTCCTAAAGTGGTTTAAATAGTATTTACAGGGCAGGGACTATTTTGTATTGATTGGTAGCTGCATAGAACAAGAATGATATGCAGTGTGCCTCAAGGGTCCATACTAGAGCCTCTTCTGTTTAATGTATACTTGCTCCCTCTAGCTCAAATTATGGTAAATAACAAATTAGCTTGCCATACTTGTGCAGATAACACTCATTTCTATAGCAGGGTCATGAAGTGATTATGGACCCATAATTTGCAAAAATTTCCTCCAGTTAAACAAAGAGAAAACTGAAATAATTGTTTTTGGTGCCAACAAAGAATGAATAAAAGTTATGCCTCGCTTAGAATCCTACCGCATTAAGACAATAACAAAGTCAGCCTACTAGCATCTTAAAATGTAGTGACAGTTGAAGGGCTTGTGTCTCAGCAAGATCTATACAGGCTCGTCCAGGCATTTATTTTTAGTAGGCTTGACTACTGTAATGGCGTTTTCACAGGTCTTTGTAAAAAAAAAGCCTCGGACAGTTGCAGCTCATTCAGAATGCTGCTGCTAGAGTCCTCACTAAGACCAAGAAAGTAGAAAACATCACTCGAGTTCTCAGATCACTGATCTCAGATCATTACACTGGCTTCCTGTTCATCAGAGGATTGACTTTAAAATATTATTACTAGTTATTACTGGTTTATAAAGCACTGAGTGGTTTTGGGCCAAAATACATCTCTTGAGCTCCCAGGTCATCTGATGTGGGTCTGCTTACCATCCCCAGGGTTTAATAAACTAAACATGGTGAAGCAGCTTTTAGTTACTCTGCTCCACATTCTAGAATAACTTCCAGATGATCTGAAGTGTGCCCCAACTTTAAGTTCTTTTAATTGAAGCTTAAAACTTTTTGCTGTAGCTCTTAATTAGAATCTCCTGCACTGTAACTTTTATTTCTTAATTTTATGTGTAATTTTATTCTCTTTATATTGTTTGAAATTTGATGTTTGAATTTTAAATCTCGTTCTATATAAAGCACTTTGAACTGCCTTGTGTTTGAAAAGTGCTATACAAATGAAATTGCCTTTCCTTGCCTTGAAAAGCGAATGAAACGTTTGAGGGCATGCTCTGAAAGTGTGAGGAACTTGTGTAATTCTAAATATCTTAATGAAAAAAATAACAAAAAGTGAAAAAAAACTCGGAGGTCTGAATTAAAAATACAAACACTGAAAACATTTAGTAGATTAGGAACCATCCATCTAAAGAGTAAAAAAAAGTTAACAAAGATAAAAGCTCTTTTGTCAGAATATAGATTACTATGTCATCTGAGAATTTTTTTGTGTTTCAACGTTGAATACTTGAAATTGTAAATTTGAAGTTTGTTTCCTTTATGAAATATATTTTCCCTTTGTGAAATATTTTTTTTTCTCTTCTTCAGCTTGTCCGCTTAGATTGTCTTTGTGCCTACTGGAATGTAAACAGTGTGTTATTTTACCAAGTTGCAAGAGAAGAAATTTTGGTATGTTCTTTATACTTTTACACAGGAACTAGCTATAAAGTTGGGGAAAGTGGGAAATGATGGTGATAGTACTGTGGCTCTCCATATTATAGACAACTTACAGAAATCTGATGACTGAAATTCTCCCATACATTTTAAAAATAATTTTCAAGCATGTATTAAAAATAATAAATTGTTTCATGGTGCGTGAAGGTCAGCCTCTGAGATCAGTGGGAGAATTTAAAAAGCAAACAGATTAACAGAGCGGGCGATGGAGTAGTGGGAGACAGAGTAGGAAGGCTTTGGCTCGAGAGCAGAGGCTGAGGACGAGCTTGCTCCCAGTGAGGTACGGCCAGGTAAGCTCCTTTAATAACTCTAATTAACTTAAGAGTAGGTAATGGAGGTAGCAATTAGGGCAGTCGAGTGCTCGGTTTGCAGTATGTGGGAAGTCAGACCAAGCACAATTGTCCCTGATGACTACATCTGCAAAAGGTTCATCCAGCTGCAGCTCCTGACAAACCGAGTTAGGTAACTGAAGCTGGATGAACTTCGGATCATTCGGGAGGCAGAGGCAGAAATAAGCAGGAGTTACAGGGAGATGGTCACCCCTAAGAGTCAGGAAACAGTTAACTGGGTGACTGTCAGGAGAGGGAAGGGGAAAGGGAATAGACAGAATGAGCAGAGCACTCCTGTGGCCATTCCCATCAATAATAAGTATACAGTTTTGGATACTGTTGGTGGGGACGACCTACCAGGGACAAGTTGCGTCTGGCACTGAGACTGGACCCTCAGTTCAGAAGGGAAGGAAGGAAAAGAGGAGAGCAGTAGTGATAGGGGATTCAATAGTTTGGGGGACAGATAGGAGGTTCTGTGGAAGAGATCGAGAATTCCGGATGGTCTGTTGCCTCCTTGGTGCTAGGGTCCACGATATCTCGGATCAATTTCTCAGTATTCTCAAGAGAGAGAGGGTGAACAGCCAGATGTTGTGGTCCATGTCGGGACCAATGATGTGGATAGGAAGAAGGAGGAGGCCCTGAAAAGAAGAGAATTTAGGGAGTTAGGTGCATGGTTGAAGGGCAGGACCTCCAGGGTTGCAATCTTAGGATAGCTACCCGTGCCACGTGCTAGTGAGGCCAGAAATAGGAAGATAATGCAGCTAAATACGTGGCTAAGGAGTTGGTGCAGGAGGGAGGGCTTCATGTTTCTGGACAATTGGGCCTTGTTCCAGGGAAGGTGGGACCTGTTCCAACGGGATGGGTTGCACCTGAACTGGAGGGGGACTAACATCCTTACGGGAAGGTTTGCTAGTGCTGCTCCGGGGGGTTTAAACTAGATTTGCAGGGGGAGGGGAACCAGTGTGTTAGAGCAGATAGGTGGAGGACAATAAAGGTCATGCGAGAGGTGCAAGTATAGTGCATGGAGTAAAGCCAGATCTAGCATATAAAGAGGCATTGAGGAAAGAGAAACAGAATTAAGGGTGTAAAGGTAGTAAGGTAGAAGGGCTAAAGTGTGTGTACTTCAATGCAAGAAGCATCAGGAACAAAGGTGATGAACTGAGAGCTTGGATACATATTTGGAATTATGATGTAGTGGCCATTACAGAGACTTGGCTGGCACCAGGGCAGGAATGGATTCTCAATATTCCTGGATTTTAGTGCTTTAAAAGGGATAGAGAGGGGGTAAAAGGGGGAGGAGGGGTGGCATTACTGGTCAGGGATACTATTACAGCTACAGAAAGGGTGGGTAATGTAGCAGGATCCTCTTTTGAGTCAGTATGGGTAGAAGTCAGGAACAGGAAGGGAGCAGTTACTCTATTGGGAGTAACAGAGTCGACTGTACTTCCTAAGAAGGTTGGCGTCATTCAATGTCTGTAGTGAGATGCTGAAGATGTTCTATAGGTCAGTTGTGGAGAGTGCCCTCTTCTTTGTGGTGGCGTGTTGGGGAGGAAGCATTAAGAAGAGGGACGCCTCACGTCTTAATAAGCTGGTAAGGAAGGCGGGCTCTGTCGTGGGCAAAGTACTGGAGAGTTTAACATCGGTAGCTGAGCGAAGGGCACTGAGTAGGCTACGGTCAATTATGGATAACTCTGAACATCCTCTACATAGCACCATCCAGAGACAGAGAAGCAGTTTCAGTGACAGGTTACTATCGATGCAATGCTCCTCAGACAGGATGAAGAGGTCAATACTCCCCAATGCCATTAGGCTTTACAATTCTACCGCCAGGACTTAAGAACTTTTTAAAAGCTATTATTAATGCTTTTTGAGATAGTGATTTAGATGTATATCATATTTTTTACTGAGTTAAGTATTGTATGTAATTAGTTTTGCTACAACAAGTGTATGGGACATTGGAAAAAAGTTGAATTTCCCCATGGGGATGAATAAAGTATCTATCTATCTATCTATCTATTGGGCCCCTGGTAGCAGCAGGGATACCAAGGAGCAGATTAGGAGGCAGATTTTGGAAAGGTGCAAAAATAACAGGGTTGTTATCATGGGTGACTTTAACTTCCCTAATATTGATTGGCACCTGATTAGTTCCAATGGTTTAGATGGGGAAGAGTTTGTCAAGTGCGTCCAGGATGGATTCCTGTCACAGTATGTTGATAGGCTGACTAAGGGGAATGCCATACTAGATCTAGTATTAGGTAACGAACCGGGTCAGGTCACAGATCTCTCAGTGGGTCAGCATCTGGGGGACAGTGACCACTGCTCCCTGGCCTTTAACATTATCATGGAAAAGGATAGAATCAGAGAGGACAGGAAATTTTTTAATTGGGAAAGGGCAAATTATGAGGCTATAAGGCTAGAACTTGCGGGTGTGAATTGGGATGATGTTTTTGCAGGGAAATGTACAATGGACATGTGGTTGATGTTTAGGGATCTCTTGCAGGATGTTAGGGATAAATTTGTCCCGGTGAGGAAGATAAAGAATGGTAGGATGAAGGAACCATGGGTGACAAGTGGGATGGAGAAGCTAGTCAGATGGAAGAAGGCAGCATTCGTGAGGTTTAGGAAGCAAGGATGAGATGAGTCTATTGAGGAATATAGGGTAGCAAGAAAGGAGCTTAAGAAGGGGCTGAGGAGAGCAAGAAGGGGGCATGAGAAGGCCTTGGCGAGTAGGGTAAAGGAAAACCCCAAGGTATTCTTCAATTATGTGAAGAACAAAAGGATGACAGGAGTGAAGGTAGGACCGATTAGAGATAAAAGTGGGAAGATGTCCCTGGAGGCTGTGGAAGTGAGTGAGGTCCTCAATGAATACTTCTCTTAGGTATTCACCAATGAGAGGGAACTTAATGACGGTGAAGGCAATATGAGTGAGGTTGATGTTCTGGAGCATGTTGATATTAAGGTAGAAGAGGTGTTAGAGTTGTTAAAATACATTAGGATGGATAAGTCCCTGGGGCCTGATGGAATATTCCCCAGGCTGCTCCACGAGGCGAGGGAAGAGATTACTGAGCCTCTGGCTAGGATCTTTATGTCCTCATTGTCCATGGGAATGGTACCGGAGGATTGGAGGGAGGTGAATGTTGTCCCCTTGTTTAAAAAAAAACCATTAGGTGTTCAACCCCGAGCCATGCGTCATACAAAAAGCTTCTAAAGATAAACATCAAACTGCCTGCAAAAAAAATAACAAAATTTACAATTAGGTCGTGGAGGAAATCTATAAATTAACTCAAATGGTAGTAATGAGCAAATGAATCCCATCTCTTCTCAAAATCAAACATAGGTTCAAAGGTTCGACCTCTAATTTTCTCCAAACTAAGACATAACATCATTTGAGAGAACCATTGTGACAGAGTGGGAGCTGACGTATCCTTCCACTTCAACAGAATGGCCCTTCTAGCTATCAATGTAACAAACGCAACAACGTTGGTCAGACAAAGAAATACCACGGATATTTTGAGCACAGTTAATTTGTTAGGTTGTAAATTAATTTTAAGTGCTTTAGAAATTGTAGATACAACTGACTTCCAAAACTTCCAGTATAGAACAAGACCAAAATGTGTCAGTATAGCTGTCTCAGTTTTACATCTATCACAATAACTATCAACATTAGGAAAGATTTTAGACAATCTCTCCTTTGTCAAATAGTAACGATGTACAATTTTAAATTGAATCAATTAATGACTAGCACAAATCGAAGGAGAGTTAACCAACTTCAAGATCCGCATCCAGTCCTCCGTCGTAAAAGTCAAATTAAGTTCTTTTTCCCAATCTTGTTTAATCTTACAGAAAGGGTGCTTATCCCGTTGTAATAATAAATTATAAATCTTCCAATGGAACCCTTCATCAAAGGGTAGAGGAAGATGTTAAAGAGCACTGGTGCTAGCACACACCCCTGCCTCACCTCTGTGCATGTAAGGAAAGACTCGGACTCTTGTCCTCCTATGGTCACCCGAGCAGTCATCCCATCGTGGGAATGGCGGAGGATGTTAACAAATTTATTGGGACAACCAAACCTGAGGAGGACATCCCATAAGAGCTTTCTTTGCACAGTGTCGAATGCTTTGGAGCCGCATTAAACAGGCATCAGCTGCCTTTGGGAGACTTAAGCGTAGAGTCTTTCAGAACAGGAGCCTTCATCCCTCCACAAAGGTCACCGTATTCCAAGTGGTCTGTGTCACCACCCTCTTTTATTGCTGTGAAGCTTGGGTAACCAACAGCTGTCACATCAAGTTCTTGAAGTGCTTCCACATAAGCTGCCTTCAGTGCATCCTGGGAGTTAACCTGACATGAGCGGGTGCCTCACACAAATACTTTTATTCGTTATAGTATGTCCCCTAATCCAGGCTACGTCCTGGTAAACCTCTTCTGCACTCTGCAGAGCCTCGACATCCTTCCTAGAATGGGGCGACCAGAACTGTTTGCAGTACTCCAGATGTGGCCTAAATAAAGTTTTATAAATCTGCGACATAACTTCCTGATTGTTGAACTCAAGGCCTTGACTAATGAAGGGCAAGCATTCCATATGCATTCTTAATCATCCTATCAACCTGTGTAGCCACTTTCAGGAAGCTATGAACTTGGTCCTCAAAATTCCTTTGCTCATCAACGCTGTTAAGGGTCTTGCCCTTAATAGTGTACTCTGTCTTTACATTTGACCTATGAAGGTGCAACCTTCCCGTTTGGTCAGGTTAAACTTCATTTCTCATTTCTCTGCCCACATCTGCAACTGATGTACAGTATGACTGTATTCATTGCCAGTCATGCACACTATCTACACTACCAATCTGCATATCATCTGCAAAATTACTAACCCACCCATCTACAAATTCTGCCCCTTCTAAACTTCTTACGCTAATAAGGTGCAATTTATATTAGTGAAGTTGAAATCCTCCATGGCAATAGTCCTATTGTTTTTACACCTTTCCTTAAGCTGCCTGTATATCTGTTCCTCAGTACCCTGGAGGCTATTGGGAAGTTCTGTAGTCTCATCAAAATGATTGCACCTTCCTAGTTTTGAGTTTAAATCATGGGACATTAAGAACTCATTTTTGCCCTTCTCTTAACCGAGTCTCTGTAATGGCCACAAAATCATAATTCCATGTACTGATTCATGTTCTACTTTAATCACTTTTACCATAATGCTCTTAGCATTAAAATATAAACACTTCAAATTATCTATCTTACCATATCTGTTACTTTGCTCCTGCCTGTTTTTACTAGCATTGACATCTACCATCCTCTCAATCCTCCATTTTCTGACCTGGTGCTCTGGTGCTCCTTGGTAAGCTAGTGATAGGAATAAATTCTTCTCGGGCTTCCTGCCAGGTACAGGTATTGATAACAACTGACGTTTCGATGACAAGCTCTGCCATCTTCATTGGGGAGTTTGTTATCAAAATGTCAGTGATAATTGAAACCTAACCTGGCTGGAACCCTGAGAAGAGTTTATTCATCATATACACCAGGAAAGCTCTAGATCCTTTTTTAGTAATAGAGACTTAATTTAATAGGAACTTCGGAGGCAAATCTTTTCACCCAGAGGGTGGTCCAGATATGGAATGAGCTGGTATAGGAAGAGATTGAGGCAGATACATTAACAACATTTAAAATATCCTTGGACAGGGACATGGATAGGAAAGGGATATAGGCCATGTTGGCACTGGGGACTGACTGACGTGAACATCTTGGTCAGCATGGACCAGCTTGGCTGAGGGTCTGTTTCAATGCTGCGTGACTTTATAAGGTGGAACAGCTCATGTTCAGTGGAAGTTAAGTTGGAAAACTTGTTTCAGTTTTGTTTCAGGTTGCACTCTGGCTTTGTCCATTGCTTCCAACGTGGATCATGCACACCAATGATTATAACGTATTGCCTTTTCATACAGTAAGCATAGGGGTCATTAGAGTCACAAGAAACCAATAGTATGCCAGTGTAATTCATTTGGATGACAAAAGCAATCTGATAAAGATAGGGACTTCTGGTTGTTCTTCCAGATTAGAATGTATCTATCTCCTCATTCTTTGAGGTACCCATATACTGCTCATTATGTTTCAGTTAGTGCAGTAGGGTCAAATTGCTAAATTCACTGACTGCAGTAGCAATATGATGTTCAAGGTATTTACTGGCTGTCCCGATGAGCCAGTCTGTGAGCATTATTTTCAGCACAGGAAGATGAATTGGGATATAGGATGGGGAAACAGATAAGTTACGATGTGAACATGGCAGAAGGGGGTCAATGTTCAGTATCAAAGATAGTTGGCATTTACCAGAGTATATCACAATTTTATTTTAATTATTTGAACATTTTTAGGAAAATATATTGATCATAAGTAATGCATACTTGTGTTCTATTAGTGTTTGTACTCTTGATTTTGACAGGTGCATCTGAAAGAGGGAATAGCTTCAAGTTCTTATGAACCAAAAGACCATCACTATAGTAAGTATGATTGAAACTGTTATGCCAAATCATTTGTTATGTCTTTGTAATTAAAGATGCCAAGAGTGATTTTTTTTAAACTGTTTTCTTTGAGGCTGGACCTCCTGTTATTTAAAATGTTTTTTACATATGTGGAGAAAATTTCAGTCTTTAAAATTGTTCAGTGAATATGAGTCCCAGAATCGATCAAGTGGGCCTATTTGTTGCCCATCTCTATGTTCTATGAGAAGGTGGTGGTGAAATATTTTCTGAACTGCTGATGTTTCTTTCCAGAAAGTAGAAGTGTTATTTAAAATCAAGTGTCAGATGCTAACTCTAGGAGAAGAATGAGGCAATTTAATCAGTACCAACTTAACAGTTGAATGCCCAAATGGGTAGAATTGAGATCATGTTATTATTACCTTACACAAATATTCGGGAAAGACATGACAGTAGTAAAGATACTGTTACAAAGCTTGAAATATATTCAGACTGTCGAAATTGGGATAGTGTAATACAGAGCAGAGATCTATTGGAAATGTTTTGCAATCATGAATGGCTTTATTAAAGTAAGTGTTAAACTTCCTGGTTTCAAAATGCTTGGTTAGCAGGGGTACAGTTTTGGGTGACTGACAAAAGAGCCAGATATGAGAATATATCTTTTTTAGAACAAAAGACATAGAGCAGTACAGCACCATACAGGCCTTTCAACCCACAATGTTGTACTGGGCTTTTAACCTATTCTAAGATACCTTCAACCCTTTGTTCCTTCATAGCCTTCCATTTAAAAAAAATCCATGTGTCTATCTAAGAGTTTCTTAAATGCCCCTAACATATCGGTCTCTACCACCAGCTCTGGCAGAGCATTCCATGAACTCACCACTCTCTGCGTAAAAATCTGCTCATCAACCACCTTAAAATAGCCATTTCAACCTGAGGAAAAAAGTTTTTGGCTATCCACAAATTATGCCTCTTATTATTTTGTACTCTTCTATCAAGTCACCTCTCACCCTTTTCGCCAAAAGGGAAAAGCCTTTTCTCATGAGACAGAATCCCTAATCTAGGTAGCATCCTGGTAGGTCTCCTCTGCACCCTCTCTTAAGCTTCCACATCCTTCCTATAATGAGATGATCAGAATTGAACACAATCTCCCAAGTGTGGCTGCAACGTTATCTCTTGGCTTCTGCCATAACCCTGCATTCTGCCTTTAAATTTGACCTTCCAAAGTGAATAACTTTTCACTTTTCCAGTTTGAACTCCACCTGCCACTTCTCAGCTCAGCTCTGCATCCTGTACAGGTGTAACCTATGACAGCCTTTTACTCTATCTATAATCTCCTGCAACTTTCATATCCTCTGCAAATCACCCTTCTGCTCTCGTCAATGTTATTTGTAAATATCACAAGGAATAGGGGTCACACACAAATGCTGGTGGAATGCAGCAGGCCAGGCAGCATCTATAGGAAGAAACACAGTCGACATTTCGGGCCGAGACCCTTCGTCAGGACTAACTGAAAGAAAAATAGGAAGAGATTTGAAAGTAGGAGGGAGAGGGGGAAATCTGAAATGATAGGAGAAGACCGGAGTGAGTGGGCTGAAACTAAGAGCTGGAAAGGTGATTGGCAAAAGGGATACAGAGCTGGAGAAGGGAAAGGATCATGGGACAGGAGGCCTAGAGAGAAAGAAAGGGGGAGGGGAGCACGAGAGGAAGATGGAGAACGGGCAAAGAGTGATTGTGAGAGGGGCAGAGAGAGAATCAGAAGGAGGGGGGAATAGATAAATAAGGGATCGGATAAAAAGGGGGGGAAGGGGCATTAACAGAAGTTAGAGAAATCAATGTTCATACCATCAGGTTGGAGGCTACCCAGATGGAATATAAGGTGTTGTTACTCCAACCTGAGTGTGGCTTCATCTTGACAGTAGAGGAGGCCATGGATAGATATATCAGAATGGGAATAGGATGTTGAATTAAAATGTGTGGCCATTGGGAGATACTACTTTCTCTGGCGGACAGAGTGTAGGTGTTCAGCGAAACGGTCTCCCAGTCTGCGTCGGGTCTCACCAATATATAAAAGGCCGCATCGGGAGCTCCGGACGCAGTATACCACACCAGCTGACTCACAGGTGAAGTGTCGCCTCACCTGGAAGGACTATCTGGGGCCCTGAATGGCGGTGAGGGAGGAAGTGTAAGGGCAGGTGTAGCACTTGTTCCACTTACAAGGATAAGTGCCAGGAGGGAGATCGGTGGGAAGGGATGGGGGGGGGGGCGGGGTAACAAATGGACAAGGGAATCACATAGGGAGCGATCTCTGCGGAAAGCAGAAAGGTGGGGGAGGGAAAGATGTACTTGGTAGTGGGATCCCATTGGAGGTGGCGGAAGTTACGGAGAATTATATGTTGGACCCGGAGGCTGGTGGGGTGGTAGGTGAGGGCAAGAGGCACCCTATCCCGAGTGGGGTACTGAGGTAGGTTCTGGTACTCAGGGGTTCTGAGCAAATCCTTGCAGAACAGTTCTGATCACTGACCTCCAGGTAGAATGCATTCTATCTACAGCTATCCTCCACATAGCCATTTCTTTGGATGCCATGCCTCCTGACTTTCTTAATGAGCATACCATGGGGAACTGTAACACACAGCTTACAAAATTCATTTCCGCCACATCAGTAGTCTAGCTTCATCAGTGTGCTTTGTCATATCCATAAAGAACTCAATTAGACTTGTGCGGCATGATCTGCCCCTCACAAAACAATGCTGACTATCCCTAACTTCCTGACTATTCCTGACTTTCCCTCGGGATCAATAAAATATGTCTGTCTGTCTGTCTAATCAGACCATGCTTCTGTAAATGCTCGTAAATCTTGCCTGTAAGAATCTTCTCCAATGATTTGTCCACCAATGAAGTAAGACTCACTGGTCTATAATTCCCAGGGTTATCCCTACTCCTTTTCGTGTACAAAGGAATGACATTTGCTACTCCCCAATCACCAGTGGCCAGTGAGATTGCAAAGATTATTGCCAAAGATATAGCAGTCCCTTCCCTCAAGTCCTTTAGAAGCATGGAGTGGATCCTGTCTGAGCCCGCTGACTTCTTTATCCTAATGCTTTTCATAAGTTCCAGCACATCCTTTTTCTTAAACATTGACATTTTCTAGCATATCAGCCTGTTTTACACTCTCTTCACAAAAGTGAATTCTGCCCTCCCATACCTCTTCTGACTTCAGGCACGTTTCCTTATTTAACCCTGATTGGCCTTATCCTCACTTTAGTCATCCCCCTGTTCTCTACATACAGTATGTGTAGAACACCTTGGGGTTTTTCTTAATCCTACTTGCCAAGGTCTTCTCAAGCCCCCTCCAAGCTCTCCTAAGTCTATTCTTCAATTCTTTCCTGGCTACCTTGTAACTCTCTAGAACTCTATCTGATCTTTGCTTTCTAACCTTAAGTAAGCTCTTCCACATTTCTTCATCCTACCATCTTTTCAATGCCTCAATAGAATAAAGCTATTGAGAACACTTTGTAAGTGCTCCTTAAACAACCTCTACATATCTGTGTAACAGCTTTCCCAATTTATGCTCCCAAGTCCTGCCTAATAGCATCAGAATTCCCCCTCCCTCAATTAAATATTTTTCCAGAGCAGCATACACAATGCTGAAGGAACTCTGTAGGTAAGGCAGCATCTATGAAGAGGAATAAAGAGCCGACATTTTGGGCTACTACCCTTCAAATGCTTTCTTATACCATCTGCTCCAAGGTTATGGTAAAGTTCAGGGAGTTGTCACTGTCTCTGAAATGCTCGCCCACCCAGAGATCTGACACCTGACCTGGTTCATTTCCTAGTACCATATCCAGTCAACCTGTCCACATATTGCATCAGTAATCCTTCCTAGGCACACCTAACAAATTCCTCCTCATTTAAACTGTTAACAAGGGATAACCCCCAACAATAACGATCATTTAGATACAGAGTTTGCTGACAAGAACCTTTATGAGCATAGCTAACAAACACATGAATTTACACAGCTAAATGCCTGTGTGCACACTCACTCGGTTTCCCTGATTCTCCATGAATAATTAACGAAGAGAAAAAGTAATACTTGCGAAAAGTATCTGCTGGCTAGGCATTCTTCCTGATCCCGATGTGGGGGGGGGGGGGGGGGTCATCCAATCTGTAATGGTTTGTCTTCACAGAGTTGTCGCTGCTTTGCATTTGAAGTCCCTCGTTTTTATACTCTTTCCTGGTCAGTTCATATGTTGTTAGCTCTGGCCTATCTGGCTAACTGTCATTGGCTGTGGTCCAAGCCAGCATCATTTTATTGCCCTCCTCACAGACAACAACTTGTAATTAAGTTCTACTTGCTTTGAAGCAGAACAGACCAGCTAGTTACTATGCTCAGGTTACTCAGGTCAGACACAGACTCCCATGCTCATAAAACTGTTTGTTCTATTTTTACCAAAGAACGCGTCACAAATAACTTCTTATTTGGAAATAATCAGTAGTTTAGCAGATTATCTGGAGCATCATTGTGTTCACTCTGATATAGTTATTCCTGAGTGAAACCAGTTCATAGACATTTCACAAAATGGAGGTTACAAAACAGCTTCACAAAATGCTAGCTTCCATTACTTTAAGCACACGTTAAGAGCACTTCCATTGCCCCTGCGTCATTCCTGTTCACTGATTTGTGGATTGTAGTTCTTTCTGACCAACAAAACCTTTTGCAATAAGGAGGTGACTGTCATAGAAACATAGAAAGCTTACAGCATGATTCAGGCCCTTCAGCCCACATAGATGGAGTTTCAGGTTGCGATCCTTCAGGATTTACCCCCTCCAATGAATCCCACATCACTGCAGTTTGCCTCTTCTCCTCCCTTTCCCTTCTGAGCCATTGACCCAGACTCAGTATCCAGGTGTTGTTGTTGAGGAGAATGGCCTTAAGGGTACTCTGCACTGGCTGCCTATTCGCTTTGCATCTCCTACTGATCACCCAGTTACATGTGTCCTGTGCTTTGGGTGTAACTAACCTGTATGTCATGTCGATCAACCCCTCCCTCAGCCTCCCGAATGATCTGGAGTTCATCCAGTTCCAGCTCCCAATTCTTTAACGTGATCTGAAAGAAGCTGCAGCTGGATGAACTTCTTGCAGGTGTAGTCGTCATGGATGCTGGACGGCTCCCTGCTTTCGCACATCCTGTAAGAGGAGCATTCCCCAATCCTGGCTGGCATCCCCACTGCTTTAACTGTGCAATAAGAAAGAAAGAATGAAAATTTTAAATGAAAAAGATCTATCTGCAGCCTTCGCCTTTCCTTGCCAAAGTCTCTGCAAGCCAGTGCTTGAAATCTCACACTGGCCTTCTCTCTCAATGGGCGCTTCCCTCTCTTGTACCTCCCTTGATATCTTTTCTAAAACATCAGAACCCTGGAATGTTAAGCATCCAGACCTGTCCCTCTCACAATCATAGTTCCATGTACTAATCTATGCTCCAAGTTGATTGCCTTTACTCCTTACATTCCTAGCATTAAAATAAGTACACTTCCACCTGTCTGTTCCATAATGTCTATTAACATGTTCCTGTCTATCCGTCCATACAAATGTACAGGTAATGATATCTACATTCCTCTTAATCTTTTTACTTTCTAACTTGGTACTCTGGTTCACATCCAGAATGGAGTGAGTGACCAGAACTACACACAATACTCTAGCTGTGGCACAATCAGTGTTTTATAAAGTGTACCATAACCTCCCTCCTGTAATATTCTGAGCTCTAGTTAATGAAGGCAAGTATGTCCTTTGTTGTCTTAACCAGCATATGCTGCCCCCTTCATTGTTCCTCTATACTCTATAGGGCCCAACCATTCACGACATGTGTCCTATCCTTATTAGTTTGCTTAAGTGAATCACCTCATACTTAATGATTAAATTCCACCTCCCACTGTTCATCTCACTAACTGATCGATAACATCCCGTCTCAAAGTCTGTCCTCCTTACTATTGAATGAACTGGCAATTTTCATGAGAAGTGTGAATGTTGCTCTGGTGCTCTGCTTTCAGTAATGCTAAATTTTTAATAGAATTCACCATTCAGTTTTTAGACCAATATCAGCATCTGCCAAACTTTGCATCAATCCTTCTGCTGAAACTGAACTGAATTCACCCAAAATAAATTTGGACATGGAAGTTCAGAGCATTGACATAGAAATGACTAAGCCTCAGGTGAGATTGTATTCAATATCGTTTTTTGTATTTTGATTATTCGAAACTTTTGATTTTTATTTAAAATTTACTGCTTTATGGTTAAATTCCAAGAAAAATAAACTTACACTTGGTGGTCAAAATAGTATTTTCTCCAGGTACTTAACAAATGAATTTGTGCAAAATGAAGCAAGGTAAGGAACTGTGATAATACTACATTAATGTAACAATTGCTACTGAAGTTATTGAAACTGTAAATTTGGATCATTTGATTATGCTGGATGAGGAAAGGATCCACAGATGTTGAATCTTTTTTTAAATTCTTCTTTTGCTGCTAAAACCCGCTTCCAATTCTTTGGGAAGCATAGAGCCATGCAGCACAGAAATAGGCTTTGGCCAACCACGTCCATGACCTTTTTGCACACCTACATTCAAGTTCAATTTTATTGTCATTCAACCACACACATATATACCACCAAATGAAACAACATTCCTCCGGAGCAAGGTGTCCAACACAGTGCATATAACTCACACACAACACAAACAGTAACTTGTAAAAGTATTCAGCCCCCAACCCTTTGTTACAACCAAGGATTTTGATCAATTTAACTGAGAATTTTTATTTGTGAATTACATACTTCTTTCTCCCTCCACAGTAGACCCCAAAACAGGGAAAATAGTAAAGCGTGAAAAATTATAATTTGAAAACTGAAAAGTCAGCATTTCAAATGTGTTCATCACCCTTTGCTCAGTACTTAGTTGAACCACCTATCGTAGCTATAACAGCCAGTATTCTCTGTTAGCTTTGCACAATCTGATGGAGCAAGATTTGCCCATTCCTCCTTGCAAAATTGCTCAAGCTTTGTCAGGTTAGTTGGGTGTGGAGATGGACAGCAATCTTAAGGTCTTGCCAGACTGGGCCACTCAAGGACATTGATTGAAGCCACTCCATGGTTGCTCTGGCAGTGTGCTTTGTGTCGACGTCCTGCTAAAAGTCAAACTTCATCCCCAGTTTAAGCTTTCTGGCAGAGGTTAGCAGGTTTTTAACCAGGATCTCTCTGTATTTAGCAGCATTCATTTTCTCATCAATCCTTATCAGATAGCCAGTTGCTGCTGCTGAAAAGCATCCCCATATGCTGTCTCCACCATATTCCACCATACTTGGGGATGATGTTACCTGGCTGATGCACGGTATTAAATTTATGCCACACACACTGCTTAGTGTTGAGGCCAAAAAGTTTCACTTTAGTCTCATTTGACCATAAGACCTTCTTTCACGTCTTTACAGTATCTTCTAAGTGACACTTTGCAAAGTCTTTTGCAGGCAAGGAAGTTTTTTTTTAGGCAGGGTTTCTTCCTTGGCACTCTTCCATAAATACCCTTTTTTTTGTGCAAGACTTTAGGTGGAGCCATTAACTTCATCTCCTGTAGCAGCTTACTCAAAGTGACTGTTGATGTTACAGCAACCTCTCTTACCAGTCCCATTCTTCTCTAGTGACTAAGTTTAGAGGGGCAGTCTCCTCTTTTTCATGATGAACTTCACTGAGCTCCAAGGTGTATTCAGTGCCTTTGAGATGGTCTTTTACCCTTCCCCAGATTCATGCTTCTCTGTTATAATTTCCCTGACTTGAATGTTCATTTATCTTCGTTTTGGTTTAGTCTGTTGAACATCTACCATACTGTTAGATCTTATAAAGATAGGGGGGTATTTATTCTTATGAATTCATTGAAAATAAGTGATACTCCAATTTCCTATATCAACAAATTGGGTGAGTTGATAAGGTAATATACAGTATTGCACCTGAGGAATGTTGGTGTGGTAATTAGAGGGGATGAGTTCTTTTTCAGCCTCACAATTTTAGTTTTTAATTTTTAGTAAATTGTTGATAGGTTTTGGAATTTTTCTTTTGATTTGACAGGATGTACAATATTTTGTAGATTAGCTTAAAAATCTTACTGCAGTATATTTTAAATTTAGAAAATGAGATAGTAAAATGTGAAAATAGTTGTGGGGGCTGAATTGTTTTTCAAGGCACTGTAAAGTAATATTACCACAAATAAATTAACAAATAATAAGGTGCATTTACGACACATTTGCTCCCATTAGTATTGTATCAAAAGATAGATTATATCTAAATGGAGAGACTGCAAATAACTGAAGCTCAGTGAGATTTGAGTCCTTCAGTGCATGAATCACAAGTTATCAAAGAGGTCCAATAAGTAGTTGAAAAGACAAAGAGCTCTTATTGCAAAAGGGTTGGGGTTAATGAATAGGAAGGTTTGGTTACCGAGCTCCAGATTGTTAGAGAGGACAAACCTGAAATACTCGTACATTTTTTCATCCCCTGACCTCATATTATGGTATTGGAGGCGTATCAAAGATTCATTAGGCTAATTCCTGGAATGAGAGTTCTGTGCTATCAAGAGAATCTATGCATTTTGGGTCTGCATTCCTTAGAATTTAGGAAAAAAAAGAAGGGTTACTTTATTTAAACATTTAGGATTCTAAGAGAGTTTACAAGGCGGATGTTGAAATTTCATTATTGAGAAAGTCACAAACAAGGAAACAGATATAAAATAAGGGTCTTGCCATTTAAAACTGAGGAATGTAGAAATTTCATCTCTCAAGAGTGTAATGGGTCTCTGGAATTGCCTGAAGGTGCAGGAGTCCAGATATTTAGAAATATTTAAGACAGGGCTGGTTAACAATTGTTAAAGTTGACAAATTGAAGTTATGGCAAAGAATAGTTAAGATCAGTGTAGGTCAGGCATGAACATGGTCAGTAGGTGGGTGATCTCTTTTTTTTTAAAGTGTGGTATGTCTTCAAACAGTTCATAATTCTCAGTTTTGAGTGTTCAGTCAAATACAAGAAGTTAAATGTGACAAATAGTATGTCTCAATTTTCATTGCATGAAGTAGCATTTATCCAATTCTATTTTTAAGACTTTAGAGTTAGTCTTCAGTGCCTCATCTGTACAGCTGTTTCAGAAGTGCATAGCTTCTGCAATAACCTCATTTCCCATTTTCGTAATTTGGTTGTGTGTCCATGGGTTTTATCCAATATTATTGTCCTAATCACACCTTGAATATCATTCAAAGCTTTAAATATAGATTGACCCATTCCATGTTATTGAAAAACACAAAAAATTCTGCAGATGCTGGAAATCCCAAAGCAGCACACACAAAATACCGGAGAATCTCAGCAGGTCAGGCAGCATCTAGGGAAAATTAATACACACTCAACATTTCAGGCTGAGACCACTCCTCTGGACTCCATGTTAATGAAGTCCTGATAATTGATTCTTTTCATATAAAACAACATTTAAATATGTTTTTAATTTTCAGTTCTTTTGAACTTCTGACATCAATTGCTAGCTTTAGAGGGAGCATTGTGTTCAGTTTCTCTATTTATTTATTGATTGATTGAGGCAAAGAGCAGAATAGGCTCTATAGCCTTTTGAGCCACGCTGTCCAGCGACCTCTGATTTAATCCTAGCCTAATCACAGTCCAATTTACAATGATCAATTAACATAACTTTAGACTGTAGGAGGAAACCAGAGAACCTGGAGGAAACCCACACAGTCATGTGGAGAATGTATAAACTCCTTACAGGTAACGGTGGGAATTGAAATCGGGTTGCCTGTACTGTAAAGAGTTGTGCTAACGACTATGCTAACGTGCATCCCACTTTTCAAGTATTCTCACTTTCCTTTGGCTGCTCAAAATCCATTGATGAGCTGCTTTTGGTGCAGAATTGGCAACGATTTGTAAAGGTCTGAATAGCTGTAAAGTATTTGTGAAATCCAACATCGCACATTAGGCCCTGTGACCAGTTTGAGATGTAATGTTAAAAATAAATACTAGCAGATGCAGTGAATTACTTTCAATGAGAGCTTAGAATAAAGTAAAATTGATGTAAGCAGGCTAATTTTCAAAACATATGCTGATATAGTGCAATTGGCACAGTAGTATGTCCACTGCTTTGTGAACAAGCCCTCAGCACAAGCCAATGGTTATAAGATTCTGGGTCTGTAACTTCCTTCATTTTACCCATACCCTATAGTAAGACTTTTCTTTGAATGTTGTGTTTTAAATGGTTTAATTATTACTCTGAGCATTGATGGTAAATAAGCTTATAATTTAGTTATTCCTCACATAGAGGGAAATGGAGTAGGGGGTGGAGGCTGAAATGGCACATTAACACATAACTCAGTATGTTGAGTTAAATAGTCCACATTTTTATTGGAGATGTGTTTATTATTAAGACTGTAGTCAACATCTTTTAGACATCTAAACTGGAAAAGATTGTGCAGTTCAATTTGAATATTGATTTGTGGTGGTCATGCTTAAAATGTGGAAATTAAACCCTGTCCTGTAGCTCAGCAGTACATATAAAATTTTGATGTGATTAAATGTGAACTGACAACTGTGTTTATTTCCAGTATCTGAGCATTATTGATCTGTTGGAATCTGTGAACTATATGGTCAGAAATGTCCCGTATAGAAAATACAGGCCAAATGTACCACTTCATACAAATGCCAGTAAATGGTAAGTTATTTAAATTGCGTTGTTTCTCTGAAGCTTCTTGGTTTGTCCATTTGACTTTGCCTTTTGACATATACTACTATACAAAAGTCTTAGGCATATATATAGCTAAGTTGCCCAAGACATTTGCACAGTACTGCAGTAATTTTATGTATTGACCTGTACTGTGGCTTGTTCACCAATTTATACTCTGTTCCTCAATATTCCCTTAGTGTTTTAACATCGGTGTGTCAATTACTTTTTATTCAGGCATTTTAATTTTACTACGATGAACCTTAACTTACCTTGAAGTAAAGAACCTTCTCTACCTTAGGTGGAAATATGCAGTCACAGGTATTTTGGAAGTACATCTCCGGAGAAAATACCGTATATGGTCCTGGGACCACATCAAGCACCATAGGCAAAATTTGAAATCTTACAAAATGGCTTATAAAAGCAAACTGACGCAGTCTAAACCTTCTGAAGAATTATTGAAACAACTTCAGGTAATTTTTAAATGCAATTTGAGGTAATGAAATTCCAATTAAATAATTAATTGTGATTTATAACTTAAACATGAAAATCATAAATTATGTATTGGTGAGTTAATGTATTTTAGTGGCTGGTTTCTTCTGAACTGCACAGTATTATCACATGTTTAACAAGAGATGAGCACCAATGGTGCAGAAATAATTATATAAAAAAAGAAAATGTTGGAAATACTAAGCAAGATGGGCAGCATCTGTGGAGACATAAAATGAGCTAATGTTTCAGGTCAATGACCTTCCATCAGAACTGGGAAAAGGAAACTATTTTAAATTGTAGAGGAGGAGTAGATGTCAGGAGCAACTGAGTGGGATTCAAGGAGGTGGACCTGGTTCAGGGATTGAAGTGAAGAAGTCTTAATTAAAGAATCATCAAATCATACAGCAAAGAAAGGGACCCTTTGGCCACCTCATCCATGATGACTGTGATGTGTACATTAGTCCCATTTGTCACCACTAGGCCCACATATATCTGTTCGTTTCCTACTCTTTTAAACATTTAAACATCTGCTTTCTGGCAGCTCATTCCAGATAATCACCACTTACTGTTTAGAAAAAACTTATCCCATCAATCTGCTTTAACTTTCTCCCCTCTCTATTTAGATTAGTGCTCATTAATTTTAGGTTTCCTTGCTCTAGGAAAAAGTCTGTCTGCCTATCCTATTTATGATCCTCTTAATTTTATAAACTTCTAGTAGACACCTCATCAGTGTCCTAATTTCCAAAGAAAATAAGCCTTGCTTTTCCATTCTCATACAACTACAACCCTCTATTCCAGGCAATATCCTGCTGAACCCCTTCTGCAATCACTTTTGCTACCAGATCCTTCCTGTAGTGTGGCGACCAGAACTGTTCAGAATACTCCAAACTCTGGTTTCGTCAGTGTTTTGTGCAACTTCAAAATGATGTCCCAGCTCCTGCATTCAGCTTTGGTATGTGTAGGCAAGCATGCCACATGTCTTTTTATGGAGAGAGGTTGAGCAATTGAGACCTTTTTCCATTGAAGTGTAGGAGTATGAAAATCTTAGAGGTATATAAAATTATGAGCGATGTAGATAGGGTCAAGCGAGGAGCCTTTTTCCCAGGAGGGGAATTAGGATGCAGAGGTCATAGGTTTAAGGTGAAGGGGCAACTTTTTTACTTAGGGAATGATCAGATTGAGCTGGCAGAGGAAGTGGTTGAGGCAGGTATATTAATAGCATTTAAAAGGTATTTGGACAGGTACATGCATAGCAAAAGTTTAGAGGGATATGGGCTAAATGTGGACAAATGGAGCTAGCTTAGATGAGAAGCTATTTTTGGTAATCTTGGACCAGTTGGGCTGAAGCTCTGGTTTCCATGCTGTATGACTTTGTCCTCTTCACTACCCTATCCTTCTGTCTTGAGTGCTCTCAGTGACAGATCTTTCACAGCCAAATCAGGTGAACAATTCCAGACTTTCAACACTCTGGGTGAATTGCAGCAAATCTCTCTGAAAGTGGTGTAAGTAGAGGATGAGTGAGGATAAACATATAAGAAGGAAGACAAAATTGGGAGTCTGAAATACAAAACAGCAGTACTGGAAATGTGAAACAATAACGAATCAAGAACATGATGGCATTTATTCATCAGTAGTTTGTTCACAGTTTCCTGTTTGGATTTCACCTAACCTTTGCCACAGCCTTGGTTCACATGTGGACCAAAATACTGAATTCCAGAGTGAATGAGAGTGTCTGCCTTTGATAAAAAGGTGGCATTTGACCAAGCCTGACATCAAGGGGCCCTGCTAAAACAGATGTCAATGGGCATTGAGCAAAAAGTGCTCCAGTTTTTTTGAAAGATGATGGTTACTCTTCCATATCTTAGGAGTCACTGTAGGCTTTACTGCTGCTTTAAAAATGGTATTTTTTGGGATAAATGTTGTTCAGATTATTAAAGACACTTCCTTATTTTGTGGCTGAGTTCAGTGTACAATATTCAATTACAGCTACAAATATTGCACATCTTATGTTTCTTACATTTATTGTCCGGTATTTTTTATGCAAGATTAATAAAGGCAACTAAAACTAAAGACAAAGACTCAGGAATTTATCTGAGCCCCCAACTGCTGTAAAGGGGTTGAAAGTGCAGGATGGAGAAGATGAATAACTTAAAAGTGGAACTGCTTTCAATTTTCGGTATTCATCATTTTGTTGAATCGTTACAGGACCTGGAGAAGACTCTGGATACTTTCAACATAACATTAGCCAGACAACAGGCACATGTAGAGGTAATTCTGAACCTAGGTTTTTATGGAAGTATTCTATTCATTGGTATCCATCATAGCACTATCCTGTACTATACTGATTTGTTATACCACTTTTGGTTTTTGAGGTTGAATGTTGCACAGGTAGACCAATGCTTTATTAGCTGCTGTGCTAGAACCTGGTGCAATCCCTGCCTTCCAGTGGTGTACTCCATTCTGAATCACCCCTTCTGTGGAGAGCTGCCTGTGAAGGGTGATATTGGATGGATTGGGGTGAGCAGTATGGTTTCCCATTGCTGCAATATTGGATTCAAAGCTGCACCCTTGGTATACAGTGAGAATGGGTCATTGTTAGAGAGTGGTAGAACCTCCTCTATCTGTTGACAGACGGCCCAGGCAGACTTACTTATTGTTTGTCGGATGAGGTAGGATCTGCTGTCTTTGGTTGCATAACTTCCCAGTATGGGCAACAGGAAGAATGGAGTTGCCAGCTTCCAAGCCCAGTAATATTGTCAGTAACATACCTATGATAATTAATTTCAGCAGAGATTCCTCTGGTAGCCTAATTTCTGGAAATCATCCTGTGTGCTAAGCAAGGTACCAGTTGAACATAAACTATTAATGCTGTTTTATTCTCAGGTGATTCGATCAGGCCATAAGATGCTGGGCAAGAAGGCGAAAGAGAAGCAGAGCAGAGGCTGGTTTGGTGGTCTTTGGGGAAGAAAAGAATCCAAGAAGAGTGAAGATGAAGATAAATCTGTCCCAGAAAGTTAGTAAAACATTAATCATTTTTTAATAATCAACAGGAGGAGCAGCAACTGTGGAGCTATAGTTAACATTTTGAATTGTTTACCATAATTGGAATGAGGATAAGTTAGATAATGAAACCTTTCGATCTGGAGAGCAAATAAGATGCCTGTGAAAAATGGACACCTGGAGTTTTTGAATGATACAGCTCAGAGGCTGGTGAAGCCTTGATAATGACTGTTGAAGGAAAAGTAAAGAGAGGATGATAAATGAGGAGAGGATGGGCACAGTGCTGGAACTGAGAGATTTCAGCTGCTGGGAAACGGAATTGAAATTGGTTTATTGATTGTCACAAGTCCCAAGTTAAAGTGAAAAGCTTGTCTTGCATTCTGTTCATACAGATCAAAACATTACTAAGTATATTAAAACAGCACAGAATAAAACAGTACAGAATGCAGAATAAATTGCAACAGCTACAGAGAAGGTGCAGTGCAGTTGGATGCTAAGGCACAAGATCATTGTACTAAGCAATCATTCAGTAATTATGACAGATGAGATTGGAGGTACATGCTTTGAAGCTTTTGTATCTTCTGTCTCAGAAATTTTATCACTGACAGGAATGAACTTTCTGATGAGGCATTATATGTAGAGAAGAAAAACTGAACTGGCATGTCTTGGAAATACTAGCTAAAGAACACCAGAGTGATTTCGAGTTCCGTTTTAAGAGTTTGTTAATGTGATATCATGAAGAGTCTGCAGCAGTTTCCGCTGTTACCAGAGCTCTGGTTTTTTTGGTTATATAGTGCTCATATTTATAAAGCAAGACAAACAGCTTTTGCATAACTTAGTTTAGCATCCCACAGTCAGTATATGATCAGTTGTTGAAAAGATATGTCATTTGTCTCTCAGTGTGAGTCCAGCAGTCCTCTTTATTCCCTGTTATCAGAACTCACAATTTACTCCCAGACGCATTCTCCCTCCTGGTCCCAGAGGCTTAATATCCTGTTTATTTTAATTCCTGGTGCTGTGCTTATCATTAAAGGTTATTCTCGATTTGCATCAATTGTCTTAAGTCCATCTGCTCCAGAATGGTCAAGTATCTCATCGTACACTAGTTTTAACCATTATTACCACATGGCATAACATGTTGATGATCTTTTATCAGAATCGTCCAGTTGTGACATAGCTGTATCTGATAATGTTGTAGTCATTGTTGAGTTTGAGGGTTATAAAATTGTCTAGTGGGTATGAGGGGTTATATTCTTTAACATTAAACTGGGATTTGGAACAGTACAAGAAGTGAAGGTAAAAGATTAGAAATGGGATTAAAGTGGAGTCAACTGCAAGCTCAGTGTCACCCTTGTAGATTGAACAGAGGTAACCAGTAAGGCAGACCTGTGTTTAGTTCATCTGATGCAGAGGAGATGACATCATAAATTACTGAATGCAGGACATGAATAGAAGTAAGTAGAAATCAATTGCAGCTTCATCTGAAGACATGTTTACTGTGTGGTGTGAAGGGAAATGTCAAAGGCTGTGGTAGGTGTGCTGGAGAGACTTGGGTTCATCTCGGTATTCAAATGCCTCCTTTGTGGGTTTGTATGTTACACTGTGGCGACCCACTTCCTAGCGCACTCGAACCGGCTCACAAATAGCCAGCGCACCGGCATAAAGGCCAGTCCCAAAAGGACGCCAAATCTGCTTCACCAACAAAGGGAAAAGCCTGCGCGGGTCTGTGAATATGTGCCCCCTACAGCATCCGCGCGCGGGACAGGACTGTGAATACGTGCCCCCTACAGCATCCGCGCACGGGACAGGACTGTGAATACATGCCCCCTACAGCATCCGTGCCCGGGGAGGGCGGGATCAGGGAGGCTTTAAAGCGAGGTTGCGAAGTTCGAATAAAATCTTTTTTTAACTGCAGTTTACTGACTCAGTGTCGTTATTTCAGTGCTGCGTGTAGCACACTGCTACAACACCATATTAAAAATGGATTGGTGGGTTAATTGGGGACATAATTTCCCCTTAATACAGGTAAATGTAAATTTCATTCAAAGCAATAAAAGGGTAGTTTAAAATAGAGAGTGGAATGGGACTGTTGGGAGTCAATGTGTGGAATGATTTTAATGTGGAATGGTTGTAATAGCTAACTAAGACTTTTATCTCCAAGGTTGGCATGCATTAGTATAGTGGTAATTGGTGGAACAAGAAGTCATGGAAGGAAGAGTTCTTTTAAAATTTTGTGAAAGGGAAAGCCCCAAAAGTCATTGGAGCAGAATTAGGCCATTTGGCCCATAGAGTCTGCTGCACCATTCCATCAGTACTGATTTTTCACCCCTATCAACCCCACTCTCCTGTTGTCTTCCCATAAACCTTGGATGGTCTTACTCATCCAGAACCTGTCAACCTCCGCTTTAAATATACCGAATGACTTGGCCTCCACGGCTGTCTCTGGCAATAAATTCCACAGATTCACCACCCTCTGGCTAAAGATTTTCCTTTTCATCTCTATTCTAAAGGGACACGAAGGTGTAAAGGAGATTCGCTAGGTCGTTGCTTGAAATAGAGGATTTGAGGGACTGAGGTTTTGTTTTCTCTAGAGCAGTGGTGATTGGAGTGCACCCGATGGAGCTATACAAAATCTTAACTGAGTTTAGATAAGGGTCAGAGCAACATCTGTATAGAAAAAGGCCATTTGATCCACTGTACCCATGGTGACCAATGGGCATCCAACTTTATTAATCCCATCTACCAGCACTTGACTCATAGCCTTCTATGTCCAGGTTTTTCCAACTATGCATCTAGATTCTTCAGCGCTGATAGCAATTCTGTTTCCACCACTCTTGGGCTGTGTATTCCAAGTAGTTGGAACTCTGGGTAAAATGAGTCTCCAAAATGGGAGATAGTAAAACATCTCCTCATAATGGGCATGCCTAGACCCAGTGGACGTGGTTTAAGATGAGGAGATTTGAGGAAAAGTATCTTCAACTAGAGGGCGATTAGAATCTGGAATTTAAAGTGGTAGAGGAAGGTACTCTCACCATATTTAAAAACTTTTGAGCTGGGTAATTGAGTTGTCAAGGGATAGGAGGGTATGGGGCATGAGCTAGAATAAACGGGTGCTTGATATAGCATGGATGTGGTGTGCTGAAGGGCTCTTCTGTGGGCTGTATGGCTCCATTTGCCGAGGTTACTGCTGCAGGAATTGTGATGGAAACTTAGTAGATGCTGGAGGGGTGTAAGCGCATGTGGTAGAGAAGCACTGCTGTCCCATACAAAGCCTTAGATTCCTTTAATATCCAGCAATCTCTTTATAGAATTATACAACACAAGAAGTAAATCCTTTTTGTCCACCTCATTCATGCTAGTTTTGATGTCCATCAATGCTAAACACATTTGTCTGTATCAAGCCTCTGTTCCTCTTCTCCTTTCCTATCCAGATACTTGTCAGATGCTATTTAAATGTTGTAATTGTATCTGCTTTCACTGCCTCCTCTGACAGCTCATTCTACATAATCACCACCAGTCATGCCGAATAAAAAACTGTTCCACAGACCTCCTTTAAATTCCTCCCTTCTCACCAGAGACCTCTGCCCTGGGGGGAAAAAGCAAATGTGTCCACGCATCCTTTATCACCATCATAATTGTATAAACCTCAGTAAGGTTATTCATCTGTCTCCTAAATTCCATGGTAAACAAACCCAGGCTGTTCAATTCCCCTTATAATTACATTCCAGGCAATATCCTGATGAATCTCTTCTGTTGCTATTGTATGCTTTCATTACAGCACAGTACAGTACAGGGCTTTCGGCCCAGAATATTGTGCTGACCTTTTAATCAACTCTAAGATCAATGTAGATGTCATTGGTTAAGGGTGAAAGGTGAAATATTTAAGGGGGAATGAAGGTGAAATTTTTAATTCAGAGGGTGGTGCGAGTGTGAAACTAGCTGCTAGCGGCAGTGGTGGTTGCAGGTTTGATTTCAGCATTTAAGAGAAGTTTGGATAAGTACATGGATGAGTTGGATATGATCTAGGTACAGGTCGATAGGACTAGGCAAAATGGTTTGCTATGGACTAGATGAGCCAGAGGGCCTGTTGCTGTGCTGTAGTGCTCTATGACTCTTTGAAAAGCAATAGATGACTGTTGTACCTGCCATATTCAAAAAAGAATCTACTCCTGTTAGCCGCTTTAAAACATCTTCCTGTCATATTAAACAAACACCTTATTGTTTTTGATGCACATAGGAGAATGCTTTGGAGTATCCACCCTCTCTATACCTATCATAATTTTCTATGCTGCTCGCTCCTCAGTCTCCAAGGAAATCAAACCCTGTCCATTTTCTTTCCATAATGTATTTAAGAAACACTTGGATAAGTTTATGGAGTGTCAGAGCGTAGAGGGATATGGGTTGAACACAGGAAATTTGGACAATGGTCAATATGGACTGGTTGGACCTAAAAACCTATATTCATACTATATTGCTGTAAGACCACAGACCTCTAATGCAGGAAACATTCTGGTGAATCTCCTGTACACTCTCTATTGTAATCATATCCTTCCTGTAGGCAACCAGAACCGCACACAATACCACAAGCCCAGCACAACCCGTTTTTAGTAAAGTTGCAACCTGACATTCAATTCAGTGCCCTGTTATCAGAAGACAAGTATGTCATGTTGTCTTTACCACCCTATCGATCTGTGTTGCCACTTTCAGGGTACTGTGGATTTAGACCCCTTTTTCTCTCTATTCATCAATATTCCTTAGTGCCCTACATTTAAATATTGTCATACGTTATGGAAATTGACCCTTTGGCCCATGCTGACCAAGATTCACAGTTGCCACATGTGATCGGTTTCCCTCTAAACCTTTATTATCTAAGTATCTGTCCAAATACCTTTCTAAATGTTGTCAATGTACATACCTCAACTACTTCCTGTAGCAACTTATTTTCAAAACTGACAAACCTCTCTCTGGGTGAATAAGCTGCACATCATGTTTTATTAATGTCCTGTCCTCTCACCTTTGAGCTTTGAGTCGATCTGTGCACTGCTATAAAATTGCACCTCATTCTCCCTTGCTCCAATGAAAAGGGAAGTCCAGTGTGCTAATACTTTGTTCCCAAAAAATAAACCAAGTCCTACAATTAGATTTTCTGTACCTGCAGAATAGCTTGATTTATTCTGGTTTCTTGGCACTGCTTACAGGGATGGGAGACTTGTTTGAGGTGTGGTGAGGGAATGGGGAATTTAGTGAGTGGGCTGAGTCCTACTGCCCTAAAAAGAACACACTTCTTTCCAGCGTGCTGTAATGGCCTCCTCTATTATTGATTCTATTTCTCTGTTACTGAGGACATTTGGTGTACTAATCAAGATACTGGTGTGATTTGTGGTAAACCAGAGAAAATGTATGCAAACACAGTCAATTGTTAGACAGTGATCTGATGATAGTAGGATAGGAATAATATTTTTATAGATCTGGTTTTGTGTTTGTCTATTTCCTCAACCCCTCACCTATTCAACTTGCTCTCCTCAAAGGAATTTCAAAATCTACCTCCACACCATGTGTTGTTCTGTGTTCTGAGTGGTGTCAGATGGTGCACCTTGGATATTGAAGATGCTGTTCAACTGCAATTTGCTGTTTACTTCAAATATTAACTCATTGATTAATATTTATGTTCTGTACACTCTTGGGTTAAATAAAATTTTTGACTGTCTAGTTATAAGCAGGTTTTTAATTTTAGGATTTTTAGTTTTTGTTAAACCCAATGGGAATGGCTCAGAATTTGCTAACATATGCTTATTGACTAGGTATTAATGACCTCTTGACAACTGAAGAAAAGTCCAAGCTGTACACTGCCATTGGATACAGCGAGAGTTCCCACAACTTGATATTGCCCAAAGAGGTGTGTCTTTTGATTTCTAATAGTTGGTTAGACTTTTTATATTTATTATATTTGCAAATGCTACAAACATTGGTGAAATTGTGAATAATGAAGGAAGTTGTCAAAGGATTCAGCAGGATATAGATCAGTTGGAAATGTGGGCGGGGAAATGGCAGATGGAGTTAAATCCAGACAAGTGTGAGGTATTGCATTTGGGAGATCAAGTATGAAGTATTCATAAAATAGTGGTACACTCAGGAGCATTGATGTATGGAGGGATCTTGGATTGCAAGACCTTAGCTTGCTGAAAGTGGTAACACATATAGATAGGGTGTAAAAGAAGGCGTATAGCATGCTTGCATTCATTGAGGGAGATTGGAGGTGTGTTTACCCAAGTAAACTTAATGTGCAAGGATTTATTTTGTACTTTCTGTGAGCTGCTGAAATCCACTTTGTGCTCTCTATGAAATGTGTTGCAAATGGCTTGATTAACTATTTTAGATTCATAAAGCATGGAATTAGGCCCTTTGCCCCAGCTGGTCCATGCTGACTAATATTCTATTCAAGCTGTTCAATTCTGACAAGCTATTTAAGCTTGTCCTATTTGTTAGTATTTGGTCAATACCCTTCTAAACATTCCTTATCCATTTGCCTGTACAAATTTCTTTCAGATCTTCAACTACTTTCTCTGACAGCTGGTTCCATATACACAGCATCCTTTGTGTGAAAAGGTTCCTTTTAAATCTTTATCCTCTCACTTTAAACCTATGCCCTCTATTTTTTGATTCCTTTTCCCTGGTAAAAATATTGTGTGAATTCACCTTATCGATGCCCCTTATAATTTTGTACACCTTTGTAATGTCATCCCTCAGTTTCCTCTGCTCCAACGAAAAGAGTTCTAGAATCCACAAATTTTCCTTATAACACAGTCCCTCAAATCCAGGCAATATTTTAGTAAATCTTCTGTGCACTTTTAGAGCTCAATGATGCCCTACCTATAACACGTTGGTGAAAACAATACTTCAAGTAGTCTCACTAAAGACTTGCATTAATGCAAGATAACATCTCAGCTCTTGTACTCGGTGCTGTGAAGGATGAAGGCCAGAGTACCAAATGCCTTTTCCTCTATCTACCTGTGATACCACTTTCAGGGAAGTATGTATGTGTACTTCTCGGTCCTTCTGTTCTACAAGACTCCCCATTCACATTGAAAGACCTACCCTTGTTTAGTTCTTGTTTAGCTCTTCAATACACTGTTTGCCATTCCTTGGCTCATTTACCCAGGTGATCAAGATCTCCCTGGAATTTTTGAACCACCTCACTGTCTGAGACACCATCAATGTTAGTAATTCCTTGTTGAGAATTACAAACCTATAAAATCAAGCCATTGATTGGAACGGGTATAAAATAAATAAAAAGACAATTGTATTTTAAATGAGGCAGTGGGGTGAGGGAGAGGAGGATGTTTTACTTTTAAGTGAAACAATTTTAGTGTGTAGTTGTGCAGAGAGCCTTTTTCTAAAATTGGCTTATGTACTTAAATCAGTAATGAATTCTGGTGTCTTTGTTGAGAATTATTTTTGCTTTGCTCCAAGAAAGGAAATTTTTGAGTTAGAATTTTAAGTGTGCTCACTTTTTGTGGTAAATATCTTGCAGTATGTTGCACATGTTATAAGCTTCAAGTTGGTCACTACCTCCATCACCATCCGAGAGGAACCAAATGTACCTGAAATAATTAACGTGCAAGTTATTGATCTGAGTGCGAGTATATTTCAGCGTCCTGGAGCCAAAGGTCTCAAGTAAGAGTTTTCTTTTTTTTTTCCTGTTTTAGGTGGAATGCACAAAATGCTGAGGGTGGATGTGTTTGGTTAAAGTTTGGTTAAATTTCATTGAAGAGCTGGATCCTTATGTCCTGATTTGATGACTTTTGCTTCATCAATAGAGCATTAAGAGACATTCTAGCAATTTTAATGAAATATCAATATTCCCATTGGGATTATGTTACTCAGCTGCAATTTGATTATGACGACAGAGGGGTATGCAACAAAGCTTCAGAGGAATATGGCTAAGTACAGCGAATGGAAAGGAATGCAGCCAGTGGGAGGAATGTGAGGCAGTTTGATGCATCGAACAGAATAGCACAGTGTTTGTTCAGCAATTGGTAGCGTTCAAAGGGACCTAAGTGTGCATGTACACCTATCACTAAAGGTCAATAAGTAGGTACAGCTGATGATTAGTTTGGGAAATAATATGTCAGTGTTATAATGAGAGTGTTTGACTTACCGGAGTAAAGAAGTCTACTTACAATGCATAGGGCTTTGATGAGGTTGCATGTGGAATACTTTTGCCTTTTTACCCTATAAGTAATGTACTTGCTGTAAAGTGTACAGCCCAGCCTCAGTAGACTGGTTCTAAATGTGATGGATTTGCTGCATGAAGAAAGAGTAAGAAGATTAATAATGATTCTCTAGCATTTAGAATGAGTGAAGGTCATATCAAATCTTCGACAGTTATTCAAGGGTTAGATGTAGGGAGATTCCTTGCTTTGACTGAGGAATCAAGGCCTACAGCACAGCTTGAGAAAAGGGAATAAACCATTTAGGACTGAGAAAATGAAACGTTTCTTTATCTCTAAACTTTACTGTTCTATGAGCTCTATGATGGGCTGAAATGGCCTTCTATGCATAAGGGAACATATGGGTAATTAAGAGTATTTAGTGGTAGTGCTGGAAAATGTCTCTGAGGTAGCTGAATGCTAAATAAATGTCAACGAATGGCAACACTAAACTAATCCCCTCTGCCTATACAATGCCCATATCCTTCACTTTTGCTCAAATTCATGTGCTTATCTAAACATCTCTCGAAAGTCTAATGTATCTGCCTCCATCCCAGGCAGTGCATTCCAGGTACCTGCCACTGTCTGTGATTTTAAAAACACACTTGCCCCTCACATCTCCTTGGAAGTGACCCCTCTCACATTAAATGCATGCCCTCTGGTTTTAGACTTTTCAACCCTAGGGAAAGTATACAGTCAGTCTATGCTGTCTGTGTCTCGCATAAACCTCCATCAGATTTCCCCTCAGCCTCTGCCACTCTGGAGAATAGATCCAAGTATGTCCAAGCTCTCTTTATAGCACATGCTGTCTAATCCTGGCAGCTCCTGGTAAACCTCTTCTGCACCTTCTCCAAAGCCTCAACATCCTTCCTATAGTGGGGCAACCAGTACTGTATACAATACTCCAGATGCAGCCTAACTAGAGTTTTATAAATCTGCAGCGTAACTTCCTGACTGTTGAGCTCAGTGCCTTGAATAATAAAGGCAAGCATGCCATATGCCTTGTTAACCATCCTATCAACCTGTGTAGCCACTTTCACACAGCTATGAACTTGGACCCCAAGCTCCCCCTGCTCCTAAACACTTGTTTAGGGTCTTGCCCTGAACAATGTACTGTCTCTTTACATTTGACCTACCAAGGTGTAGCACTTCCCACTTCACTGGGTTGAACTCCCATCTGCTATTTCTGCAACTGATCTATATCCCATTGTATTCTTTGCCAGTCTTCTGTGCTATCTACAACACCACCATTCTTCATATCAGCTGCAGACTTACTAACTCCAGCCATCTGCATTTTCATGTAGGTCATTTATACACATTACAAACAGCAGAGATCCTACTACAAATCTCCGCAAAACACCACTAATGGCAGCATTCCAGCTAGAGTAAGTCCCTTCTACCACCATCCTCTGTCTTCTATGGGCAAGCCAACTCTGACTCCAAATGATCAATTCATCATTGATCCCATGCAGCTTAATCTTCTGGATGAGCCTCCCATGAATGACCATGGTTTTTAGCCTTACTGAAATCCATGTAGACAACATCTACAGCTCTACCTTCATCGTTCACTCTTGTCACTTCATCAAAAAAACTCAAATCAAGTTAGTAAGACATGACTTGTCCCACACAAAGACATGCTCTCTGTCCCTAATTAGGCCATGGTTTTCCAAATGCTCATGTCCTATCCCTAAGAATTCTCTCCAGTAACTATCCTACAACTGACATGAGATTCACCGGTCTATAGTTTCCAGGTTTATCCCTGGTTCCCATCTTGAAAATTAGAACAACATTAGCTACTAGCTAGTCTTCGGGGACCTTGCCTGTGGCTAGAGAGGACACAATGATATTAATCAAGGCCCCGAAAATCTCTTCAGTTGCATCTCCCGGTAGCCTAGGGTATAGCCCATTAGGTTTCTACCTTAATGGTCTTAAAAGAACCCATGCTACCTCCTCCTTTACTTCGAAATGCCCTAGCTTATTAATACTCTTGGCACCAATCTTCCTATCCCCCAGGTCCTTCTCCTCAGTAAATACCGATTTATATTCTTTTCTGGCTTCTTTTAGTCCTCAAAGGCTCTGTTTGATTTTAGCTTCCTAATCTTTACATACTTTTTCTTCTTGATGAAATTCATCACCTTCCTCATTATCCAAGGTTTTCTTACCTTGTCATCATTGTCCGTCCTTCTGTCTGGAACATACATGTCCTGTGCCCTCCACGTGTGGGATGTGGACTTGCCCAAAAACAACTGATCCCAATAATTCTTTTTGTATTTCTGCCAGTACGACGTGATACCAGTCCAAAACCATCTTAAGTTGGCCAAGAGCTTCAGCGGCAAAACAACATCAATCTGATGCATTCCTAAGAAACTCATCCTTCTGTAAGCTGTTGAGGTCATTGCAAAATCCTTAAAGCAAATTGAACAGGAGGAGCCTATTAGTATTTTGGTAACAGGGAATGGTGTTGGTGAAAATCTCCTGCAAAGCTATCTGTTAGTGCATGAATGTATACTGACAGAGACAGCTGTCATCACAACAATGCTTTCCTCAAAACTGTTATTTATGAGGGTCGGGTGCTGGATGAGTAAAGATGGGTAACTGATAATCCAAAGCTCTGTTCTCTCTGAGCTGCATAGGTGCATGGCCGTGCAGTAACTGAAATGCTCCCTGGCACATAGCCTCTGTTGTCACACAGCTGGAATTAGGTGCAGCTAGAAAAAGTTTATGATACGTGAAAGGTTTTCTTTGTTACACTGTGTTTCATTATATCCTTCAACTAATAAATAAAATAAAAAGTATTTGGTTTTTGAATTATCATTTTAAATATTCATAGTATGCATATTAGGTCAAAAAAATTTAAATGCCATGCAGTTTTCAAGTTATGTAAAAATTTTCTGCTCAGAGATGGTTGGTCTGCAAAGCTGTAAGAAAAAATTAGAGGGAACGTTAGTCTGTGCTTTATGCCATGAAGACTCCTTGAGTACATAAATATCAATTTTTTTGAGAAGCTTGTTAAATTCTAAACAATTGGTTGTATTTGGATGGTATTTATAAACAATATTGACTAACAATTAACATGCTGAAGAGCTGGAATTTTTGTAGTATTTTAGAATCCTAAGGGTTGTCAGTTGTTGGCTGGCCATTTAGAGTAATCGAATCATAGAAAACTACAGCACAGAAACAGACCCATCCAGTCCGTGCCGTAACATTTAAACTGCCTACTTCCATCGACCTGCACCCAGACCATAGCCCTCCGTATCCCTCCCATCTATGTACTGATCCAAACTTCTCAAACTTTGAAATCAAACTTAATTCCACCACATGCACTAGCAGTTTGTTTCACACTCTCACCACCCTCTGAGTGAAAAAGTTTGCCCTCACATTCTCCTTAAACATTTTGCCTTTGGCCCATGACCTCTAGTTGTAGTCTCACCCAACATCAGGTGGAATAAACCAGCTTGCCTTTATCCTATAAATTTTAATACCTCTATAAATTCTTCCCTCAGTCTTCTGCATTCTGGGGAATAAAGTTCTAACCTGTTCAATCCTTCCTTATAGCTCAGGTCCAAGTCCCAGCAGCATCTTTATAAATTTTCTCTGTACTCTTTCAATCTTATTTGCATCTATCCTGTAGGTTGATGACCAGAACTGCACACAATACTCTAAATTAGGCCTCACCAAAGTTTTATACAACTTAAACATAACATCCCAACTCCTGTACACAATACTTTGAACTAACAAGGCCAAGGAGCTAAAAACTTAATGACCCTCTCAAGCGGTGATGCCATTTTCAGTGAATTATGGACCTGTACTCCCAGATCCCTTTGTTCTACTGCACTCCTCAGTGCCTTACCACTCACTGTGTAAGACATGTCCTGGTTGGCCCTCCCAAAGTGCAATACCTCACACTTGCCTGCATTAAGTTTCATCTGCCATTTCTCAGCCTATTTTTCCAGCTCATCCAGATCCCGTTGCAAGCTTTGATCATCTTCCTCGCTCTCCACTGCACTCAATCTTGGTGTCATCTGCAAATTTGCTGATCAATTTAACCACATTATCATCCAGATCTTTGATATAGATGACAAACAACAAAGGACCCAGCACCAATCCCTGTGGCACTCCTCTTGTCACAGGCCACGAGTCAAAGAGGCAACCATCTACTACCACTGTCTGGCTTCTCCCACAAACCCAATGTCTAATCCAATGCTAAGTGAATGAATATTCTTGACCAACCTCCCATGCGGGACCTTGTTAAATTCCTTGCTGAAGTTCTTGTAGACAACATCCTCTGCCTTGCTTTCTTCAACTTTCTTGGTAACATCCTTGAAAAACTCTTAAGATTGGTTAGACATGACCTACCACAGACAAAACCATGCTGATGACTATTGCTAATCAGTCTCTGTCTATCCAAATACTCATATATCCAGTCTCTTAGAATGCCTTCCAATAGCTTTCCCAGTATTGATGTCATGCTCACTGGCCTGTAATTTCCTCGTTTATTCTTAGAGCCTTTCTTAAGCAGACAATTTTAGCTATCTTCAATCCTCTGGTACCTCACCTGTTTCCGAAAGAGTAGAAAAACTAGGAATTGTTAAGTAGTTGAAACTGTCATATTTCCTCGTTGGCCGTTTTCAGCTAAGCCTGTACTCTTCCCCTCCCTCGAATAGTTCTAATTAATAATTTATTTCTAACCTTGATCATTGTGTATTTATAACTTGTGCGTACAATTTTGTGTAGGATGTGATGTTGCAAGCTTCAAAAAAAGCAGTTTCATTGCCCTTTTTGTTTTGCAGAGTGGAGACCAGACTGCAGCACTGGTATGTTACAGGTTTGAAACAACAGGATACAGTTCCCTCTCTCTTGGCTTCTCTTGGAGGCACAGATTCCTCTTTGCTCAATGTCTGTTTTGAAATTAATCCGGAGGGAAGCAAGGCAGATCAGCGTTTAAGTGTTCAGTCTCAACCTGTGGAGCTTATTTATGATGCTGTAAGTCTAGATCTTTTTGCAGAATATTGGTAATATTTTTCTTGTGAAGTACTGTTATAGAATCATAGAACATGACAGCACCAAAAGGCCCTTCAACCCATCTAGTATGTGCCAAACTATTTTTCTGCCGAGTCTTGTCGACCTACACCTGAACCATAGCCCTCCATTCCCCTCCCATCCATGTACTTAACTAAATTTCTCTTAAATGCTGAAATTGATCCCACATCCATCACATCCACTGAAAACTTGTTCCACTCTCTCACCACCCTCTGTGTGAAAAAGTTCCTGCTCATGTTCCTCATAAACATTTCATCTTTCACTCTTAACCTATGACCTCTAGTCCTAGTCTCACCCATTCTCAGTGATAACAAGTCCTATTATTTATACCCCTCAATTTTGTATACCTCTATCAAATCTCCCCCTCATTCTCTAATGCTCCAGGGAATAAAGTCTTAACCTATTCAACTTTTCACAAAAGCCCAGATTCTCAAATCCTGGCAGAAATTGTGAATTTCTCTGTACTCTTTCGACCTTATTGATATCTTTCCACTAGGTAAGTGACCAGAATTGCACAAATAATCCAAATTAAGTCTCACCAGCATCTTGTACAACGTCAACAAAACATCCCAACTCATGTACTCAGTGCTTTGATTTGCAAAGGCCAGTGTGTAAGAAACTCTCTTTATGACCCTATCTATCTCTGATGCTGCTTTCAAGGAATTCTGGTTCTGTCTTCCCAATTCTGTCCTACCTTACTCCTCAGTGCCCTGTTGCTCACTGTGTAAGAATCTAGTTGGTTGGTCCTCCCAAAGTGCAACACCTTTCACAGCATGGGAGTACCAGTCAACATCTGGAAAGTTAAAATCATCCACTATCATAACCTTATTTTTATTACATCTGTCTGCTATCTACTTACACATTTGTTCCTTTCAATCCCACTGTCTATTGTGTGGTCTATAATATAACCCCTTTAACATGATCATCCCTTTTTATTACTCAGTTCCACCATGTATCCTCAGTAGATGAGCCCTTTAGTCGGTCCTGTCTGAGCACAACAGTTTTCCTGAATAGTAATCCCATCTGTCCCCCTTTAATCCCTCCCGCTCTATCATCTTTAAAGCAAGGAACCCTGGAACACTGATCTACCGTTCCTTCTCCTCCTGCAACCAAGTCTCATTAATGCCTACAGTATCATTATTCCCACATGCTGATCCATGCCTTAAGCTCATCCGCATTGCCTAAAATACTCATTACAATGAAATAGAGGCAACTCAAAACATTATTCACACTATCGTAAACATTTCAATTCCTGCCTCTGAATGTAGAATTAACAACATCTTTACCCACAACAACTTCATCATCTGTCCTGGCACTCTGTTTCCCATTCCCTGCAACTCAAGTTTAAATCCCCCAGAGCAGCTCCAGCCCAGGTATAGTGCAATCTGTCTTTATCTGTTCAGGTCACATCATCCCTGGAAGGGAGCACAGTGAAGGCCTCCTCCTGCACCATCTTCTTAGCTTCATATTCAATTGTATTATCTTCCTATCTCTGGCCTTCATAGTACATGGTACAGGTAGGAATTCTAAGATCACAATCCTGGAGGTCCTGTCTTGTAACTTATGACTCCATGAATTCACTTTGAAGGCCCCATCACCCTTTTTGTTAATGTTATTGATACTGGTGTGGACCACAACCTCTGGCTGCTCATCCTCCCCCTTAAGAATGCTATGGACTGGATCCAAAATGTCCCTGATCCTGCCACTTTGGAGGTGATATACCATCTGGGAATCTCATTTTGTCCACAACACCTCCTGTCTGATCTCCTAACTAATGAATCCCCTATCACAACTGTTCATCTCTTCTCCCCCACCTCCATTCTGAACCTCAGAGACCTGACCACTGTGACTTTCCTCTGCTAGGTCATCCCCTCACCCTCACAACTGTATCCAAAACAATATTCTTGCTATTGAGGGGAATGCCCACAGAGTACCCTGCAATGGCTGCATATCCCCTTTCCCTCTCATGATGGTCATCCAGTTAAATGTGTCCTGCGCTCGCACTCTGGGAGTTGCTATATAGCCTGTTAATCACTCCTTTAGCCTCTCAAATGATCTGGAGTTCGTTCATCCAGCTCCAGCTCTAGTTCCCTAATGCGATCTGTAAGAAGCTGCAGCTGGATGTACTTGCAGGTCTAGTTGTCAGGGACTCTGGGGTCTTCCTGTCTTCCCACATCCTGCAAGAGGAGAATATCCCAACTGGTCCTACTTGCTTTTTCAAAACTCATGCTCAAAATCCACAAGTCAACAGCTCTTTGTATCTCTAACCTGCCAAATCTCTTCTTGTATTCACTGACCTAAACTGCTCAGGAAATAAGATATGATTGAATTCTAAGGCTGATGTAAGCTCATAGGCATAATGATTTCCTTCTGTGATGTTACAGTTCAATTAAAACAACAAATGCCCTTTAACTAATTCAGTTACTGCAGATACTAACCTCACCTGGGTCTCTTCTTTAATGCATGTCCCAGTTCTGAGATACCAACATTGCATTCGCTTTATCACAAATCGCTCTTATCAGTGGTGTTCTTGTTGTTTTAGATGTGACAGAGCGGGAGGGATTAAAGGAGGAGGGATGGCACACAGGGACCAGGCTGACATCTAGTGACCACAGTGCCCTTATTTCAAAATAAATATGCAAAACAATAGGGCTGGTCTGCAGGTTCAGATTCTAAATTGGAGAAAGGCCAATTTTGATGGTATCAGAAATGACCAGGAAAGTGTGGATTGGGGGCAGGCTGTTTTCTGGCAAAGGTGTACAAGTGGGAGGCCTTCAAAATCGCAGTTTTACAAGAGTACAATGCTTGTATGTGCCTGTTAGAATGAAAGGTTAAAATAACAGATTTAGGGAAACTTGGTTTTCAAGAGATATTGAGGCCTGGTTAAGAACAAAAAGGATTTGTATTACAGGTAGAAACAAATGAGGTGCTTATGAAGTATGAGAAATGTAAGAGAACACTTCAGAAAGAAATCAGAAGGGCTAAAAAGAAGGCGTGAGGTTCCTGTAGTAGAAAACTGGAGGAGAATCCAAAGGGATTCTATAGATATGTAAAGTACAAAAGGATTGCAAGGGACAAAATTTGTCCTCTGGAAGATCAGAATCGTAATCTATGCCTGGAGCCAAAAGAGATGGGGGAGATCTTAAATGGATTTTTTGTATTTGTATTTACATGGGAGAGGGATACAGTCTATAGAAGCAAGGCAAAGCAGCACCAAGGTCATGGACCCAATGCAGATTACAGAGGAGGATGGTTTTGCTATCTTGAGGCAAATTAGGGGGGATAAATCCCAAGGGTCTGATAAGGTGTTCTCTTGGACCCTGTGGAGGGCAAGTTCAGAAATTGCAGTGGCCCTAGCACAGATATTTAGATCATCCTTAGCGACAGTTGAGGTACCGGAGGATTGGATGATAGCCCATGTTGTTTTACTGTTGAAGAAGGCTCTAAAAATAAGCCAGGAAATTAAAGGCCAGTGATCCTGACATCAGTAATGGGGAAGTTATTGGAAGGTTTTCTAAGAGACTGGATATGTGAGTACTTGGATTGACAGGGATTGTTTAGGGATAGTCAGCAAGGCTTTGTGCATGGTAGGTCATGTCTAACCAGTCTTATAAAGATTTTTGAGGAAGTTACTTGGGATCGGTGCTGGGTCCTTAGTTGATTGTCATCTGTTTCAGTGATCTGGATGACAGTGTGGTGAACTGGATCAGCAAATTTGCAGTTCACACCAAGATTGGAGGTGTAATGTATAGTGAGGATGGCCATCTTGGCTTGCAGTGGGATCTGGACCAGCTGGAAAATTGGGCCGAAAAGTGGCAGATTGAGTTTAATGCAGACAAGTAAGACTGACCAGGGTAGGTATTACAAGGTGAATGATAGGGCAGTGAGGAGCACTGTAAAACAAAAGGGTCTGGGAATACAGGTCCATAATTCATTGAAAGTGGCAGCACAGATAGATAAGGTCATGAAGAAAAACTTTTGACATATTTGCCTCATGGATCAAAGTATTGAGTACAGGAGATGGGATGTTCCGTTAAAATAGTGTGAGATGTTGGTGAGGCCCAATTTGGAGTACTGTGTGCAGTTTTGGTCACCTACCTACAGGAAAGATGTAGAGGTTTAAGGAGTATCGAGAAAATTTACAAGGGTGTTGCTGGGACTGGAGGACCTGAGTTTTAAGGAAAGATTGAAAAGGTTATGACTTTATTCCTTGGGACATGAAAGATTGAGGGAAGATTTGATGCAAGTATGATTATGAGGGGTATGATAGGACACATGCAAACTAAGTTTCTCCACTGAGGTTAGGTGGGACTACAACTGGAAGTTCACAGTGAAAGGTGAAAAGTTTAAGGGGAAAATGAGGGGAAACTCCTTCACTCAGAGGATCATGAGAGTGTGTAACAAGCTGCCAGCGGAAGTGGTGCGTGCCAGCTAGATTTCAACGTTAAAGTTTGGTATGTGGATGGTAAGGGATATGGAGAGCTATGGTCCTGTTGTAGGTTCATAGGACTTTGCTGATTAAATGGTTTGGCATGGACTAGATAGGCCAAAGGGCCTGTTTCTGTGCTGTACTTTTCTGTAATTCTGTGACAATGCAACGTGTCTGTTCGTGCCTTTTCACTTTGGACCTTTGCTGTTTAATTGTACTTCTGGTTTTATCCATCCTCCCCACAGGTTTATTCAGAAGTGCAGATTTAATTCCATTCATGTTTCATTCTATGAATTCATTATTTCTGCTCAGTGTGTCATTGTGTTATTTTAGATATATGATTGTGCAGAAATGTGATAAGCTAAGGTCTGTATCAAATGATACACAACATGCTGGATTTTTTTTCTTAATCATACTCAGAAAAAGTACCGTAATTGCTTTAATCATCACACATTGAAAGAAAGAATCTGCATTTGTTTGGAGAGATTATGAAGAATAGAACAGGAATAATCCCAATTTTAAAAGTTGACTTGAAAAAAGTGTTATGTTGTCTCTGAGCTATTGTTCCTTGAGCAGGGAGTAGGAGTAAACTTCACAAAGTTTAATAAAGTATTAAATGATAAAGGCAAAGTGACCCTGATAATTATTTCTGATAATTAGTCCTGATGAAGGGTCTCGGCCTGAAACGTCGACAGTGCTTCTCCTTATAGATGCTGCCTGGCTTGCTGTGTTCTACTAGCATTTTGTGTGTGTTGTTGTCTGATAATTATTTTGTTAGTTCAGGTGATGGGTGCAGTTTTAAACATGAAAAGTAAATCAAAATTAACTTTGATGCTGAGAGTTTTAGCCAGAGGATTGTATCTACTTTGGAGAGACTTGATAGTCTGGAATTGTTTTCCCTGGAGTGAAGGTGACCCAATAGAGACTAATGAAATCATGAGGGCCATAGGAAAGATAGATTGTCACAGTCTTTTTCTGGGGATAGGGGTATGTAAAACTAGAGGCATAGCTTAAGTTGACCGGGGAAAGATCTAACCGGTTTTTCACACAGAGGATGTGGATACCTGATACTAGTTGATGTGGAAGTGGTAGAGTTAGGTGCAATTACAAGGCATATAGGTCAAAGGCAGGCAAATGGGACTGGTTTAGGAAGACATCTGTTTATGCAGATTTTATTTGCCTGTGTTTGGCTGATATGCCCCTAAACTTCCACTATTCATGTATCTATCCAAGTAGCTTTTAAGGATTGTGATTGATGTACATGTGACAAATAAAGATAATCTATCTAATATAATATATTATAATCTGTACTTGCCTCTGTTACCTTTGGCAGTTAGTTTCATATATTCACTACATTCTGTGGGGAAGATTTGTCCTCAGATACCGTTAAAATTTTTCACATTAAACATTTTCTTTTATCTAATGTTGATCCCTTAAGTTCACTTTGAAACTGTGTTTTTCTAAACTGCTCAAATTATTACAATTCAGCTTTCTTCTTTTGCAGCAAACGATAAACAGTTTGGTAGAGTTTTTCCAGACCAGCAGAGGGGTTGATCTTGAACAGCTGACTTCAGCTACTTTGCTGAAACTGGAAGAATTCAAAGAAAAGACTGCAACAGGTAAATGTTTAAAATGTATTAAAATACAAACAAAATTAAATCACACACACATGTGCTTCTGACTTGTTTTGGAAGAAATGCCTTTGTTTTCTGTTTTAATAATTGCTGTTTGCTAAAAAAAATATTTTCCTAGGTCTGTCGTACATTATTGAAACTCACAAAACCTTTGATATCCAAATCAATTTGAAACCATCCTATCTTGTGGTTCCCCAGACGGGGTTCTACAGTATAAGTTCCAGCCTATTGATTGTGGACTTCGGAAATTTACAGGTACGTTCTTTGTAGAGAATTGTTCATCTTTTTTTGATATGCTGATTTGGTAGTTCAGCTGCATTGAACTATTTGTCTTTGAGACTGGAATTTTAATCCATAACTCCCTGAAAGTGGCCATGCAAGTAGATATAGTGATAAAGAAGATGCATGATATATTTATATAAGAGTAAGGAAGTCATGTCGCAGCTTTATAAAACTTCAGTTAGGCAGCACTTGGAGTATTGTGTGAGTTCTGGTTCCCACTTTCTACGAAGGATGTTGAAGTTTTGGAAAAGGCGAAGATGTTTACTAGCTTGCTACCTGGATTACACGGTATAGGCTGTAACTTGGTAAAATCGCTACAGGGTTGTTTTTTTCTCGCGTGTTAGAGACTGAAGGAAGACAGGATAAAAGAGGCATGAATAGGGTAGCAAATAAGAATAGTTTCCCTTTGTTAGAAATGCCAAATACTCAAAGACATCCATTTGAGGTGAAAGAGGCTGAGATTGAGAGAGATGTGACTGGCAAGTTTTTTTTTACACAGAGAGTGGTGGAAGCAGTGGTGGAGGTGTTTCTTAGATAGGCATATAGAAACGCAGAGAACAGAGGGATATTGGGCCATGTGCGGGCTGAAAGGATTGGTTTAACCAGGCGTCATTAATTAGTTCAGTATAGCATTGTCCAAATTACAGTGGGGAAGGAAGTTAAAATTGACAAATAAGTAATCGTGATTGTGCTAGAAGGCTGGGCTGTTCAATAGAGTACTCATCCATTCTGTGATTGGTGGCTGCAATACAGACAAGTTCTCATTGTGAACAATTGATTTGCTAAATTACCTAAATTTTAAAAAAAACCTTTTTTTCTGGAGAGGGAATGTGAAGAGCATTTGGTACATTTGCTGTCTTTCCATTAAGATCTTCTGCATGTCTAATCTCTTGGAGTTTGAATGAAGTTTATTGACTTGAAGTGTTCACTCTGCAAATCGTAGCTGTTTTTACCATTTTCTGATAATTTTTTTTAATTCATTTCCTAAATCTCATCAAAGACTGTTCAAATTGCTTCAGTTTGAGTTTGACCCTTCACTTCTGAGCCAGGAATAACAGCCAGCTATTTTGTGGTCTGCACTGAAAGCTTGAACCTAAATTTTGTTAATACATCATTTATATTTTTCTCTCTTCTCAGTTTAACAGTGCTGACCAAAATGATCAGAAAACAGCATCTCTCTCTTTATCCTTGGAGGAAATCTTGGAACGAGCCTATGAAAAGTTTATTGTGGAGCTTAGAAGTGTTCAACTTTTGTTCAGTAAACCAGGTATGGTTTTTTTAAAATTTTAAATGAACTGGGCACTTCCTTTCCTTTTCAGTGTCCAACTGGAGTTCTTGACACTACAGAGTAGTTTTATCACATCAGTGAATACTGTTGGATGCTTTCACCAGCTATGATATAGTGGTAGCATTCACTACTTTGTCGGTTCAGTTTCAGTTTATTGTCATTTAGAAACCACAAATGCACTGCAGTTAAAAAATGAGACAACGTTCTCCAGAATGGTATCACAAAAGCACACGACAAAACAGACTACACCAGAAAATCCACATAATGTTTGGTAATCCCTAAGTCCAGAGTCCAGAGAGGCTGCTGCGTATTAATATTGCGCTACCATCTTAGTGCGTTCCCCGGAAAGGAGCTCCAAACCCACCAGACAAAACAAGACTACCTAGACATACCGAGTCAAGAGACCAACACTACCACCCAACAAACCAAAAACTAAAGCTACAAGACCTACAAAACCACATAGTTACATATAGTTATAGTTAACATATAGTTGCAACAGTGCAGACAATACTATAATTGATAAAAAAAAACCATGGGCACAGTAAAAAATAGTCCAAAGGTGTTAAAAGACTAAGTTTGAAAGAAACCACCACACAGTTTCCACAAGTCCTCAGGGTCCCAATAGACTCGTCATCCCACGCAGGTGGCAGAAGGGAGTACCCTCGCTATGGACTTCCATGGTGCCGGACTCAGCCTCGCAGATGCAGCACACAATGAAAGCTCCGTTGGATCCAGCCTCGCAGACGCAGCACACAGTGAAAGCACCCTGACCGCAGTGCCCCGACCGAGTCTGTCGAACCTCCGAGCCTCTGACCATCCCCTCCGGCACAGCCTCTCTGAGCATCATCCTCTGCCAAGTGCACAAATTCATGTTCTGAAATCCCTTACTGGAGATTTATATACTAGATCCAGATTGGGAGTCTGTCTAGCTTGTGGCACTAAGGAGAGAACTGCAGTTTTTGGAGTGCTTCAGATATGATGTCAAGTCCCTTTTAAGTAAATGTAGTAAGTCCAAAACATTAGTTGGAAAAAAGAGCTTGTGAATTCTCCCCTGTATTGCTCAGCTAATATACTTAATGATTGTTAGGTCAATGATTGGAATTTAACTGCCACAGATCAGCTTTTGTTTCCAATATCACTGCACTTCTATGAAATATTTTATTGACCGGTAAGTATTTATGGGATTTCCTGAGACTGTAAAAGATGCTATATATACATGTCATACAGTGAACTATGCAGAGTGGTTTCTTCAGAGGTAGGAACTTTCCTGAAATTTGTAGACAAGAAGTGTTAGCATGCAAAGATTGAGGGATATTAATGCAGTATCAGTGAGCATCAAAAAGTAACATTCCAGTTCTTGTTGTCCATCTCTTGGAGTTGAGTTATTCAGAAATTGAGAAATTTTTGTTGAAAAGAAAAATAATTAGATGTAGAAGGATTGTATTGTATTACTTTTCTATTACTATGTATTGCATTGTACAGCTGTTGCAAAGACAATAATTTTCATGACATATGCTGGTGATATTAAACCTGATTCTGATTCTGGATAAAAAGACTATTATGTACATAGCACTTTTTAACAACCTTTAAGTTCCAAAGTTCTTTACAATCAATGAAGTACTTTGGAAATGTTTTAATGTAGAAGAAGTACATAATCAAGATTTCTTTATAGTGAAATTAGAGTGCATTATACCTAATTGTCAGCATTATAATTTTAAAAAAGCCAATTGGGGAAAAAAAGGATGATTATCACATGCACATCGACACATCAAAACATACATTGAGCTACGTCATTTGCATCAAGTCAGCAAAGATTGCGCTGGGCAGCCTGCAAGTGTCACCAGGCTTCTGATGGTAAAGAAGTATGCCCACGACTTACTTACCTTAAGTGCACGTGTTTTGAATGTGGGAGGAAGCCAGAGAAAACCCATGTGGTCACAGGGAGAACCTAAAAGCTCCTTTTCAACTGTGGTGGAAATTGAACTCCGATCAGTGATTTCTAGCATTATAAAGTGATGCGGTAAATTTTGTGCTATGCTCATTATCTAAATTACTATTTTAGGTATTAGTATTTATACGATTTTACTTCAACTTGTTCAGGTCAAGATTGGAAGTCTGCTCGCAAACAGTACTCCTCCTCTCAGCATATATTGCAACCTTTAGATGTCAAGATGCAGCTTTCGAGAGCTATCGTGGAGAAGGATAGTAGGATACCCAAGTATGTTCATTATACAATGCAATGTAATTTTATTTTGGTTAGTATGTGAAATTAAAGATATTAACAATCCAATGTATGTTTACATAATGGTTTTTCTGTAACTCTTGACATATTTTTAGCAGTAGCTCCATTGGGACCTAAATGCCAGTGCTGCTGAATGGTGATTGCACAGATCTAATGAGGCATATCTAGATTTGCATCTTTAGCCTTATTTAAAATTTGCAATAACATTGTATTTTGAGCATGGAAATATTTTAATAAAAGCACTCATTCATGCACTTACAATGAAATAGCATCTGTGATACTTAGCTGCTAAAATCATAATAAAATAACCCTCAGTGACTCTTGAATTTCATGATGCAATACCTCTATCATAAGTATTGGGCTTAACGTGGCTCAGTTGGTAGCACCTGTGTCAAAGGGTTGTGGGTTCAAGTCCCAACTTGGAGCATGAAAATATCAGTGAAACTCTGGTATAACACTGAGGCAGTGCTGGAGGTGTTGCTTGAGGGCAGAAGTGTGGATGGTTGTTCTGAAGGTGACTTCAAATTCCACTGGCAGCTGAGAAATTTGAATTCAAGTAACCAGATTATTTGGGAATATATAATAGGCCATAGAAGCAGTGACTTTGAACATCCTGGATTGTTGCACTGAAATGTTTTGTTTTGTTTTAGGTTTAAAATATCGGGTGAACTCCCTTTGCTGCACGTCAAAATAACTGATGAAAAGTTGAGAAATGTTTGTGAACTCGCTGATAGTATTCCCCTTCCTCCAAGTTTGTCAACCTCCAGCTCACCTGTCAGGCCAAAGGTCAGTGTAATGTTTGGTACTTTCCTGTGTACTGCATTAGTACTTGCCTCTGACTGCAGTGTTGTGTTGGCAGACCACTTACATTTCAAATGGCACGTCTCTTCTAATTAAATTCTTCAGTAAGCAGGACGCTTGCTTGTCTTCAGACTGTTGATTGCAGTTCTGTTCATTGCGAAATCTTAGTAGTTGCCAGTGACAAATGTTTCCCATGTATGATGAAAACTGAAAATGCTGCAGGTACTCACCATGTCGGGCGACATCTGTGGGAAGAAAAACAGAGCTACTGTTTGTATGCTACTCATTGTATATGGTTTTGTGGCTAGGCAAGCAGTCATTGTTCAGGTCATTGTCATTGTTAACAGTGCATTCAGTGGCTTTGGGCAAACCAGTGTAATTGTGATGCACAGGACAAAATTTCAAAGTGAGTCAGAATCAGGTTTAATATCACTGGCATATGTTGTGAAATTTGTAGCCATTTTGTTCCCATATGCACACATACATACATATTGGGAAGCATTAGAGAGACATTTTGTAAAGATCAATAAACCAATTGTTTAGAATCAAATGACCCACGCTAACCCTCACCCCTGGCACTCCTCCTCTGCCACAGTCCCACATCCCTCGTGTGGAGCTCCACCCTCGCCATCCCAGCATCCTTTGCTCCCACCAGAATTACAAGCACGCTTTCTGCTCCACATTGACAAATACAATTCTGTGCAAAGGTCTTAAGGCACCCTAGCTATATGTAAGTGCCTAAGACTTCTGTACGATATTGTATTAAAAAATTATATAAGTACTGAAAAAACACACATGAAAAATAGTGAAGTAGTGTACATGGGTTCACTGTCCATTCAGAAATCTGATGGCAAGTATGTTCCTAAAATGTTGAGTGTCTTCTGGCTCACGTACCTCCTTCTTGATGGTAGCAATGAGAGGAGGGCCTGTCCTGGGTGATGGGGGTCCTTCATAATGGATGGAGTCTTTTTGAGGCATCGTCTTTTGAAGATGTCCTTGATGCTGGGGAGGCTCGTGTTCGTGATGGAGCTGGCTGAGTTTACAACTTTATGCAGTTTTCCCCAATCCTGTGCAGTGGCCCCTCTGTACCAGACTTTGGTGCAACCAATTAAGGATGCTCTCCATGGTACAACTGTAGAAATTTGCTAGTGTCTTTGGTAACATATCATGTCTCCTCAAACTCCTAATGAAATGTAATGACTATTGTGTCTTCTGTGTAATTGCATCAATATGTTAGGCCCCGCATAGATCTTCAAGGATGTTGACACCCAGGAATTTGAAACTTTTCACCCTTTCCATTTCTGATCTCTCAATGAGGAATGGTGTGTGTTCCCTTGACTTTCCTTTCATGAAGTTTGCAATCAATTCTTTGGTCTTATTGATACTGGGTGCAAGCTTGTGGTTGTGACACCATTTAACCAGGTGATCTGTCTTACACCGTCTGGTCACCATTTGAAATTCTGCCAAAGATGGTTGTGTCTTGGCAGATTTATAGATGGTATTTGAGCTGTGCCTAGCCCCACTGTCATGGGTGTGGAGAGTAGAGCAGTGGGTTAAGCACGCATCCTTGAGGAGTGCCAGTGTTGAATGTCAGCAAGGGGGAGATGGTATTTCTGATCCTGTTGTAGAGGGAGGTACAGAGGCTCAGGTATTGGAGTACTGAGAGTATGATGGTGTTGAACTATTCTGAACTATAATCAACAAACAGCAGTCTGACAGAGGTTTTACTATTGCCCAGGTGATCCAGGGTCAAGAGGCAAGCTAGTGAGATTGCATCCACAGTAGACTTATTGTGGCCATAGGAAAATTGCAGTGTGTCCAGGTCCTTGCTTAGGCAGGAGTTGATTCTGTCCATGACCAACCTCTCAAAGTACACCATCATAGTAGATATGAGTGCAACTGGCCAATTGTCATTGTGACAGCTCACCCTACTCTTTTTGGGCACTGATATGATTGTTGCCCTTTTGTGAGCAATTAAACCAGTTTACAGTAAACCATTAACTTTTAGGATTTACCCCCCCTGACATTATTACTGATTTTAAGTCAAGACCAAGTAACACTGAATTTGTCACATTCTGTACATATTACCTTTGTTTATGCCCCACATATTGATCATGATGTAGCATGGCGTCTTTGGTCAATTAGCCTCCCCATGTACTCATGATAAATTGAAAATGCAGGTTATGATAAAGGAACTGTGGGCCAGTTTGGTTCTCGTTTGACAATTTAAATGTGGAATGTGTGTCATTTGGTAATCTGTGTTAATTGTGTTAATTCTTGTTTTCCTATTGTCTATCTTTTCAGAGCTATATCAAGCAATAGTTTATTTTACTCAATATTACTTTATATCCACAGGTGCTGCCTAACCTTCTACCTTCAACTCTTCCTGTGTTTGTAAATCAGATTTTCAGCCTCTATAGTTTATTGCTATTTGAATGCACATTAACAGTTGTTTAATGAGATACTTTATATTTAAAAAATGTCAGTATTTTTTAAAAATGTGTTCTAGTGTAAATGAGTACTGGTGATCTTTTCACTCTGCATCATAGAATCAGGAAATCTGGTCTAACAAGAATTGTGATGATCTGAATTTTGGAACTGTTGTTGCATTTGGTCAGTTATTAGTGCAGGTGTTTAAAAATACGGTTGTGCATCAATCGGAACTGCTTTTAACTAAATATATCTTTTTTATGTTTGGTAGATGTTACATGTCAGACCAATAAGAATGTTTGACCCTGGTCTAGTAGCAATTGGTTCATCAGCATCATTGGAAGATTCAAGTAAGTGTCTAGCATCTATTTTGAAATACGATGATCATATTAAAGCTGCGTAATAGATCTGTTGATCATTGTTTCGTAAAGTAATGCAGTAAGTGCCCTTGAAAACTAAATTTTAGCTTAAGTATTATTTTCTCTAAATGATGCAGATTGATTGCAACATTGTTAGTGTATGTTGGTACTAAGTTTTTTTCCAGTTCTGTGAAATAATTGGTGGTATGAAATGATGTCCATTTTGTTTTTAATGCCTTAAATTTGTTCAATAAATTTTGTTTTCTCCCACAAAAAACAAAATTTTCTAAAACAAATTTAAGACAGAAGAGCAGTAAAATTAGCTAACCTTTTACAGTATTTTGCATCAATAGGTGGGAAAACTGGGAGGATCACTAAATTTGGTCTTGTTACCAATATGACAGAATCATAGTTTCTTCAAAAGCATACAAATGCTACATTGGGGAAATAAGTCTTAACCATTCCAAAGCCAAACAGAGATCGTGACAACTTGTACAGTATTGGTCTCATTATTTAAGGAAGGAAGTGGTTCAGTGAAAGCTTTCTAGTCTTAATATCTAGATTGGGTTCCCTTATAAGGAAACATTGGGCAAACTAAGCCTTTATTTGCTGGAGTTTGAAAGAATGAGAATGAACATGATTCAGGCAACACACACAAAATGCTGGAGGAACTTAGCAGGCCAGGCTGCAGCTACGGAAAAGAGTATAGTCGGAGTTTTGGGCCGAGACCCTCCATCAGGACTGGAGAAAAAAAGATGAGGGATCAGAGTTAGAAGGTGGGTGGAAGAGAGGAAGAAACACAAGGTGACAGGTGAAACCTGAAGGGGGGTGTGAAGTAAAGAGATGGGAAGTTGATTGGTGAAAGAGGTACAGGGCTGGAAAGGGGGAATCTGATAGAAGGGGGAGAGGACAGAAGGTCATGGAAGAAAGAAAAGGTGGAGGAGCACCAGAGGGAGGCAAGTAAGGAGATAAGGTGAGAGAGGGAAAAGGGAATGGTGAAGGGGGAGAGTGGCATTACTGGAAGTTTGAGAAATCTATGTTAATGCCTTCAGGATGGGGGCTGCCCAGATGGAATATCAGGTGCTGCTCTTTCAGTCTGAGTGTGGCCTCATTGACAGTAGAGGAGGCCATGGACTGACATGTCAGAATGGGAAGTGGAATTAAAATGTGTGTTGTTACTGGGAGATCCTGCTTTTTCTGGCAGACTAACAATCTAAATCAGGTCTCGCCAATATACAGAAGACCACAATGGGAGCACCTGGTACACTGTGTGACCCCCAACAGACTCACAAGTGAAGTGCGGCCTCACCTCGAAGGACCGTTTGGGGCCTGAATGGTAGTGAGGTAGGAGGTGTAGGGGCAGGTGTAGCATTTGTTCTGCTTGCAAGGCTAAGTGCCAGGAGGGAGATCAGTGGGGAAGGACGAATGGACAAAGTAGTTGCATAGGGAGCAGGAAGCAGAAAGTGGAAGGGGGGGGGGTGGAATGGGGGGGAAGGGAAAGATGTGTTTGGTGATGGGATCCTGTTAGAGATGGTGGGAGTTAAGGAGAATTATGTGCTGGACGCAGAGGCTGGTGGGGTGGTAGGTGAGGACAAGATGAACCCTATCCCTGGTGCGGTGGCGGGAGGATGGGGTGAGAGCAGAGGTGTGTGAAATTGAAGGGATGTGGTTGAGGGCAGCATTTATGGTGGAGGAAGAGAGCCCCTTTCTTTGAAGAAGGAGGACGTATTCTTCATTCTGGAATGAAAGGTCTCGTCCTAAGAGCAGATGCAGTGGAGATGGAGGAATTGAGAAAGGGATGGCGTTTTTACTAGTAACAGGGTGGGATAGTCCAGATATCTGTGAGAGTCAGTGGGTTAATAATGGGCATCAGGTAAGCTGTCTCCAGAGATAGAGACAGAGGGATCAAGAATGGTGAGGGAGATGTTGGAAATGGACCAGGTAGATTGAGGGCAGGCTGGAGTTGGAGGTAAAGTTGATGAAGTTGACGAGTTCCATATGGGTACAGGAAGCAGCACCAATGTAGTCATCAATGTAGCGTTGGAAAAGTTGGGGAGTGACACCAATGTAGGCTTGGATGTGGGAAAAGTTAGGGGGTGTTGAACATGATTGCAATGTGTGAGGTCCTGAAGAGTCTTGACAGAGTGGATGTGGAGAGAAAGTTTATTCTTATTGGAGAATTTAGAGTTGTGAGTCACTATTTATAAACACAGGGCTACCCATTTAAGATAGAGACAAGGTGAAATCTTTTTCTTTGAGAGTCAAGACATTGGAAAACTTTCTTTAAGAACCATAAGTTTATTGGCTTCAAGATGGAAAAGGATCACAGGTTAGGGTCCCAAACTGGAACAAAGTTAATTTTGGGGGAATTAGGATCTAAAAGGGGTTGATTAGGTGAGCCAGTTTGAAGGAAAGGAACAAATGGCAAGTGGAAGGCTTTTAAGAAGTTTCTAAGAGCAGCATATCCGTGTTCAGGGGAAGAGTAAACCTGACAAGTTTGGAGAACTTTGGCTAATGGGAGAAACAAAAGGAGAGCATCCATTAGTCGTAGACAACCGGGATCGAGCAAATCCCATGAGGACTATAAAAATATGAGGAATACTCTTAAAAGGGAAATTAGAAGGATAAAGAAAGGGTATGAGCTGGATCTTGCAGGTAGAGTTAGCATGGCTTTGTGTGTGGGAAGTCATACTTGACGGACGTTTAGTTTTTTTGAAAAGATGACTGAAAAAGGATAGACGGTAGGGCAATGTATGTAATCTAATTGGACTTTAGCAAGGTCTTCTACATGTTCCCGCATGGTTGGCTGGACTGGAAGATAAGGTTCCATAGAATCAGAAAGAGCTGGTTAGGGGGATACAAAATTGTCTTGGAGTTAGGAAACAGAGAGTGGTGGTTGAAAGTTGTTTTTTGGAATGGAGACTAGTGACTAATGTTGTGCTGCTGGGGCTGGTGTTGGGGTCCTTATAATACATTATTTATGTAAATGATTTGGATATGAATGCACAAGGCTTGATTAGTAAGTTTGTGAGTGACACAGAATTACAAGGGGATCTTGATCATTTATGGAAATGAGCCAAGGAGTGGCAAATGGATTTCAATACAGATAAGTATGAAGTGATGCATTTTGGAAAGTTAAATCTGACTAGGATGTGTACTATGACCGGTAGGACACTGGAGAGTGTGGTGGAACAGAGGGATTTAGTTAATTGAAAACTTTCACAGAATGGTGAAAAAGACAATTAGAATGCTGGCCTTCATTAATCAGGACACTAAATATAGGAGATGGGACATTCTGTCGCACTTGTAGAAGTTGTTGCTGAGACCACATTTGGAGTTTTGTGAACAGTTTCGGTGAGTACGGTATGTAATGATATAGCCTCCATCACCCCCAATTGCTGAAAATTCCATAGATTCTTTAACCTCTCAGTAAAGAAGTATCTATGCATCTTGGTTTTAAATAACGTTTTGCAGCTATGCCTGCTTGTTCATGACTCTGCCATAAGTGAAAATATCTCAACATCCACTCTGTCAGATCCCCCATCGTCTGATCAGTAAGCCATTGCTGTTCGCTCAGTTCAACAGTGAGTTCAGCAGCAGAGGGAGCAAGCTGAGGCAAGAATGGTTGATAGCAGAAGTTTTCCTTGGAACCAGTGCCATCAGTCAACACAGTTTAGCCCAGAATAAAGCAAAACTTTTTTTTTTGTGTACTAAGTATCTCTGCAGAGAAAGTGATTGTAATATTTCTTAATTGTCTTGCACAATGGCTGTATGTCAAGTGAATAGAAGAAATAAATATTAATTGTTTTCTTGCCATGCTGGATTTTGAAGTAAGAACACATTCATATTGGTTGGAGTGAAGCAATAGGTCTGGTGGCTACTTTACTGATTCCATATTTAGAGCGTTCAATAATATGTATTTCTGTCAAGTCCTAGAAGCAGTATTACTGATGTATTTTGTTTGTTGTCAGTCAAGTCTCTTTGTTGCATTTGTAGTATTCTGTTGGCTTTTACTTATTATCTTGGTAATTCTTAGGTTCACTTGAATCTGGAGAAGAGTTCTGTGATGCAGTGGAAGAAGTTGACCTGCCAATGAACGTTGCTGTGGCAGCTGGTGATGCAGTGCTTTCAGAAAATCAGAAAGAAGATCATGAAACTCCAAATGAGGAGCTCACAGATCTCCAGCTGAAGTTTGAGGTTAAGGAGGTATAAGTCATTTTCTGAATGTTTCTTATTGACTTGAGTTCTCTATAACTCCCTTTGTTTTAAAATTAGATTTTTATGCTAAATTGATGGATTGATCTTGGTGAATGGTTTCTATTTCAGAAGTTTGGATTGTCTTGTTATAAGACTTGTCCACCAAAGGGTACTTTGGACTGCCATATTCATGCCAATCTTTGTGCCCATCTATACAATACTAAGACTCTCATGCTCTGTCTGTCTGTGACCTCCAATTAGCGCAAATGGTGCATTACAGCAGCACTACTTTTGGCTAAATCGACTTAAAATGCGCTAACTTACAGAATGCAGGCAAAATACAGGGTTATAAATTAGTATAAAATTGTTCATTTGCCAAAATCAACTGCCCTTCCTTGACCCGAGAGCCGATCTGCCATCATTGAAATCATGTGCATGGCCAGCCTCACCTTTGAGTGATCGGGCAATTTTTGCAGTGAATAGAGAAGACGAAATCACACAGTATTTGACAGGCAGATATATCGGGCCCTCTGAAGCTGCCGGATCAATACTTGGATTTCCAATTCACTAGAGGGAACCAGCCATTGTTCGCCTTCAAGTGCACCTTCCCCAACAGCATCAGGTATTCTTTTGAGATAATGCTGCTGTGCAACTGAATAATGATATGGCAAGAACCACTTCATGATCTTTGCACTCGCGATCCATTTGCAAGAACCATGTACTATGCAGGTATTCCCAGATTCTACACTTGGGATGGGAAAGAAGGAGAATGGGGAAAAGAGTGGAGGAGTACTCCGGGATTTTTGAAGCAAATGGTCTGGGTTGAGTGTATACAGTTTCTCCACGAAGTGGTGACCTCTACTGTTTGAGACTTCTTCATCACATGAAGGGACCAGTATCTTTTGAATCATTGAAAACACATGATGGAGATATCCTTCCATCATTCAAAGACGTCTGCAGAGAGAGAGGATTGTTGCAAGCTGACGATCATTGGCAGCAAACTATGGAAGAAGCAGATAGAGCAACATTGCCCAGAGCAATGAGAGATGTGTTTGTTGTCTTGCTAACAAACACTGAAATCAACAATCCACAGCAATTATGGAACCGGTTCAAGAATGCAATGTCTGAAGATTTCTTACAAATGGAGAGGAGAACTATCAATGATCCTAATATCATGATCAATGAGAGGCATCATGAACAAGCTCTTCTGTGTTTCCAAGAGAAACTTGAGAACTTGGACAAAACACTTGAAGAATATCACTTGCCAACACCAAAAAATGGTGCAGTTACTCAAAGTGCTGGCAATCTGGAATTATTGCGTGAACTGCAATACAACAGAGATGAACAGCATGAATTTGTTTCACAGAAGGAGCCCCTATTGAATAATGAGCAAAGAGAAGTATATGAATATCAATGCGACTGCTTGGAAAGGAATCTCTCTTCAGTGATTTTCATTGATGCACCAAGAGGAACGGGCAAGATATTTATCATCAACTTGATCTTTGCTAAAGTTAGGGGAGATGGAGGTATTGATATTGCTGTAGCATCATCAGGAATTGCAGCAACATTGATGCCTGGTGGTAGGACAGCGCATTCAAGATTCAAAATAGCCCTCAAAGTCAATGAAGATGCCCTTTGTAACATTGATTAAAAACACCAATACTGCCAAATTTACTCCAAAATGCGAAGCTTATTGTCTGGGATGAGTGCCCTATGATTAGGAGGGAGAGCTTCGAAGCCATGGACTGGAGTCTTCTTGATGTATGCAGCAAGAATGAGGCCTTTGGGGGTATTTTAACCATTTGCTGTGGCGATTTCTGTCAGCTTCTACCAATTGTGAAACGTGGAAATGATGCTGATGTGGAGAATTCATTCATAAAAAAGTCCTACTTATGGAGAAGCTTCATCAAGTTTCAATTGAAGAGAAACATGCGATTGAGGGAGAAGGACGATATTCTGAGTTCTTATTGGATGTTGGAGAAGACAAGATCGAGAAAAATGAAAACGATGAATTTGAATTACCTGAAGATATGATTCTGCCAGCAAAAACTATGGAAGAATGGATTGATTTCAACTACCCGATATTCGACAATCCTGTAGAACTGTTCTCGAGGAATTCTATCTTGGTTTCTCTCAGTGAAAAATAAACTTCACATGCATTAGATGCTTCCCTGGAATCATGAAAGAATGCTGTTCCTTCAATGCCGTAAGTGAAGGAGCTAACGCCAGTCTTTTTCCAACAGAATTCCTTGATTCGGTCGAATTCTCTGGTTTGCCGCCACATAAACTGGAATTGAAGAGGGAATCTCCCATCATTTCAATGAGGAATTTGGATCCACCAAGGCTTTGCAGTGGAAAGCGAATGATGGTTGAAGAACTGCATGACAATCTCATCGTAGCAATGATAAATTTTGGTGCGTTCAATAATGATATTGTCATTATCAGAAGGGGATGTCCCTCTTCAGTGGAGCCAGTTCCCGATACAGTCATGCTTTGCTATGACTGTACATGAGATGCAAGGCCAAACCAAGGAGAATGTGTTGATTTATCTGGAGAAACTGGTATTCCAGCATGGTCAGCTGTATGTGGCTTTAAACTGGGGAAAAAGAAATGAAAATGTTAGAGTATTCTTGAAGGGTGGCAGATCAACCAGAAATGTTGTTATCAAAAGTGTCCTTCGTTAAACGAGGAGGAGCTATACTTGTCTTGCTACGTGTGTTTATTCTTTAATAAACTGCGTTTTTCTTCTTTAATTTCCGAAGCACATCACATCAGACTGCACTACCTTTATCTCAAAGGGTGCCCCAATGGGTCACCCAGTTGTCTAGTTTACACTAAACCCATTTCACCTTATTTGCAGCTTCTTGATTTCTCTATGTTAATCTTCCTTCTTGTTCCCAGCTTATAGGTCAGAAATAAAGATTGTAGATATTGTAATGAAGTTGACCATGCTTGAGTATGTAATTTAGCAAATTGTAATGGTCTTTTGTCAAAAGCCTGTCAAGGTGGACAGCTGAAAGCATAGATTCAGTGTATGTGATGATTTCATGAATTTCATTTGTGGGTGTTAGTCTGCGTGAGGTGACAATAAAACATGTGGCTTAGGCTGACAGTTCACAAAACATAACACTAGATCACAGTAGCAGCTTTTTGGCCTACGATATCTGCGCTGAACACAATGCTGAATTGGACCAAATCTCTTCTGCCTGCACATGATCCATACCCACACCCCCCATGCCCTGCATATTCATGTGATGAGAAGGAATCTCTTTAGCAGAGGTTGGTGGATCTGGAGTTCATTGTAATTGATGATTGTGAAGGCCAAGTCTTTGAGTATATTTAGAGCAGACGTTTAGAAGTTCTTGATTAGTCAGGGCGTCAAAAGGTTACAGGGAGAAGCAGGGGAATGGGATTGAGAGGAAAAATAAATCACCCATGATCTAATGACGGAGCAGACTCGATGGGCCAAATGCTCCTTTGTCTTATGGTTATCAATGTCTATCTAACAGCCCCATTAAGTGCCACTATCATTTCTGTTTCCATCACTATTCCTGGCAATGCATTCTAGGGACCCAGCAGAATCTGTAAAAATAAACATGCCCCGAGCAGCTTCAAACCTACATGCATGTTCTCTAGTATCTGACATTTCTGTCCTGAAAGAAAGATTCTTGAATCCTTTCAGCTCTCATGTATGCCTCTCATAATCTTATAACTTCTGTTAGGTTTCCCCTCAGCCTCTGCTGCTTCTGAGAAATCAATCCAAGTTTGTCCAACTCTCCTTATATTTCATATTCTCTAACCCAGGCAACATCTTGGTAAGCATTTTCTGCATCCTTTTCTACATCCTTCATGTAATGAGGATAATAGCACACAATACTAAGTGTAGCTTCATGGAAGTTTTACTTAGCTGCAACATGTCTTCCTTCCTCTTTTACTCAGTGTCCCAACCCAGCTATCTATTTGCTTGACCACTGTCAGGAACAATGGACTAGACTCGAAGGTCCTTCTGTACATTAATTCTGTTGAGGGTCTTGCCATTTTCTTTCTCATTACAGTTGACCTCCCAGAGTGCAGCACCTCATATTTGCCTGGGTGTATCTCCATCTGCCAGTTCTCTGCTCATATCCATGGGTGCCAAGGTAGCATAACAGTTAGTGTAACACTATTATAGCTGGGCGCATTGGAGTTCAATTCCAGCATCCTCTGTAAATATTCACTCTATATCCTCTCTATGGAATGCATTGGTTTTCCCCAGGTGCTCAGGTTTCCTTCTACAGTCAAAAGATGTACCTGGTAGGTTAATTGGTCATTGTAAATTGTCCCTTGATTAAGTTAGAGTTAAGTTGGGGTTGTTGGGGTTGCTGGGTGGTATGGCTCGAAGGGCCAGAAGTGCCTACTCTGCACTCTCTCTGCATAAATAAATATCAGTAACTTCTGTATCCTTTGACAACCTATGTTCACAATTACACCCATCTCCACTGATACAGTGCATGAGTAATTAGTGTTGCATTCATGATTAGCAGTTAGACTTGAATTTCAAATGTGATGAATGAATCACATGGGAACTCCAAGTTAATTTTGCAAGTATTATGTCCCTCATAGTGTCGTTTCTTTTATTGCCTTCTATTAACACCATCCACTGTATAATTTTTTTACATGTTAACTTCACAAATTCAAATCATAAATGAGGAAAAGACTTTCAAGTCAATGATATTTGATATAGTCAATGATATTCAAGATTTTCAAGGAATCTTTTATGTCAATGCTATTTTGTCAGAACTTGAAAAATGAGAAAACAGAAACAGAATCAGGTTTATTATCACTGGCATGTGTTGTAAAATTTGTTAAGTTTGCAGCAGCAGTACAATGACCTGTACGATAACATAGAAAGAAAAAAGGTAAGTTTGTTACAGTAAGAATATATTAAATAGATTGATTAAAAATAATACAAAACAGAAATAATATATTTTTAAAAAAGTGAGATAGTGTTCATGGGTTCAATGACCAATTTGGAATCGGATGGCAGAGGGGAAGAGGCTGTTCCTTAATTGCTGTGTGTGTGCCTTCAGGCTTTTGTACCTCCTTCCTGATGGTAACAATGAGAAAAGGACATGTCCTGGGTAATGGGGGGAGGGGGTCCTTAATAACGGTTGCCGCCTTTCTGAGGCACCACTCCTTGAAGATGTCTTGGACATCTTGAGGCTAGTACCCAAGATGGAGCTGACTAATTTTACAACTTGCTCTAGGTTCTCTCCTGTGCACCCCCACCAGACAGTGATGCAACCTGTCAGAATGTTCTCCATAGCACATGTATAGAAGTTTTTGAGTGTTTTAGGTAACACTCTTAGTGAAATATAGCTGCTGTCTTGTCTTCTTTATAGCTAAATCAATATGTTGGGATTGGATTAGATCCTCAGAGGTCTTGACACCCAGGATCTTGAAATTGCTCACTTTCTCTACTTCTGATCCCTCTATGAGGATTGGTTTCCTGAAGTCCACAATCAGCTCTTTCATCTTACTGACACTGAGTATACTCAGTTGTTGCTGCAACACCTCTCAACTAGCTGGTATATCTCATTCCTGTATCTCCTCTCATCTCCATTTGAGATTCTACCAAAAATTGTTGTATCATCAGCAAATTTATAGATGGTATTTGTGCTGTACCTAGCTATACAGTCATGGGTATAGAGGGAGTAGAAGCACACACTCCTGAAGTGTGCCAGTGTTGTTTTTTCAGTGAGAAGGAGATAATATTACCAATCCACACAGATTGTGGTCTTCTGTTTAGATGTGATGCAGAGGGGAATAAAGCCTGTCTGTGCAGGGTGAAGACCAGGGTTGTTCAGATGACCCTCATGTTTTCAGTGCCATCTAGTTGGTCGGTTACCATGCACAATTGCAGAATTGCAGGACACAGCTTGCAGGCAAACACACTTATATTCTCTCTTTTCAAGTTCTGAAGGAAGATTATTGTCCTGAAAAGTTAGCTCCCTTTCTTTCATAAGACATTCATTACCAGGCCTGCTCAGTATCTACAATGCATTCTGTTTTTAATACAGATTTCCAGTATTTGCAATTCCTTGATTTTAAATTACTTTGCAATATCCATCTATTGCTGGAAAGGTTCTTTGAGCTATCAGGTAGATTTAAAGACTGCATCTAATGTACAATATGAGTAATTTGTATTCAGATAATCACTAACAAACAATCCTTTAACTTATGCTTGCAGGTTGTTGTCGAACTTGCAAGGCAGGAAAGCCTAAAGGATCCCTTGCTTGTTTTCAGTGTGTCTCAGTTGGGTACTGAGGTGAATGTTAGAACATTTGATGTAATATCCACATCATATCTGAAAAAAATCAATTTTGATTATTGTGAAGTTCCTTGTAAGTATTTGTCTCTTTAGATATTTGCAAATGGTCAATACAGGGTATTAATTATTCATACTGCTTTTTGTTTTCAGTCTTAATTGATTGCTAAGGATTGGTTCCAAATGAAGATTGAGGTCTGGTTTTATGTGGGAGATCAAGGGGAAGGAAAATCTGACTGTCATGTTGACAGACAGACAGACACACTTTATTGATCCCGAGGGAAATTGGGTTTCGTTACAGCTGCACCAACCAAGAATAGTGAGGAAATACAGCAACATAAAACCATAAATAATTAAATAATAGTAAATTAATCATGCCAAGTGGAAATAAGTCCAGGACCAGCCTATTGGCTCAGGGTGTCTGACACTCCGAGGGAGGAGTTGTAAAGTTTGATGGCCACAGGTAGGAATGACTTCCTATGACGCTCAGTGTTACATCTCGGTGGAATGAGTCTCTGGCTGAATATACTCCTGTGCCTAACCAGTACATTATGGAGTGGATGGGAGTCATTGTCCAAGATGGCATGCAACTTGGACAGCATCCTCTTTTCAGACACCACCGTCAGAGAGTCCATTTCCACCCCCACAACATCACTGGTCTTACGAATGAGTTTGTTGATTATGTTGGTGTCTGCTATCCTCAGCTTGCTGCCCCAGCACACAACAGCAAACATGATAGCACTGGCCACCACAGCCTTGTAGAACATCCTCAGTATCGTCCGGCAGATGTTAAAGGACCTCAGTCTCCTCAGGAAATAGAGTCGGCTCTGACCCTTCTTGTAGACAGCCTCAGTGTTCTTTGACCAGTCCAGTTTATTGTCAATTCGTATCCCCAGGTATTTGTAATCCTCCACTATGTCCACACTGACCCCTTGGATGGAAACAGGGGTCACCGGTGCCTTAGCCCTCCTCAGGTCCACCACCAGCTCCTTAGTCTTTTTCACATTAAGCTGCAGATGATTCTGCTCGCACCATGTGACAAAGTTTCCCACCGTAGCCCTGTACTCAGCCTTATCTCCCTTGCTGATGCATCCAACTATGGCAGAGTCATCAGAAAACTTCTGAAGATGGCAAGACTTTGTATGACTTTTGAGTGATGTGTCAGAACAGCATTGCCAGTGGACAAAATTTTGAGGAATAAAGAAGAATTTATACATTTCACAACCTGCTTTTCTGTAGACTTGAGTCATGTTTTCCTTGGATTCTTTCTTTTCTTTCTTTTTCCTTCATACTAGTGATTGGCATAATGGATATGGAACCCTACATAGCATATCTTGCTCTTGTGGCATGTGGGGGGATCAGGGGCACATCCAATATCTCCAGTGATGCCTGCAGTTGTTGTCTGAGCATGGAGTAATGGAGTTGCAGCTGGATTGTTATGGAGTATCCAGGATGTGGAAAATTTTGGAGCTAGTATGTTTTTGCAGATACATTAATGCATAGATAGTACAGTTTCATTAAGGGCAGTTCTTACTTGACAAATCTGTAAAAATTAGACAAAGGAGTCAGTGGCAATGTGCCACACGCGAGTCTGCTAAACAAGATAAGAGCTCTTGGTATTGATGACGAGGGGTACTGGCATGGCTACACTGACTGACAGTGGGGATAAAAGGATCCTTTTCAAGATGGCTGCCAGTGACCAGTCAAGTTCCACAGGCCTATAGATTTTCACTTTATACATTAATGAACAGGAACTGATGGCATTGTGGCCAAGTTTGTAAATGATACCAAGATAGGTGGAGGAACATGTGTTGTCATGGAGGCAGAGAATCTGCAGGACTTGGATGGCTTAGCAACATGGGCAAAGAAATAGTAGACAGAGGGTTATGCACTTTAGAGGGAAGAATAAAGGTATAGACTATATTCTCAATTAGTAGAGAAGTGGGTGAAAACTCATAAGGGGGCTTGGGAAACAGTGCAGAATTCCTGTAAGGTTAATTTGCTGGTTGAATTGGTAGTAAGGAACTCAAATGCAATGCTAGCATTCATTTCAAGAAGGCTATAAAACAATGATATAAAGCTGAGTCTTTAGGGGACATTGGTGAGATTGCGTTTGGAATATTGTGAGCAATTTTTGGCCCTGTATCCCTGGCTCTGGAGAAGTTCAGTGCAGATTTTCAAGAATGATCCTGGAAATGACTGGCTTAATGTATGAGGGTCATTTGGTGGTTTTGAGCCTGTATTTGATGTTCAGACGGATGAGCAAGGATATTTTGAAGCTTACTGAATATTGAAAGGGCTAGATAGAGTGGACATGGAGACTATGTTTCCATTAGTTTTGGAGAGTCTAGATCCAAGTGTACAGTCTCAAAATAAAGCTTTGTCCCTTTAGAAACAAAACCTACAGCACAATACAGGCTCTTCGGCCCACAATGCAGTGTCGAACATGTACTTAAGAAATTACCTAGGGTTACCCATAGCCCTCTATTTCTCTAAGATCCATGTACCTATCCAGGAGTCTCTTAAAAGACCCTATCACATCCGACTCTACCACCATCGCCGGCAACCCATTCCATGCACTTATCACTCTCTGCATAAAAAAAAACTTACCCCTGACATCTCCACTGTACCTACTTCCAAGCACCTTAAAACTGTGCCCTCTCATGTTAGCCATTTCAGCCCTGGGAAGAGGCCTCTGACTGTCCACATGATCAATGCTTCTCATCATCTTATACACTTTACGTCATCATCTTAGAACTGAGATGAGGTGGAATTTCTTCAGTCAGACAGTGGTGGATCTGTGTAATTCATTGCCACAGAAGGCTGTAAAGGCCAAGTCATTGGGTATACGTAACGCAGAGATTGAATGGTTCTTGATTGGTAAAGAGTTTAACAATCCTCTAGGGAGAAAACAGTGGAATGGGGTTGAAAGCATGATTGAATGGCGTAGCAGGCTTGATGGGCTGTTTCTGTGCTGTAGTGTTCTATGATTCTATGGCAGGTTGATGACATGAGGTAGTTTAGCATGGACTAGATGGGCTGAAGGGCCTGATTCTATGCCGTAGTGTTCTATAACTCTGTGATTCTAATGGCCTAATTCTGCTGTTATATCTGAAGGTCTTTATGATTTAGTGAGTTGGTCACATTTCAGGTACAGAATGTACTTGACCAGTAGCAAAGGCACTAAGGGCAGGCAGGTGTGTAGGAGTCTGTTGTAAACTTGAAGGGGGAGGGAAGACAGCAGTAACAGCTCTTTTTTGTGACACCTTTGATGGTTTTGTTGTACATAAGGGAAAGACCAGCACTGGGTAAGTGATTTTGGTTTCATGCATTCTTCCTTGAGTTTTTACGGCAGTTGGCATGCACACTGTTGTATTACTGCCAATTTCATGCTTTCTGTTGTGAGGGAGGTAGGGGTAGCTAAGTATTTATATGACCACAAATGAGACTCCTGAATTGCATGTTGCCTCCCTGTTGTTTGGGCCAAGGATGCAAGAGGGAAGGTGGTCGTGCCATGTGTTGGTATGAGTAACGTTGGTAGGGATGAGGTCCTATAGCATAAGTTTAGGGAGCTCAGCATTTAAGTAGCAGGTGCTCAAACCTATAATCTCTCGACATTATAGGTTTTAAGGTTTTTGGTGCCACAAGCTAGTGAGTTGAGGAATAGAAAGGGAGGTCAGATGGATGCATGGTTGAAGGCATTGTGCAGAGGGATAAGCTTTTGGTTCCTGGATCTTTGATGCTTTGGTGCTTCTATCTCTCTCTACAAAGGAGCCGTGTATGTGCAATGAGAAGTGGTCAGTCTGCACCTTTCAAAAGTCCACAGTCATCTTTTTTTGGTCTCGTCCACATTGAGACTCAAGTTGTTATGCTCACATCACTCTCCTCTCTTTACGCCATCTCGCAGTCATTGTTGATGAGGCCAACCACTGTTGTGTCATCAGCAAACTTTATGATTTGGTTTGAACTGGATCTAGTAATGCAGTCATGCATCAGCAGTGGGCTGAGCACACTGCCCTGGGAAGTGCCGGTGCTCAGCATGATGGAGCTAGAGATGCTTTTGCCAACTCGGACTGACTCGCCTTTCAGTCAAGAAGTCCAGGATCCAGTTACAGAGACAGGTGTTGAGACCCAACAAGGACAGTTTACCCACCAGCTTCTGAGGGATGATTGTATTAAAAATCTAGTTGCAGCTGATACACAGTATCCTGGCACCATTTTCCAGGTGGGATAGGAAGAATTGGAATGCTGAGGCTAACACATCATCAGTTGAATGATTACAGTGATAAGCTAACTGGAAGGGGTCCAATGTATCAGGAAGATGGGATTTAATATGATCCGTAACCAGCTGGTCAGTGCATTTCATTATTGTTGAGGTTAGTTCCACTAGACAGTAATCGTTGAGGCAGTTTACTGTTGCCCCCCCCCCCCCCCCCCCCCCCCCCCCCACTCTGGGCACTGGGATGATGACGGTCATCTTGAAGCCTGAGAGGTCAATGTTCTAGAGAGGTGTTGAAGATATCTGTTAGGAACTCAGTTAATTTGGCTGCATAGTCACTTAGCACATGATCAGGTTCGTTATCAGGCCCTACAGCTTTATGTGTGTTGACTCTGGCTCAATCAGCTGTGGCCACACAAAGTGTCTGCTCTTTGGGTAGGTGGGGTGGAGAGTAAGGGGGGGGGGGTCCTTCCTCACCTGCACATTTTTCTGTGCATCAAACCAAGTGCAAGAAACATTCATCTTAGGAAGAGAAATGGCACTGTCATTGACATGCAGGGTGGACTTGTGGTCCATGAGGGAATGATTGTCCTGCCACATGCACCTCATGTCTCTGGTATCATAGAAATGGCAGTATATTCTCTGTGAATTCAGTTTTGCCTTCCTGATGGTGTGGGAAAGTGCAGCTTTTGTGGACCTGAGAGCTGTCTTATCCCCCAATCTGAAGGCAGCATCCCGATCTCTCAGTCTTGCCCAGACCTCTGTTGTCAGGTCATTGCTTCTGATTATCCTTCACACAGATATGTAACATCCTCAATGCAATTCTCTGTTTAGCCAGTCACAGATCTCGCATATTCATCGTGTTAATTTGATCATCCCAGGTTGCCATGTTAACAACTTAATACCTTTCAATGCCACAGTTGGTTTCCCTTCTACTCTTTTTAAAAGTATCATCTAAATTTATCATGTCACTTTGATAATGGTGGATAGATCTGTTTGGTTTATTGTATAATATGGGTGGTCAAATGCTGTGGAATTATTAAGGGAAAGATTGCCATCAGCAATTTCCATGTTGATTCCATTGTGCATGATTATCAACAAAAGTGGAACTCCCTAAATCCATGTGTTGTGCTTAACTTGTAGATGCTGGAAATAATATGTTTTGTAGGCAGTTCTCAATTGTTCGGAGAAATAAATTGGTTTTAGAATTCTCCACTGGTTTTCCTTACTTTAATATTTTAAACTGATCTTTTAAATGAAAACCCATTAAAATTACACGTCATGTCTTTGTGTTCCTCAGATGACCAAAATCAGAAGCTTCATTTGATCTGTTGTGAAGATACAGCAGGTTCTGATCTCCTGAAAGTGGAATACATTAAGGTTAGATGTTAATCTTCCATCAAAGTATCTTCCTTAAGATAAAATAGTGCGGACAGCAGAACTGTATGTGGTCTTCCAGCTGTGGCCTAAATGTATGATATAGGGATACCAGCTCTTAAATTTGGTAATTATCTAGTATCACCATTATCTAGTATTACCATTGTATCTACCTGTATATTTACCTTCAGAGATCACTGAACTCTGAAACCAAACTCACTTTCTTCTCAATACTCTGCAGAAATCTGTTGTTCATTGTGTGTGTCCTACCTTATCACTTCTGCCAAAATGCTTGTACTTCATACTTCAATTCATATTTAATCTGTATCAAATTCCATTCTTAATTAACGAGTCCAGATGCAACTCCAGACTTCGAGTGAAATGGTAATTTTTTTCAAATAACGGAACTTTGTGGTAGTGGTTCACCAATAAATGCTTGTCTTGCCATTGAGACTCTCGTGTGGTGAATAAGCATCAAACAGTATTTGTTGATAACTTTTATCTTGAATTGAAGCTAAATTTAACAAATGTTTATTGTTGCAGATTGATAAACGTAGTCCACATTTTAAAATGAATCCTGACGCTACCGAACAGACACTTAAGGTAAGTCTTTATTATCTTTATACTCAATACCCTACAGATGTTTTTCAAGATAACTTCATATCTTGAAAAACACCTAGAAAGTATTTGAGAAGCCAAATGAAGAATGTCAAGTTAGTTGAAATGCTTAGAAATGCAGTTTTATTTAGGAAGAAGTAGAATATGTAAATCAATGATTAATTTATAGGGAAATAAAATTTAGATGCAATGAAACTATTGAAGAATAGTATGACATTAAGATTAAAAATAATACAATAAATTTGCATTTCCTTAAAATGCACACATTTATACAGTACACCTTTTTGTCAGAGTGATAGAGAGGTACAGTGCAGAAACTGGCTCTTTGGCCCATCTGGTCTGTGCCAAACCATTTAAACTGCCTACTTCCATTAAGTTGTACTGGGACCATATCCCTGCATACCTTTACCATCCATGTACCAATCCAAACCTGACAAATATTGAAATGGAGATTGTAAGCATCACTTGTGCTGGCACCTTATTCCATACTCACCAACCCTTGAATGAAGAAACTTCCCTTCACGTTTCCCTTAAACTTTTCACCTTTCACCCTTAACCCATGATCTCTGGGTTGTAGTCCCATCCAGCCTCAGTAGAAAGAGTCTTGCTGCATTTCCTTATCTATACCCCTCATAATTTGCATACCATTATCAAATCTCCTCTCAAACTTCTATGTTCTAAGGAATAAAGTCCTAACCTATTCAATCTTTCCTTATAACTCAGGTCCTCCAGACTTGGCAACATCCTTATACATTTTCTCTGTACTTTTTCAATCCTATTTACATCTTTCCTGTAGGTAGGTGATCAAAACTGCACACAGTACTCCAAATTAGGCCTCACCAATGTCTTATACAACTTCAACATAACATCCATCTCCTGTACTCAATGCTTTGAGTTGTGAAGGCCATGTTGCCAAAAGCTTTCTTTATGATACTATCTACTTAATTTCAATGAACTAGGGACCTGTATTCCCAGATCTTTTTGTTCTACCACACTCCTCAGTGCTCTACCTTTCACTATGTAAGACCTACCCTGGTTGGTCCTACTGAAGTGCAACACCTTGCATTGTTTTCAGTAAATTCCATCTGCCATTTTTCACTCCCATATTTCCAGCTGATGCAGCTCCCCTTGCAAGCCATGATAACCTTCCTTGCTGTCCACTCCACCCCCAGTCTTGGTGTCATCCAGAAATTTCCAGATCCAGTTTACCAGTTTTGGTTGATCGAGTTTTGTGCCCAATATTCTAAAGTCAACCAAATTAGAAAATTGGCTCGTTATTGTCATATGTACTGAGGTGTAGTGAAAAATTTCTCTTGTATATTGTTCATATAGATCAGTACATTGTAAAACAACAACTGAATGCAGAATAAAGGTTTACAGAACAGAGAAAATGCATTGCAGGTGCACAGTAAGGTGCAAAGTCACAACAAGGTAGACTGTGAGGTCAAGAGTCTACCTTAATGTACTAAAGGAACATTCAGTAGTTTTGTATATAGCAGGATAGAAGCCGTCCTTGAGCCTGATGATACGTGCTTTCAGGCTTTCTTAATGAAGGGGGGAGAAGAGAATATGTCTTTTGTGGGTGGAATTGTTGATTTTTGGAGGCAGTGGTGAGTGTCCATGGAGAGAAGGTTGGTTTCTATAAGAGCTGAGCTGTATCCATAGCTCTCTGCAGTTTCTTGTGGTCATGGGAAGACCGGTTGTCAAACCAAACTTTGGATAGGATGCTCTCTATAATGCATCAGTAAAAATCGGTGAGGCTCAAAGGGGACATGCCAAATTTGTTTAGTCTCCAGAGGAAGTAAAGGTGCTGGGCCAGTTCAGGTTTACTCTTAGGAACTTGAAGCTCTCAACCCTGTTGACCTCAGTAGCATTAATTGAACAGGTTAGAATTTTATTCCCTAGAACGTAAAAGATTGAGGGGAGATTTGATAGAAGTATACAAAATTATAAGGGATATTGATAGGGTAAATGTGAGCAGACTTTTTCCACTGAGGTTGGGTATGTCTATGGCTAGAGGTCATGGCTTAAGGGTGAAAGGTGAAATGTTTACGGGAACATGAGGGGAAACTTCACTCAGGGTGGTGAGAGTGTGGAATGAGCTGCCAGTGCAAGTGGTGGATGTGATTTCAATTTCAATGTTTAATAGAAGTTTGGATAGGTACATGAACATGAGGGGTATGGAAGGGCTATGGTTTGGGTGCAGGTGAATGTGTCTGGTCAGTTCAAATGGTTTGGCATAGCCTAGATAGTCTGAAGGATCTGTTTCTGTGATATAGTTTTCCACTTTGGGAACATCGGATTGTCCTCTTTCGTACTTGGTCCTCAACACAATTGCTGATAAAGTCTGTGACTCTGGTGACATTCTCATCTAAACTGAGTTGTAGGCCTTTGAACATGGACCAGTCTGCTGACTTAGTAAGTCATGTAGAATCTCATCTATTTCCTCAGACCATCACTGTATGACTTTCTGTACTGGATCCTCATGCTTTATCTTGTATGTAGGGAGAAGGAGCACAACCCAGTCATCTGATGTACCGAAGTGTGGGTGGGGTTGGGGGGGGGGGTGTCAGTGGTACGGTAGGTGTTTTTGATGGTTGTGTAGCAATGGTCAAGAGTGTTTGAGCATCTGTGGGACAGGACACATACTGGTAGTATTTCAACCACTGCCACTAAAGCTAATTCTGATTTTGAGATTAATTTGACCAATTTCAGATAATCTTTTATAATTGTGTGCTGTACAGTATAATGTAAAAGGGCAAATTTAACTAGTTTATATGTATAGCATATTTGGAGCAGGAGCTCACTTTGAAAGTCCCTAGTTTAAATTTGGAGATCAAACTTTGGTCTGGTGTTTGTCATTTTATTTTCTCTTCCTTACACATCACCACCTATTTCAAATTAATTGGGTCACTGAGATTGTATCAGATGTTGTAAAACTAGTTGTTCATGTAAAATTTTGTGACGTAGGCTGCAGAAACTGGTTTAGAAACATAGAAAACCTATTGCACAATACAGGCCCTTTGGCCCACTAAGTTGTGCCGAACATGTTCCCTACTTTAGAAATTACTAGGGTTACCCATAGCCCTCTATTTTTCTAAGCTCCATGTACCTATCCAAAAGTCTCTTAAAAGACCCTATTGTATCTGCCTCCACCACCATTGCCCATTCCATGCACTTACCATTCACTGCGTAAAAAAACTTAGCCCTGCACATCTCCTCTGTCAGTCAAGCAAGCTGTTGCATACCAGATTATGTTCTCTTTAGAGTTTGCTCAGCATTAATTAGCACCAGGTGAACATTGGAGCTCCCTTTTAATGCTATTTTCGTAATGCATTTATTATGATTAAAAGAATAAATTTTACCTAGATAAATTGGTGCAGACACGTATTGGTCTTTGAAGGAAAGCATTGTTATACTACTTGCATTGTTTAAATGCTATCTTTTAATCATACTCACAGAGCATGTTTGTACATCCAGTAGTTGAAGTAGAAACTTGTCCTTATTCTTTTGTTAAATACAGCCACTTAAATCTCAAAGAGTAAGGCAAAGGGACAACCAATTTCTATGATCCTGAATATTGCCAAAGTTGAAAAAGTTGTTTCATAAACTAATCATGCAGTAGTTTTTAGGGAATAATGTGTAGTGGTATTGCAGAATTAGGCCATTTAGCCCATTCCGTCTTCTCAGTCCCAGTCTCTTCCCTACTCCCCAAAACATTTTATGCCCTGACTGATCAAGAATCTATCAACCTCTGCCCAATGATTTGGCTTCCACAGGCACTTGTGGCATCAAATTCCACAGGTTCACCACCCTCTGTCTAAAGAAATTCCTCCTTGTCTCTGTTTCAAATGGATGGCCTTCTATTCTGAGGCTGTGCCCTCTGGTCCTAGACTCACCTACCAAATGAAACATCCTCTCCACTTCCTTTATTCCCTCTCTGCCTTCTGTCAATCAGCCAATGCTCTATCTATGCTGGTATCTTTCCTGCATACAATGGGCTCGTAACTTGTTAAGCAACCTCATGTGGTACCTTGTCAAGGGCCTTCTGAACATCCAAGTACACAGCATCTACTGATTCTACCTTGACTATTCTGCTTTTTATTTCTTAAAAGAATTCCAACAGATTTGTCAGGCAAGGTTTTCCCTGAAGGAAACTATGCTAACTTGGGCCTATTTTATCACATGCCTTCAAGTACCCTGAAACCACATCCTTAAGAATTGACTCCAACGTCTTCCCCACAATAGAGATCAGACTTAACGAGCCCATAATTTCTGTTCTTCTACCTCTTCTTGAAGAGTAGAGTGACATTTGCAATTTTCCAGTCTTCCGGGACCATTCCAGGATCTAGTGATTCTTGAAAGATCATTACTAATGCCTCCACAATCTCTTTAGCCATCTCTTTCAGAACCCCAGGGTGTAGACCATCTAGTCCAAGTGATTTATCTACCTTCAGACCATTCAGTTTCCAAGGCAAATTTTCCTTAGTAATGGCAGCTTCACTCAATTCTGTCCCTGACACTGGAACTTTTGGCATACTGCTAATGTCTTCCACAGTGAAGACTGATGTAAAATAATTATTCAGTTCAGCTGTTATCTCCTCTCCAGCGTCATTTTCCAGTGGCCCAATATCTACTCCTCCCTCTCTTTTACTTTTTATATATATCTGAAGAAACTATTGGTATCTTTTTTAATATTATTGGTAAGCTTACCTTCATATTCCATCTTTTCCCTCTTTATGACTTTTTTAGTTGCCTTCTGTTGGTTTTTAAAAGCTTCCTAATCCTCTAACTTCCCACTAATTTTTGTTCTATTTAATGCCCTCTCTTTGGCTTTTATGTTGACTTTGATGTCCATTGTCAGCCATAGTTGAGTCATTGTACCTTTGATCCTTTGGGATGTATCTATCCTGCACCTTTTGAATTGCTCCCAGAAATTCCAGCCATTGCTGCTCTGCCGTCATCCCTTCGAATGTCCCCTTGCAAACAACTTTGACCAGCTTCTCTCTCATGCCTCTGTAATTCCCTTTACTCTACTGATACATCTAATTTTAGCTTCTTTCTCTGAAATTGCAGGGTGAATTCTGTCATATAATGATTCCTGGCCTCTAAGAGTTTCTTTCTTTCTTTCTTTTTTTAAAATTTTTTTTATTAGTTTTTCAAAACATTTTACAAAATTAAAAACCCCAAATCCCAGTGGGGAGCATTAATACAGTGCAAGATTACGCATACAATAACAATATGCTACAAACGAAGAGAATTTAACAAAAAAGCACCTAAATTAAAGACAAGTGAGCTTAGTGTCCTCCCCAATCCCCACAACACAAGAAAAAAACAACAACTCCAGACCAACCACCACACAATATAGAGAGTATAAGTCAGGACAGTCAAACTCCCAGACTGTGAATACACTTAGTAACAGAGGATAATAATGCCTACTACCAGAAAAAAAAGGGAGCTGAAAGCAAGGGACCGAAAAGAAGAAAAAAAAAGAAAGAAAAAAAAACCCTAGTCAAGAGGAAGGTTATGAAAGTACTCGATAAAAGGTCAGAGTTTCTTTACCTCAAGCTCACTAATTGGTTATGGTTCATTGAGTAGAGAGTCCAGAATAGCTGATCCCCCGGTGGGCTCAACAGCAAACAGCTCTCTTGCAGTTTCTTAGCCCTACCTACAAGGATTCTACACTTTGCGACGCTTTATCACCTCATTTTCAGAATTTGATTCTAAGGATCCCCTGTTTTTATCTAACTCCTCTATTAGGGCTGGTTTACCAGAGGGGAATACAATGTGCTAGTGCATAATCTTCAAACTTCTCACTCTATATCAGAGACCCCATGAATTCTAACAACATCATGCCAAGCATGGATGAGCATACATCTGACTGTTGTAGTATGTTGGGGCTTGGTTTTGGGGATGTTTGGCTGAGTGAGGGAGCTGATGTTGGTTCATTTATCCTTGTGTATTTGGAAGATTTTGCAGATTCAGCTTTGGTGATAATTTCCAGTACCTTGTAGATTGTTCAGCTCTCAGAACTGCTAAACAGGGCTAAGGTCACTGCTACTTTGATTGAGTTTTGTGCCAGGTCCAAAATCTTTATATTAAAATGCCCTTCTCTGAAGTCAGCCTGAAGGTCTACTGGGGCTTTGAATGTGGTGGTGAACTTCATTATTGATGTTTATCTTTGTTGAGCTGTGGCTTCCGAGTTATTAGAAATGGTCCATGTTTTCCAGGAGCTTATCATGAGTCTTTACTGTGGAAGGGTAATATAGTGCAGCTGGAACAGGTTGTTGGAGGACCTTGATCTTGTGGATTTGGTGAACAAGTCAATGCTTGGAGCTCAATCTCGGTGCACACGCAAATCTGAATCACGTTTATTATCAGTGGACTATATTGTGAAATTAGTGGTTTTCTTACAGCAGTATAGTGCAAAATAAATTGTGTGAAAAAGAATTAGCGAGATACTTTTCACAGATTCATGGACCACTCAGAGATTTGTTGGCAGAGGAATAGTTGTTCCTAAAATTTTGAGTTTGGATCTTTGGACTTCTGTACCTCATCCCCGATGGTAGTAACAAAAAGAGGACATGTCCTTATGTTAATGGATGCCATCTTCTTGAGGGGCAGCCTTTTAAAGATGTCATTGATAGTGGGGAGGGTTGTGCCTGTGATGGAGTTGGCTGAGTCTGTAAACCTCTGCAGCCTCTTTTAATCCTACATATTGAAGCCTCCATACCAGGTGGTTATGCAGCCAATAAGAATGCTGTCATACATATTTTTGTAGAAATTTGCTAGACTGTTTGGTGATATGCCAAATCTTTTCAAACTCTTAATGAAGTACAGCCATTGCTGTGCCTTCTTTGTGATCGGCCCAGGATAGATCCTCTGAGATGCTGACACCCAGAAAATAAACGTTGTTCACTCTTTCCACTGCTGACCCCTTAATTAGATCTGGTGTGTGTTCCCCGACTTCCCCTTCCTGAAGTCTAGAATAAATGGCTTGGCCTTCCTGACGTTGAGTTATTGTTGTGTCACCACTCAACCAGCTGAACTACCTCACTCCTGTACGAGATTCTGCCAACAATATTGGTGTCAATGGTGAATTTATAGATGTCATTTATTCAGTGCCTAGCCAAACAGTCTTAGAATGAGTTGAGTAGTGAGCTAAGCATGCATTCTTGAGGTGCACCTTTGTTGGTTGTCAATAAGTAATTACTGATCTACACCAACTGTGGTCTCCCAATGTGGAAGTCAGGGACTCAGATGCAGAGGAAGGTACAGAAGTCCAGGTATTCTGTGTCTATCTCTATACTGTAGCTCAAATTCTAAAGTCCTTGCTTCTGGAGTGTAGTTGGCAAGGAGTTCTTTAGTTTTGAAGATTAGCTCCAGTCCCATGGGAAGTTTGTTGGTGGTGAAGTACAGAAAGTTTCAGCAAAGTAGTGAGGCAATGATGTTGTCATTTATGTGGGCAGCTTTATTTGAGAAGGGTCTTCCAAGGTTTTTATTGATTGATGGGGAAGAAGGTAATGTAGGAATAGCAGACTGTCCTGCTTAAGAAATTGCAGGCAACCCCACATTGCAGAGGGAGTCAAGTTTATGCAAAACTATGCTTAATTGTGATTTTCTGTTACGTGAAGCTGTGTTATCTGTTTGTGCTTCAAGAGAACGAGTTGAAGCAACACGTTTTGTATATTTACTTTTTGTTGAATAAATTTTGTAGGGGAGTATTTTTATTCTGCACCTTAGGGTGTTGGAGAAGAAAGAATTTCTGCTGCCTAAACTGCTGAAACACCATTTAAAAAAATTGTAGTCATTAGCAGAATAATGAGGAGTGAGACCAGTGGTTGTTCTCCACTGAGATGTTTTTAGTTTTGTTTGAATGAGTATAGGTAGTCCCTGAGTTACGAACCTCTGACTTATGGACAACTCGTACTTACGACCCATGGAAGGAAGCGTCCGCCATTTTAAGTTGTTGCCGTTGACACTGTGTAGAGCGCTTAACTTTGTATTTGGCTTAAATTTTTCTAGTAAGATTCACCCTGACCTGGCCCCCCCCCCCCCCATTCCGGTCGGCTGGTGGCGCAGTGAGATCAGCGCCGGGCTCGAGAACAGAGGTTCCCAAGTTCGATCCATTGACTCCCATACCATCCGTGCCGGGTTGATGTGGAGCTCGCAACTCGACCTTGTAAAAGAAAACACTGCCACCTCCAGTTTAAATTCCCACGCGGAATATTGTGGAGGATCAAATGCCCAAACCCAGCACAGCCCCCACTTGTCCCATTTAGCCTGTCTCAGTGCGGTGGTCCTTAGGACCCAGCGGACTTCGGGACCCGCTGCTGGCAGTGTTTCTGTTCCATTGACGGGAAGCGATCGCGATTGAAAATAAAGTGGAAATAGGTGAAACGCCAGCGGTCATTGGAAAAGTGTTAGGCTACAGTCAGTCAACTATCGGAACAATTTTAAAGGATAACGGATAAAGTGTGAATAATGGAGCGTGTGAAAGGCCCTGCCCTGATGGAAGCTACAATTATTACTAAGCAACGCAGTGTTTTATTTATTGGAATATATATGTTTCTTTAGTGTTTTAAATGCATAGAAAGGTAAAGTATATACTATATACTAAGACAAACGTTTGACTAACTGACGCTAAATAATACCGGATGTACTTGTTCCGACTTATGTACAAATCTGACTTAAAGATGGACTCCGGAACGGAACTCGTACGTAACCCGGAGACAGCCTGTATCAGGAAGATATTTGATGAACTACAAGAATTACAAAAGGAATTTGACAACAGAGGCAGCAGTAATTATCTGCTATAATTATTGAGAAAATAAAATAGATCTTTTTGTTTTAATTTCCAGGTCACAGTTTCTTCACTTAATTTTCTGTTGCATGCAAAAGCCTTGCTTTCAACCATCAATTTCCTGACAGCTGTTATCCCATCAAGAGACGTGGCTTCTACTGATAAAGACCATGAAACAAAGATGCAGAATCAGGGGCAGGATAGTGGAGATGCCGCCAAAACAGGTAAAGGATATTTTCAGTGCCTGATATTTTATTAGTAACTGCTATTTATCATTCCTGATCAGGATCAACGTTAGCATTTTTTGTGAGGGACAGATAAAACATCAACTGTCTATTCATTTCCATAGAAGCCGCCTGACCTGCTAAGTTCCTCCAGCATTTGGAGTGTGTTTCTTTGGATTTCCATCATCTGCAGTCTTTCACGTGTTTATGTTTGTGTTCATTTCTTTTTGTTTTGTTTACCCTTCAGCTGGTTGAGATGCCAGTGCTCAAAGTGTGGGAAGCTGAGCCGAGAAAGCAAATTTACAAGCCTATATACATATTATTAAGAGTTGCACTAATTTTGTATAAATATTCATATTCATTGAACAATAGCACATTACACATGCCCTTTGGCCCAACCAGTCCGATCCCACCATGTTGTCCATCCATCTAATCCCAATTTCCTGCGTTTAACTCATATCTCACTAAACTCTGCCACTCTGTGCACCTGTCCTGGTACTTCTAAAATGATACTACTGAATCTGCTTTAACTACTTCCACTGTCAGGTTGTTCCATATACTTACCACTCTTTGCATGAAATATTTGCCCCTTAAGTCCCTTTTAAATAATTCCCCTCTCACCATAAAATGATGCGCTACAGGTTTGGACTCCCCTACCCTGGGAAAAAGATTGCTACCATGTACATTATCTATGCTCTTCTTGATTTTATTAAACTTTAGAAGATCACCCTCATTCTCCTGTACTCTAAAGAATAAGGATCTAGCTTGGACAAGCTTTCTGTAATATCCATGCCCTCTTTCTGGCAACATACTTGTAAATCTTTTCCTCGTTCATTCCACTTTAACCATGTCATTCCTATAACAGGATAACTGCAACTGTACAGAGTACTAGAAGTGTGACCTTAGTGATGACTTGTATACAACATATTTTATCAGCTCCTGTACTCTGCCCTGACTGATGAATGCTAGGTGCCAAGTGCACTTGTACTCCTGGGTTCCCTTGTTCCATTACATGCCCTAGTGTTCGAGCATCTGCAGTGGAAGTCCTTCGCTGGTTTAACTTCCCAAAATGCATATTCATATTTATCTAGAATTTTGAATCTTGAAATCCATTTGCCACTCCAACCCAATTCCCTAAGTGAGCAATCTACATTAACCTTCTTCGTTATCAACAGTATCCTAATTTTGTGTTATCTGCAGACTAACTGAATGAAGCCTTCTGCAATTGTATCCATTTGTTTATGAAGGAACAAATGACAATTGGCTCGACTCCGACCCTTGAGATACACTGATTCTGAGAAAGAACTTCCAGTCACCTCTGCTTCCAATCTGTGAACCAATTTTAAATGAAATTCAGTTCTGTTAGCTAAGGGAGATAATCCCTGACTTTTATAGTTTATTTCATCCCTTTTTGTGTTTTCAAAATATATTGAGCAAAATGCTTGAGCAGCTTGACTGTTCATTTCCTCCCATAGATGGTGCCTGACCTGCTGAGTACCTCCTGCATTTTGTGTGTGTTGCTCAAGATTTCTTGCATCTGCAGAATCTCTTGTTTCTCAAAAGGTATTGTTTGTTAGCAGAGAACCTCCAGGAGTGCTGTTGCTTTCCAAGATGCTTTCTGCCTGGCTTAGTTTGGGATCTAATGTACCCTGTTAGACAACTATTGTGTTATTTTTGCCTCCTGAAGCGACCTTGATACAAATGGAAATAGTCATTAGAGTACTTTTCGTATTCCATATTTCTAAGGGGGCAAAAAGTATTGATCCTTCAGTGAATCCTGATTTTGGTGTATGGTGTCTTTATCTGTGAGTTTTTTTTATACTCCCCATATAACAGATTCTAGAATTGAGTAAAAAAAATGCATGTAAATAATAGACAAATCTATTGTGGTTAGTGTGAAAGATCTTAAAGTCATATTTTGATTAGGAGGGTATTCTCCCAGTGTTTTTAAACATTTTAAAATAAAGAATCTAAACAGTTCACCTGTTTCAGAGCAAAATATATTTATCATCTTGTATTATTTTGGATATAGCTATTTAAATCATCTGCATGTTTTGAATTCTTTTGGCAGTTTTGAAAAGCTCAAAGGAAATAGATTTCAAGATGTTTGCCAAGATGGATGCGTTTAATGTAGTTGTGTGTGATGAGATATGCAATATTGCAGACATTCGAGTACAAGGTAAGATGTAGCCCTTTTGTATTAGAGTCATAGATGAAATTAGTGCATAAGTAGACCCTTCAGCCCATCAAGCTGATTCTGACCATCAGCTACCAATTTATATCCATAGAAACATAGAAAACCTACAGCACAATACAGACCCTTCGCCCAATTACCATATCAGCCATTCTAAAGCGAAACAACAGCGAGAGAAACATTTAACAGACAAAGAAACATTCCTACTCGTAACAAACCAAAGAAGCCCTTTTTAGTAACATACACAGGACATTGTACACCTCTTAAAAGATCCTATCGTATTTGCTTCCACCACCATTGCCAGTAGCCCATTCCACGCACTCACCACTCTCTGAGTGAAAACTTACCCCTGACATCTCCTCTGTACCTACTCCCCAGCAACTTAAACCCGTGTCCTCTTGTGGCAACCATTTCAGCCTTGAGAAAAAGCATCTGACTATCCACACGATCAATGTCTCTCATCATCTTATACACTTCTATATACTCATCCACATTCTCATCAATTCCCACACAGTTTTGCACTAAGCTATACGCCAAGGACAACTTATGGTGACTAATTAACCTATCAACCTAGATGTGGTAGGAAACTGGAGCACCAGAGGAACTCCATTTGGTCATGAGGAGCATGCAGACTTTGCTTGTACAATACCTAAGGTTAGGATTGAGCTTGGGTCTCTGGTGCTACAAGGCAGCAGATTTTCACTGTGCCTCCCTTATCGAGATGGAAGATTATTTAGAACAAAATCTTCCACGTCATTGGTTGTATGATAGAATATACACTCTGCTCTGGCCCAATTTCATTCCTCTAAATTCAATGAATTTCAGATACAATGTTCACCTACATTGCTCTGTCACTGATACTGTGCTGTTGACTAGGATGAACTTTTAAAACAAGGAAAATTGCCACAACTCAACTGTATTTATAATTTTTCTGTTTTACAAGTTACCAACCAGAAATAGAACTAAGGTAGTTGGCATTTATAATCAAAAGTATAATATGTCAAATCATGTGAGGTTGATGAAAAAGTTTATTTGGATTAACTTGCATTTCTCCCTCACTAAAAGCTCTGGGAATTAAACTGAAAGTGAGTATAATGAGTTGCATACTGTTGAACCCACTGCTCTGGATCTTGTGAACAATAAAACTAAAAGTGAGGATTGGCTACTGTTGCAGTAATTAAGACATCTGTAAGTAATGGCGTGAAGAGGTTGATTAAAGAGTGACATAAGACTCCTATATATCTGTAGGTAATAGAATGGGCTGCACAAAGTCAACAGGCCATATGTTACTGGCGAAGTTCATAAAGCAGAATGAATGGCACAGTGAGGCATGGGCTTGGGCTGGTAGAGATTTACTGTCAATATTTAAATATAGCTGTATCCTCGGACTTCAGATACAACTCGGAGTCCTGCCACTTGCAGAAGTTTTCAGATGATTTGGCAGTTGTGGCTGTATCAGCCGGGGTGAAGAGTGGTGGAAAACTTGGTTGAGTGGTGTGGCTGAATTACCTGCACATCAACATCACTAAGACAAAGGAGTTGGTGGTGGACTTCAGGAAGGTGAAAACACTTTGCATTCCCATCTCCATCAAGGGAACAGATGTGGAAGTCATCCGGGACTACAAGTACCCATGAACTCACCTGGACGACAGACTGGACTGAAAATACAGGGACTCTGTACGAGAAGGATAGCCGATTATACTTCCTGTGAAGGCTCTGGTCATTTAACATCTGCAGATGTTCTACAACTCAGTGGTGGCCTGCTCGGGCAGCAGTATGAGAGCAGCTGATGCCAAGAAGATTGATAAGCCTGTCAGGAAGGGTGGTTCTGCTCTTGAGGTGGAATTGGAATTGGATTCCCTAGTACTTGTGTCTGAGAGGAGGATGCTGCAGAAGCTACGGAGCATTATGGACAATCCCTCTCATGCTCCCCCCCCCCCCCCCCATGACATACTGAACAAACAGAGGAGTATCTTTAGTAACAGACAGATTTCACTGAGGTGCACAACTGAACACCACAGGAGATCCTTTCTCCCTGTGGCTAGAAGACTCTATGACTCCTCCTCCTCTTCAAGTATACAAGTATCTGGTTTCATTCCACATCTGTATTTTGCACTATTACCTTTTAATGCACATTTTGTATTTTCTTCTGTACCTCAATGCTTACATTTTATATTTTAATGTCTATATTTCTGCTGAGCAACCTTGCAACAATAATTTTCTTTGGGATAAATAAAGTTTTATCTTATCTTTGACCAGGTTACAAACCAGTGATGTAATGACAGTCTGTACAGGTTATTCTCATGATGCTCAATGCTGTATTAACAATATGCCATTGAAAGCTTTGAAATGTGTTTAAGCAGTCTATGTACATCTTCACTTTTTGCCTCATTACTGAATGCTTTCCATAACTGTACAGGTTTGGATGCATCCATTTCAGTGAAGTCAAAGCAGACAGAATTCTTTGCCAGACTTAGAGATATTATTGCTATTGATGTTGATTCAAAGACACTACATAAAAAGGTATTTTTTTTTACATTTATTCATGGTGTTTCTTTTGGTTATTGGATTTTACATCACCTGAATATCATATGTATATCTGGAATTGTATTTGATTAAACACACTTGCTGTGGTGCAATGTTCATTTCCTTGCACTGCACTATAGAGGCACAAAAGAATAAAAGCTGTACTTGTTTTTTACAATAACAGTCTTTCAGAATGGATGACCCTCAAATTGCAGATTCCATAATTGATTGGGATGAAGGAATGTGGATTTGAGGCTAAATTCAGGGCAAATGAGAAGTTTAGGTATTGGGCAGTGTGAGCCTGGAATTTGTCATCAGTGCTTATGAATAAAGCAGAGACAATGTCTATATTTGAAGTTAGGTAACTAGGCAGGTAAATAAACTAGGAATAATGGATTTTGAATTTGTATTGATGTCATTGAAGCCATTTCTTTGGTTGTTGTGTGAGTAAACTGGCCCATTTTGTAATTCTGTTCCTTAAGTGTAGTGATGGGGCAAATTGCAATATCAGGAGAAATGAGTTAGTTATTTAGTACTTAATCTGAAATAACAATATCTCAAATCAACCATTGCTCCTTTTAATTCCTAGGCTGTTTCCATTGTTGGAAATGAAGTGTTCAGCTTAAATGTAACGCTGTATCCGAATGCTATTGATGATGAAAACTATGCTGATATGTCAAAAGTGGACGGAAAAATCACTTTAAGAGTTGGCTGTATTCAGATTATATATCTGCAAAAATTCCTCATGACACTGCTGGTAAGTCTAGTCTGTTCAAAGATGCACAAAGGGTGGTTATTTGGACACTTGTGTATGCTCCTCCACGTCTGACCTTCAGCATTTTCCTGCAGCATCCCTACATCTCTCTATAGCTTTGCTATCTTGAAATTTATAATTTATTCAAACTCAGTAACTGAGCCTTCATGGACATCTGAGGTGGAGAATTAAAAAAAAAATCCCTATGTTTAATTAAATTTTAATTGTAATTTAGTGTAAGTTATTAAAAATGATTTCTTTCTTCATCACAGCATAATTTACTGTTTCTAAAATTTCAGCAAAAAATCTTAATATTCAAAATGCCTTTTTAATACTTTAATTTGCAAACTTGTTAGCCATACCTTGTACATTCTCATTTAAATTATTTATATAAATGACAAGCAACAATGGGCCCTGCACTGATCCCTGCTGTGCACTGGTCAGTCTGAAAAACAACCTTCCACCATCACCCTCAGCTTCCTCCCATCCAGCCAATTAGCCATGCATTCATAGAAACATAGAAAACCTACAGCACAATACAGGCCCTTCGGCCTACAAAATTGTGCCGAACATGTCCCTATCTTAGAAATTACTAGGGTTACCTGTAGCCCTCTATTTTACTAAGCTCCATGTACCTATCTAAAAGTCTCTTAAAAGACCCTATCGTATCTACCTCCACCACCATTGCTGGTAGCCCATTGCACGTTCTCACCATTCTCTGAGTAAAAAACTTAATCTCCTCTGTACCTACTCCCCAACACCTTAAACCTGTGTCCTCTTGTGGCAACCTTTTCAGCCCTGGGAAAAAGCCTCTGACTATCCACACGATCAATGCCTCTCATCATCTTACACTCCTCTATCAGGTCACCTCTCACCCTCCGTCACTCCAAGGAGAAAAGGCCGAGTTCACTCAACCTATTCTCATAAGGCATGTTCCCCAATCCAGGCAACATCCTTGTAAATCTCCTCTGTACCCTTTCTATGGCTTCCACATCCTTCCTGTAGTGAGGCGACCAGAACTGAGCACAGTACTCCAAGTGGGGTCTGACCAGGGTCCTATATAGCTGCAACATTACCTCTTGGCTCCTAAATTCAATTGCACGATTGATGAAGGCCAATAGACCATACGCCTTCTTAACCACAGAGTCAACCTGCGCAGCTGCTTTGAGCGTCCTATGGACTCAGACCCCAAGATCCCCCTGATCTTCCACACTGCCAAGAGTCTTACCATTAATACTATATTCTGCCATCATATTTGACCTACCAAAATGAGCCACTTCACACTTATCTGGGTTGAACATCTGCCATTTCTCAGCCCAGTTTTGCATCCTGTCAATGTCCCTCTGTAACTTCTGACAGCCCTCCACACTTTTCACAACACCTCCAACCTTTGTATCATTAGCAAACTTACCATCCCTCCACTTCCTCATCCAGGTCATTTATAAAAATTATGAAGAGTAAGGGTCCCTGAGGCACCCCACTGGTGACTGACCTCCATGCAGAATATGACCCGTCTACAACCACTCTTTGCCTTCTGTGGGCAAGCCAGTTCTGGATCCACAAAGCAATATCCCCTTGGATCCCATGCCTCTACTTTCTCAATAAGCCTTGCATGGGGTACCTTATCAAATGGCTTGCTGAAATCTATATACACTACATCTACTGCTCTTCCTTCATCAATGTGTTTAGTCACATCCTCAAAAAATTCAAACAGGCTCCTAAGGCACGACCTGCCCTTGACAAAGCCATGCTGACTACTCCTAATCATATTATACCTCTCCAAATGTTCATAAATCCTGCCTCTCAGAATCTTCTCCATCAACTTAGCAACCACTGAGGTAAGACTCACTGGTCTATAATTCCCTGGACTATCTCTACTTGCTTTCTTGAATAAAGGAACAACATTCGCAACCCTCCAGTCCTCCAGAACCTCTCCCATCCCTATTGATGATGCAAAGATCACCGCCAGAAGCTCAGTAATCTCCTCCTCACCTCCCACAGTAGCCTGGGCTACATCTCATCCGGTCCCGGTGACTTATCCAACTTGATGCTTTCCTAAAGCTCCTGCATATCCTCTTTCTTAGTATCTACATGCTCAAGCTTTTCAGTCTGCTGCAAGTCATCACTGCAATCATCAAGATCCTTTTCCATAGTGAATACTGAAGTAAAGTATTCATTACCTTTGCTGTTTCCTCCAGTTCCATACACACTTTCTCACTGTCACACTTGATAGGTCCTATATTCCTTCACACCTGATCCTCTTGCTGTTCACATACTTGTAGAATGCCTTGGGGTTTTCCTTAATCCTGCCTACCAAGGCCTTCTCATGGCCCCTCCTGGCTCTCCTAATTTCCTTCTTAAGCTCCTTCCTATTAGCCTTATGATTTTTTAGATCTCTAAAATTACCTAGCTCTCTGAACCTTTTGTAAGCTTTTCTTTTCTTCTTGACTAGATTTATTACAGCCTTTGTATACTACAGTTCCTGTACCCTACCATAACTTCCCTGTCTCATTGGAACGTACCTATACAGAACTTCACACAAGTATCCCCTGAATATTTGCCATATATTTTCTGTACTTTTCCCTGAGAACATCTGCTTCCAATTTAAGCCTCCAGTTTCTTGACGATAGCCTCATAATTCCCCTTACTCCAATTAAACACTTCTAACTTGTCTTTTCCTATCTCTTTCTCCAATGCTATTGTAAAGGAGATAGAATTATGATCACTATCTCCAAAATGTTCTCCCATTGAGAGATTTGACACCTGACCAGGTTCATTTCCCAATACCAAATCAAGTACAGCCTCAACTCTTGTAGGCTCATCCTTCCTGAACACACCTAACAAACTCCACCCCATCTAAACCCCTTGCTCTAGGGAGATGCCAATCGATATTTGGGAAATTAATATCTCCCATCAGGACAACTCTGTTATTATTACACCTTTCCAGGATCTGGTTCCCTATCTGCTCCTTGATATCCCTGTTACTATCGGGTGGCCTATAAAAAAATCACCCAGTAAAGTTATCGACTCCTTCCTGTTCCTAACCTCCGCCCATAGAGACTCCGTAGACAATCCCTCCATGGCGCCACCTTTTCTGCAGCCATGAAACTATCTCTGATCAACAGTGCCACACCCGCAACTTTTTTGCCTCCCTCCCTGTCCTTTCTGAAACATCTAAAACCAGGCACTTGAAGTAACCATTCCTGTCCCTGAGACATCCAAGTGTCTGTAATGGCCACCACATCATAGCTCCACGTACTGATCCAAGCTCTAAGTTCATCTGCTTTGTTCACAACACTCCTTGTGTTAAAATATATTATTTATTCAAATGGATAAATGATTTGACCTTGTCTACTGTGCTGAATATTTGGTAGGAGAAAGTGTGAAAAGATAATTATTATGGATTCAAAGTACATTTATTATTATCGAAGTATGTATGCAGTATACAACCCTGAGATTCGTCTTCCCGCAGGCAGCCATGAAACAAAGAAACACCATGGAACCTCGTTCAAAGAAAACATCAAACACCCAATGCACTAAAAATAGCAAATTGTGCAAGCAGCAAAAAACGAGCTAATAACACTTAAAATATCAAACATCAAACCGCTGAGACCTTGAAACATTCTAGAAATATTTAGTTGAGTTCATTTCAATTTAGCGCTGTGTTTTTGTTGGCTGCAGAGGCAGTCTGTGTTGAAGCGCCCTGATCAAAATCGTGTAAAATAACTATTTAAAACGAGTAACCAGAAACACGTAAGATGAACTGCAGAGTCCTCTAAAAACATGTCCAATCCAAGAGTCATGCCAATCAAATCTTGCACAAGCCCCAAGAATCCTGCACCTTCATCTGACAGCAGTGAGCGTAAGGGAGTGGAGGACCGGTCAAACGCAGACAGACGGTGCTGAACACTCACTCACCTTCTGATCTTGTCCTCGTTGATTTCAGTCTTGCTTGATGCTTTTTTCAGTGAGATTGGCCAGTAATGGAGCTGATCATGAGTTCGCACTCCACCATTAGGCCACACACTCTGTTCTGAACCTTGCTTTCAACCACACCAAATTCCCCCTAATGGTAACTAATTCATTTCAAATTGGACAGTGTTGATCCCATTGAGCACATAATCAAGATTTGCTTGACTTACAGTGCTGCATTGTCTAATTTAGGATCCAATGGCAAAGAATACTCCTCTGCCTGTTGAGTTTATGTGAAAGAACATAAGATCATATTTTGAGTAGGAGTGAATTCTCCCATGTAAAACACAAAATGCCAGAGGGACTCAGCAGTTCAGGCAGCATCTACACAGGGGAAAAAAGCAATCAATGTTTCCAGCTGAGACTTCATCAGGACTTCCTCTTATCAACATCTTTGTTTTATAAAGTAATTTGAACAGGTTTTGTGCCAAATCTAAATTAAAGTAGAAAGATTCAGTTTATGGAGAGGTGCATAACATTAATAGCTGGTTGAAAATGTCAAAGCTCACTCAATTTAAATTTATTATGAGGAAAATATGTTTTTAATGTGCTCATCTGGAACTGAAAAGTGATTGTAATACAGACATATCATTTCTTGATGTATTTCCTTTTAGAACTACCTTGACAACTTCCAAGCAGCAAAGCAACCATTAAGTGCAGCCACAGCACAGGCAGCAGAAAAAGCCGCCTCCACTGTGAAGGATTTAGCCCAGAAGAGTTTTAGGCTGGCAATGGACATTAATTTGAAAGCCCCAGTTATCATCATTCCTGAATCTTCCATCTCTATGAATGCCTTGGTTGCAGATTTGGGGTTGATCACTGTTCAGAATAGATTCACTCTGATTCCAGGCAAAGAATTCTCTGTACCACCAGTCTTAGATGTCATGGATATCAACCTAACACAACTAAAACTTTCAAGGTTAGTTTTGACATTTTTATCTTGCTCCTTAAAATGTTTCGCAGATTCAAATAATTTGAGATCAAATTTTCTTAAAATATATTTCAGTCCATGTAGGAATATTTTGGTATTCCTTAGTGTTTTCATACAATTGTGTGCAGTATTTTGTGTATATTTGGCGTGACTTTATACATGAAATGCAATTGAATTGTTGTACAAATTTAATCTTTTGCTACTCTGTAGCTGCAGATCAGATTCAGTTTACTGTCATTTATAAACCACAAATACAATGCAGTTAAAAAATGAGACAACGTTCTCCGGAATGATATCACGAAAAAGCAAAAAACAGATCACACAAGAAAAACTACATAACGTTTGGTAATCCCCAATCCAGTGTCCGGAGAGGCTGCTGCATATTGATATTGTCTTAGCACGTTCCCCGGAAAGGAACTACAAACCCATCAGACAAAACTAAAGCTACAAGACCTACACAAAACCACATAGTTACATATAGATATAGTTAACATATAGTTTCAACAGTGCAGACAATACCATAATTGATAAAAGACTGACAAAGGCCACATAATTATAACACATAGTTTCAACAGTGCAAAGCAATACCGTAATCTGATAAAGAGCAGTTCATGGCACGGTTTAAAAGATTAATTATAACCTAAAAATAAAATGGCTGTAAAGACTGGATGGTAATAAATCCGAATCAGATTTATTAACACCGGCATGTGTCGCAAAATCTGTTAACTTAGCAGCAGCAGTTCAATATGATACATAATATAGAAGAAAATAATAATAATAAATAAATAAGTAGATCAGTTACAGTATATGTATATTGTATAGATTAAAAACATGCAAAACCAGAAAAAATGGATGTTAAAAAAGTGAGTTAGCATTCATGGGTTCAATGTCCATTTAGGAGTCAGATGGCAGAGGGAAAGAAGCTGTTCCTGAATCACTGAGTGTGTGCCTTCAGGCTTCCATACCTCGTACCTGATGGTGACAGTGAGAAAAGGGCATGCCCTGGGTGTTAGGGGTCTTTAATAATCGACGCTGCCTTTCTGAGACACCGCTCCTTGAAGATGTCCTGGGTACTTTATAGGCTAGTACCCAAGATGGAGCCGACTAAATTTACAACCCCCGCAGCTTCTTTCGGTCCTGTGTAGTAGCCCACTCCCCTTCCCCCCCCCCCGCCCCATACCAGACAGTGATGCAGCCTGTCAGAATGTTGTCCATGGTACATCTATAGAAGTTTTTGAGTTTTTTTTGTGAAGTACAATCACTGTCTTGCCTTCTTTATAGCTGCATTATAAAGCAGTCTTTATAATGCTAGTGTTTGTACACATAGTTTTGTGATCATTTTTCTTGTTAAAAGAGGATATAATTTGCAGTGGTGAATTGCTCCCAGAATGATCTATTTGTAAGTGTGATTGTAATAAGATCAAGTGTAGCTATAATGTGCGATGACAAACTTATCAATTCACTACTCAGTTGTCATTATCAAGACCGAACCACACAGGTCTGCAGCAGAAGGGTGTTGGAAATTCCAACCCTCACTGCTGTCAGCAGTGGGAAGGGACGGTCATTTGACTAATTGTTGCATTTGCCGATTGTGCCTTTTTTAAAAGGCATTCCTCAATCCTCACTCCCCCCCCACCCACTGCCACTCTAGCTCCCTTCATTATAGAATATGGTTATTAAAGTGTAACAAGTTTAAATGAGACCAAAATTTGTTTTCATGGATTAGGATCTGAAGAATTGAAGTGTAAAGCAATATGAAATAAGCACAAACAGCTGGCAAAGCTGACCAACCCATATTACTTGTTTTTAAATAGAACTTGACTCCAATATATCTTTTATATATCTCCTATTGTACATGTAATGTGTAATGTTACTCAAGCTATTATGAAATGTTGCAGAATAAAATGAAAATGCAGTGCCTGTCGTGACCAGAATAATGTGCTGACACTTTGAAACTAACCAGGCCTTGTATAAAACTTAAAATCCCATTTAACTTTTTTGTGTTGCTGTTAAACATGTGACCAAGCTAACTGAATTGTTTGATGCTTTTCTATCCACAGCACAGAAACTTTGCCCATATTTTTGTGATTCCGATTATGCTTGCAAAATGTGTTATGAAGATGGTGCCTGTGAACCACAGTGACATGCTGCTGCCTGCTTCCAAAACTTCTAAATATATCTTTTTTGAATTGCTCGCACTGCACTCTGCAGAGTGTAATTCTCCTTTAAGCAGCATACTTTTGAACAGTCTTAATGAACTAGAGATTTCATGATCTTCTTGAAGACTTGATGGACTTGACTCTCAAGCATGCAGTCTTCCCCAACTAGAAGCCCTGGATGAACCATGAGATCCACAATCTGCTGAGGACCGGATCAGTGGCATTCAAGACTGGCAACCAAGTAAGGTACAAGACATTCAGGTATGATCTCCGAAAGCCATCTCACAGGCGAAATGGCAGTTCTGGGCTAATCTTCAATCGCTGAAGAATGCTCGATAGCTGTGGTAGGGTTTGAATGTTATTACCTCTTACAAAGTGAAACCAAGTGACATACTGTAGGCGACAGCAAGGCTTCACTTCCAGATGAGCTCAATGCCTTCTATGTTTGCTTTGACTGTCAAAACATGGAGAAGCACTTCTTGAACTCCTGCAGCCCCCAATGACCCTGTGATTTCAGTCTCCGTGGCTGACATGAGAGCATCCCTCAGGGGGTGAACCCACAGAAACCATCCGGCCCAGATGGGCTACCTGGCCGAGCACTAAAGACCTGTGCTGATTGACTGGCTGGTGTGTTCATTGATATCTTTAATCTCTCACTTTAGCAAAGTACCCACCTGCTTCAAGTAGCTTTTAATTATACTGCTGTGTAAGAAAATTGTGGCAGCCTATCTCAGTGACTATCGTCCAGCAGCACTTACATATACTGTGATGAAATACTTTGAGAGGATGGTGATGAATCATATCAGCTCCTGCCTGAGAAGTGACTGGGATCCGCTCTAATTTGCCTATCGACACAATAGGTCCACAGCAGATTCCGTCCGATTGGCTCTTCACTCAACCTTGGAACATCTGGACAGCAAAGATGCATACATCAGGATGCTCTTTTTCGACTACAGTGTGATGTTCAATACTAACAATAAGCTTCAAGACTTTGGCTTCAATAGCTCCTGTGCAACTGGATCTTGATTTCCTCACTTGCAGATTCCATTCAGTTTGGAATGGCAGCAACATCTCCACAATCTCTATCAGCACAGGTGCACCACAAGGCTGTGTGCTTAGCCTCTTGATGTACTTGCGACTGTGTGGCTAAGAACAGCTCGAATGCCATATTTAAGTTTGCTGATGACACCACTGTCATTGGCCAGATCAAAGGTGGTGACTTATCAGCATATAGAAGGGACATTGAAAAACTGACTCGGTGCCATAACAACAACCCCTCTTTTGCTCATTGTCAACAGGACTAAGGAGCTGATTATTGACTTCAGCAGGAGAAAACGAGCGCCATGAGCTGGTCCTCATTGGGGGATCAGAGGTGGAGAGGGTCAGCAACTTTCAATTCCTCGGTGTTATCATTTCAGGGGACCTTTCCTGGACCTGGCATGTAAATGCAATTATGAAGTGCAAGTAGTGCCTCTAATTGGAAGTTTACTAAGATTTGGCATGTCATCTGAAAATTTGACTAACTTCTATAGGTGTGTGGTAGAGAGTATACTGATTGGATGCATCACAGCCAGGTATGGAAACATAAATGCTCTTGAATGGAAGGTCCTACCAAAAGGTGTGGATATGGCCCAGTCATTCACAGGTGAAGCTCTCTGCACCATTGAGCACGTCTACTGTACATGGAGCATTGTCGCAGGAAATCAGCATCCATCATCCGGGATCCCCACCAACCAGGTCATACTCTGTTCTTGCTGCTGCCATTAGAAAGAAGGTAAAGGAGCTTCAGGACTCATACCACCAGGTTTGGGAGCAATTGTTACCCATCAACCATCAAGCTCTGGAACCAGTGGGAATAACTTCACTCAACTTCATTCAAGTTCATTCGGCCTATCACTAAACTGTTCCCACTCCCTATGGACTCACTTTCAAGAATTCTTCATCTCATGTTCTTGATGTTTATTGATTAGTTACTTATTAATATTTCTTTTCTATTCTTTGGTATTTGCAGTTTGATGTTTGTCCAGCTTCTTGGGTGCAATCTTTCATTGATTCTATTATGTATGTTGAATTTACTGTGATTGCCTGCAAAAAAACAAATCTCAGGGTTTATATATGGTGACATGTATGTACTTTGATAATAACTTTATTTCAACTTTAAGATTGGAATTACCAAAGAGAGATTAGAAAGTGAAGGTGGCCAATGGAAATGAGAAAAGGCAGGTGCAGAAAATGAAATTAAGTAACGATTTTTGTTCAGTTTTATTAACTTACAGTGCAGCAAAAAATGTAATTTAGAAATAATAAGAAATAGTATGCATCTATATGTGTTCTGAGCCAAAACCTAGTAGATTATCAGACTAGAAGGTACATGGAGCATTGTAAAACAGAAGAGCTGATTGTGAGCTTCAGGTAAGTTGAAGGAACATATACAGTGGCATGCAAAAGTGTGGGCACCCTGGTCAAAATTGCTGATACTGTGAATAGTTAAGTGAGTAGAAGATGAACTGATCTCCAAAAGTCATGAAGTTAAAGATGAAACATTCTTTTCAACATTTTAAGCAAGATTAGTGTATTATTTTTGTTTTGAACAATTTTACAGTGGGGGAAAAAGGAAAAGAGCACCGTGCAAAAGTTTGGGCACCCCAAGAGATTTGAGCTCTCAGATAACTTTTACCAAGGTCTCAGACCTTAATTAGCTTGTTAGGGCTATGGCTTGTTCACAGTCATCATTAGGAAAGGCCAGGTGATGCAAATTTCAAAGCTTTATAAATACCCTGACTCCTCAAACCTTGTCCCAACCATCAGCAACCATGGGCTCCTCTAAGCAGCTGCCTAGCACTCTGAAAATTAAAATAAATGATGCCCACAAAGCAGGAGAAGGCTAAAAGAAGATAGCAAAGCGTTTTCAGGTAGCTGTTTCCTCAGTTCATAATGTAATTAAGAAATGGCAGTTAACAGGAATGGTGGATGTCAAGTTGAAGTCTGGAAGACCAAGAAAACTTTATGAGAGAACTGCTCGTAGGATTGCTAGAAAGGCAAATCAAAATCCCCGTTTGACTGCAAAAGACCTTCAGGAAGATTTAGCAGACTGGAGTGGTGTTGCACTGTTTCACTGTGCCACGACACCTGCACAAATATGACCTTCATGGAACAGTCATCAGAAGAAAACCTTTCCTGTGTCCTCACCACAAAATTCAGCCTCAGAAGTTTGCAAACAAGCCTGATGCATTTTGGAAATAAGTCCTATGGACTGATGAAGTTAAAATAGAACTTTATGGCCACAGTGAGCAAAGGTATGTTTGAAGAAAAAAGGGTGCAGAATTTCATGAAAAGAACACCTCTCCAACTGTTAAGCACGACAGTGAATCAATCATGCTTTGGGCTTGTGTTGCAGCCAGTGGCACGGGGAACATTTCACTGGTAGAGGGAAGAATTAATTCAATTAAATACCAGCAAATTTTGGAAGCAAGCATCACACCGTCTGTAAAAAAAAAGCTGAAGATGAAAAGAGGATGGCTTCTACAACAGGATAATGACCCTAAACACACCTCAAAATCCACAATGGACTACTCAAGTTGAAGGTTTTGCCATGGCCCTCACAGTCCGCTGACCTAAACATCATCGAAAATCTGTGGATAGACCTTAAGAGAGCAGTGCATACAAGACGGACCAAGAATCTCACAGAACTAGAAGCCTTTTGCAAGGAAGAATGGGCGAAAATCACCCAAACAAGAATTGAAAGACTCTTAGCTGGCTACAGAAAGTGTTTACAAGCTGTGATACTCGCCAAAGGGGGTGTTACTAAGTACTGACCCAGCAGGGTGCCCAAACCTTTGCTTCAGACCCCTTTCCTTTTTTGTTATTTTGAAACTGTAAAAGATGGAAATAAAAAAGTAATCTTGCTTAAAGTATTAAAGAAATGTGTCATTTTTAACTTTATGCCGTTTGGAAATCAGGTAATCTTTTACTATTCACAGTAACAGAAATTTTGACCAGGGGTGTCCAAACTTTTGCATGCCATGGTACCAATCCTCATAGAAGGATCTGTAGTGGAGAGAGTGAGCAGTTTCAAGTTCCTGGGTGTCAAGATTTCTGAGGACCTAAGCAGGTCTCAGTGTATCGAAAACACAAAGTACACTGCAGATACTGTGGTCAAAGCAACACGTACAACACGCTGGAGGAACTCAGCAGGTCGGGCAGCATCTATAGAAGCGAGCAGTCAACTTTTTGGGCCAAGACCTTTCATCAGGACTGAAGAGGGAGGGGTTAGGGGCCCTATAAGGAAGGTGGGGGAGGGTGGGAAGGAGAAGGCTAGTAGGTGCCAGGTGAAAAACCAATCAGAGGAAAGATCAAGGGGTGGGGGAGGGGAAGTAGAGAGGGGATAGGCAGGAAAGGTGAAGAAGGAATGTAAGGGGAAAGCACTTTGTGTAGTAGAAGAAGGCAGAATCATGAGAGAGGTGATAGGCAGCTGGAGGAGGAGGCAGAGTGAAACTGGGTTGGGGGAAGGGAGAGGGAGGGGATTACTCACAACACTTCACTTGTGAGTCTGTTGGAGTCATCTATTGCATCCGGTGCTCCCAGTGCAGCCTCCTCTACATTGGCGAGATCTGACGTAGATTTGGGGACCGCTTTGTCGAGCAGCTCCGCTCTGTCCACCACAACAGACGGATCTTCCAGTTGCCACCCACTTCAACTCTGCTTCACATTCCCATTCGGATATGTGCATACATGGCCTCTTCTATGTCATGATGAGGCCAAACTCAGGTTGGTGGAACAACACCTCATATACCATCTGGGTTGTCTCCAGCCCCTTGGCATGAGCACTGAATTCTCCAACTTCCGGTAATTCCCTCCCTCTCCCTTCCCCATCCCAGTTTCACTTAGCCTCCTGCTCCAGCTGCCTATCACCTCGCTCATGATTCTGCTTTCTTCTACTACACATAGTGCTTTCCCCTTACATTCCTTCTTCACCTTTCCTGCCTATCCCCTCCCTGCTTCCCCTCCCCTACCCCTTGATCTTTCCTCTTATTGATTTATTACCTGGCACCTACCAGCCTTCTCTTTCTCACCCTCCCCTCACCTTTTTAGGACCCCTGCCCCCTCCCTCTTCAGTCCTGAAGGAAAGTCTCTGCCAGAAACATTGACTGCTCGTTTGCACGGATGCTGCCCAACCTGCTGAGTTCCTCCAGCTTGTTGTATGTGTTGCTCAGTGTATCAATGCAGCTGTAAAGAAGGCAAGACAGTGACTGTTCGTCATTAGGAGTTTGAAGAAATTTGGTATGTCATCAAAAACGTGTACAGATGTACCATGGAGAGTGTTCTGACGGGCTGCATCACCGTCTAGTATTGGGGGGGGGGTGTGGTGAACTACTGCACAGGACTGAAAGAAGCTGCAGAGGGTCGTAAATTTAGTCTGCTCCATTTTGGGTACTAGCCTACAAAGTACCCAGGACATCTTCAAAGAGTGGTGTCTCAGAAAGGCAGCATTCATTATTAAGGACCCCCAGCACCCAGGGCATACCTTTTTCTCATTGTTGCCATCAGGTAGTGGGTAAAAAAGCCTAAAGGCACACACTGAGTGATTCAGGAATAATTTCTTCCGCTCTGCCATCGGACTCATAAATGGACATTGAACCCGTGAACACTACCTCACTTTTTAAATATATATTTCTGTTTTTGCCCTGTTTTAAATCTAAACAATATGTATATGTGTGCTGTTATTTATTTATTTACTTATTCTTCTATATTATGTATTGCATTGAATTGCTGCTTCTAAGTTAACAAGTTTCAAGACACATGTTGGTGATAATAAACCTGATTCTGATTATGCAGAAAGCTCTTCAATGTTTGCTACTAGATAAGAGAGCTAATGATATGCTGACTGAGGTATTCTGTAGCAATCTAGCCATTGTAAATGTGTTAGCGTTGACCACCCTGTCCCCAATATTCAAGCCCGAGACTGATTTTGTGACTACCTCTGTTATCTTCCCCTCTACCCTACCCAACCCAAACGCATCCTATTGACTGGAGATCTTCCCCGCTCCATCAGCAAACCACATCTGCCAAAGGATTTGCTGGAGATTGGATTATTACCAACAAGCTTAGCATTGACAAAGGTCAGGAAATTCCTCACTCACACCAGTCTGGTGTGATGAGGAGCCAGTTTTCTGGTTAATGGATAGTTTGGACAGTGGCTGACTCAGTGATTGATGGGTGCTGCAACTGTCCAGCAGTATCACCTATGTGCTGGTTGGTTAATAATATATTCTGAACATCAAACTAATTTCTCATGAATGATGTGAAAGGCAGCGGACTGTTTGAAAATGCCAGTGTTACACAAGAGTTTCTGATTGACATTTTTCCATCAGGACCGTGTTGCAGACCAGTCCATCTCAGGCTGACGTTGAAATATTGCAGCCCATCAACCTTCAGCTTGTAGTACAGAGGAATCTGGCAGCAGACTGGTATCACAATATCCCAAGTGTAGAAATCAAAGGAGACTTGAAAACTGTTAATGTGAGTAACATCGAGTTATATGGGTATTTTCATTATGTTTTCATTTAAAGGTCTTCATGTAAGTTAGGGCATAGACATAGTGCTTTGAATAAGGTTAGTGCCAAATGACAGTCTTCGTTGATTGTGTACTTGGATTACATATTACAAAATATGCAATGCAGAGAGGAAATGTTGTCAGGATATCCTCTCACAAATTACTAATCTTACCTGATGTTTATTGCTTTGAAAATATGACTCTGTTTGTGCTGTTCTCCCCATCACGTTTTTCCCTTCTATATGCTGTGCAAGCAGTGCTTAACTGGGAGAGCAAGATAAAAATCTGCCTACGAAACATCGCTAGTGTGCTTGTTCTTGTTAATGATTCTATTTCTGAAACTTTTTCCTCTGAAGTCCTGAAATTTTAACTTCTTGTTCTGTTTCAGGTTATCCTCGGTGAAGAAGACCTAACTGTTCTGATGAAAGTCATTGAGCAGAACCTCAGTGAAGGCAGCCAAAAACCAAGTTCACCCAAGGCACTGAAGGATGAAATAAAAAGTAATATTAGCATAATGTTGTTTGTACTAATTCACTTGTGAAACCCTGAACTTTTGCAATTGGGATAAAAAGCCAGTGAATTATGAAAAAACATCTGCGTTGTTTCAGGAAAGTCCGGTGACACTTTTGTTCCCCCCCCAGTATGTTCTTAGGTGTGTTGGTTGTTAATGCACGTGACTCATTTCACTGCATATTTCCTTTCAGCCCACAATGATGTTCTGAACCATCTAAAAAGTAAATCAAAACCCTCCAAAAAATGAATCTCTCCTACCTACATATCCCTCCATCTTCCTCACATTCATGTGTCTATCTAAATGCCTCTTAAAAATCTCTAACGTGTTTGCCTCTACCACAATACCAGGAAATGCATTTCGGGCATCCACAACTCTCTGAGTAAAAAATGTACCTCTCACATCCTCTTTGAACCTACCCCCTTTTACTGTCAATGCATGCTCTCTAATAGGAACTATTAGATATCTCTACCCTGGGTAAAAAATACTCGCTGTCTGCTCTATCTGTGCCCCTCAAATTTTATAAACCTCTATCAAGTCAAGTCACCTTTATTGTCATTTCGACCATAACTGCTAGTACAGTGCATAGTAAAAATGAGACAACGTTTTTCAGGGCCATGGTGTTACATGACACAGTATATAAAAAACTAGACTGAACTACGTAATAAAAAACCAACACAGAGAAAGCTACACTAGACTACAGACCTACACAGGACTGCATAAAGTGCACAAAAACAGTGCAGGCATTTACAATAAATAATAAACAGGACAGTAGGGCAAGTTGTCAGTTCAGGCTTCGGGTATTGAGGAGTCTGACAGCTTGGGGGAAGAAACTGTTACATAGTCTGGTCGTGAGAGCCCGAATGCTTCGGAGCCTTTTCCCAGACGGCAGGAGGGAGAAGAGATATGTATGAGGGGTGCAGATCTCCCCTCAGCTTTCGACGCTTCAGAGAAAACAACCCAAGTTTATCCAGCCTCCCGTGGAAGCACACGTCCTGGTAAACCTCTTCTGCACCCTCTCCAAAGCCTAAATATCCTTCCTATAGTGGGGTGACCAGAACTGTATGCAACACTCCAGATGTTGTCTAACATGTTTTATAAAATTGCGACATAACATCTTGACTTTTGAGCACAATGCCTCAACTAATGAAAGCAAGCATTCCATAAGCCTTCTTACCACCCTATCGACCTCTGTTGCCACTTTCAAGGAGCTATGAACTTGGACCTCAAGATCTCTCTGCTCAGAATACTGTTAAGAGTCTTGCCCTTATCAGTGTACTTTCTACTCGCATTTGCCCTACCAAGGTGCAATACTTCATATTTATATGGGTTTCTTTTCCCATATCTGCAATAGATATATATACCTCCACTGCCCTACCTTCATCAATCTCAAACATCACCTTGTTAGAAACAAGGTTTGCAGGTTCAGCAGGGTACCAAGAAGGCACATGGAATCTTGGCCTTCATTGCTAGAGGGATTGAACTTAACAGCACGGAGATTATGCTGCAACTGTACAGGGTACTGGTGGGGCCACACCTGGAGTACTGTGTGTAGTTTTGATCTCCTTACTTGAAGAAGGATATATTGGCTTTGGAGGCAGTGCAGAGGAGGTTCACCAGGTTGATTTCAGAGATGAGGGAGTTAGACTATGAAGGGAGCTTGAGTCGCCTGGGACTGTACTTACTGGAATTCAGAAGAATGAGAGGAGATCTTATAGAAACATAAAATTATGAAAGGGGTAGATAAGATAGAGGCAGGAAGAGTTGGGTGTGTAGATTTAAGATTGAGATGAGGAGGAACTGCTTTTCCCAAAGAGTGGTAAATCTGGAATTCTCTGCCCAATGAAGTAGTGGAGGCTACCTCAGTAAATATACTTGTGACAAGGTTGGATAGAGTTTTGCATAGTAGGGGAATTAAGGGTTATGAGGAAAAGGCAGGTAAGTGGAGATGAGTTCATGGCCAGATCAGCCTTAATCTTATTGAATGGCAGAGCAGGCTCAACAGGCCAGATGGCCTACTCCTGCACCTATTTCTTATGTTCTTATGAAAAACTCAATCAAGTTGGTAAGACAAACACAGGCAGTTGGGACTAAATCTCTGGGCAACAGAGTCAGCATGGATGATTCCATGCTGTATGACTTTACGATTCTATGTCTGTAATTGCCTACGGTAATTTGTTTGTTTGAGTCCACAACCATGTAAGTAAATGTGTAATGTGTTTAATTGAGCTTTTTAACACTGTATCTACCTGTGCATGAGATTCATTGCCACCTTTTTTTTCAGAAGTTTTGCTTTTTAGGGAATTCTTTGCCTTTTTTTTTACTTTTGGAGACTCAGATGCTCACAGGAACATGCCAAGCCTGATGTACTTTACGAAAGATATCAACTCAGGTTGTATACTGCTGTGCCAGGATACAGGTTCAGGTCTCTGCCTTCCTCACTGCTGTCCTGGGAATCCAGCATGAATCCCTGTCCATCAGTGCTTGCCCAGAAATGAATCGCTCCACAAATTGATGTGGAAAGGCTGCCTGTGAGGATTGATGTTATAATTGCCACTTTTTTCAGATGTTACGCTTTTAGGGAATTCTTAGTTTTTTTTTGAAAACTTTTTTTTATTGCATTTTTAAGTGATTACAAAGTATGGAAAAAAAATGTATATATCCCTTCCCCCCTCCCCTTAACCCCTCCCCCCTAACTTCCCTATAAAAAAAAGAGAAAGTAAGAAAGAAAAAAAAAGAAAGAGTGCCTGGTTGTTGGAAGATCTCCACATGCTCCATGGAGTTCTTAATAACTTTAGTATATATATTTATTTCTTTCCCCAAGTAACAAATTGTTTCATCTTCAGAGCACATATATATTTAGTCCTGTCTTTTGTAAATAAGGGCACCAAATTTTCAGAAATGTTTCATATTTATTTCTTAAATTATAAGTATTTTTTTCTAATGGAATACAGCCATAAATTTCTTTCTTCCAATAATCTATACTTAAATATGTATCCGATTTCCAAGTAACTGCAATAGCCTTTTTGGCTACTGCCAGTGCAATTTTTATGAATTCTTTCTGGTATTTATTTAGTTTGAGTTTCGGTTTTATCCCTTCAATATCACCTAGTAAGAGTAATATTGGATTATGAGGAAGTTGTATTCCTGTAATTTGTTCCAGTAAAAGTCTTAAATTTGTCCAAAAAGGTTGAATTTTAGAACAAGACCATGTAGAATGTAAAAAAGTACCAGTTTCTTGGTTACATCGGAAACACTGATCAGATAAACTTGAATTTAATTTATTTATTTTTTGTGGTGTAATATATAATTGATGTAGAAAATTATATTGCACTAATCTTAACGGAACATTTATTGTATTTGTCATACTATCAAGACATAGTCTTGACCAATTTGTTTCTTCAATTTTAATATTCAAATCACTTTCCCATTTTTGTCTTGACTTATGGACTCCTTGTTTAATTGCCTGTTTTTGAATCAAATTATACATACAAGATATAAATTTTTTAATATTTCCTTTTTGAATTAAAATTTCTATTTCATTAGATTTCGGCAATAACATTGTTTGACCTAATTTTTCTCTTATATAAGCCCTTAGTTGAAAGTAACAAAATAACTTTATATTTATTCTTTAATTGATCAAATGACATTAATATACCTCCTTCAAAACAATCTCCTATGTATCTAATCCCTTTTTGAATCCAATTATATAAAAGTTGATTGTCCATTGTAAAAGGAATAAGTCTATTTTGAATTAAAGATCTCTTTGCTAATAAAGATTTTTTTGTCTCATCATCAACATTTATCTTATTCCATAAGTCAATCAAATGTTTTAGTATAGGAGATTCTTTCTTTTCCCGTATCCATTTAGATTCCCATTTATATATAAAATCTTCTGATACGTTTTCTCCTATTTTATCTAGATCTATTCTAATCCATGCCGGTTTATCTTTCTCGAAAAAAGATGCAATAAATCTAAGTTGATTTGCTTTATAATAATTCTTAAAATTTGGAAGTTGTAACCCTCCTAGATCAAATTTCCATGTCAATTTTTCCAACGATATTCTTGACATCTTACCTTCCCAGAGAAAGTTTTTTTTTAAAGATGCATTTAGAGATGTTAGTAGTAATCCCTAGCAGGGGTTAAAATTTGCATTAGTGAAATTTGTGGTTTTGATTGTCCAGAAAGAGAAATTAAACACTTCAAAAACACAGTTTGCCTTTCTTGCAACAAATAAAACATTCTTGTATCTTTGCTGTATTGGTAAACTGGACTTCAATATTGTTGTTGAATTTAATTTTAATAATAGTTTGTGCATTGATGATTAAACAGGAATAAGTAAAGATCCCATTGAGACAGCTAAATTGGGCAAGATCGTGGGAAGTAGTAACTCAACAGCAGATCAACTCATGGAAATTATGAAAGGAAGCGTGCCAAATGATGTTATTAAAGTTCAGCTGAACTTTGAAATTAAAGAGGTGAGTTGTGGTTTCTGAGTTTGAAAACTAAAACCTTTAAGAGAAGCCTTACAGAATTGATTTTATTAATGTTGCCTAATAGTTTCAACTCCTACCTGAGCACGCTGCTAAACGTTTCTTGAAATGGGAAGTTCTCTTCGGAGCAAGCTGTGTAAAAGAGAGCATATAAAAAAACTAAATTAATTATTCACTGTTTATTTTGATCCTTTTGCTTTTGGAGAAAATAAGCAAGCAGAACTTTTACTGAACCAAATTGCAGAGGACCAACAACACAATTTGCAGTGCTGTTTTGTGAAATAAGTTGTGCAGAATGAATGATGGTACCCTTTGTTGTCAGAAGCTCCAAATTCTTAGTTCAATCTTGCGTAGACTGCAGTGAGCAAAGTTGAACAAAAATATCAAGAAATACCTCGACAACATTGACAATAAGGTGAAACTATGGCAGAATTCAGAGCAGGTGACTGCATGCCTGGAGAGTGGAGAATGTTGATCTAAGTTATTGTCAGTGTTGGCTTTGACCATATGTACAGTCGTTCTCCAGTTCAGAACTCTTAACTGTTTCTAACTCAACAATTCAATAGCCAGGACATGGAGCTGCCTTGTTTCACTGCGACTAAAGCTGAGGTTTGAAAACCATTTGGATTGATTGTGGCAGGTGAAGAGCAGAAGAGTTTTGTTGACATCCTTGCCATTATTTAATCTCAAATACCCATAATGCAGATAATCTCATTGCTGCTTTGGAACGTTGCATTTAAATTAGTTGCTTTTTTTTTCTACAAAAGTGATATATAACACTTCAAAATTAATTTTGTTCAGTATAAAAGACTTTGAGATATTCTGAAGGCAAATGCAACCATCACATTGCACACTACAAGCACACAGCAACATACCATAAGCAACATTGAGATGCTTGCCTGGTGTAACTATTTGACAGGGTGTAAGGAAAGTTGTTTCTTTGAAATTATACCCATACTTTAACCTGAACTCGAGGCAATTAACATGGTTTTGGGACAAAATGCTACCTCCAACAATATTGGATTCTGTTGCAACCACATAAAATGATCAGCCTTAATTCTGCTGTGGAATGGGTGCAAAGGGAAACCTGGCATCATGTGGTTTCACTTCAGGATCCTGTGCTTTCCAATGAAATATTAGTCATTATCAATTTTACAAAGTTATTCACATATAAGTTAATGCTTCATTTTTTAGTCATTTCCATCATCTGTCATTTCTGTTGTTACAACTATCATTTAGTTGTGCTTTCCTGCTGTCTGCCATCTTATCAGTAACATTTTCATTGATTGGGAGAGCCACAGTTCAATCCTGTGGTGGGAATGTAGGACAAAATCTACAAAGATTAATTTTTGAATTGTGATTAATCATTGATTTAATACCACAAATGAATTCTGTGCTACATCACAATAGAATGATAATAGAAGTAAAAACAAAACACTATTCATCTATTGTTTAGAAGAGTAATTGGTTTTTGTTATGATTTCAGGTCAAAGTAAAATTAACAAAAAAAATTAACAAGCATCAAAATCCATTTCTCGTGTTTCATGTGGCTCAATTGGGAACTGAAACCAAAATGAGAAACTATGATTTGAGTGCAACAGCGTACCTGAAGAAAATTGGTTTGAACTGCTGTGAATTTACAGGTAGGATGAATGCCTGAGAGAATCACAATAAAAGTAAAATGAAGTGTGTGAAAAGGTCTTCTCCTCGTCCAGGCATTTTGATGTGCTAACTTCACCATCTCACCACTCAGTTCTTCTGAGCACCCCTGTTGTGCTTCAAATACCCACTGAACTTCGTCAAAATGTGCATCAGTCTCAGTGCTTCTGATATTGATACTTATCCAGCCTGCACACTAGTTTTACCATCTGTGTCCATTGTATTACATAATCAAAAAGTATACAATGCTTTTTTCCTGTTAACATCAATTCTCCACATTCTCTACTATTTCCTGTAAACCTTTAAGTTTAATCTGAATACATTAGAATGAGAATTAGAAACACATCAAGGTTATGTCTGATCACCTACCTCAGTACCAGTTTCCAGCATTATCCATGTAACCTTAGATATTAGTTCTGAATTGACTCAAAACGAGAATCCTTTAAGTATCTAGAACAGTAAATCGATTAATTTAAGTTATCCATGTAGCCCTAGACCTAGATACCCATGGCCTTTAATATCCATAAGTATTTCCCTCTTAAATGCATGAGATATTCAGGTTAATCCTTTTTATTTTGTCAGTAAGAATTTTTTCCTTAATCTATTAAAATGCTCATGATGATTAAACCTTTAATTTTTGGCTGTGAATTTCAGCATTGAACTTCATTAGTCTTATAATTAAATTGGTTTTGTATTGAATATGGTAACATCTAATACTGCCACTAGTTACTGTTTACACCTACTTATTAGTTCAGGTGCATTAACACCAATTATCCTCATTTTGAATTGAACTTGCAGTCTTGCTGATGTCTGTTCATGTATTTCTCTTACTGTGGAGACAAACTGACTCCATTATAAGCTTTGCCTCATAGGTATTGTTACGTACCCCGTAACTGGGTCACTTACCAACAAAGATAGAGAGGTCCGTTGAAGTCTGATGGTACTATTTTTAACAGTATTTATTGATAAAAATACACAAAAATAATATCAATGCAAACATACAGATAATATGCATCGTCAATACTAAATCTAAAAGCGTGGGTATAATAATAATCAATAAGAAATAGCTCTATCGTTGTCTAGGGGATAATGTATTGTCCGATGGAAATATAAAAGTCACTTTAGTTCATTTAGGCTGCAGCCTTTGGTTGGAGTCAAGAGAGAGACGGATTTTTGTTTTAGAACTTGCCCGTTTTCCTTTTTATGATGTCGATCCTTCGAAATGTCGTCGGTGTCCTTTTCCTTTTAGCTAAGCCGTCTTCTGTGGTCAGTCCCACCAATTCCGAGGCAAATGGAAAAGGACGCACGTGGGCTTTCCACCGGCTTTCGCTATTACGCTGTCACGGGATTTCTAGCGTTTCTCCTGGTGCGTCTCCTGACCTGAATTAATAGCGATCTTGCGATTCTCAAAAAGGAGGGGGCTACTTTGTACCCTTCGGCCCCTCAGAGTTGGGGCACAGGCGTAACAGTATGCTTAACGTACAGTACATTATTGAACAATGTGTCACAGTATTTCTCATTATAAATATTTAACAAGTGTGTATTGAACTATATATTGTTTGAAGAGCCTTTGTGCTTCCATAAAATTCTCGAAGAAAAAGCGTATCTTTCTTGCAGCATTATTGTTGAATTGTTGCATGTTTCATTTTTAAAATTGAATCGTCTCCCCATGAGCAGCAATGGATGCAGGGGTGATGTTTCTTTTAGCTGGGAGTGTAGGGTCTGGGGTTTCAGAAAAAGGGGGATGCTGTTTGATTCAGAGAACACTGGAGGACTGTGGAGACAGTGTTGTAATCATTCCAAGCATAGTTGTTATGTAGAAGGATATGAGGAGAGTGCAGGAATTGGCATTGAGGCAAAAGATCAGCTATAATCGTAATGGGTCAAAGGGTTGTGTGGGCTATGCCTGCTCCTGTTTCTTATGCCATTACTTGTTTAGAAGGAATCAAATCCCTTCCTGCGGCAGTTCTGAAATTAATGCAAATATTGATGTGTTTTCCTCCACATGAACCAGAGTCATCCTTGCTTGGGTTTACTGCTGATGAATTCCTTCATGCCCTGAGTAGCTTGCCTGAAAATATCTGTTTTTGTTCAAACTAAAATCTGCCTTTGTGTAGAAAATAATCTTTGAGTGTTGAGCGTTCATTAAGTAGTCAAGGCTCATGGTTGAGGCCTTGGTGTCAGTGTGTCCAGAAATTGGAGGCCCAAGTTCAGGCCAGGGTTTGGAAATTGTAAGCACGGAAGTCCTGATGTTGGAGGCTTGTCTGTGTGTGTAATTGGGTGGGTGGGACGAAGCATCAGTGGACAGAGCTCTTGTTCTGTTTAGTTGATGTTGTATTGTTTTGCTGAAAATTGTGGGTGTGCAACGTTGACAATGGATTGTGTGGTGACTCTTGCAGACTACCTGCAGCACACCCTTAGGTGTGGTGTTCGTTAACCCAAATGATGCATTTCACTGTATTCTTCAATGTACAAGTGATAAATAACTTGATCTGTATCTGAAAAGAATTGATTTATTGTTCTGGATACTTAAAGGGTTCCCTTTTGTTTGGGTTAATTCAGAATGCAGAAAATGATCCATTCTAAATATTTTTCAGTGCAGAATAAACTTTTAAATTGTAACAGCAAAATTAACTAAATAATACTGAGAGTCAGAAACAATTCACTATGTTTTTTCCAGGACTTGGAATTTAACCGTTTTGTAGGATAAATAATTCTTGTTTAATTTAGATATACAGTGGCATGCAAAAGTTTGTTTATCCCTGGTCAAAATTTCTGTTACTGTGAATAATAAAAGATGACCTGATCTCCAAAAGGCATAAAGTTAAAGATGACACATTTCTTTAATATTTTAAGCAAGATTACTTTTTTATTTCCATCTTTTACAGTTTCAAAATAACAAAAAAGGAAAAGGGCCTGAAGCAAAAGTTTGGGCACCCTGCTTGGTCAGTACTTAGTAACACCCCCTTTGGCAAGTATCACAGCTTGTAAACACTTTCTGTAGCCAGCTAAGAGTTTTTCAATTCTTGTTTGGGTGATTTTTGCCCATTCTTCCTTGTAAAAGGCTTCTAGTTCTGTGAGATTCTTGGGCCGTCTTGCATGCACTGTTCTTTTAAGGTCTATCCACAGATTTTTGGTGATGTTTAGGTCGGGGGACTGTGAGGGCCATGGTAAAACCTTCAGCTTGCGCCTCTTGAGATAGTCCATTGTGGATCTTGAGGTGTGTCATTATCCTGTTGTAGAAGCCATCCCCTTTTCATCTTCAGCTTTTTTTTTACAGACGGTGTGATGTTTGCTTCCAAAATTTGCTGGTATTTAACTGAATTAATTCTTCCCTCTACCAGTGAAATGTTCCCCGTGCCACTGGCTGCAACACAAGCCCAAAGCATGATCGATTCACTGCTGTGCTTAACAGTTGGAGAGGTGTTCTTTTCATGAAATTCTGCACCCTTTTTTCTCCAAACATACCTTTGCTCACTGCGGCCAAAAAGTTCTTTTTTAACTTCATCAGGCTACAGGACTAGTTTCTAAAATGTATCAGGCTTGTTTAGATGTTTGTGCAGGTGTCGCTGCACAGTAGAGCAGTGCACCACCACTCCAGAGTCTGCTAAATCTTCCTGAAGGGTCTTTTGCAGTCAAACGAGGGGTTTTGATTCGCCTTTCTAGCAATCCTATGAGCAGTTCTCTCAGAAAGTTTTCTTGGTCTTCCAGACCTCAACTTGACCTCCACCGTTCCTGTTAACTGCCATTTCTTAATTACATTAGGAACTGAGGAAGCGGCTACCTGAAAATGCTTTGCTATCTTCTTTTAGCCTTCTACTGCTTTGTGGGCATCATTTATTTTAATTTTCAGAGTGCTAGGCAGCTGCTTAGAGGAGCCCATGGCTGCTGATGGTTGGGACAAGATTTGAGGAGTCAGGGTATTTATAAAGTTTTGAAATTTGCATCACCGGGCTTTTCCTAACGATGACTGTGAACAAGCCATAGCCCTAACAAGCTAATTAAGGTCTGAGACCTTGGTAAAAGTTATCTGAGAGCTCAAATCTCTTGGGGTGTCCAAACTTTTGTATGGTGCTCCTTTCCTTTTTTTCCCACTCTAAAATTGTACAAAACCAAAATAATACACTAATCTTGCTTAAAACGTTGAAAAGAATGTCTCATCTTTAACTTTATGACTTTTGGAAATCAGTTCATCTTCTACTCAACTATTCACAGTAACAGAAATTTTGACGAGGGGTGCCTAAACTTTTGCATGCCACTGTATGTATTCCACAAAGTTAAGGCTTTTAAAGTGAAGTTTAATCCTTTGTGCTTTCACCTCATTTGAGTTTTGTCTACCTCCAACATTTCTCTTCCTGGAAGCAGATGTTGGAAACACCACTGGTGTCCCATCAAGCACTATGCTTCAGAGTGCTGATTTTTTACTGTTTGTTTATTGCTGGAGACCCAGATGTTCACAGGAACATACTCAGCTTCATGTACTTTATAGAGGGCATCATACAGGAACCCGGCATGAATCCCTGACCACTGGCGTTTGCCCAGAAATGAATCACCCCACAAGTTGATGTGAAAAGCTGCCTGTGTTGTACTAATATAATTAATATATATATAAAAAATTATATATATTATATATATATAAATGATTTAGACGAGGGAATTAAATGCAGTTATCTCCAAGTTTGCGGATGACACGAAGCTGGGCGGCGGTGTTAGCTGTGAGGAGGATGCTAATAGGATGCAGGGTGACTTGGATAGGTTAGGTGAGTGGGCAAACTCATGGCAGATGAAATTTAATGTGGATAAATGTAAGGTTATCCACTTTGGTGGCAAGAACAGGAAAACAGATTATTATCGGAATGGTGGCCGATTGGTGTTATTGTACACCAGTCATTGAAAGTGGGCATGCAGGTACAGGAGGTATTGAAACCCTGGCAAAATTTCAGTGCTCCAGTGATGTTGGTTGAACTTGTTTAAAAGAAAGCTGTACTGTTTAAGAATCAGTGTTTTAATATTTTTGACTATTTTATGTTGATAAATTTTATTAGATTTCTATGCAATTGCCTAGCTTTATTCTCATTGTTTGAATTACTTCCACACATGAAATCTAGCCAGATGTTCTCAGAATAATGCCTGATGCTTATTTTGTTGCAGATTCAAATAACAAACCACTTAATTTGATCAGTTCTTCAGACAAAACTGGAGCGGATCTTCTAAAAGTGCAATATATCAAGGTAGTGGTTCATACACGATAGTGTTTTTATACATGGTAGCTAACTGCAGTAAGAAAATGCATTTTGGTTAAAAGCAGCCGGTAATATTGGTGACAATTAATTTTTACTCTTAACAATGTCTGAGTGAACCTAACTACTTCAAGTAATGCTTGAAAGCAGAAAATACTGGAGATACCGAGCAGGCTGGACATCAACTGTGAAAAGATTGTTGGCTTTACATCAGAGTTGGAAAATTGAAAAATAAAGCCTGTTTTAATTTTAAGAGAAAGGATCAGTGAAAGGAATGTTTGTGATTGGATGGAGGCCAAAATTGCCCTGGTGATGCCATCTTAGATATGGTGAAGAATGCTTGTTAATAACATTTGATATGTTGGAGGAAAATAAGGAAGGGATTAGAGAGTAAAGGGAGATGAAAAACAATACTGTAGCCATGTGGTGCTGAAACCAGTTTTGCTGGAGATCTGAAGTGAAAGAGAATGGTGGGAATACTCAGCAAATCAGGTTACGTCTTGAACAGAATAAAACTGGGCTTCTGAAACAGGGCTGTAATCTCCCACCAGACCTTGTCAGTTCTGACACAAACAGGAAAGGCTGATTATCTGAAATTGTTGTCCCCAGTGTTGCAGGATTCCTAGTTGAAGATTAAGAGTTGTTCTTTGAGATTAAATTAAACATTGCTGACAGACAAAAGCAGAGGTCGCATTGCGATGAAGAATTAATGTGTATCCGGGCACATCTGATTTGATGTCCATCCCATTACAGACATTCTCTTTATTCTGTCCATTCATCTCCCCCATGCAAATTATATGTGTTCATTAATTCTGTTGTAAATTTAAGAACGTGCTTCTCTTTCTTTAGAAGCTGTTTGACCTGCTGAGCAGCTTCACCATTTTCTCCTTATTACAGATCTCTGGCACTTACAGTTTAAAAAAAAAACTTACTGATGTATAATCCTTTCAAAAAATATCCCAAAAATATGTCAGCATCGATAGACATTTTTCAGTTAAGTTCTCCCAGGCTGTAAATTGTGGCAAAGGATACACATGAAGAAAAGTGTGTAAATTATAAGGTTTGAAGAATGGTGAGCAAATAAACAAGTGAATAGGACTAGTTACTAGAACTGTCTGTATATTTTTAAATTTTAACATTATAACTTTGTGATCAGTGATATTTTTAATTACAGGCAGATCGAAATGGACCACATTTCAAAACCACTTATGATAGTACTGAGCAAAAGATGACGGTAAGTACAGGATATTCAAAGTGGATTGAATGTGAAACTTTTTATTGCTTTTCCTCTCGAAGACTCTTCCCAAGTTTCCACAGATGCTGGCAGATTTGCTGGATTTTTCCAGCATTTTTTTCAGATTCCTAGCAACTTCTATAATAAACTACAAGGAGTTGTGCATTTTTTAGTTCCAATGTGTTTCAGTTCTCTCTCTAATCACTGGGATCATACATAATGTTACCTGCATGGTTTTGATTTCCTTCCTATTATAGACATCCTCAGTTTTCTCTACCCCTTCCCCTGTCTTCAACTTACAACATACTGCTTTTATGATATGTTTGCCTGCATTTCACTGCTTCTTCCACCAGATATTCATTATATAACATAATTTATTAACGAAGAGCCAATAAACAAATATGTCCGAATGAGGGTCTTAGCCCAAAACATCGACTGTATATATTCATTTTCATAGAATCTGCCTGCCCTGTTGAGTTCCTTCAGCATTTTTTGTCTGTTGCTCTGGATTTCCAGCATCTGCAGAATACCTTGTGTTTAAAATAATATAGATGCTGGTAAATGGAAGATTGGCAACCATATTGCCTTGTGTAAGGAGATTGTGAGTTCAAGTCCTACCCCATTTCTGTAGATCCAAGCAAGCACATTATTTCTGAAATGCAATAACTTAGTTCCATCAGTTTAAGGATGGATGTAAAAGTGTCAATGGAATTATTTAGAAGAATTGCAAGAGAACAGCAAATTTGAGTCATAAAGTTACCGCAATATTAATTAAAGAGTTCAGTATTGCAATAGGCTGTGGGGCATGCTCGGGAGATTTTCAAATGAAGCCATACGTGTGGAGCATGGAAAGAAAAAGGGGTGATCACTTTAGGGCGTTCTACAAGTCTCTGAACAGTCAGTGGGAAATTGAGTAAATAAATCACAGAGATTTGTGAAATTAGGCTGAAAGTAATAATGAATTTCAACATCTCAACATTATGTGGATTGCCATAGCAAGAAATATGTAGGCAAGGGGAAGCAGAACTTTTATACTGTGTTTCGGTGTGCTTTATATGAGCCAGTACATAGATAGTCCAAGAGAAGGGACAGTACTGGACCTAAAGTTTGAGAAAAGAGCTGGATAATTAGTGATAGGCTGCATTTGGATATTGTGTACAGTACTGGCCACTACACAGAGACTGCAGAGAAGACTCAGTAGGGTATTGCCTGGTTTAAGTTGAGGGGAAGGAGATTTAAATGGGAGAGTTTAAAACTGAGGGATATCAACATCGGTTTGTTAACTGAGATCCTCTAACTAATTAGATGGAATTTTTTTTTGTAAGAGGTAACTAAGTATATCAATGATACAATAATCCAAGGTTACTTTCTTTCACTATATGTTACAGAATTACTTAAAACATTCATGTAGAAGTGTTTGACAAGTCATTATTGTTATGGAATATTATCACTTTCTTAAGTTGGTTCATTAAAGCTCAGACAATTATATGTACTTTTCTTTGGGCAATTTGATTGTCATGAAGTGAGCTGGCAAAGTTGGCTTAAAAATGTTGAAAATTCTCAGCAAGCCATGTGAAGAGAGAGAAAATTAGTGGCTTTTCAACTGAAATGAAAAAAAGTTAGAATTCAAATATATTTAAATTTCAGTGAGTGCGAAGGGTTGAAGAGAACAAAATAATGTCTTAATAGTCAAAGGATATTGACCCACAGTGTGCTGAAGTTTGTTAATTGCAGTTAATCTGTCTGGAGGAAATGCGGATAGATGATTGAGGACAGAGGAGTTTTGAACTATAAGGTATAGAACTCTCTTGTTTCTGGAAATGTACAATGAAGGAGGATGCTGAGAATATTCATTGGGTGAGGCAGTTTCAGTACAAAACAAAAACATGTTAGGGTGGATGGAGAATGCCTGTGCATAGCTTTGTTTAATGTAGGGAAGCTGATGTACCACACAGTCCTTGACAGGTCTGGGTCAACATCCAGTGGCATGGAGTGCAAGATGACTGGGGACCTTTCACTGCTGCAGCCTTCCTCTACCTTCACTGCCATTATAATGTGTCATCACCTTCTGCCAGTTCCACCGTTGAGGATTTTGTTGGATTTCTCTTTGTTTGGAACCTCCCCCTTGATTTTACTGCCATGGCTAACCCTACCAGGAGCTAAGCACCAGTTAGCATTGCTCTTGGGATCTCAGGACCTCACAAGCATCTCCACCATGACAAGGTAACAATCCTTGGAGAAGGCATCAGATCTAATTAGTTGGAAATGAGATGCTGTTCCTTGATCTTACATTAGGCTACATGGAACAGAGTAAGAGGGCAAAGTGAGTCAGGTGAAAGTAGGCTGGAGAATTACATTGCCAGGTATCTAGAAACTAAAAAGTTAAACAGAGGAATCCTGCAAAGCAGCCACCCATTCTGCATTTGGCTTTTCTAGTGTAAAAGATCTTACTTGTGAGCACCGAATGCATACATTAAATTGGAAGCAGTGCAAATATACTAATGATTGATGTGAAAGGAATATTTGGGAGTGGTAAGAATTTCAAAGTACCTTTATGTCACCATTTTCTACCCTGAGATTCATTTTGCAAGCATTCACAACAGAACAAAGAAATACAGTAGAATCAATGAAAAACTACGCACAAAGACTGACAAACAACTAATGTGTGCAAGAAGACAATCTGCAATTACAAAATATACAATAATGAAAAATTCTAAATGTATATTACTGAGAACATGATGTGTAGGGTTCTTGAAAGTAAGTCCATAGTTCAAGTTTATTTGTCATTTGACCTCCCATGAATACCTGTGAATGCAGCCAAATGAAACAGTGTTACTCCAGGGCCAAGATGCAAAATATAGTACAAACAGTTATACACAGAGAACAGGATGCTGCCTTTAGATCAGGGGATAAGGTGGTGTCCTCTCGTGCTGGACAACCTATGTCTGCTTCAGCACCTCCATCGAGTGGTTTGGGAGCAGCTAGTGTAAGTGGAGGGATGAGCCAGAGAGTGATAGAGGGAGTGGTCCATTTGGAGCTATGAAAGTCTAGGAGGAGTTGTGTTGGGAGTTGGTCACAATTGGATTGGACCTGGAGACAAGGAAAACCCTATCTGTGTTCTGAGTGCAAGATCATAGGCAAGAGCAAAATGCAGGAAATGTAACTGATGCAGTTGAGAATACTGTTACCAGCTTTTACAAAGAACTGCCTTCTTTGTAGATGCTCTTTTTTTAAAAAGTCATACAACTTAAAATAGTGTGGCTTTGAATTTTTTTATTGTTCACTAATTTATTGTATCTTTCCCCAATATTTTTGTTATCGTTTGTTAGATTACAAAAGTTTATTAAACTTCTGGTGAGCACTAAGTTTTGCAACATAGGATTTTTTTTTCTTACCTTTTTGATGCATCCTTAAATTTTACTTTTCTTGAGCTTTACACTGAAATCATTAATTGGTCCCACCTCTCTGCATAATGTCAGATCTGAACTACCCTGTGCCCTGGTTTTAAGAAACCAATTCAAGTATACACTTTTGAACTGGTACTTCATAGATATCAAATCGAATGGTCTTACCTGTATGATAATTATAATGGACCATAATTATTGTACTACTTTTTTAAAAGTTTTAGTTGCTACTTGATTCATATTCTGTCCTACTGTTAGGCAGCCGAAGTACGACTACTATTAAGGATGCTAACGTGTTTCTTCTTTCCAACACACTGCTTCAATGTGTTGCCGATATCATTCTTCGTCACTGGAGTGAGCGTATCCATTTTCCTTTCTTCCACAATATTCAGACATATTACCACCATTAACTTTACAACCATTTGTCAGCCACAGCTATCAGATCGAACCATTTATTTCTGTTGAAGTTATTAAACTTATGTATCTTGTAAGAAATGCTGTGTGCCATCAAATATGGATCCTTAATTTTATTATTTTTCCTTACTCTTGACTCTACATGCTGGTGCCTTCCTGATGCCCTTGGATTGTGTTGTTACTTTCTTTTTATTTGCTAAATACCCCTTCACCTTAGCTTCTGCCTTCTGTTTCCTGCTTGGATTTTCTCCTTTCTTATTCTACCCTCAGGTTCTCTTTCCACCCCCCCCCCCCACCCCCCCACCCACCAAACTGGCTAATTGAAACCTTTGGCTTCCTTTGTGCTGTAAGGAAATACAATCAGTCTATGCTGGCTGTCAGAGGAATTCCACCGATCCAATCACTGCAATCTGTTTTCTCATAATTTCTCCATGATATTCCTTCCACTTATGCTACTAAGGGCAACTTATTGTTGCTAAATAACCTAACAATCAGCAGATATTTGGAATGTGGGAGGAAACTGGTGCACCTGGGAGTAATCCATACTACCTGTGTAGTGTTTGCATGGAAGTCAGAATTGAACCTGAGGTGCTGGAGCTGAGACGGAGTCACTGAGACAAGTATTTAATGCTAGAATTCTACAACAGGTCAGCAGTTTTAAATATCTGTTGCCATACTGTTGCTTCAGATGTGGAGCATTTAGTTCTATAATTTTTCCTTACTCTGACTCCATATGTTTTCAGGCTCAAGAAGCATTTCTAGGCCTCATGTCAATTCTAAACCCATGATTAAATGTGAAGAATTTTTAATGCGAACAGAAGCAATTTACTTTTCCCATGTTACCTTGACTCTGTTTTTAAAGCATCTGTTCACAAATGTTTACTCTTAATTTCTCATTTGCACTATAGTGAAGTTGTGCATTGAGTGGGATTGACTAAAATTTTTTTTTTGAATTTTGACATTAGATTGCTTTCTCTTCTCTTGACCTGATCCTGCACTCACAAGCTTTGCTTTCAACGATGAACTTCATGGCAGCTGTGTTCCCATCAAAAAATATTGCAAAAGGTCACGAAGCAAAGATGAGCACAGAAGCTCACACAAAGGAAACTTTGACAAAAACAGGTAGGTTATTAACAAGGAAAAGCTAATTTTGTTTGTATGGAATTTTCAGTTTACCTTTTGCTCTGGCCTTGAATTGTTTTGCCCTTTTACTGTGAACTATGAGGTCTTCCCTTTTGTGGGATTATGATATGTACAGTAACAGTTTTACTTGGCAGTACAGTGATTCATAAGCAGAATTGCATTTGCAGTCAGTTCCCATTCAGTTACTTCTTGTGCCCAACTTTATGATGTGCCATTTCAATTATTTTTAGAATAAAATATTAGTAAAATGTACTTCATTGGTGACCTATGTTATACATTGAGGCAAAATTTGTATGGCTATTCCCTTTCTCATCAAACAAATGGATGCCAAACAAATGTGCATGTGGTGAAATTGGGATGGGAGCTGCACTCAAGCTGCACAGCTTGAGTTATCTGATGTTCCATTTAATGTATATTCAAGGAAGTGTCTTAAAAAATATTTCTTCAGTCTATCATTGCCCACTACTATGGTACCTACAGGCAAGGGATTGCTGGTGTTTTTCTGAGTGTGTGAGAATGAGAAATGTGTCTTCCACTTCTGTACTTGGTAGAGTTCCTTTCACTACCAGCCATTCATCATCCAATGATGTTGATACCCACAATTCTGTGTGCTGAAAATGACTGTGAACTCAAACTTGACATTTTCATAGATTGATGTTCTGCACAGTTTACAGTATGTCTGGTGGTCATAATGTTACTGCAATCTCAATTTTGTAAAACATTTAGAAACAAATTTTTATCTTTGTTATCAATGTTATAGTTGTCACTGCAGAGGATGCAGCCATTCGGCCCAACAACTGCATGGCAGCTCTCTGCAGAGCAGCCTAGTCAGTCCTAAACCTGTTTCATCCTGGAAGCCTAGTAAGTTTATTTTTCAAATCGTTGAGTGTCTTTGCATTAATGAACCTCCTGGGCAATGAGTTTCCAGGTGATCATCATTTGCATTAAGAAAACAGCTTCACCTATTTAACCTTGAGGCCACAATGCCTTATTCAAACCATTCTTTTAAGTGTTCTCTTAAAACACTCAAGAACCTGCTGCACTTGCTAAACTTGGTGACCAGAGCTGAAAGCAAACCTGTAGTTGTGGCTAACCCAACTGTCAGTTACGTGCAGTATAAACAAAATTTGTAATTTGGATATCAGTATTTGATTTTCTTAGCTGTGTCTTTTCAGATTATTAACCAAAACAAAATTTTTCTATCCAGTACCTGTAGATGCAGCATTTGATATATTTGACTTGAAATTTTCTGCTGAGCTGGGGGCATTGAACATATTTGTCTGTGATGACAAGTCCAGCATTGCTGACATCAAAATACAAGGTAAACAAAGCCAAGTTAAGCTTTTGATCCCAAGACAAAGCACTATATAAAAAATGATTTCATTGATGCTCCCCTCAAGCATTCATTTGAAGAAATCTTTAAAGCAAGTATTTAAGTGCTCGATGCCTCACACATTTATAAGTTACTCCATTTTTGTCACTCAGAGGGGGAGACCTAGGGTTTTTGGAGATAGAAAATCCTGAGGACACCTGAAGAATTCTTGGTAAAGGTTGTTTGTTAGTTACTTCATCTCCTGCATTCTTTCTGTCTGTAGATCACAATTGTTTTGCTAAATCTTGGCCTATGGATGTTTTCAACCTTGAGTTTTAATGGAATTCCAGAGAAAATTGTCGGTTAACCAGTAAGGTTAATGGGAAGACTATGTTCTAAGTGTTCTCTCAAGAATGGACTGCGTTAAATTTCCCTCTTCCCAACTCCTGTCAGTTTTACATTTCTTAGAGGATCATGATGTTTTCATAGCTAGTGTTGGAAATTGCTGAGAAGAATCAGTTTGTCCCTGTTGCAGCTTGGATCAGAGTTTCAAGAAGGTTGAAGTAGAATAAAATCTCATTGCATTGATGAAAGGTGCTATGCCACAAATATGGCATGTATCAAATGCAAGTAGATGACTATTCTGGAGAAACTTATGTTTGCAAGAAAGCACAAGTACCAAATTGCACTGCACTGTCATGTTAACTCAGAGTTAGCTAAGTAATTGCTGGTTGTGGAGCCAGATTTGATTGCCAAAAGATTTCTTTCTATTACATAATTCTATAGTTTGTCCCAAAACAAATGATTGCCACAATTTGTTCTCAAAAAATGTTGCAGGTATGGATGCATCTGTAACCATGCAGTCAGAACGGACAGAAGTTTTTGCCAGACTGAAAGATGTTATTTTAACAGATGTTGGCCCAAGGACTCTTCATAAAAAGGTGAGATGTAATGATGTAGTTCCAGAATGCTGGCTAAAGGGGACTGAGTTAGTGGTTATAATGCATACAGATTAAATACATCTTTTTCTTTGATTATTTGCAGAAAGTTGCTCAGTTATTTTGCTTGCCAGCCAAAGTTTTCATGCAGGCCATCTTTAACCAATTAGTAGCATCACGATGAATGAAAATCAAACTCAGTTTTAGTATCACTTGCATATGTTGTGAAATCTGTTGTTTTGCAGCAGCAGTACAATGCAATACATAATAAAAGCTATTAATGACACTGAGAAGCATATATAAAAATAATTAAATTAAGTAAGTAGTGCAAAAAGAGGGGAAAATACTAAAGTGATGTTCATGGGTTCATTGTCCATTCAGAAATCTGATGACAGATGGGAAGAAGTTGTACCTGAAATGTTGAACATGTGGCTTCAGACTCCTGTACCACCTCCTTGATGGTAGCAATGAGAAGAGGACATTACCTAGGTGATAGTGGTCCTTAATGATTAATGCCACCTTTTTTAAGATATCGCTTTTTGAAGGTGTCCTGGATACTGGGGAATCTAGTACCCATGATAGAGCTGGCCGAGCTTACAACCTTTTGCAACTTTTTCCAATCTTGAGTAGTGAGCCCTCCTTAACAGCTGGTGATGCAAGCAGTTAGAATGCTCTCCATGATACATCTGTAGAAATTTGCAAGTGTCTTTGGTGATATACCAATTCTGTTCAAACTGCTAATGAAATATAGTCACTGGTGTGCTTTCTTTGTAATTGCATCAATATGATGAACTCAGGATAGATCTTCAGAGATGCTGACACCTAGGATCTTGATACTGTTCACCCTTTCCACTGCTGATCCCTTGATGAAGACCGGTGTGTGTTCCATTGACTTCCCCTTCCTAAAGACCACAATCACTTCCTTGGTCTTACTGATGTTGAGTGCAAGATACCATGCCACCCGCTGATCTATCTTATGCCTGCTGGTCATCATCTGAAATTCTGCGAACAATAGTTGCATTGTTGGCAAATTTATTGATGGTATTGAGCTCTGCCCAGCCACACAGACGTGGGTGTAGAGAAGGTAGAGTAGTGAGTTAAATATGTATCTTTGAGATGCGCCATTGTTGATTAACAGTGACGAGGAGATTATTATTTCCCATCTGCACAGACTGTGGTCTCTTGAACAGGAAGTGAAGGATGCAGTTACAAAGGGAGGTACAGAGTCCCAGGGTTTGGAGCTTGTTGATTTTTAGAACTGAGTGGATGATTGTGTTGAACGCTGACCTGTTATTAATAAACAGCAACCTGACGTAGGTAGTCCTGACGAAGGGTCTTGGCCCGAAACGTTGACAGTGCTTCTCCCTATAGATGCTGCCAGGCCTGCTGTGTTCCACCAGCATTTTGTGTGTGTTGCCTGATGTAGGTACTACTATCGTCCAAGAGATCCAAGGCTAAGCGAGGGCCAGTGAGATTGCAACCATTGTTGACTTACTGTGGCGATAGGCAATTTGCAGTGTGTCTAGGTCCTTGCTTGGGTAGGAGTTGATTCTAGCCTTGGCCAACTCTCAAAGAACTTCATCACGCAATAGATGTGAGTGCCTTTGGACGATATTATTGAGGCAGCTCACCTGGCTCTTCTTGGGCACTAGTAGGATTGCTGCCCTTTTGAAGCAGGTGGGAACCTCTGACTGCAGCACTGAGAGAGTGAAAATGTCACGTGAGCCACTTATCTTGGAAGGTTATGAGCCAAACTGTTGCGTCATTCGTGTTCTGCAGCTTCCATACTACAATTCTGAATCCACTACTTTATGGCCTGCTGAGGGGCATATGTCGCACTGGGGCCTGGAGTCTAATGTGAGGAAATGGCTTAAGTTCAGTCCCCATTCCTTCAGTAGGGAATACTGGCTGGGTGGTTAGGAGGTAAGAAGAAATCTTTCTTTTCCGTGGTATGTTTTGATAGGTGTCAACTAATTTAAATAATTTCTGTTTGAAGTATTAAATTTTCTGTAAGTTGTTCGAATTGTCTTTGAATTACAGTTCCTGCTTTGATGGGGGATGGAGTGGTTTGCATCCTATCCAAGGTTGACAGTATTGGGATGTTAGATTGAGGCTGTTTGAGAGCTCTTAGATCTTTTGGCCTCTGAGATTTTAAAGTTCAAAATAAATTTATTTTTGAAGTACGTATATACGTACGTATACTACCCTGAGATTCATTTTCTTGCAGGCGTTCACATTAGAACAAAGAAATACAATAGAATCAGTGAACAGCTACACACAAAGACTGACAAACAACCAATGTGTAAAAGAAGACAACCTGTGCAAATACAATAAAAATAATATTGAGAACATGAGTTGTAGAGTCCTTGAAAGTGAGTCTGTAGGTTGTGGAGTCAGTTTAGACTTGAGATGAATGAAGTTATCCACTCTGGTTCAGGAGCATGATGGTTGAAGGGTAATAACCAGTTTTGAAACCTGGTGGTGTTGGGACCTAAGACTACTACCCCTCCTTTCCAATGGCAGCAGCAAGCAGACAGCATTGCTGGATGGTGGGATTCTTTGATGATGGATGCTGCTTTCTTGTGGTAGCACCCCTTGTAGATGTTCTTAGTGGTAGGGAGGGCTTTTCCTGTGATGGACTGGGCTGTATCCACCTCTTTTTTTATATAGGCTTTTCTGTTCTTGGGCATGGGTGTTTCTATTCTAGGCTGTGATGCAACCAGTCAGGATACTCTCCACTGCATCTATATAAATAAAGTTTTAGATGACAAATTTGCCAAAACTTCTAAGAAAGTAGAGGCACTGTTGTGCCTTGTTTGTAACAGTACTTATATGCTGTTCCCAGGTTGGATCCTCTGATATGATAACGCTAAGAAATTTAAAGTTACAGACTCACTCCACCACCAATTCCCTAATGAGGGCTGGCTCATGGATCTCCAGTTTCTTTCTCCTGTTGCCAATAATCAGCACTTTGTTTTTGCTGACATTGAAAGAGAAGTTATCATTGTGGCACCATTCAAACACATTTTCAATGCATGTTTATTATATGTGTAATTAGTTCACTAAACATTGCCAGATGCCGTCCCCGTGTATCTTCTACATCAGGCCCAGGTAATTGTTGGATGTTGTTTGGCATCGCTAGATGGTAACCTAGATTCAGCCCAAACTGATCCAGCAGGTTGTCTTTTTGCATAGCTGTGCACTGTGGTAAAGATGAGCTTGTTAACTGTTGAAAAGGAAGCTGAGAGTTGATTACTTTGCGATGAGATAGTAGTTGCATGAATAAGCATAATAGATCTTCTTCGTCAATAGATATCTGTGCCCAAGTTGGCTTTTTATGATAATCTTGCAAATTCAAGATCACTTTTTCTGGTATCTGCCTTCTATATCTTTGCTATTATTTTTAATGTTCTTAGATTAATTAGATTTGAGCTGGTGTTCCTGAACAGTTAGTGCAGGACTCAGACAGGTGGTGAATAAAGCGTATGGCATGCTTACCTTTATCAGATTGAGTATTGAGTGCAGAAGTTAGGATGTCATGTCACAGCTGTATGTGCTGTTGGAATATTGTATGCATTTCAGGTCACCATACTGTAGGAAAGATGTGATTATGTTTGAGAGATTGCAGGAAAGATTCACAATGCTGGACTGGAGTTACAAGAAGAGATTCGATAGTCTGGCACTGTGTTCCCTGCAGTGAAGCAGGCTCAGGAGTGACCTAAGGTGGATGAGATGAATTATTCTTATTATGTATTCTCAAGGTAGAAAAGTAAACGTAGAGGGCATAGATTTAAGGTGAGAGGACAAAAATATAGAAGGGAAAAGAGGGATAATGTTTTCACACAAAGGGCGGTGGGTATGTGGAATAAACTGCCAGAGGAAGTGGTAGAGGCAGGTGTAATTACAACAACGAAGAGCTATTTGGACAAGTACATGGCAAGGAAAGGTTTTGAGGGATATGGGCCAAACACATACATGTGGAACTATTTTAGGTTGGCACCAATTGGAATGGGCAAGTTTGGCCAAAAGGCCTATTTCTGTGCTGTATAATTCTGTGACCCTTCTCCTGGTTGAACAATGTGATCAATATGGTAACAGAATCTGATGTCACTACATGTTGCCAAATGCCATTCTGTTATTATTCATCAGGGTCAATAATAATTCCATATGTTCGTTTGAGCTTTTTGAGGAATAATCTTAAATCGCTCTGTAATTTTTCTTATTATGTATGTGTAGTGGAGAAGTGCATTAATCATATGTGTGTAAGGATGCGGGTTTGAACCATGATTGTGTGTAAATCTGGTAAGGTTTGAGAGATTTTCCAGTGCATGGGCGACGGACAAGGGACCCAACCATTTGATGCCGTACAAATCATGGTTTTCTACAAATCACATTGTCATTGTTAGGTGAGAGCATTGCAAGACTGATAATGTCATTCTCTCTGAATTTGAATCACAGCACAGCATGCCTTTCTTGCACAGTTGCCAGACAGGCTTCAGTTTTGAGGGTAAAGAGCTCAACACTGGAAGATGAAAGCTAGCTGACCTAAGACATTAACTGTTTTTCTCTCTCCACAGATACTGCCTGGATCTGATTTATATTTCCATTATTTTGGATTTTATTTCAGGTTTCCAATATCTGCAGTCTTTTTTGCTTTTCAATACCCATAACTTGCCAATTGTACCGGGGTTGTGGGAAATAGATTGTAGTCTTAATTCTTTAACTGTGAAAGAATGTCTGTAAGAAGAGGACAGACTTTTCATCTTGTTAAGTCTATATAATTTTCTCAAGGTTTATAATTTGGACTGTATTGCATATAATTCCTGGTTTACTTGTTGCCCACCAATTTTAAATGTTTAATAAGTGAATTGAGTTTATGAAGTTGTTCAATATGAATTCACACAGATAAGAAGAATAAGCTTATACCATTATTTTAGGTTGTGTCCATCATTGGAGATGAAGTCTTCAGCTTCAGGATAGTTTTGTGCAGTAAAGCTACAGAAGGAGAGGCCTATCTTGATATGTCAAATGTAGATGGGGAAGTCACTTTGCAACTGGGTTGCATCCAGCTGGTGTACCTGCACAAATTCTTTAAGTCATTGATGGTAAGTACAGTGTTTGGACATGGTAAGTATAAACATTTTGTGTGAAATGCATCTGTGCTAATTTAGAGATGTGTTTTATAAAACTATTCGTTGACATAATTTCTTCTTTAAAATGTAAATGTTATTTGTGTTTTATATGCAACATGCCTTCAAAGCTGCTTTTTGCATTTGTCTGTTTTGCCACAATACACATAATCATATATCTATTCTTAGGACTATAGGAATTTCCCCAGTAAATTAGAGAATTGAGCAATAAATTTTCAGCATTATCCCTTTTCTTTGTTGATACGTACAAACAAATTTCTTTTCAAATTCAGATAACTGTGAAATAATTCTGTTCCATTTAACCAAGAACTTTAGCCCAATTTTTAATGACTTACTCTCTCTTTCTGCATGTGCTGCCAAATCTTCAGAAATAAAACTTCCTTGGAAGCCTTGGACACATACATCCTTCAGCATTGCTTTCTAAGTGTTTCTGAGTATCTTGTAAATAATTAAACAATCAAAGAAAAACAGATTTCTTGCTTGTATACCCCCAGTCAAATGAATGAGTGTGCGGATACGAAGTGTTAATCTAGCAGAGAGCAGCCAGGATCAATCTCTACGTTTTGAATGTATGTCTTTGAGTGGATGTGCAGAAAGTTATCAACCCCCACCGATGACCCATTCTCCCGTCTCCAACCCTCCTCCTTCTCATGGACTCCCCGCCCAGGACTTCTACCCGCCCTGGATCTGTTCATCTCTAATTGCCATCGGGACATTAACCGTCTCGACTTCACCACCCCTTGCTCCAATTCCAACCTTACCCTCTCTGAACGCTCTGCTCTCCATTCCCTCCGCAACAATTCCAACCTTACCATCAAACCCGCTGATAAGGGGGGTGCTGTTGTCGTCTGGCGCACTGACCTGTACATAGCGGAGGCACCACGATAACTCGCTGACACCTCCTCTTATCTACCCATGGACAATGACCCCACTAGGGAGCACCAGTCCATTGTCTCCCAAACCATTTCTGATCTCATCAGCTCGGGAGATCTCCCATGCATGGCCACCAAACTTATAGTTCCCACACCCCGCACTTCCCATTTCTACCTCCTACCTAAGATTCACAAACCTGCCTGTCCAGGCAGACCCATTGTCTCTGCTTGCTCCTGCCTCACTGAATTCATTTCTGCCTATCTCGACTCTGTTTTATCTCCCCTTGTTCAATCCCTTCCCACCTATGTCCGTGATACTTCCCATGCTTTACATCTTTTCAAAGATTTCAAGTTCCCTGGCCCCCACCGCCTTATTTTCACCATGGACGTCCAGTCCCTATATACCTCTATCCCCCACCAGGAAGGTCTCCAAGCTCTCCGTTTCTTCCTGGATTCCAGACCCAGCCGGTCACCTTCTACCACCACTCTTCTCCACCTTGCGGAATTAGTCCTCACCCTTAACAATTTCTCCTTTGGCTCCTCCCGCTTCCTCCAAACTAAAGGTGTAGCCATGGGCACCCACATGGGTCCTAGCTATGCTTGCCTTTTTGTCGGCTATGTGGAGCAATCTATGTTCCAAGCCTACACTGGTATCTGTCCTCTTCTTGCGTTATATCAACGACTGCATCGGCGCTGCTTCCTGCACACATATTTAGCTCGTCGACTTCATTAACTTTGCCTCCAACTTTCACCCCGCCCTCAAATTCACCTGGTCTATTTCTGACATCTCCCTCCCCTTTCTAGATCTCTCTGTTTCTATCTCTGGAGACAGCCTATCCACCGACGTCTACTACAAACCTACTAACTCCCACAGCTACCTAGACTATTCCTCCTCCCACCCTGTCTCCTGCAAAAATGCTATCCCTTTCTCACAATTCCTTCGCCGCATCAGCTCTCAGGATGAGGCCTTTCATTCTAGGACAAAGGAGATGTCTTCCTTTTTTAAAGAAAGGGGCTTCCCTTCGTCCACTATCAACTCTGCCCTCCATCACGTCTCCCGTATTTCACGCACCTCTGCCGTCACCCCCATCCCCCCCGCCAGCCCACCAGGGATAGAGTCCCCCTGGTCCTCACCTATCACCCTACCAGCCTACAGATCCAACGTATAATCCTCCGTAACTTCCGCCACCTCCTACGTGATCCCACCACCAGCCACATCTTCCCCTCCCCCCCCCACTCTCGGCTTTCCGCAGGGATCGCTCCCTACGCGACTCCCTTGTCCATTCATCCTCCCCGCCATCCCTCCCCACCGACCTCCCTCCGGGCACTCATCCCTGCAAACGGAAGAAGTGCTACACCTGCCCTCACACTTCTTCCCTCACCACCATCCCAGGCCCCAGACAGTCCTTTCAGGTGAGGCACCACTTCACCTGCGAGTCAACTGGGGTGATATACTGTATCCGGAGCTCCCAATGTGGCCATTTATACATTGGGGAGACCCACCGCAGACTGGGAGACCGTTTCACCGAACACCGGTGCTCAGTCCTCCAGCAGTGGCGGGATCTCCCTGTGGCCACACACTTCAATTCCACAGACCACTCCCACTCCAACATGTCTGTCCATGGCCTCCTCTACCATCAAGATGAGGCCACACGCAGGTCAATGGAGCAATACCTTATCTTCTGCCTAGGTATCCTCCTACCTGCCAGCATGAACATCCAACTCACAGATCTCCGTCGATACCCCTGTCCCCCCTTATCCCCATCCCTATCTATTATTTTAGTCTGGTTCTCTTTCTCTCTCTTCCCCCCCCTCACTATAATCTCCCCCCAGCCCTACCTTTTTTTCTCTTTTATTTTCCATAATTCTCCACCTTTCCCCAGCCCATTTCCCTCCAGCCTATCACTTCCCAGCTCTCTACTTCATCCCTCCCCCTCCCCCCTCCCCCCACTTCTTATCCCTTCTCCACCATCCCATGTTACTTCACTCCTGAAGAAGGGTTTCAGCCCGAAACGTCGTCACTACCTCCTCCCATAGATGCTGTCTGGCCTGCTGAGTTCTGCCAGCATTTTGTGTTTTTATTTATTTCCAGCATCTGCAGATTCACTCGTGTGCCTTTGATATTTTTAATGCTTTTTGACTGCCCCATGCTGCATCTTCTGTTTATCCCAGTAGGAACATATCCACATGTTGCTCCCTTCATCTTAACCTCCATTATGTTCACACCATTTCACTGGCCTCCATTGGCCTCTGGTTCAGGCACATTTTGAAACCACATGCATATTGGTCTTGTGTTCACAATGCTTCTAATTGTTTTAACCCTTATATCTGGGACCATCTTCAGGCTGGTATCTTTCAAAGAACTTTGTGTTTCTTACTAATTACCATCTCTACAGCTTCTTCTGGCAGCTTGTTCCATATGCCCACCACCCTCTGAGTGAAATGTTTCCCTTCATGTCCCCTTTCCCTTAAACCTATGCCCTCTAGTAGTCTACACTCCCCTACCCTTGGGAAAATAAACTGATCATTCACCCCAGTCTATGCCCCTCATGATTTGTATCACACTATAAGTCTGTACTTATATCTCAGGTTCTTCAGTCTTGGTAACATCCTGGTGAATCTTTTCTGTGCCCTTTCCAGCTAATGGACATCCTTCCTTCTGGATTCTCTGGACTGGTGGTCTGGAGGTGGTCTATTTACAGTAGAGGCCTGTCTTTGTGTGTGAGAGGGGATGCGTGGATGGAAGAATGGGAAAGGGGCTTGCTTTGTTGTTTTGTCTTGTTTGGTTCTGTTATTGTTGCTGTTTGTATTGTTCTGCTGATCATTGTGGGCCTGCTTTGTTGGTGCGTGAATGTGTGGTGCCACTTGCAGGCTGCCCCCAGTACCACCTTGGGTGTGTTGGTTGTTAACACTAATTCCACATTTCACTGTATTTTTCTGTATAATGTGATAAATAAATCTGAATCCTTTATAGTAACCAGAATCGCACACATTTCTAAGCTATGATCTCACTAACACCATGTACAGTGTAACATGAGGTCCCAACTCCCATACTCAGTGCTCTATCCAATGAAGGTAATCATTCTAGATGAATTCTTTACCACCTACCTTAATTGTGTCACTACTCCTGTTTTCAGCCGTATCCCCATGTAACATATAGGATCATACACTTAATGTTATGTAAATGTGTGCTTGTGTAGTACATAAAATTTAGAAAAAAATAACTAAAATACAATCATTTTAGTGTTTATAAAAAAAATTAGATATTACAGTACTGTATGTAACTTTGGAAACTCTGAAGCTATTGAAAGCCCAGATACATCCAGTATGAGATCAAGTAAAAGGAAAAGGCAAATAGATTTACCAGAACAAAATGCTTGGTGCAAGTATTGATTTGAATTTATTATCGAAATACCAATCAGCAGAATGGTCATGTCCCGTGCAGCAAAACTCTTAACGTTACATATTGGCCAACAATCAATTCTTAACCTGTATTCCAACTAGTTTGTCAAATTTCCTCGTTTCTTCTGTAGAAAGTTTTGTTTCTAGGTCTCCCTTTCAGAACCAAGCAAATGTAGACATGACCAAGATAATGAGGTTTTCAGCAGCAGTAAGTGCTGAATTTTGGTTATTCAATGTATGATTGCACAAGATTTTGAGAGTACATGTTAAAACCAGGCTTTTCTCTTATTCACAGTTTTAATTGTTTACAAACCAGTGAGGTATTTCTGTAGCTCTTGTATAATTTAAACATGTTTTATGTTCAACAGAACTTCTTTGACACCTTCCAAGCAGCAGAAGTTGCATTAGGTGCAGCTACAGTGCAAGCTGCAGAAAAAGCAGCCTCCAGCGTTAAGGATTTTGCTCAGAAGAGTTTCCGACTGGCAATGGACATTAATTTGAAAGCCCCGGTTATTATTATTCCTGAGTCCTCAGTTTCTCTCAATGCTTTGGTGGCAGATTTGGGTTTGATAACAGTACGGAATAAATTTACCTTGATTTCTGCAGCAGAGTGTACTCTGCCTCCTGTTGTGGACATCATGGAGGTTCAGCTAACACAGTTGAAGCTTTCAAGGTACAATAAGTTTTGAGTTGTGGTTGTAATCTAACTTCCAAGGGAAATCAGAATCAGGTTTATTATCACTGTCTTATGTGATTTTTTTTTATGGCAGCTGTGCAGCACAATGACATAAAATTACTCTAAATTACAAAATGAATAGTGTGAAAAATAATGAGGTAGTGTTCATGGCTTCATGGACTGTATAGAAATATAATGATGAAGTGGATAAAGCTGTTCCCGATTCATTGAGTGCAGGTCCTTAGGCTTTCTGAATTAATTACTTTCCCATTAATTTGTGGTTTCTGTCATTCTTGTGAAGTTCCTGTGAATTCTAACTTCCTAATCTGCTCCTTCCCTTTATTACTTTGCATTGTTCCTTATCATACTTCCTGGCTTATTTGGAAGAAATGTCTGAACACAAATAATAATCTAATGGTGGTTGTACTTCGTGGGTTAAATTGGCCTGTTTCAGTGTATTTATTTATGTATGTTATCCTATCTGTGCAACCCCACGTAGTCTGTTTATGCTTCTCCAAGAATCAACAGAGGTGAGGAGTTTCAATCATTAGTGTACTTGAAAATTAAAACCGCACTTTGTCTGCTTTTCCAATAATATTGAACAAGTGTAACACTATTAGGACAAGTGTTTTCCTTCAATGGCACCCCTTCCACAATCTGCACCAGTAAACTTTTTTTTACCATAATGTAAGGTGAGGATTTGAGCTGCATGGGAAAATCTTCAGTTTTCTCTAATTTGCACACTTCCCTAACCTGAAAATGTAACATGACTGGGTCTAAATCATTGAGTGATCTACCAGTCAGCATTGCAGAATTACCTTCAGCAAAAGGACTACGATAGTTCAAGAAACGTCACCCCAATATTTCCCCAAGAGCAATTAGGCCTTACCAGCAACACCTAGTGTCAGAAAGTTGAAGAAATAAAATAAAATTTAAAATGCTGGTATAAATTACTAGCATGAACAGAAAAATTGGCTGACTGGCAGAAGGCAAAGAGGGAGAATAAAGGAGGTTTTCTTTCTCTTTTTGCCTGCTGGTGACTAGGGCTGTTCCACAGGGGTCAGTGTTAGGTTTGTTACTTTTTACATTATATAATAATAATCTGCATGACAGAATTGATGGCCTTGTGGCCATGTTTGTGGATGATTTACAGATAGGTGAAGGAGCAGGTCATATGGAGAAGGCAGTGAGTCTGCAAAAGGGATTGGACAGATTAGGAGAATGGGCAAAGAAGTGGCAAATAGAGTATAGTGCAGGGAAGTATATGGTCATGCAATTTAGTAGAAGGTATAAAGACATAGACCATTTTCTAAACGGAGCAAATTCAAAAATGGGGGTACAAAGGGATTTGGGAGTCCACCTGCAGAATTCCCTACAGGTTAATTTGCAGTTTAAATTCATGATAAGTAACAGAAATGCAATGCTAGCATTCATTTCAATAGGACAAGAACATAAAAACAAGGATGTAATGCTGACCACATGTAAAGTATTGTGAGCCCTTTTGGACCCCATATCTAAGAAAGGATGTGTTATTCAAGAGTGTCCAGAGGAGGTTTATGAGAATGATCCCAGATGAAAGGATTAATGTATGAGGAGTTTGGTGGCTCTGGGCCTGTACTTATTGTAGTTTAGAAGAACGGGGATGGGGTGGAAATCTCATTGACACCTATCAAATACACTGGACAACAAAGATTTTGCTTTCTGAATACTTTTGGGTGTATCTTATGGATTTTGGGCTGGTGATCATGAAATCACCAAGAAATTTCTCTGTCATGCATCATTTATTTGAAGGTGCCTAAATTTTAAAAAAAACCTGGTATTTTGTCTTTAACTTGCTCTCTGTATTCTTGTCATTCTCCATTAAGGATGTTAAGGGTGAGTGGTGGAAAAGATTTTGATGTAAGATTTAAATCATTCAATAAAACATTCAGTAATGCTTTTGTGTACATGGGAGCAGAGCCTGGCATGAAGATGGGGTTTTTTAACTGTCAGATATGGCATGTAAGCCACAGTAATTTGAAGGGAAAGCTATGACTGTTTTTAATTCTTGAATTGCATTGTGTAGCATTGGGGTTGCATTAACATAGGAGATAAAAGCAGCAATGGAAACTTGGCTCTGACAGCCTTCTCCCATATTCACTTTAGTCACACCTAATCTCTTATCTCAGCATCATTCCCTTTCACTAACTCTCTCCATTTCCTGTTAGCCCTAAAATCAGCAATTGTTTTTTTCTCAAACTGATGCAGGTATATTGGAGGTACAAGAGCTTATGAATGCAGATGCAAGTAAATATTATTTATCCTTATGAAGAAATATAGCTGCAGATGTATAAGCATTCAGCTTTAAAAGCACAGATAATTCAAGGCACAATTTTTATATAAAAATGTTTAAAAGCACATTAAAATTTCTTGATTTTAATGCAATATACTGTATCTACATGTTTTTATTCATTTCCTGCAATGGTTTTTCCCCATTTTCTGTCACAGTTGATGAGTGAATTTTGTTTTCAATTCTGTTGTAGTTTCTTGATTTCTCTATATTTTATTTCTGAATGACAGAACTATTCTCCAGGAAGACTCGAAACAGCCTGATCTTCAGATCTTGAAGCCTGTGAACTTGCTCCTGACAATAAAACGAAACTTGGCTGTAGCATGGTATCAGCAAATCCCTGGCATAGAAATTAATGGAAATCTAAAAACTATGAGTGTGAGTATATTTTTCCAAGTCTCCAAATAAGCAAGTGCAGTACATTTTATATAGTGATATCCATAATAATTCTGCTATGAAAACCAACAAATTTGTATTGAGAATAGAAATACAGAATACCAAAAGGAGAACCATTACCTGATTATGATGCTGAAGCCTAAGTAGAGCTGTGTAACACTACCTTGTGGAGAAGGTTGGTTGATTCTAATCTTGAGATCAACACCAATGATTTGCATGTGAAGAACAGAAGAGACAGGAGCAGTAGTAGGCCCGCTATGCCTACTTCACCATTCAATAGTGTTCCATTATGGATTCAGCTCCACTTTACCACCTGATGTCAGAACCCTTGATTCTGCAGGAGGATAAAATTTAACGTTGATCTTGAAAATACCCTTGGCCATTTACACTGTTAAGCACTATCTGAATGTTTTGTTTCACTCTCTTGAACTTCACTGAGTAAAGGTACAGCCAGTTCTACCATTTGTCATGCAGGAACAATCCAATAAACAGTCTGTGAACTGCTGCTAGTGAAAGGGAAACTTTCTATTTACCTTCTAAGTACTTGCTGTACATAAATGCAAACTGTTCTGTGAATAAAAAGCACTTTCTTATTTTTGTGTCTAGCTTTATGGCTTCATTGGAAGAGCCTTAGAAGGAATCTTCCCAGTGTACTGCCCTGATCAATATTGTGATGCCTCTCCTTTTTTTTTACCTTTCCCTCTATCGCATTTGAAATTTCTGTATGGTGGAACATTAGTCCCCTCCTTTCAACCTCATTTCCGTAGTTTGTAAATAGCAGTAAGGCCCTGGTACTTATCACAGTTTTCCAATTGGGAGATAACCCACTTATCCAGTCTCTGATGCGCCAATACTCTAATGATGTTATGATGTGAGCTTTTATAGCAGCTTTCATCTCTCATCTTCTCAAAAAAAAAAAGATAATAGAAGTGTAGAATGAATATGGCATACAAGGAGGTCATTTTACTGATTCCATGCTAGCTTTCTATCAGAGTAACTCACTAGTTCCACTTCCTAGCCCATTTTCATATTCATGCTCATTTTTACTTCTCATATAATTATCCACTTTCCTTTTAGAAGCCACACTGGCACTTGCCAGCAGCAAGTCAACAGATAATGCATTCCAGTCTCTGTAAACATAAAAGTTTTTCTTCATCTATCTTCTAGAAGATAATACAGAAAAAGGTTACAGAAAGTTAATAGGCAAAGGCAGCAAGGAAGGCCTGTTTTCTAAAGTTCTCTCATTCTACCCTTACTTGGTTAAGTTATATTAGATGGATATCAATTCCTGTACTAAAGTAATTGTATTTAATTGTAAATAAAAGATGCCGAGGTGTAAATGAAGTTTGCAGAACATGTTAGGAATGAAAAATGCCACTTCTCCTCATTTGCCCTTTTGACTGTAGTTACTGATAACAAGTATAATTAAAAGCTTTCTGTTGATAGAAAGTTAATGATGATAAGCATCCTCCCAAAAAAGGATGTAAAACGAGATTAAAAAGTTGATTCTTATGTGCCCTGACCACAGGTTGCAGTTAGTCAGGATGATCTGACGCTCTTGATGAAAATTCTGCTAGAAAACCTTGGAGAGGTTTCAGACGATCACCCTGCTGCAAAGGAAAGCTTGAATAAAATACCAGAGAAAAAAATTGTCTCTCCAACCATTCTCTGTGAAGGTACTTAATCATTTGAATCTAATATATTTAATATTCATTTTATAACTTTTCTGTTTTGATTAACCTAAAGCAGGTTGACAAGTTGCTTTAGTTAATCCATGTTGATCTCTATTGTACCGAGTATATCGCATTGCATCTGTTCAAATTCACATCTCATGCAACTGAATTTTTAACATTGGCTGTTCACCATGGGAGTTCTGTCTTCATTTTGTTGTATCCGAAATGGCTACACAGGCTGGTGAGTGGTCATTTGAATAAGGTTGTGAAGAATGTATATGGCATGCTTGACTTCATAGGTATAGAATATAAAATTTGGAGCATTACATTATTACTTTACAGAACACTGGTTAGACTAATGGAGACACAGGAAACAGCAGGTGCTTATTAGACCACAAATGGCATAAAATATGTTCTAACAAATTCCACAGAATTACACAAATCCACAGAGGGTTATGCAGCTGGCTTCATCGTGGGCACAACCCTCCTGCCATCAGGGACACCTTCAGGAGACATTGCCTCAAAAAGGCAGCATCCATCACTAAGAACCCTCACTATCTAGGACACACCCTCTTCATATAGTGACCATTGGCGAGCTGAAGACCCACACACTGATATCCCTCTGATATCAGATTTCTGACAGTCCATGATCACTACCTAATTATTAATTATTTTTTGGATTTTGTTTATTTTTGTAATTATAGATTTTATGTCTTGCACTGTCCTGCTGCTGCAAAACAACAAATGTCATATGTTAGTGATGATACATCTGATCTGATTCAATTCTTTTCCACCACAGAAAAGGAAGGATATGGTTTGCTGGAGAGTGCAGAGGAGATTCATCAGGATGATCCCTGGTTTGGAGGGCTTTAGTTAAAGAGAGAGGTTAGGTCTTATTTTGCTTAGAGCAAAGGAGACAACAGTAGAATATAAGATTATGAGTGGTATAGGGGGTAGTCAAAAGGCTTTTTCAATAGTACAGGTATCACAAGAGTACAAAGGTTTAAGATGAGAAGGAGACATTTTAAAGGGATTTGGTGGAGTAACTTTTGCACAGAAAATGGATGATATCTGGAATGTGCTGTCCGAATTACCATATTTAAGAGAGATATAAATAGGCAAGACATAGTGAATGTGGATCTAATTCAGGCAAATGGGATTAGGGTGGATGAACAAAGAGATTGGCGTGGACTTGATAGGTCAAATGGTAAAACTCTCTGACTTTGTATCTCTTGGAAATACCAAATTATTCAGTGTGGAGAAATACTGTAAAGTATAATAGATCTAATTACAAAGTACCTTGTAAAACACACCTGGCCCTCTTGGCGATGCTACCTGGCTCCACTCCCAATTCCCTCAGTGTGCACCATGGTCATCTCTCTGGATTCAACTCCCGGTCTTCTCTTGATTCCTTAACTGTTCACCTATGCTAACAGCAGTTAACCTGGCACACATTTTGAATGTGAGGAGAAACCAGACCACTCGCCAGACACCCACAAAGTCATGATGGCTACATTCAAAGTTGGCAGGACGAACCTAATGTTAGGCTGGAACATTGGCAACAGCACTAACTGTTACACTATTGTGCCAGCTTAAGCATTACTTAATCTGAATTTTAATACAAGTTCCACAGTCTGCAGCCTACTTTGTTAAGCTGGATTATGGGTCCTATCCTTTCTTTAGTCTAACGATATTTGCTGCCTTTTCCTGGGTGTGATTCGTGACCAGTCTCCAGGTGGTTCTGGTTCAATTGTCTTAGGTTGTTGTATGAATAGAGTATTATGCTGTTAAAAAACACTTTCAAGAGTAGCATATGCTATAATTACACTATAATTAACTGAAGCGAAATGTTTTGGCCATAATAAGTGTAAAGTTAGATTAGTTTTGATACTTCTGATACAAAGCTCTCATGTGCATTGTGAATTGTTATAATAGCTTCATTTCATGTTGCCACTGAGAATGTTTTGTATTTTGTGTGCAGCCAGTCCACAAGGGAATATAGATGATGTGTGCTGTGCAGAATTAGAGGTTAAACCCAATCCATTTGAGACATTGAAGTTTGACTTCAAGTTTGAAGCCCTTTCGATTGTGTTATACACAGAAGATCTCAAACAGGTATGCTTATTTTTTGAGAGTTGAAACTTTTTTTTTATAGTTCCCAGATTTACCAAATTGCCCAAGCAAGACGTATTTCTACAGGACTAGTAATGGTGTTTTGAAATGAGATAAGGAAGATTGGAAGGGCATCTCATTAATTGCTTCACATTTTTCTGATCTAGTTTAGTCATTCTTGGCATTCAGCTGATCTGTGCAGTCGGCTTATCCCTACTCAATATGACTACTTATCTTGACCAAACTGTTTCATATTTACTGAAGAATCCTTGGCAGCAGAAACATTTACTGTGGATGGAATGTTCTTTTTAAACTACCTTCATGCCGTGAACCAGATAATGACAGTTAGACCTCAGAAGACCACATCAATGAACATATTTTGCAAGGATTCTTGGACCCACTGCAAACATAGTGACCTAACTTATTTAGCTCCTAAATGTTGTTGTTACTTTTGTCTCTAGTGCTCTGTAGATTTCTTTAATAACATCAGGAAACATTCAGAACTCTGTACTAGTTAGTTTATGTTGTTATGAGCATTCATATTTATTTATTTATTGAGATGCAGCACGGAACAGGCTCTTCCAGCCCAGTGAGCCATGCTGCCCCGCAACCTACCTATTTAACCCTAGTTTAATCACGGGGCAATTTACAATTAAACTACTAACTGGTATGTCTTTGGACTGTAGGAGGAAACCCACACATTTCACGTGGAATACAAATAAACTCCTGACAGACAGCAACACACACAAAATGCTGGTCGAACGCAGCAGGTCGGTAAGCATCTATAGGGAGGAGCGCTGTCGACGTTTCGGGACAAGACCCTTCATCAGGACTTTGTCAGGTCCTGATGAAGGGTCTCGGCCCGAAATGTCGACAGCGCTGCTCCCTATAGATGCTGCCTGACCTGCTGTGTTCCACCAGCGTTTTCTGTGTGTTGCTTGAATTTCCAGCATCTGCAGATTTCCTCGTGTTTGTCCTGACAGACAGCACCCGAATTGAACTCTGAACTCTGATGCCCTGAGCTGTAATAGCATTGTGCTAACTGCTATGTTACTGTGGTGACCCTGAGATTAATCACACTTTGTAAGAAGCAGTAATTTTCGTAGCCACAGCTTTGGTTCTCCCTCTAAATAATTCAATGAATGTTTATTTTCAAGAATTATATCTAAATGTACTTCTGACTGTGTTTTAATTGTCTATACCATACCATCTTGTGTAACAGTTTTGATAAGGCCTCTCCCCCCTCCAGAATCCTGGTGTTTTCTTAGCACCTTTCTATCATTCTTGCCCTTACCTATCCCACCCCTCCACCTTTGCTGTCCTCAATCTTTAATTTTCCTATCCCTTTCCAGCACACTTTTCATTTCCTCTTTATTCCTTTTTCAGTGATATGTTCTCTATGTCCCTTTGCTGTGTAACACATTTAGCACTTCAATATCTCTTCTTATGTCTATTAATTTCGTACAGCTCGCACCTTTGTGTAGATTGAGACTTGCAGTGTCACTGACGTGAATATTTTGTTATAACACCATTGTACTGAGCTGGGTATGCTGAATTCTCAATGAGTTTGTGAATATCTTGCATGATATAGGCCACTGGATTGGTGAAACGCCTGGAAAGTTCACAGCTGGGCGAGTTCAGGCTGCATCTCACTACTGCCTCAGGAAAGATGATCTCAGATGGGACAGTGCTGTTTGATGTAAAGTTTACAACATGTACACTGGATGATCTAAGACCGGGGATTGAGAAGGTTACACAGAGGTCAGAATTAATTTTCTTGTTTATTGTCTAATCATGCCCCAGCTTTGTTATTCTCTGACTACTTGCCCATATCAGTATTTTGCTCCACTTTCTGAGGTCCTCTAACCTGAGAAGTGAGGTTAATTAATGGCTAACCTGAACTCATTAGTTCTGTAAATGGTGGTTTATGTGTAATTACATGATGCAATAATGTTAATATACTTTAGTATGAAACGCAAGCGGATGTCTTTATGGCTGAAATGGTTAAACATAAAATAAGCAGTTTTTTAGTGCACATGTGCACAAAACTTTGAGCTTGCTGCCTTATTTTCAGATTGGACCAGAAGGCTTAGGAAATAACAAATAGGATAGACAAATGAGAATCAGTGGATGTTGTGTACTTAGATTTTCATAATGCCTTTGACAAGGTGCCACCCATGAGGCTGCTTAACAAGCTACAAACCCATGGTATTAAAAAAAATCTAGCATGGATAAAGCAGTGGCTGATTAGCAGGAGGCAAAGAGTGAGAATAAAGGGAGCCTTCACTGGTTGGCTGCTGGTGACTAGTGGTGTTCCACAGGGGGTCAGTGTTGGGACCGCTTTTTAAAGATGTGTCAATAATTTGAATGATGGAACTTAACATTGAGATTGATAGGATCTTGATTAGTTGTGGTGTGAATGGGGTTGAAAGGGAAAATGGGTCAGTTATGATCAAATGTGGAGGAGACACTATGGGCCAAATGACTTAATTCTGCTCCTGTGTCTTACGATCCAAGACTGAGTCAAAATTGTTGACAGAACTTGCAGATAATTTAATCATGACTGCAAGGTTCAGGCTTTGAAACCTAAAGGGGGTTTAATTCAAAGGGTTGAGGTCGACTTTAGCGTTTAGTAATCTTGGCCTCTGCCTGAGTCAAACAAATTCCTCCTCTACATAGGTATCCAGTTCCTCCAGCCTCCCTGAGGATTCTTTCATGAACTGACTTCCTCCATAATCTCTGTAATGGCAGAGAAACATGAAGGAAGGCGTCCTTGCTTTGCATGCTGTTCATTGACTTAATATATGCCAGACTTTCTGAAGGCCGTGTTTCTAGTCTACAAGTTGCATTAAGCCATGATTTGGTAATCATTGATTCTTATTGCCACCTACAATTATAAGTGCCTTTGGTCATAAATAGATTGTTATATATGTGTGTGAGGCATCTATTAATGTCTTACTGTGATTTGAAATGTTTACAAATTATTGGAATGTTCCTTGCAGAATGATTGAAAAAAAGCAAGGTTCTGAGGAAAAGGTTATGATCGAGTTGCAGTACAATCAGCAGAATGATGAGATCTCGATTGTCATTGTATTGGAATATCTGTATGTCTGTGCCAGTGTGGAATTCCTGTTGGATGTAGCGGATTTCTTCATCAAGGCTATTCCTGATAAGAAAACTGATAAATCTGTCCAACTATATCCAAAACAGAGTGGAAAGGCTCCTTCCAGCAGTGGTTAGTATAACTTTCTTCATGTATGAAGTACAAATAATTTTACCCAATCAGAATAAATTTCTGAAAATATAGCATATTGGAGAGCTGGCCTTCTGAGTTGTATGTTTTAAGGGAAAAGTATTAAAAATTATTGGTAGCCTATTTTTTAGCATTCAGCCTTTTTTGGGGAAATAATTTAATCATAGATAACATTCTTAGAGAAGTTGTGTTGAGTAATTAATAAAGGAACCTTTGTTTTTGAGGCAGAGAAGGAAGCCAGATGTATGTCCATCATTATTAGTAGCCATGAGCAACAGAATGTGTTTCTTTGAGTCCTAGAATTATCTGTACTTGTAGCACAGAATGAAGATAACTTGGCCTGTGATGTCCGCACTAATCCTAAATTAATCCCATATTTTAGTTCCAACCATGCCCTTACTAATCCCCTCCAGACTTTACCGGTCATCAACTCTGACAGCAATTTGCAGCATTAGTTAACTTGCCAACTCACACTCGAGCATCTGGAGGAAACACATACGGTCACAAGGAGAACATGCAAACTCCACACAGACAGAACTAGAGATCAGAATTGAATTTGGCTCTGTGGTACTGTAAGACTGTGGCTCAACCAGTTGCACTACACCGTAAAAATGTATCTTCTCTAAGGAATTGGGTGGAGGTAAGCTTTGAACAGTTGAGATATAATGTTGGGGCAGAGTGAAAATAAGCTCCTCCACTTGGGATTTAACTCAAGCATATTCTTTGTTGACATTATATCCAAATTAAACTTAAGGCATGAAACATCAATCTAAAATCTTATTTATCAAATAGTATAATATCTCATCATTTCAGGTTGTTTATCATTGTAATCTCTCATGGGAATGTTGTAAATTAGAGTGAATTGTGTGCAAGTGATTTGAAGCTTAATTTCCTTTGAAAGTCAGGTATCAAGTCTTTTTTTGTTTAAGAGATTTGTTTTTCCTTGTTTGCTCAGTGAGTGTGACACATGGAGCTAAATTTACAAAGGAAAATTACAGTCAACACAATGAACATCATTGATCTAAGGAAACATTGCAGATTGTTTTGTGCGCCCATTTGGGTTCTTTCATTGTTTGCAATGAGTCTTAACATTTATTATTTTGTTCCAGCAATGGACACTCCAGAACAAAGAATCAATGTGAAAGCAATGCTGATGAATCCTGAAGTTGTGTTTGTGGCAAATCTATCAAAAGCTGATGCCCCTGCACTTGTTGCTTCTTTCCTGTGTGACTTCTCGTTCATCCGTCAAAAACAGTCTCAAAGGATGATTGCATTGGTCAGTGACTTAAAGGTTCTGGCATGTCCATTCCTTCAGGAAAAGAGAGGAACAAACATAACTACGGTACGAACAAGGTCTTTTGGAAAAGACATATTCTGCTTGGAGTGCTGTGTGTATTTCTGGTCACAACACTGAAGGAAACATGTATTTGTTCTGCAGAGGGTTCAGAGATGTTGGCTGGATTGGAGGGCTTTAGTTATGGGGTGAGATTGGATAGTCTGAGGTTGTTTCTCCTGGAGCGATAGAGGCTGAGGGCTGACAGTAAGAATTCAAGTCAAGTCAAGTCAAGTCAAGTCACTTTTATTGTCATTTCGACCATAACTGCTGGTACAGTACATGGTAAAAATGAGACAACGTTTTATCAGGACCATGATGTTACATGACACAGTACAAAAACTAGACTGAACTACGTAAAAAACAACGCAGTAAAAAACTAGACTACAGACCTACCCAGGACTGCATAAAGTGTACAAAATAGTGCAGGCATTACAATAAATAATAAACAAGACAATAGGCCAGTAAGTTGTCAGTCCAGGCTCTGGGTATTGAGGAGTCTGATAGCTTGGGGGAAGAAACTGTTACATAGTCTGGTCGTGAGAAGGGATGTCTTTGCTTCGGTGCCTTTTCCCAGACAGCAGGAGGGAGAAGAGTTTGTATGAGGGGTGCATGGGGTCCTTCATAATGCTGTTTGCTTTGCAGATGCAGCGTGTAGTGTTAATGTGCATAATGGCGGGAAGAGAGACCCCGATGATCTTCTCAGCTGACCTCACTATCTGCTGCAGGGCCTTGCAATCTGAGATGGTATAATTTCCAAACCAGGCAGTGATGCAACTGCTCAGGATACTCTCAATACAACCCCTGTAGAATGTGATGAAGATGGGGGGTGGGAGATGGACTTTCCTCAGCCTTCGCAGAAAGTAGAGACGCTGCTGGGCTTTCTTTGCTATGGAGCTGGTGTTGAGGGACCAGGTGAGATTCTCCGCCAGGTGAACACCAAGAAATTTGGTGCTCTTAATGATCTCTACCGAGGAGCCGTTGATGTTCAGCGGGGAGTGGTCGCTCCGTGCCCTCCTGAAGTCACCAACAATCTCTTTTGTTTTGTTCATATTCAAAGACAGGTTGTCAGCTCTGCACCAGTCCATTTGCTGCTGCACCTCCTCTCTGTAAGCTGACTTGTCGTTCTTGCTGATGAGTTATACCACGGTCATGTCATCGGTGAACTTGATGATGTGGTTCGAGCTGTGTGTTGCAGAACAGTCATGGGTCAGCGGAGTGAACAGCAGTGGACTGAGCACACAGCCCTGGGGGGCCCCCGTGCTCAGTGTAATGGTGTTGGAGATGCTGCTCCCGATCCAGACTGACTGAGGTCTCCCAGTCAGGAAGTCTAGGATCCAGTTGCAGAGGGAGGTGTTCAGGCCCAGTAGGCTCCGCTTTCCAATCAGTTTCTGAGGGATGATTGTGTTGAATGCTGAGCTGAAGTCTATGAACAGCATCCGAACGTATGTGTCTTTTTTGTCCAGGTGGGTTAGGGCCAGGTGGAGGGTGGTGGCAATGGCGTCATCTGTTGAGCGGTTGGGATGGTACGCAAACTGCAGGGGGTCCAGTGAGGGGGGCAGCAGGGTCTTGATATGCCTCATTACAAGCCTCTTGAAATACTTCATGATGATGGATGTGAGTGCAACGGGACGGTAGTCATTTAGGCAGAACACTGAAGACTTCTTCGGCATGGGGACAATGGTGGCGGCCTTGAAGCACGTTGGAACGGTGGTGCTGCTCAGGTAGATGTTGAAGATGTCAGTGAGAACATCTGCTAGCTGGTCTGCACATCCTCTGAGCACTCTACCAGGAATGTTGCCTGGTCCAGCAGCCTTCTGTGGGTTGATCCTGCACGGGGTTCTTCTCACATCGACCACGGTGAGACACAGCATCTGGTCATTTGGAGGAGGGGTGGACTTTCTCGCCACCACGTCATTTTCTGCCTCAAAACGGGCATAGAAGTTATTCAGCGCATATGGGAGGGAGGCATCACCGGCACAGTCAGGTGGTGATGTCCTGTAATTGGTGATGTCCTGGATGCCCTTCCACGTGCGCTGCGTGTCGCCGCTGTCCTGGAAGTGGCTGTGGATTCGCTGGGCGTGTGCGCTTTTTGCCCCTCTGATGGCCCGGGACTGTTTGTCCCTTGTTGTTGATATTTAGAGATGTTGATGCTTAAAGTTTTTGCCTATCAGGGATGACAGGTAGAATGTGGGCAAACAGAATTAGTGTTGGTGGCCAAAGGGCCAGTCTGTGACACTTGGGGATCTGTAGTTATAATGGAATGGAGTATTTGCATATTGATTGCTACATTTGCTTTAGCATACATTGATAGTTGTGCTTGTGACTTGTCAGTTAGACCTTACAAGAAGAACTTACTGCATTTGTCTGTCTCTTGTTTCTTGTGACCATGAAACAAACTTTGTTACTTGAGTCTGTGCTCTGCAGGAAAGATGTACAAGACTACTTGCCAGAGCCATTTGGGATATTATCAAAAGACTTAGGAGCATCCTTTTAGTAATATATTTGTGTGAACTGGTACAGGATTTGACAGTGCAAACAGAAAAGTTTTTTTGGAGAGCCCAAAACAAGGGGCTACAATTATGAACATCTCCAACAAATCCATTAACACTTTCAGGAGAAACTCCTTTATGCAGAGTGTTCATCAAATACACATGGAGTGGTTCAGATGGCAAATGGCATACTTTTCAATTGAAAATTATGTAGAAGCTGTAATAGAGCATTCGCCTCCTTGTGTTTCCTCCACTGTTCATTAAAATGATGGTTGATCTTTTACCTCGTACTGTTTTCTTGTATTAACCCCATATCTCTAGATTCACTTCTGTCTTGAAAGCATTCAGTACTGAGCCTTCTTTGCATATTGGGATAGAGAATTCCAAAATCTAATTATCCTTTGGATGGAAAAAATATCACCTTGCGTTAGTGCTGAATGGCTTAGCCTTTTCACTTTTAGCTTGTAACTCTGTTCCAGACATCTTGGCCAGGATAAGCCTGCACCTGCCCTGTCAAACCCATTAAGAATTTTGTACATTTCAAAGTGATTGCTTCCCATTTTTCCAAGAGTGTAAGGATATTATCCCAGTGTGTTCTCTCTTCATGACAAACCTGCCATCTCAAAAACAAGATGAATGTAGTCTTCAGGATTGAGGATGTCTTGCTTTTCTTTTGGTTCTTTGTGGGATCTACTGATTCAGGCAAAGATTAGATAGCTACTTGTCACAGAAGGTAAATGGACGAGTAGAATGAGAACTAGTGCTTCTGGTTTTTTTTCTGGGATTGCAAATGCTTCTTAAGAGAACCAGAGTTCACCTTCCATAATGCTCTCCTCCATTTTGATTGTCCAAGGTTAGGGGTTCCCACAAGTTAGTGAGATGGTTAATTTTTTTTCAAGGAGGTTTAGATAACATCCTTGAAGACTTTTTTCCCAACTTCTTGGTAATCTTGCTGTAACAGTACTTCAGAATGTAGTGTCAGGCATGTGGACACTGTACTCCCTCTGGAGAGGGCTAAACATAATTCGAGCAACAAGCCAAAGACTGGCGTGCGAGTGGATGTTAACATTGGAGGACTTTGTGGAGACAGCATTCATCACAATTCTCTAATGCAGTGAGTTTTCAGTGTCTTCAAAGAACACAAGGAATAGGAGTAAGCCATTTGGCCCCTTTAGCATGGTGGGACTAATGTTCTGAGCTGTGTAAATTTCAATACAAGGAGTATTGTAGGAAAGGTGGATGAGCTTAGGGCATGGATCAGCATGTTGTCATTAGTAAGACTTTGTTGTAAGAGGGGCAGAACTGGCAACTCAATGTTTTAGGGTTCCATTGTGTTGTGTATGTGGCCTGGTTACACAACAATGCTATTAATAAAAACGCTGGAGACAGGAGCTAAGGTTCACGGTTCTTTACTGGCAAAATCTGAACTCGGTACACCCGTACATATCAATACGCTCCTAATAGCGCATGCTTAATACGCGCCTAATAGTGCATGCAACAACGTGTTACTGAAACATAGTCCCTTACTATAACGTAGGCTATACGGTACACTTCTCCCTTTTTAAAAGTGTATCAACTGTTTTTTTACTAGGACATTATGCTAAACAAATATGTTTACCCTTAAAATGCAAATGCCTACCATTTGTTTACTTAGCAACTTAATAATATCAAATTATAACAAGGTAACGTAATAATATGGAATCATATAAAGACTTTGTTTTCTTTTGGTGTAAGACCCATGTATAATTCAAGTCTCTGGGGGGGGGGGGGGGGGGAGCGTCTTCTCTAGATTGTCCGGGTCTGAAGCAAATAAATCTTCACTCTATTGTCTGGAATAAATTAAACAATCCACAAATTGGCAAGTTCCAGCCATTAAGAGTAGATACCTCCATTTTGCAAAGATAACGAAAGTGAAGTGAAATATGTGAAAAGGTGAATGTTATTCTTAAAAATATGTACAGTCATCAAAACTGAGATGGCATTGGAAAGTGTCTTCAAATAGTGTGTTCTTCAGTCTGTCAATAAACTTGTTTGTTTTAATACAGATTTCCATATAAAAGTCATGAAAAGTTGACCTTTAAGCATAGGGAGTTAAGAAGATGTGTGCCTCCAACTTGCTAGGAGTTCACCTCCGTATAATGAAGACTCCTCTGTGCAGCTGTCCTAGATATATACACATCTTTGTGCTATCACTTGTCTTCCTTACCCATATCTCATTTGTTCCAACTAAGCTAATTACATAGCCAATCTTCGTATTCTCCATAGATTCCAAATAAATAGCCTGACCTTTATGATACCATCTCTTATAGTAATATAATTTTCCATTTTCTATTTGTGCTTCGTATCTTTGTGCTGATGATTCAGCAGGAGTGCTGGGAAGATGCTCAGGAGAAGACGGAGATGCTGGTCTTTTCGGAGATTTAAGCTTATTGAGAGTTCACAGATCTTCCATTAGCTGTTCTTCTTTTAACATTTTAACTGCATGGGTGCAGGTTTTTGTCTTTTGTCTGTAATTGGAACAGGGTCATTAGGTCTCATCCTTAGTTTCCTAGTCATTATCATCTTTTTCTTTTCTTTTAACTCAATCTTTATATCTTCAAATTCCTTCACTGCTGATTTCTTCCCTTTAATATAATTCCTTTCCACTTGGTATATCTCCAGTTGCAGATAAAGCTCTGCATTTCATATTCTTTCCTTGTATTGTTGATCTAGTTTCTTCATCCTTTTCTGATACTCCTGCAAAGTGCCTTCCTGTAACTGCTGTAGCTGTCTTTTGAGAAATGTCAATTTCTCCTGGTACATCTGCTCTTTCACTTCTAGGTAGTCTTCTTCATTCTGCTTATTGGCAATATCTATCTCCCTTGCATCCTCTGTATCTTCATTCGAGTCACGGCCACGGATACTGTGTTCATCCTCATCGTTGACACTGTCTAGCTCCTCCTCCTCATTGTAATAGTCGACAGTGGGTGAGAAGAGAGCTGCAGACATCTACCCCACTGAGCACCTCTCCTTTGTTGACACATCTAGTGCCTTAATGGTGTGCCAATCCAACTGGATTTTCCTGAGCCATTCACGTCCCAGCAACGATGGTCCTCCATTTTTCAGTACATAGAGGTTCAGCTGCTGTGTTTTGTCTCTGTAGGTCACTGTCACTTTAATTTTACCTTTGGGATGCACTTTCTGTCCTGTGTAAGTCATCAGCAGTAGTTTAGTTCATTTCAGAGGTATGTGAGAAAACAGTCATTTGTAGTCATGTACAGAGATCGCTGTTAAAGCTGAGCCTGTGTCGAACTCCATTTCCAGTCTCATACCTGCCACTTGTGGAGTGATCGTTATTACTCTTCAATTATCTGTCTCTTTCACGCTGTGAAGTTGCAGACAAGACAATTTACTTTCGTCTGAGTCGTTTTAATCAGAACTGTTTTCTTCCATTTTGTGTACATTGTTGCATTTTCTTTTCTGGGGTTTCTTGTTTCTCTGTATTTTGTCCTTTTTCTGCTGTTTACTAGCTTTGGATACTCTGCCATTGTGGCCCTGTTTATCACAGTTTTGCATTCTTTGTCTTTAAGCCAACCGTCATCAGGGTCATGTGACATGTTCCCACAACGGTAACATTTCTTTCTTTCATTTCTGTTCAGTGACATTTTAGTCATAGCATATTCCAGAGATTTTTGTTGTATCTCTGAAGCACCCCGTGCTGCTGTTTCCATTGATATTGCAATGTTCAGCGCCTTCTCTAATGTAAGGTCTTTTTCACACAGGAGCTTCTGCTGTGTGGTTTCACAGGGCATGCCACACAGTAACCTATCCCTCAATGTGTCTGATAGACCAGCACCAAATTGATAATGTTCTGATAATTTGCACAATTCAACACAATATTCAGAAATGCTTTCATTTTTGCTCTGATTCCGATTGTGAAATTTAAATCTTTCAGCAATGACCAGTGGTTTGGAGTTTAAATGCTGTTAGAGAGTGTCTGCTATTTGCTTGAATGTTTTGTCAGCTGGTTTTTCAGGGGTTAACAAGCTCCGCAGCAGGCCATATGATTTTACTCCCATAATACTGAGTAAGACACTGGCTTTCTTTTCCTCCTTAACACCGGTCTAGCCTCACAATATAACTCCAGTCTTTCAATATAAGTTGCCCAGTCTTCAATGCCACTATCAAATGCTGTATTGTTTCCATTCATCGCCATCTTTGTTATGTTAATTAAGCACTGTTCTCCCCTTACTTTCCTTTTTGACTCATGTGTCCTTTTAGCTAGTGCCATGAGTGTACTCCATCTAGATGTGTGTGTCGCTCCTTTTTATCTCCCTTCTGGGGCAGGCAGACCCTCAGCCCCTGGGGGTCAGCGCCGGTTGTGGTCTCGGCTGGATGTGCTGCAGCTCCAACTGTGTCTCTTGGTCTCCCGACGTTCCCGACCCGGGCTGTGCTTCCGCTTCCTTTCAGACTCGTGACCTCGCTCTGCCTCCTCCTCCTGCTCCTTGGCTCGTTATTTGTGCTCTTCTTCCGAGTGTCATTATCAATTAAAACATGGTGTTCCAATGTGATGTAGGTTCATTAACCTCATCACCAATTTGTTGTGTATGTGGCCTGGTTACACAACAATGTTATTAATAAAAACGCTGGAGACAGGAGCTAAGGTTCACGGTTCTTTACTGGCAGAATCTGAACTCGGTACACCCGTACATATCAATACGCGCCTAATAGGGCATGCAATGACGTGTTACTAAAACATAAAGTAGTCCCTTATAATGTAGGCTATACGGTACACATTGTTTTAGACATGCTAGAGCAGGAGAGATTAAAGAGGGAGGGTGGCATTACTAGTCAGGGAAATGTAATAGCAGTGCTCAGTCAGGACAGACTGGAGGACTTGTCTAGTGTGGCTTTATGGGTAGAAATGATGAACAATAAAGGTATGACCATGATAATATTATAGACCACTGAACAGTCTGGAGGATATAGAGGAGCAGATTTGTAGAGTGATTGCCGATTGTTGTAAGACACATTAAGATTTTGATTGTTGGTCATTTTAATTTCCACATATTGACTGGGACTCCCATACTGTAAAAGGACTGGATGGGATAGAGTTTGTCAAATGTGTTCAGGAAAGTTTCCTTAATCAGTACATAGAAGTCCCAACTAGCGAGAGTGTAATACTACATCTATTAGGGAATGAGACAGGGCAAATGACAGAAGTTTGTGTAAGGGAACAATTTGCATCCAGTGATCATAATGCCATTAGTTTCAAGGTAATTATGGTAAAGGATAGATCTGGTCCTAAGATTCCAAATTGGAGAAAGACAAATTTTGATGGTTTCAAGAAGATTCTGGCAAGTGTGGATTGGACAGGTTATTTTCTAGCAAATGTGCGCTTGGTAAGTGGGAGGCCTTTAGAAGTGAAATTTTGTGAGTACGTAGTTTGTATATTCACATCAGAATAAAAGATAAGGATAATAAGTTTATGGAACCTTAGGTTTTGAGAGATATTGAGGACCTGGTGAACAAAAAGGAGGAGGGGCATAAGTAGGTATAGTCAGACAGGATCAAATGAGGTCCTTGAGGAGTATAGAAATACAAGAGAACGCTAAAGAAGGAAATCAGGAGGGCTAAAAGAAGACATGAGGTTGCTGCCTTTGACAAAGTGAAGGAGAATCCTATGGGTTTCTACCAATATATTAAGAGCAAAAGTAGCAAGGGTCAAAATCGGTCCTCTGGAACATCAACATGGTAATTGATGTGTAGACCCCAAAGAGAAGGGGGAGATCTCAAATGGATATTTTGTATACGTATTTACCTGGGAGACTGCCACAGAGTCTTATAGATGTGAGGCAATTCAGCAGCGAGGTCATGGACCCTGTACAGATTAAGAGAAGAGGAGGTGTTTGCTGCTTCAAGGCAAATTAAGGTGGATAAATCCCCAGGGCCTGACAAGGTGTTACTTCAGACTCTGTGGAAGGCTGGTGTATAAATTACAGGGGCCCTTGCAGAGATATTTAAAATATCCTTAGGTTTTGGAGGATTGGAGGATAGCTAATATTGTTCCATTGTTTAACAGAGGCTGTAAGAATAAGCCTGGAAATTACAAGCCAGTGAGCCTGACATGATTAGTGTGAATGTTATTGAGTTATTGGAAGGTATTCTAAAGGACTGGATATATAAGTATTTGGAGAGACAGAGACTGATTAGCTCTAGTCAACATGGCTATGTGCTTGATAAGTCGGGTCTAAACAATCTTATAGAGCTTTATGAGGAAGTTACCTGGAAAATTGATGAAGGCAAGGCAGTGGATGTTGTCTTCATGGACCTTAGCAAGATCCTTGAGGTTCTGCATGGGAGGTTGGCCAAGAAAGTTCAGTCGTTTGGCATTCAAGACTGAGTAGTAAATTGGATTAGACATTTGTTTCATGGAAGAAGTTAGAGAGTGGTTGTAGATGCCTCTTTAACTGGAGACCTGTGACTGGTGGTGTGCCACAGGGGTCAGTGCTGGGTCTTGTTGTTTGTAATCTACATCAATGATCTGGATTGTAATGCGGAACACTGGATCAGCAAATTTGCAGCTGACACCAGGATTGAGGGTGTGGTGGACAGCGAGGAAGACTATCAAATCTTGCAGCAGGATCTGGAATAGCGAGAAAAATGGGCAGAAAAGTGAAAGGTAGAATTTAATGCAAACATGTGTGAGCTGTTGTACCACATTGGAGGACCAATCTGGGTAGATCTTACACAGTGAGCAGTAGGGCACTGAGGAGTGCGGTAGAATGGAGGGTTCTGGGAATACTGAACGTGTTGTCACAGGTAGATAGGGTGATAAAGAAAGCTTTAGCACATTGTCCTGCATAAATCGATGTACTGTATTGAGTACAGGAATTGGGATGTTACGTTAAAATGTTATAAGATGTTGGTGAGTCCTAATTTAGAGTATTGTGTACAGTTTTGATCACTTACCTACAGGAAAGATGTAAATAAGATTGAAAGAATGTAGAGAAAGTTTATAAGGATGTTGCTGGGACTAGAGCACTGGAGTTAAAGGGAAAGGTTGAATAGATTAGGGCTTTATTCCCTAGAATGTAGAAGATTGAGAAGAGATTTAATAGTTGTATACAAAATTGAGGGGAATAGGTATATAGGGTCAGTGTAAGTAAGCTTTTTCCACTGAAGTTGGGTGAGACTATAACAAGAGGACATGAGTTAAAGGTAAAAGTGAAATGTTTAAGGGGAACATGAGAGGGAACTACTTTAATCAGATGGTGGTGAGTGGTGTCACAGCAACAACCTTCCCATCAACATCAGTAACACCAAAGAGCTGATTGTGGACTTCAGAAAGAGTAGGACAAGAGAACATGAACCAATCCTCACAGAGTGATCAGAAGTGGAGAGGGTGAGCAATTTCAAGTTCCTGGGTGTCAAGATCTCTGGATCTAACATGGTCTCAGCATATCAATGCAGCTGTAAAGAAGGCAATGTTTCATTTGGAGTTTGAGGAGATTTGATTTCTCACTTAAAATACTCGAAAACATCTAGAGATGTACTGTGGAGAGCATTCTGTCAGGCTGCACCACTGTCTGGTATAGTGGGGGATGGGGGAGGATCGAAAGAAGCTACAGAAAGTTGTCAAGCTAATCAGCTCCATTTTGGGTACTGGCCTCTGTAGTATCCAAGATGTCTTCAAGGAGTGGTGCCATTATTAAGGACCCCTTCACACAGGATCCGTCCTCTTCTCATTGTTACAGTCAGGAAGGAGGCACAAAAGCCTGAAGGCATACACTCAGCAATTCAGAAACAGCTTCTTATCCTCTGCCATACGATTCCTAAAGGGCCATTGAACCCATGAAAACTAACTTACATTTTAAAATTATTTGTTTTTGTACTATTTTTAATTTAACTAATCAATATAATCGTTTATTTATTTTCTGTAGTATCACGTATTGCATTGTACTGCTGCAATTAAATTAACGAATTTCATGACATGTGCCGGTGACATTAAACCTGATTTTGATTCTGGTTCTTAGAGTTCAGACTGAGCTGCCAATGCAAGTAGTGGATGTGGTGTCAATTTTAATATTTATGAGAAGTTTGGATAGGTAAATTAATGGGAAGGATATGGAGGGCTATGATTTGGTTGCATGTCCATGAGACAAGACAGATTAATGGCACAGACTAGGTGGTTCGAAGGACCTGTTTCTGTGCTGCATTGTTCTATGACTAAATTACTGAAAAATATATGGAATGAAGCTGAACTTCACATCAAGTATTGGATTCACCCTCAAAACGTAATCTGTCTCCAAATTACTTTCCTTATATCCACTATGTTCAAGAATGTAACTAAGTTGTTTTCTAAATGTGAGTTACTTGAAGGAAAATTGATCATATTTGGCATGGTGCAGTTGCAATACTGAGGAAATTTGTTTTGAAATTTTCCAGACTAAGATCCTGAGATTATTATCAGTAATGTGAAGGGAGTAGTGGCAGGTGAATTGACGTACAGATAAGCAACAGTGACATTTATTGAAGAGTTGCTATAGTTAATTTCCAGATGTTTCCTTGGGTGGTTAAGTAGGCTTGCTTTAATTGGGGAAATTGAGTTCAACAGGTGCAAAGTAATGTTTCAGCTCTATAAAACTGGTGATATTATGTATGCAGTACAGGTGTTCCCCCCCCACCTTTACAAAGGTAAAGCGTTCATGTGAAACGTTTCTTAAGCTGAAATGGCGTAAAACGAAGACCCATTAATTTATATGGGAAAAATTTTCATAAAAGCAAAAATCCTCTTTGTAATGCGAAAACAGTTTACTAATGTAGGTATTTTGTAAAAGCAATGCGGCGTAAAGTGAACATTCGTAAAGCGGGGGACACCTGTATTGTGTTCAGTTCATTTTAGCTAGGATATGGAAGTTTTAGAGAGGATGCAGTGCAGGTTTACCAGGATGCTGTCTGGAGTAGAGAACATATCTTTTGAGGAAAGATTAAATGAGCTCAAGCTTTTCACTTCAGACTGAAGAAGGGTGAGAGGCAATTTGATAGAAATTTATAAGATGAGGCATTGATAGAGTGGGCAGATGGTGCCTTTTTCCTGGGATGACAATGGCTAATACAGGAGACGTACTTGGGGTATATCAGGTTAGGTTTTTTTGCACAGAGTGGTAAGTGCATGGAATGCACTACCAGGGGTTGTATTAAAGGCAGATGCATTAGGGACATAAAAGAGACTTAGGCACATGGATGAAAGAAAAATGGAGGGCTATGTGGGAGGGACAGTTTAGATTGATTTTGTAGGAGGTTAAAAGATCACCACAATATTGTGGACTTCTGTATTGTTCGAAGTTCTATATCTTGAGACTACCCTTACAGAAATTCCATTCATTGTTTCTCTATTGAATTGTTTATTTCCAGGTGTTGCAGCCTTGTTGCTTTGTTTTGGACTTCTGTGAGCAGACTGCTAGGCCACAAAATATCACTCTTAAAATAGAAGAGATAAACTTGAAGGTAAGTTGAAGTACTTATGTTTTTCATGTTGCATTAACTCTATTGTATTCATGAACAATTCTGAAATAAATTAATGAATGTTTTGGATGTGCAAGTGCACAGAATTTCAGTCTTTATATTGTTGGATCCTGATTCTTTATATCATAGATTTCTTCTGAAGCCAAGAATGACGTATAAAATTTGTTGCTGAAGATAGCTCATTAAGCATTGCAAGAATGAAAAGAAACAAGAAGAGAAAAAAAGATTAAATTGAATTGACTTCATTTCTTACATTCTTCATGTATATGAGGAGTAAAAATCTTTACATCTCCATCTAAAATTGCATCGTGCAATCATAGTAATATATAATAATTTATAAAAAGTAGAACAGTCAATGTAATATAGAGTACACTCAAGTTTGATGGTGTAGTGGAAGAAGTTGTCCCGGAGCCTGTTGGTCCAGGCTTTTATGCTGTGGTACCGCTTCCCAGATGGTAGCAGCTGGAATCGATTGTGGTTGGGATGGTTTGGGTCCCCAGTGATCCTTTTTACATACTTGTCCTTGTAAGTGTCCTGAATCATGGGAAGTTCACAACTACAGATGTGCTGGACTGTCTGCACCACTCTCTGCAAAGTCCTGCAATTAAGGGAGCTACACTTCCCATACCAGGCAGTGATGTAGCCAGTCAGGATGCTCTCAATTGTGCCCCTGTAGAAAGTTCTTGGGATTTGGGAGCCCATACCAAGCTTCCTCAACCGTCTGAGGTGAAAGAGGCACTGTTGTGCCTTTTTCACCACACAGCTATTGTGTACAGTCTATCTGAGGTCCTTGGTGATGTTTCTGCTGAGAAACTTGAGGCTGTTTACTCTCTCAACCCCAGATTCATTGATGTCAATAGGGATTAGCCCATTTCCATTCCTCTTGTAATCCACAACCAGCTCCTTTGTTTTTGTGACATTGAGGGAGAGGTTGTTTTCTTCACACCACTGTGTCAGAGAGATGACTTCTTCCCTGTAGGCCACCTCATTATTGTTTGAGATAAGGCCAATCAATGTAGTGTTGTCAGCAAATTTAATTAGCAGATTGGAACTGTAGGTGGCAGTACAGTCATGGGTATACAGGGAGTAAAGGAGGGGACTCAGTACACAGCCCTGAGGGGCTCCTGTATTGAGAGACAGAGGGTTGGAGGTGAGGGAGCCCATTCTTTCAACCTGCTGGCGATCTGACAGGAAGTCCCGGATCCAGCTGCACAAGGCAGGATCCAGGCTGAGGTTTCTGAGCTTCTTGTCGAGCCTGGATGGAAGTAGGGTATTGAATGCTGAACTGTAGTCCAAGAACAGCATTCTCACATAAGCATCCTTTATCTCTAGATGTGTAAGGACGATATGTAGAGCAGTGACTATTGGCATCATCTGACGATTGGTTGTATTGATAGGCGAATTGTAGGTGTCCAGTTTGGATGGTAGCAAGCTGTAGATGTAATCCTTGATCAGCCTCTCAAAGCATTTGCTTATTATTGACGTGAGTGGAACAGGACACCAGTCGTTCAGGCACGTTACCTTGGTTTTTTTTTGGTACAGGGACAATGGTGGATAATTTGAAGCAGGAGGGCACTCTACATTGGAAGAGGGAGAGATTAAAAATGTCTGTAAACACACCTGTCAGTTGTGCTGTGCACATCCTAAGTACTTGCCCAGGGGTGCCGTCCGGTCCCGCAGCCTTGTGACTGTCCACTCATTGGAAACATCCTCGTACCTCAGCCTCAGAGATGATCAGGTTGCAGGTTGTAGCGGTGGCTTTCCTCGGAGGCTCAGAGTTAGCAACATCGAACCTAGCGTAGAAGCGCTTGAGCTCATCTGGGAGAGAGGCTGTGATGTTGGCGGTACCACAATGTTTGGCTTTGAAGTCTGCGATGGTATGCAGCCTTTGCCACAAGTTACGTGCTGTTTGTAGCAAATCTTGACTCAACCTTCTCCCTATATTATTGTTTCCCAGCCTTGATAGCTTTGTGTAGATCATAGCTGCTTTTCTTGAGTTGATCTCCAGAGATGTAAGCTTGATGTCGCACTGTAAGTGCAGCTCGCACGGAACTATTGATCCAGATAATAGAGAACATGAAGACAGGATGAAGAACAAAGAGAGAAGAATGGAGAGTAAGAGACCCAACCGGGATGGTTTAGTCCTCATGACAGATTATAACACCTTCAATCCAATTTCAGTTGTTTAAATTAACCAACAAGATAGTCCCTATTCAAGTAATTTGATACCTGCCAAAAAGAATTTGTTTGAGTACGATGGTAATTTTAGTGCAGATCTGACTTTCCCAGGACAGCAATGTCTAACAGAGTTGTCTCTCACTCTTAAACTTCCACTAGATAGTATATTGAAGCAAGAACTAGGTGATTGCTTGTACGATTTGTAAAATAAGGAGTAAGGTCTTGCCTCCTATTAAATGTGCACTAAAATCCTTAAATATTCGCAACCATCTCTGCCAACCACACCAAAAACGTTCGATTGTGATGTTTTTGATCTGAGGTTCTTCAGAAGGCAAGAATGAAGCATAAAGCTTGGCGCTTATTATTGTTTATTAAACTTTACAAGAACGAAAGAAAACGAGGAAAGGACAGGTAGCAAAGAACACAAAGACCCTAGGTGCAGGGAGAAGAACAATGGCGATAGAAGAATGGAGACAAAGAAACCATATCTGCTTGGTTTGATCCTCTTATACCAGATTACTTGATAACATATTTGATTCAACTTCTATTACATGAAGTAACCAATGAAACAGCCCTTATTCAAGCAATGTGATAACTGCCAAAAGATACAAAGGCAGCCACTCAACACAGTGAACAATTACATGTACACAAGTAATTGTATAAAAATACAATCATAAGAAAGTTAAACTACAAGGAAAGTAACAATTATGCAGTCCAATCTAACTATATGACAGATGTGAACTCTTTCAGTGTCAGTATCCTGAATTTCCTCTGATATTGGTGCTGTTTAAACTATACTAATTCTGATCTGTATATAAAGTTATCATACTTTTTCTCTTGGAAAGTAATATTTTGTGTTTAAATTAAACCAGTGAATTAATGTTTTACCACAGTTTTCTTTTATTTAAAGATATCTCCTATCATTCTGAACACGGTTATGACAATCATGTCTGTGATGGCACCTAAAGGGCAAGAGGTAGAAATGCTTCAACCAGTGAACACAGTAACTGACCTCTGGGCTGTGAAAGATGTAGCCAATTGCCATTATTGGTTCCTGGGGGTTGACAATGCTCAAGAAGTCACCGAGACTTATGTAGAAGAAAATCGCCAAAAGAATGGGGAGTCCTTCAAGATAGATGTTTCATCAATAATAGTAACACTTGAATGTGGGCTGGGCCATTGCACCATTCCTTTACTTCTGACCGAGTCAACATTTTCTGGAAGGGTGGAAAATTGGACGTCACTCATCAGTATTGATTCAAACATGAATCTTGAGGTAATTTGTTTCCTCTGATTAGAATGCACAATAAGTTTTTAAAAAAGTATGCTTCTTTGCTAGATACTTTATATAGTGATTAGCAATGTTTATTTTAATTCAAGTAAAGTGAACATGAATGTATGAATAATTTATTTTTGGCCAGTACAAACATAACAAAAAACATCATTTACAACAATGATTTCATAGGACAAAATTACAACAAAAAACATAGATATTCTTTAAAACAGACCGAAAGGGTGTAGGTTGAAGCTACAGCTTATTACACTTACCCCTCTTACTTATACAACAACATATTTGGCGTCAATCATCACATCAAAAACAAAAAATTTCATAATCTTAACACAAAATCCAATTCCAAATATCATTTATTTAAATAACTCCCATTCATTTTAAATCATGTATTTTATATTTGTTCTTTAAGTAATTTTTAAATGATTTTTAAAGCTTAAGTGTAGTGCATGTTTTTAAATTCTTACTACAACTGTTCCATAGATTCATCCCTCTGACTGAAATACAATGATTTTCTACATTTGTTCTTATGCTTTTTGTTTGAAATATACATGTTTCTCTCAGATCATGTTGACTTTCTCTCATTTTAAACAACCTTTGGATACTTCGTGGTAGCTGTCCGTTTTTTACTTTATACATAATTTGTATTATTTTAAAATCTACAAAATCTCTGAATTTTAAAGTGTTTAGTTGAATAAATAATGGATTGGTTGGCTCATAATAACTTGTCTTATTTACAATTCGTATAACTTTCTTTTGGAGTAGAAAAATTGAATTTGTATGTATTTCCCCATACCTCTATATAATAAGTCATGTATGGAACTATAAGTGAACAGTAAAATGTATACAAAGATTCCTGATTTAAGATAATTTAAGCTACATAACTCTGTGTAGCTTCTTTTGCAACCTCAGAAATGACAAACGTGGCAAACCTTATAGAGTAGGAATGAAGAGGCTGACCTTGACATGTTTTATTTCTGTGGTATTAGTTGAAGGATAAATCTTAGAAAGGATCATAAGGAATCCTGTTGTGCACTTTGCATCATCAGACAAGTCTTTATTCACACCTGACAAGATACTAATACCTATTATTGAATGGCTATTTATGATTGTAGTTCAGTGGTTGTCATCTAATGCTGTATGTTTCTGCAGGGTGTTACATGACAAAATAACATCTTACATCCTACTAATATAATCGCAGTTAGTCATGAATTCTCCAGTTAAATGCAAGGTGAAAATTGTTAGGGATACTTCATTGGCTGCCTGGCAGAAGGGGAAGAGTAGGAATAGAGGGGTCCTATATAGGATAGTTGCCAGTGACTAGTGAAAGGGTCAGTGTTCGGACTGCAATTTTCCCGGATGAAGCAGGAGGCCATGGACACAGTGGTGGGTCCGTGGAATGCACTGCCAGCGAAGGTGGTAGAGGCAGATACAATTGGGTCTTTTAAGAGCCAATTTAAAAGAGTACATAGAACTTAGAAAAATAGAGGGCAATGAGGTAGGGAGATTCTAACCAGCTTCTGGTGTAGGTTACATGGCCAGCACAACATTGTGGGTCAAATGGCCTATAATTTGCTGTAGATTTTCTATGTTCTATGACATGGGCACAGCAGCACTTGTTCTGTGGTCCTCTTGAACTTCCTTGCTACTGAATCAAGACTTATTCTGTCAAGACTTGTCTGTGGTGTGCTGTAACCATCCATCCCATGATCTGGGTGAAAGAACTAATGACCTTGTGGCCAAGTTTGCAGACAATGTAGTGTTGCAGAGGCAGAGAGTCTACACAAGGCTTGAAAAGGTTAGGAGAAATGACAACATAGTAGCAGGTGAAATATAGTGTGCAGAAGTGTGGTATTATTTTTGATTGGTCAGGGCATGAAGGGATATGGGGAGAAGGCAGGAGATTGGGGCTGAGTGGAAAATTGGATCGGTCATGATGAAATGGCAGAGCTGACTCGATGGTCAAAATGGCCTCATTCTGCTGCTGTATCTTATGGTCTTGTGCACTTTGGTAAGAAGAATAAAGGAGTAAATTATTTTCTGAATGAAGGAGAGAATTCAGATAAAGGAGGTGTAAAGGAACTTGGGGGTCCTAGTTCAGGATTCCTTTCAGGTTGATTCAGTAGTAAGGAAGGCAAATGTGATGTTAGCATTCATTTTGAGAGGACTAGAATATAAAAGACCTTCTATACTAGACAGGTATATGGAGGAATTTAAGGTGGGGGATATATGGGAGGCAGGTTAAGGGTTGGCACAACATAGTGGGCCGAAAGGCCTGTACTGTGCTGTACTATTCTATGTTACATGCTCTAAAAACGAGGATGTACTACCAAGGCTTTGTAAGACATTGGTCAGACCACATTTGGTGTATTGCGTGCAATTTTAGCTCTGTATAACGATAATACTGGCCCTGAAAAGGATCCAGAGGAGGCTCCCAAGAGTAATCCTGAGAATGAGAGGCTTAAAATATAAAGAGTATTTGATGTCTCTGGAACTGTAATTGATGGAGTTTGAAACCTATCAAATACCAAAAGTCCTGGATAGAGTGGGCCTTGAGAGGATATTTCCATTAGTCAGAGAGTCTAGGATCTGAGGGCAGCCTTAAAATAATAGGATGATCCTTTAAAACAGAAGAGGAGGAATTTAATTAGTCAGAGGGTAGTGACTCTGTGGAATTGCTTCATAAGGCTGTGGAGGCCAAGTCATTGGCTGCAGTTAAGGCAGAGATTGATAAGTGCTTGACTGGTAAGGGGTTAAGGATTTAAAAAAAACAATCATTATTGAATGGTGCAGCAGGCTGAGTGGCCTAATTTTGCTCCCTTTCTGGAGGGATCCAGTCATAAAATAAAGGATCAGCCATTCAAGACAGATGCAAAGACTTTTTTTCATCCTGATGATAGTGAATTGTGGAATTCTTTACCCAGCCATTGTTATAGACTCTGTTGCTGTTTAGGAACAAAATTTGTACTTGTCTAGGCAACAAGATTGTGCATGTAATGAATCTGAACAAGAGATGGGTGCTCATTCCATCGAGAACATACTGCCACGAGGAGGTGGTGGAATCAGATACAACTATTATACTTGAAGCATTGAGACAAACAATAAAAAAGGCAGGGCATAGATGTATATGATTTTAATGAAGGCAAATGTGTTTTGTGTAGATGGACAAAAAGGACAGTGTAGCCCATTTCTGTGTATACCTTTCTATAATACTAAAACTAGTTCCCTTGTGGAGGGTTTACTGGTGCTTTGGGTGAAGTGTATGATACTTTGGTAAGTTGATAAAAGGCTGACACAGGAAGGTAGTATCAAAAAGTTATGAAAAGAATTGGGAGTCACAGTGAGATAGAGTGAACAGAGAATATCTGTTTCCCAGGGTTGAAATGCCAAATACTAGAGGGTGGGTCAATGGGTCCATTTCTATGTTGCATCTCAAAGAACAGTACAGCACAGAAACAGGCCATCTGACCCACAATGTTGTCCCGACTCAGCTAAAAAAGCAAATCAAAACCAGGGGTTGAAGGTGAGAGGGGATGGGTTCAAGAGGGATGTGAGAGGTAAATTTTTTTTAGTCAGAGGGTTGTGGATTCCTGGAATGCACTGACTGGTATGATAGTAGAGGAAAATAGATTAGAGGCTTTTAAGAGATATTTGGATAGGCACATGGATATAAGGAAGATGGAGGGATATGGTAATGGTGTAGGTAGGAGGGATTTATGTTTAGGTGTTTTTGATTTGCATTTTAGCTGATTCGGCACAACTTTATGGGCTGAATGGCCTGTTTCTGTGCTGTACCGTTCTCTGAGATGCAACATGGAAATGGGCCTGTTGGTCCATCTGTGCCAATCATCAAGCACCCATTTAGACACTAATCCAGGTGTAACTCATTTTATTCTTCCTACATTCCCATCTCTCCAGCTCCTCCCAGAATGTCCCACTTCCCTACCCAGGAGCAAGTGACCGTGTGCAGCTAATCTATGGAAGGAATTGAATTTGTTGAAAGCTGCCTTTTAGGACAACCAATGTTGTCTCCTTACTCAGAAAGGGTAGTAGGGATATGCCTGGAAGCAACAGGTTGATGATGCTTGTATCAGTGGTAGGGAGGTTGTTGGAGAGGATTCTGAGCGACATGATTTCTTTTCACTCGGGGCAGATGAGGAGGATTCGATATGGTATTGTGCAGGAGAGAAAACGTCTGACAAATCTGACTGAGTTTTTGTTTAAGGAGGTGATTCGGGAAGATAACAGAGCAGATGATATTATTGTTTACAGTTGTAGATCAGAATCAGGTTTATTATCACCGGCATGTGTCATGAAATTTGTTAACTTAGTGATAATAGAGAAAGAAAATAACTAAATAAGTAAGTCAAAGTGTTTATGGATTCAATGCCCATTTAGGAATCGTATGGCGGAAGGGAATAAGCTGTTTCTGATTCGTTGAGTGTGTGCCTTCAGGCTTCTGTACCTCTATCCTGATGGTAACAATGAGAAGAGGGCATGCCCTATGTGATGGGGGTCCTTAATAATGGACGTTGCCTTTCTGAGGCACTGCTCCTTGAACTGTCTTGGGTACTATGGAGGCTAGTACCCAAGATGGAGCTGACTAATTTTACAACTTTCTTTAGCTTCTTTTGGTCCTGTGCAGTAGCCCCCTCCATAGTAGGCAGTGATGCAGTCTGTCAGAATGCTCTCCAGAGTACATCTGTAGAAGTTTTCTCATGTTTTAGTTGACAAAGCATATCTCTTCAAACTGCTAATGAAATTTAGTCGTCATCTTGCCTTTGTGAAAGCTGCATTTATATCTTAGGACCATGTGAGATCCTCAGAGATCTTGACATCCAGGAACTTGAAATTGCTCACACTTTCCACGTCTGATCCTTCTATGAGGATTGGTTCGTGTTCCCTCGTCCTACCCTTCCTGAAGTCCGCAATCTGCACTTTTGTCTTGCTGACATTGAGTGCCAGGTTGTTCTACAAACCACTCAAATAGCTGGTGTATCTCGCTCCTGAACTCCTTCTCATCTCCACCTGAGATTCTACCAACAATAGTTGTATCATCAGGGGATTTCAGCTATCTCTGCACTCACTTCCCATAGTAAGGTGGTGTGTGTTCTTCCTGGCCCCAGGGACTTAAATGATTTAATAAGTTTAAGCACGTCTTCTTTCTTAATGTCAATGTACCAACCTGTTTTACACATCCCCCTCACTAGTAAATACTGACTCCAAGCACATTTCCTCACCTACCCCTGTTCGGTCCTACCCTCATTCTGGACATCTTGGTGTACTTTACGTACATGGAGAAGGCCTTGATATTTTCCTTAATTCTACTTACCCAGGCCTTGCATGCCCCTTCTAACTCTCCTGTCCATTCTTAATCTCCTTCCTAGCGGCTATCTTGTTTCTCTCCAGAGCTCTACTTGTTCCTTGCTTCCTAAACTTTCTTCCTCTTGATTGAATATTCTACATTTTTTGTCAACCATGATTCCTTCACCCTGCCATCTTTTGTCCTCTTCCTTTGGACAAATCTAAACAGAACCCCATGCAAATTCTCCCTAAGTAACCTCCACATTGTTCATTTTCCTGTTTACATCTGTTCCCAAGTTCATACCCAATAGCATCATAATTTTCCCACCCTTAATTAAATAGTTTTGTGAGCCATCTCCTCCTATTTCTGTCCAAGGCTATGGTAAAGATCAGGGAGTTGTAGTCACTGTCTCCAAACTGCTCACCCATTGAGAAATCTGTCACCTGACCAAGTTCATTGTCTAGTACCAGACCAGAGTTGTCCCTTTTCTAGTTGGCTTGTCTACATATTGTGTTAGGAATCCTTTCTGGGCACATCCAACAAATTCTCCATCTAAACCGTTTGTCTTCCAAGAGGACCACAACCTTGTCTTAGAGTTTGGAGGCTTGTGTGCCTCAATGATGTGGAGAGCTATGTTGGCTGGGGTTCAGGTCCTTCTGCTTTTGGTAGGGTCACTTATGCCAAATAGGGCAAAGGGTAGAGACCAGACCAAGAGTGGTCCACTGGTCCTCCAGGTTCAGGGTTCAGCTCAGGGCTTATGACCCTGAATGGTCAAAAAAATTGTTATGGAAACAGCAATGAAGAACCTTATATCTGAGTGTGATGGTATTCCTGAGTCTCCACCTGAGGGTTGCAGTAGTGAAAACTGAGAAGAGGCTACTGGCACTATGAAGTAAACCCTGAACACTGCCAAGATCAGGACCAAAATTGGTTTTTGGAATGTATAAACCACGTACAACACCGACAAGCTAGCACAAATATCACAGAAATATGTTGTTATAACCTACATGTACTGGGCGTCAGTGACTGGTGAAACAATTTTATACTCAGAAAGGGAAGATGGTCAGCTTCATGATGATGTAGTTGTCATTTTGAAGCTAGGCATTGAGAAGTGTTGGCTGCAGCAGAAACCAATCGACAGTAGGCTGATGAGAGTCAGGCTGAAAGGGAAGTAAGTGAACATAACTGTGATCCTGTGTTATGCTCCAACTAACGATAGTGACATTAAAGGAAAGGACGTTTCTATGAACAGCTACAGTCAGAGGTAGAGTTAACACCATATCATGACATAATCATCATCGTGGAAGATCCAAACGCCAAAGTGGGAAATAACAACTCGCACTTCACTAGGGTCATGGGCATGCATTGATGTGGAACAATGAATAATAATGTTGAAAGACTTTCTGGGCACGCAGTCATAAATGGAAAGTGAGTAGAGCAGGGTAATAAGCACACTGCCTTGTTGTACACTAGACATCATAGGTTTAAGGTGAGGTGAAAAACAAGAGATTTGAGATGCAGCACAGAGGATGTCAGATAATTGGACAAGCTGCTAGATGAAGTGGTAGCAGTTACAATTACATGCATTTAAAAACATTTAGGCAGGTACATAGATAGGAAAGGTTTTGAAGGAAATAAGCCAAATGCAGTGTGGAATTGTATCAAGGCAACAGTTAAGATAATGTCTGGGTAAGGATTGTTTACGGGTAGTGTACAGTCAACCCAGGCAAGAAAGGTCTTTGAAGAGCATAGCATACTGTGACAAGAAAAGATTATATGTAATTGAAGGATGCAAGACATAACTCTGACTATGGGAGAACTACTTCAAAGTCATTAGCTTGTTTCCAGACTTTCAGTACCTGTATTATGAATGGTGATTGATCATGCAAATACCAAATTGTCAATATCCATAACTACCAGTAAATTCTGTGGGGGAAAAATGGCATTTCTCTGATCTAACTTAAGTACAATGTGGTAATAAGGGGCCATCCTGTTCTCCTTGTGCGCAAATAAATAAAGTATGGTGGAGGAACAAGTGTGAGTTTTCAGAGTCCAGTTAATTGGTGATAACAGCAGAAATGGGATTAATTCCAGCCTACAACTTTGTTAGCATGGATGAATTGGACCAAAGTGCTTGTTTTGTGCTGTATAACTCTGCGACTATTAATATAACCAAATGTTTGGTTTAAAGCTGTTTTAATCTTGTTTATAGAGTATTGTTTTGATAGACCAAAATGGTTATTTGATGATCAATTGAAATAAAATTCATCCACTTTATTTTAGGTCCTTTATTATAACGAACTGAATGCAGTGTGGGAACCCTTGCTGGAGCATGTTATTCCAGGAGAGAAAAAGTGGAGTCTTACACTTCAGGTAATGAGATTATATTGGTGCAATTCCATAGGAATACATTTTGCTGTTTGAAGTAACTAGTGGTCTACTTAGTATACATTTTGCGTTGTCAAGCCTTGCTTGTGATTTTTAAATGGTAGACCTGTTTAGCTCAAATTACATGCATGAAATAGAAATTTTAAAAACTATTATTATGAGCATAGCTTGTGGAAGAAGGTGTGTGGTTGTTCTCACAAATATGAAGCACATGTGAAGTTTAACTTCCTAAGTATCTGAATGACATTAATGCTGATGTTCCTTTATATACAATGCTTTGAAAAAGTATTCAGACCCCACAACTATTTTCACATTTTACTGCCTCATTTTCTAGGACATTTTTGAGCGAAACGTGGTGCATCATGTTAATTCAAAAAAAAATTCTAAAACCTGTCAACAGTTTAATAAAAATTAAAAACCAAAATTGTGAGGCTGAAAAAATACTCATCCCCTTTGTAATTACTAATCTAACTTACCTCAGGTACAATATTGTATATTACCTTACCAACTCACTCAATTTGTTGATGTAGAATATTAGAGATCACCTGTTTTCAATTAATTTATAAGAATAAATACCAGTACCCCAAAATGAAGACAAAGGAGCATTCAAGACAAGTCAGGGAAATTATAATAGAGAAGCTATTAATGGATGTATTATGCATTGAGTAAGTGACTGAGCCTTCTCTGGTTTGAGCTTTTATGCAGTTGATGGCCAGGAACTTTGATACTTTTAGATGGAAGTTTCATTGAGGGAGATAGCAGATGAAGTCTTGTAATGAATGGCTGTAGTGGGCATTGATTCTATTCCTAATTTTTTTCTTGATAAGTATACTTCCAAAAAACTTATGCCTTGTTAGATTAATTGTGTCTGATTTTGTTTTCTGGTTAGATGAAAACCAATGCAAGATTGGACAAAACTCTCATTCCGGGCGATGATTTCCTTCCAATTCCTGATCCACAGACTGCCATTACTATTTCTTCCAAGGACATAATGAATATCACAGTATCCAAATGCAGCCTGAATGTTATGAACATCTTAGCCAAGGTGAAGTAATACAATTAAAAACCTCAGAATGTTAGGCAACTTTTAATGTTGTAACAGTACTTCACTTGAAGTTTCAGCATCAGTGTAAGTTCTCAGTTCTGTATTTTTAAAAAATGTTCATCAACTTTTATATCATTTTTATGCAAAGTGCAAAAAAATTTCCTCTTGTACAGCAATCAAGTTCAAGTTTGTTATTCAAACAAACACATAAATACAAACAAAATAACATTTGTCTGAGGCCAAGGTGCAAAATGCAGCACCAGCAGTCACAGGTAGCACATAGAACATGTAGTTCTGATAGAAGAAAAACATACAGTCACAAAAAAGTAATATAAACCCAAGTCTATGAGTGGCATGGCCTACAGATTGATGGTGCATGGGGTGTTGTCCTGGAACCACGTTTTCTCTGTGTAGACATAAGGATTTTGAAGAGATTTTGAAATGGAATATTATGACATTATTTTTCTATTAGCCATGTGGAATAAAGCATACAGCAGTAGACTCTGTTTCTACTGCTTCAGGAACATCTTTCCCTCATCCTATTCCAATTTACAGCTTTCAGGATCACAGCAGCAAGATATGCTGGCTGTCTTGTTAAGTAGATGAAATCAGATTTTATGAGTCTGTTTTTATGCAAACCATCAATTTTTCATTTGTTTGTAAACTTGGAAATAATAGTGTTGAAGGCAGTAAAAAAGAAAATGCTAGAATGTTCAGCAGGTTGGACCAATTCATAGGGAAGAGTAACAATTAAGATTTCAGGTCAGAGATCTTTCTTCAGAGCTAAAAAGCATATTAAAGTTTGTAAAGCTGCAGGGAGGGTGAGGAAGAAGGATATCTCTGACCTGGGTAACAGTGGAGATAAGCTACTGGTCATTGAATGAAGGGAGCAGTTGGAGAGTAAGAGCTTGGATGAAAGAATGTGGGAGTTGTGAATTGCAGATCAGGAGGCCAAGCCTGGCAGTTCAGGCAAGACAGCCAGGACTCCACCTGCAGAGAGCAAAACAAAAAGATACTGCCAGTGCCAATGTCATAGATTGATGCCTGAAACAGACTGAGGGATCGTTATCTGAAGTTGCAGGCTTCATGTTGTTCACATTGCAGCCTTTTGGATTCAATACTGAATTCTTAACTTCCTCAGTCTGTATCAGTCATCTGTCTGTGATGATGAGCTCCTGCTGGGCTTGTCCTCATTTTCTGAATTTTGTTATTCCAAACATTCATTTGCTTATGTTCATTCACTCACTGACTAGATAAACTTGATAATTGTTTATCCCCAATGTCACTCCGGTTCTAGCCTACGGGAGACAACATCTTCCCCATCCTCCCTGCAGCTTAAAGAGTTACTTTTGTCATAGAAACATAGAAAACCCACAACACAATAGAGGTCCTTTGGCCCACAAAGTTGTGCCGAACATGTCCCTACCTTAGAAATTACTAGGCTTACTTATGGCCCTCTATTTTTCTAAGCTCCATGTACTTATCCAAAAGTCTCTTAAAAGACCCTATCGTATCCACCTCCACCACCGTTGCCAGCAGCCCATTCCACACACTCACCACTCTCTGCGTAAGAAACTTAACCCTTGACATCTCCTTTGTACCTACTCCCTAGCACCTTAAACCTGTGTCCTTTTGTGGCAACCACTTCAGCCTTGGGGGAAAAAGCATCTGACTATCCACACGATCAATACCTCTCATCATCTTACACTCCTCTATCAGGTCACCTCTCGTCCTCCGTCGCTCCAAGAAGAAAAGGCCGAGTTCACTCAACCTGTTTTCATAAGGCATGCTCCCCAATCCAGGTAACATCCTTGTAAATCTCCTCTGCACCCTTTCTATAGTTTCTACATCCTTCCTGTAGTGAGACACCCAGAATTGAGCACAGTACTCCAAGTGGGGTCTGACCAGGGTCCTATATAGCTGCAACATTACCTCTCGGCTCCTAAATTCAATTCCACAATTGATGAAAGCCAATACACTGTACGCCTTGTTAACCACAGAGTGAACCTGCGCAGCTTCTTTGAGCGTCCTATGGACTTGGACCCCAAGATCCCTCTGATCTTCTTCACTGCCGAGAGTCTTACCGTTAATACTATATTCTGCCATCATATTTGACCAACCAAAACGAACCACTTCGCACTTATCTGGGTTGAACTCCATCTGCCGGTTCTGACAAATGCCCCAGTGTGAAATGTTCAGTTTCTCTTCCCAGAGATGCAGTCTGATCTGCTGAATATTTCCAGCATTTTCTAATTTAATTTTAGATTTCTAGCACTTGCAGATTTTGTTTTTATTTTTTGTAGTGTTGAGGACATTATCTCAGAAATACTTTTGTTCTCAGAATGTGATTGCAGTCATTGACCATTACATAATTTGGGATCTAGAAATGCAAATACTTCTATTTTGATTTTGGTAAATGTTTCAATGAAATGTATAACTTTTCCACAGGCATTTTCAGCAGGGGCTACTTCAACATTTGATAATTTACTGAAGGACCAGGCGCCGTACACCTTAAGAAATGCCCTTGGTGTTGCTATGGATGTGAATCACTCCACAAATTTATGTGTTGTTGGTTCCTCCATGGATCAGAAGCTTCATCGGCTGGATGTAGGTCATGTACTGGAACTTGATTATTCATCTGTACGTCACAGAGATAAAAGAAAGCTTTCTGTGTTACAAAGGCAAGAAAGTAACCTCTATACTTTAACAGTAGGTAAGTTGGACATTGAGAATACCTTCTTGTAAACAAATTAGAAGCAGGAAGGAGTAGGTCACTTGGCCTGCTCTACCATTTAAGGGTCTTGTACTTCACTTCCATATCTATCCACTGTCCGTTAACTTTCACCAAGGTTAAACAAGAACCTATATGCCTCTCTAATTTTTCCTTGCATGATGTTCCACCCATTCTAGATGTTGGTCTAACAAGCCTTATGTGACTACTTCCAAAGCATTTACATTCTTCTTTAGTAAGATCAAATCTGGACTCATTGGTGCATTATATAACTGAATTCTCATGATGGAACAGAAACAAGTTGATTTATTTTAAGTAACATAGAGAGGGAAAATCACAAAAGTCAAACTGCTTATAATTATCAGGAAGGATGTCTTTGTTTTGGAACAATTCCTTTCAAATGTTCAATGATTTTGAAGTTTAAAATTGAGACTATTGAACCATCTACTGTAGAGGTAGTAGTGGGGGACAAAAAATGGTGATGATCACAAGTATTTTGTGTCAGTCTTCACTAGTATGCCAGAAATTCGAGAGTGTTGGGGAAGAAGTGAGTGTAGTTGCAATTATTAAGAAGAAGGTGCTTGGGAAGCTGAAAGATCTGAAGGTAGATAAGTCATCTGGACCAGATGGACTACACCTCAGGATTCTGAAAAAAGGTAGCTGAAGAGATTGTGGAGGTATCAGTAATGATCATTTATGAATCATTAGATTCTGAAATTGTTCTAGAGGACTGGAAAATTGAAAATGCCACTTCACTCTTTAAGAAGGGAGGGAGACAGAAGAAAGGAAATTATGTTCCAGTTAGCCTGACTTCAGTGGTTAGAAGATGTTGGAGTCCTTTATTAAGGGTGGGAGTTCAGTATACTTGGAGGTGTATAATAAAGTAGGCCAAAGCCAGTGTGGTTTCCTTCAGGGGAAATCTTGCCTGACAAATCTGTTGGAATATTTTAAAGAAATATCAGACAGAATTGACAAAAGAAAGTTGGTAGATTTTATATATTTGGATTTTCAGAAGGGATGTGACAAGGTGCTGCACACGAGGCTGCTTAAACAAGATGAAAGCTCCTGGCATTACAGTAAAGATACCAGCATGGATATAAGATTGGCTGATTAGCAGGAGGCAAACAGTGGGAATAAGGGGCCTATAATGGTTGGCTGCCGGTGACAAGTTGTTTCTACAGGGGTTGGTATTGGGACCACTTCTTTTCACATTAAATGTCAATGATTTGGATGACAGAATTGTTGGCTTTGTGGTCAAGTTTGCAGATGATACAGAGGTAGGTAGAGGGGCAGATAGTGTTAAGGAAGCAAGGAGTCTGCAAAATAGATTGGGAGAATTGGCAAAGAAGTGGCAGATAGAATATAGTGTATGGTCATACACTTTGATAGAAGGAATAAAGGCATAGACTGTGTTCTAAATGGAGAGAAAATTCAAAAATTGGAAGTGCAAAGGGACTTGAAGGTTAACTTGCAGGTTGAGTTGGTGTTAAAGAAGGCAAATGCAATGTGAGCATTCATTTTGAGAGGGCTAGAATATAAGAGCAATGCTGTGACTTTATCAGGCACTGGTCAGATCATACTTGGAATATTGTGAGCAGTTTTGGGCTTCTTATCTAAGAAAAGATGTGCTAGCATTGGAGAGGATCCAGAGGAGGGTCACAAAAATGATTCAGAGAATGAAAGAGTTAACTTATGAGGAGTGCTTAATGGCTCTGGGCCTGTGCTTGCTGGAGTTTAGTAGAAAGAGAGGGGTTCTCATTGAAACCAATAGATATTGAGAGGGCTAGAGGCCTAGACTGAGTTGATGTGAGTAAACGGCTGACTTTTCGGAGTGAAGGGAGTTTTTTACTACTCGGGGTAAAAGAGAGGCGAGACTGCGCAAGTGCGTAATTTCAGCCAGTAGTGCGTGAAAGGTTTAAAAAGGCAAGGAGTCTTCCACGGTTTTTGATTTGGAGCAAGAAGGATGCAAGTGAATGGCTGATTTTTTGGAGCAAAGGGAGTTCTTTACTACTTGGGGTAAAAAGGTGAGACTACGCAGGTGCGTGACGTCAGCCAGTGCGCAAAAGGTTTCAAAAGAAGACCGCCATATGCAGCGGACAGCGGAGTGAGAGGTAGCAGAGTGACAGGGCTTTGGCTCAACTGGCTTGGGCGATAACAGGACGAAGTGAAGTAGGTTTAAATGTGTTTATTGCGAAAGGAGGTAGTATGTGTGTGAGGTCAGTTTTCTGTGCTCGATGTCAGATGTGGGGAGTCCTGGAGTCTCCCAGCCTCCCAGATGGCCATATCTGCACCTGATGTGTCGAGCTGCAGCTCCTGAGGGACCGAGTTAGGGAACTGGAGATGCAGCTCGATGACCTTCACCTGGTCAGGGAGAGCGAGGAGGTGATAGAAAGGAGTTATAGGCAGGTGGTCACACCAGGGCCACGGGAGACAGACAGGTGGGTCACAGTCAGGAAGGGGAAGAGTCAGGTATTAGAAAGTACCCCTGTGACTGTACCCCTTGACAACAAGTACTCCTGCTTGAGTACAGTTGGGGGGTGGGGCAACAGCCTACTTGAAGGAAGCGGCAGTGGCCGTGCCTCTGGCACAGAGTATGGCCCTGTAGCTCAGAAGGGTAGGGAAGGGACGAGGAAGGCAGTAGTGAATGGGGACTCTATAGTTAGGGGGTCAGACAGGCGATTCTGTGGATGCAGGAAAGAAACTCGGATGGTAGTTTGCCTCCCAGGTGCCAGGGTGGAATGGGGCTGCTGGCAATGGTGGTGGAGACAGATACGATAGGGTCTTTTAAGAGACTTTTAGATAAGTACACGGAGCTTTGTAAAATAGAGGGCTATAGGTAAGCTGAGTAATTTCTAAGGTAGGGACATGTTCAGCAGAACTTTGTGGGTCGAAGGGCCTGTATTGTGCTGTAGGTTTTCTATGTTTCTATGATGTGGAGAGGATGTTTCCTATAGTGGGTGTATCTATCCAGATGTCACAGCCTCAGAATAGAGGATATCTATTTAGAACAGAGATGAGGAATTTCTTCAACCAGAGGGTGGTGAATCTGTTGAATTCATTGCCACAGACTTGACCCTAGCCTAAGCATGAGGCAATTTACAATAATCAATTAACCTACAAACTGGTGTGTCTTTGGACTGTGGGAGAAAACTGAAGCACCCGGAGGAAGCCCATGTGATCATGGGGAGATACTACAAAAACTCCTTACAGCAGTGGGAATTGAACCTAGGGTTGCTGATACTTTAAAGTGTTGTGCTTGCCACCACACTACCATGCTGGCCTTGGTTCTTGTTTACTCAGAGTGTCAAAGGTTAGTGGGAGAAAGCTGGAGATTGGACTTTAGAGGGATAATAAATCAACCACGATGGAATGGTAGAGCGTGCTTGATGGGCCGAATGACCTAATTCTGCTTCTATGTCCAATGGTCACAAGGTCTTACTAATTTAAGTATACTTATATTTAAAGAGAAAAGGCTTGATGAGTCAGTTTGTCAGTTCCAATTTCCAAAGATTCATACCCTTGGAGTTCAAAAGCATTTCATAATTTGTATCTTCCTTTAAGACTGCATTATCTAGTTCTAGACTTCCTAAGCTGGGGTAATGTCCCCTTTGTCAGACCTTTGGAATATTTTGAAGGAAGTTGCTTTAATTCTTTTAAAGTAGATCATAGAGGTCTAGGCTACTTATCCCAGGATCAAGGTTGGTGAATCTTCATCAGATTTTCTTTATGCCAGTAGATTCCCAGCTAGTGAGGCATCCAAAACTATACCCAATTCTTCAGGTGTAGTTTCACTGTGGTTATATATATCATTGTACTGAGGTATCTATTATTGTGCTCAAGTCCTCTTGCAATAAAAACCAAAGTTTGCCTGCTTTCAGTGTCTTATGGGCAAGTGAAGTTAGCCCCTTTGGTTCAGAAACCTAATGGTTGAGGGGTAATAACTGTTCCTGAGCCTACCATTTCCACATTTGTCCTCCACCTGCCATGACGTTGCCATTCATTAATATAATCAAAAATGTTGAAATGTTACTGCACTCTCACCCCTACTTGCATTCCTAATCAGTGTTACATTTAATCCTGGTTGTAAATAGATGGTGACCATGTTTACTTCAGTTAAGTTGCTGTCTTATTCCTGTTATCCTTCCTCCTCTCATATTTCTTAGGCTCCTTATCTCCATAAGTCTTTTGCCAGCTCCAGCTCAGTTTTGAAAACTGTAAACCTCACTTCTGGGGAAGGATTGCTGGGTGGAACCATTGACATATTTCTCTTTTCACAGATGCTGCTTGAGTGGTTAAGTTCTTCCAGCACTTTTGTTTCAGATTTCTGCACCTGCAGTTTCATGTTCTCCATTTGTGTAAGCATTTCTTGATAGCTGGAACACTGGCTGAAGAGCCTGTTTCCATTCTGTATTCTTCTGTTTTCCTTATTCACATAGCTTCCCCCTTTCTCAGGAAATGGGAGAAGATGGAATAAGAACATAAGAAATAGGAACAGGAGTAGGCCATTCGGCCCATCGAGCTTGCCCCGCCATTCAATAAGATCATGGCTGATCTGTCCGTAAACTGAGCTCCATCTACCTGCCTTTTCCCCATAACCCTTAATTTCCCTACTATGTAAAAATATATGGAACTATATCTTAACTATATTTAGTGAAGAAGCCTCAACTGCTTCCCTGGGCAGAAAATTCTACAGATTTACCACTCTCTGGGAAAAACAGTTTCTCCTCACCTCCTTTCTAAATCTTCTCCCCTGAATCTTGAATCAATGTCCCCTAGTTCTAGTCTCACCTACCAATGGAATCAACTTTCCTACCTCTATCTTATCTTTCCCTTTCAAAATTTTGTATGTTTCTATAAGATCCCCTCTCATTCTTCTGGATTCCAGAGAGTATAGTCCCAGGCAACTCAATCTCTCCTCATTGGTTAACCCCTTTATCTCTGGAATCAACCTGGTGAACCTCCTCTGTACTGCCTTCAAAGCTGGTATATTCTTCTTCAAGTATGGAGACCAGAACTGCACACAGTACTCCAGGTGCGGCCCCACCAGTACCCTGTATAGTTGCAGCATGACCTCCCTGCTCTTAAATTCAATCCCTCTAGCAATGAAGGCCAACATTCCGTTTGCCTTCTTAATAATCTGCAAGCCAATTTTTTGCGATTTATGCACAAGCACTCCCAGATCCCTCTGTACAACAGCATGCTGCAATCTTTCACCATTTAAATAATAATCTGCTCTTCTATTATTCCTTCCAAAGTGGATGGTCTCACATTTATCAACGTTGTATTCCCTGTCAGACCTTGGCCCACTCACTTAACCTATCTATATCCCTCTGCAGACTTTCCACATCCTCTGTACAATTTGCTTTTCCACTCAGTTTAGTGTCATCAGCAAATTTTGCTACCCCACACTCAGTCCCCTCTTCCAAATCATTGATGTAAATTGTAAACAGCTGTGGGCCCAATACCAACCCTGCAGCACCCTACTCACCACTGACTGCCAACTGGAGAAACACCCATTTATACCAATCTCTGCCTTCTATTGGTTAACCAATCTACTATCCATGCCAATACACTTCCTCTGACTCCATGCATCCGTATCTTACTTATAAGTCTCTTGTATGGCACCTTATTGAACGCTTTCTGGAAATCCAAGTGTACGACATCCACCTGTTCCCCTCTATCCACTGTACTCATTATGTCCTGAAAGAGCTCCAGTAAGTTTGTCAAACAGGACTTGTCCTTTCTGAATCCATGCTACATCTGTCTACTGGAACCACTCCTTTCTAAATGTTTTGCTATTTCTTCCGTAATGACAGCTTCAAGCATTTTCCCGACTACAGATGTTAAGCTAACTGGCCTATAATTACCCGTCTTTTGCCTACATACTTTAAAAAAGAAGTGGTGTGACATCTGCTGTCTTTCAATCCGCCGGGACCTGCCCAGAGTCTCGAGAATTTTATCCAGTTCTATAGATTGGAGGTTTAAAAGTTCAGGAATGTATTTGCACTGCATGTGCTGGGTGACCCTGTCCATGTGTGACTGTGTTGTCAAAGGCAGTAAAGGGGCAGCTCTTATGTTGTGGCCCAGCAGACTGTTATCCTCCAGCCCCTCATCCAGGTAACTGCCAGGTATGATGAGGTTGGATGTCTCCATTGGTCCAGGATATTTTGAGGCTGTTTTGCCTCTCTAATCCTTTTACCAATGAGCTGAACTCTCTGTCTCTATTTATTATATGTTCAATTGGCTTTCATTAGATTTTTGTTTCTGTTTACAGTTCAACAGCAGCTCTTCAATGCTCAAGCGTATGTATATTGAGACATTGAAGTGCTTATCAGAATATCAGCTTTGAGTGAAATTAAGTTCTCTTTGCTTGCCCTGTATTTCTTGCATTTTATCCCGAGATTACAATGCTTTAATATTGACATCCCAGCCAGGGGAAATATTCACCCCTATCCGGAATGTCAGAACTTTGAAAGTTTCAGTTAGATCTTTTCTTCTTTTTCTAAGCTTCAGTGAATAAAAGCCCAGTTGATTTAATGTTGTCTCATATGGTGCTTGCCCCATTCCAAGGATCAATCTTATGAATCCATGCTGTACTATCTCTACAGCAAGTATGTAGCTACCAAGTCCAAAACTGCCTGTGGCACTCCAAAACCCTGTATAATTCAAGTCAGGCACACTTGCTATAGTATTGAAATTTTATTGTTGTGTCTTGAATTTCATATTATTGTTAATTTGCCTCAAATTCCTCATTGAACCACTTTCCATGTTGTCATTGTGCAATTACTTTTGCTGTAGTCTCCAGGCACCAATAAGCCTTTCATAAACAGGTGTTTTGAATAAGCTGGGGTATGTTTATGATTCTGCCACAATTCTTTTGTTAATAAGTCAAGTCACTTTTATTGTCATTTTGACTATAACTGCTGGTACAGTACACAGTAAAAACAAGACATTTTTTCAGGACCATGGTGCTACATGAAACAATACAAAAACTACACTGAACTATGTAAAAACAACACAGAAAAAACTACACTAGACTACAGACCTACCCAGGAACTTAGTAAGTCAAAGCAGGAGTTGAAAATCATAAAAGAAGCCCCCTGTAAGGGCTCATTCATTCCTCTTTTTCACTTGTCCCATTTCTTTTGGATTTTGTACGTGCCTCTAAAGTGTTTCCATCGCTAATGGTGCCTTTCCACTCTTAACCACAGTGGACAAAACCCTTGACTGATTTGCTTAATTACTAACATTTTTGCTTACACCCCATTACCTCTTGGGCAGGGAAAGAACACTTTCTACCCCAGGTCTCCACATTCAACAGAGCATCTTTTGTGATTTCCTCCAGCTCCAGCATGATTCCATCACTAAAGATGCATTCCCATCCCTTCCCCTTCTCAGTATTTCAAAGGGATCACTCCCTTCACAACTCCTTGGCTTGCTCCTCCATCCCTGTTGAATGGCACTTCCCTATGTAATCATGGGAGTTGCAGACTTTTCACTGCTTCCCTTCACATCATCCATGGACTCAGTTTTTCCCCCTAAAGCAGTGATTTATTGGTACTTTTTCCAATCTCTAGTGCATTCTGTGTTCATAGTGTAATCTCCTATACATCGGAGAAGCCAAACACTCCTTGCTCACTCTGCAGTAGTGACCACGAACTTCCAATTTCCTGCTAATTTAATTCACTGTCCAACTCCCACTTAATCTACATTGCTGTAACAAGGCCCAACAAGCTCATTTAGGCAGAGGTGATCACTCACAAATCTGAGTTTTATAAACACAAGAGATTCCACAAATGCTAGAAATTTTGAGCAACACACACAAATTTCTGGAAGAACTTAGCAAGTCAGGCAGCATCTATGGAGGGGATTAAACAGTTGACATTTCAGGTCAAGGCCATTCACAGGACTGGAAAGGTGACGATCAGAAGCCCGAATAAGAAGCTCAAATTTGATTTGAGCTTTCTGAGGAGGTAACAAAGAAATCTGAAGGCAGCATTGCAAATACCATTTACCTGGACTGGTCTATATGGGATCTAGGACTTGTTGGCTATCTGGATCCAAAATTAGTTCAGTGATAAGAGGCAAAAGAATGGGTGTTTTTCTAACTAATAATGTGTAAGAAATAGTATACTGCAGAGATTGATGACAGAACTTTTTTTTTGTAATATATAAATGACTGGAATGAGAATGTAGGTGTTCTGATTAGTAAGTCTACCAATGACACAAAAATGGGTGGAGTCATAAATGCTGAGAAAAAAGTTGTCTAAAGATGTAGTGGGGCATAGATCACCTGGAACATTGCGCAGCATAGTGTTTGATGGAGTTTAATCCAGATAAGTGTAAGTTAATGCATTTTGGGTAGTCAAATTCTCATAACACATGTAGAATAAATGGCAGTGACTTAGTGCACAGTGAAATCTTGCAGTGCAAGTCCATACTTTGCTGAAAGTGATAACACAGGTGGTGGCTAGGGCAATGAAAGAGGTTTTTTCTATGCCTGCTTTCATAGGCTGAGGAATTGATAAATGAGTCAGAATGTCATGTTGCACTTGTACAAATCTTTGGTTGGAGCTATAATTGGAGTATCACTGGCTGCATCACAGCCTGGTATGGGAACACTGATGCTCTTTGGCAGAAATTCCTACAAAATGTAGTGGATACAGCCCAGTCCATTATGGGTGAAACCCTCCCCACCATTGAGCACTTCTACCTCGGAGCATTGCCTCTGGAAAGCAGCATCCATCATTAGGGATCCCCACCACACAGGTCATATTCTCTTTTTGTTGCCATCAGGAAGAAGATACAGGAGTCTCAGGACTCATACCACCATGTTCAGGAACAGTTATTACCCCTCAACCATCAAGCTCCTGAGCTAGTTAGAAAGCTCTCCATGGTACATTTGTAGAAATTTGTGAGGGTCTTTGGTGACACACCACTTCTCACTGTATCTCAGGGCAAGTGACAGTGAATAACTAATTCCAATTTCAGTCACATTCTGTTAGACTTTCTTGTTAAAATGGATAATTTCATATTTAATTATTTAATGCTCTGTTTGCCAGATTTTGTTTGTCACATACTATGTACAAACGTATATGTTTCTTAGCCTTTGTGACCACTTTACAACTTCTCTACTTTTCTGATTAGCAATGGTTTCTTTGGTGTTTTCATCCAAATCTTTTACATAGATTGAAAAAAACAGTTGAAGCCCCATGAGCAATTCTTGGGGCACTTTGGTTACATCTTGCCAACTAGAGCAGGACACATTTATCCCTTTTTTCTTTTTACTGTTAACCAGGCAATATGTTACTTCCATCCCTATGACCTTTTATTTCCTGCATTAAGATTCAATACAACACCTTATCAAATGTCATTGATCGAATTAATTTTGATAAACCAATTGATATGACTATTCTACCTGAGCTAACCATTTTCCTAAGAAAATAATCTTTATTATACACTGTACTTAAGGTACTTGTGATAAAATAAGTTTTGTATATTTTCATCAGCTCATGATAATTCTGTGCTAAACTGTTTTACTAAACCTACTGCTATTGTATTTTGTTTATTAAAAATCTCATTTGTTTTCCCAGTGCCAAGTAATTATACAGAAGTAGCAAATATCCCGATTGCAAAGCCAGGACGACGTCTGTACAATGTGCTTCACCCCAACAGTGAATACTCAGTATCACTTGTAGTTCAGATTGATGTTGTGGAAGGTGATAAAAGAATTATCATCCGATCCCCACTCCAGGTAATAAAACTTTTCTTCACTTTCTTCAATGTTGCTCATTTTGAGTCACCGAATCAATTACACTGTCACTGTGGATTGTCTTAAAAGCCCCACTAAAACATAGAATCTGCTTTTGATTCCTGACCATTTGGTGAGCTGGATTTGTTGTGAAAGGCGAACCAGTTGCATCACAGTAAGATGGAAATAGGAAGGGTCACTCATATTCATAGTGTTATACAGCACAGAAATGGGTCTTTCAGCCCATTACTTCTGTGGCAGCTATCAAACACTTTTCTCCATTAATTGTGCTCAAATTGCTGATAAGAAGTGTCATGACTGAATTGTATTTTTGAAACCTTGAGGGTAATATTAATATGTTAGAAGGTAATGCATTACTTACTGCTTGTATTGTTATAAAGCACATCTTCTATGTTAACATGAATTGTGATCTCTTCAAGAGATAAACAGATTACATTTATTGTAAATAAAACTTTAAATAAAGAAGCTATGTTCATACCAAGGGCTGTTAATAATGGTGAAACACTAATTTTCACTCACAGATCAAGAACCACTTTGCCATCTCCTTCGAGGTCTACAGATTTGTTCCAGATGGGCAGTTACTAGAGCCTATTGGTATGGCCAATCCTGAAGAGGAGTTCCACGTGCCTTTAGATTCTTACAGGTGGGAATGTCATTAAATATTTACACATGTTTGTCAATGTGTGGAATAGGGACTTAGCCAGCTGAATTAGGCAAGACCTTCAAATAGGGCTGTCACTGTCATCACAATATGGTTTGTCAGTTATTTATTTTTTCTACATATGCCTCAAAAATTACCTTTAATGTTAGTCTTTGAAAATTATTTTCAAATTCATTCTTCTGGTTGGATAAGTGGAAAGAGGAGAGAGTCTGTGTTACGAATCTGTTACTTCAAACATCAGACAGCACAGGTAGCTCAGAATATCTGTGGCGAACTTGATGCCTTCTGCCTACACGTGACCCATATTATTCCATTATCTATATATCCATGCCTATCTAAAAGACACCTAAGCACCACTATTGTATCTGCTTCTACCAGCACCCTTGGCAACGCATTCAGGCTTGCAACTTTCTCTTTGTCAAATGGAAAAAAACTTGCCCTGCATGTCTTATTAGACCGTCTCTCTCACCTTAACATATGCCTTCTATAATTCAACGTTTCTATCTTGGGATAAAGATTCTGACCGTAAACCCAGTCTGTGCCTCATATAATTTTATAAACTATGTAGTGTGCATCTTTCATTGCTTGGATTAAACATCATCTGCTGTTTCTCAGGTCATTACCTGACACTGACCTTTATTCTTAAGACCGTAATGCATTGGAGTAGAATTAGGCCATTCAGCCCATTGTGTTTACTCTGCACGGCTGATTTACCTCACAACCCCATTCTCCTACCATCTCCCTTTAACTTTTGACATTCACACTAATCAAGAACCCATAAATCTCTGCTTTAAATATACACAATGGTTTAGCCTCCATGGCTGTCTTCCAATGAATTCCATAGATTTACCACTTTCTGGGTGATTAAAAGTGTCATCACTTCTAAGATCTGTTCTAAATGGATGTTCTTCTATTCTGAGGCAGTACCAACTAGTCCTAGACTCTGCCACTATTGGAAATGTTCTCTGCACATACACTCTATCTTGGTCTTTCAATATTCGGTAGGTTTCAATGAAATCCCAACTCGTTCTTCTAATCTCCAGTAAGTATAGGCCAGAGTCATCAAATTCTCTTCAATGTTAACCCTTTGAATCTCAAAATCATTCTTATAAATGTACTCCGGACACTCTCCAATGCTAACACATCCGTTCTTAGATATGGGAACCAAAATTGCTCACAATGCCCCAAGTGTGAGCTGCCCTATCCCTTATAAAACCTCAGCATTACATCCTTACTTTTATATATTAGACCTCTGAAAATGAACACTTAACATTGAAGTTGCATTCCTTGCCACTGACTCAACCTGCAAGTTGATCTTTAGGGAGTCGCTTTGCACATGTGATTTCTGAATTTGCTCCCCATTTAGAAAACAGTCTATGGTTGGTACGACTGTAATGAAACCAAATTTCCCTGGGGATCAATAAAGTATGTCTGTCTGTCTTTATTCCTTCTACCTAAGTGCATGAACATACATTTCCCTACACTTACTCCACCTGCCACTTCTTTGGCCGTTCTCCTAATCTGTCCATGTCTTTCTGCAGTCCTCTGCTTCCACTACACAACGTGCCTCTCCACCTATCTTTGTATCGTCTGCAAACTGACTACAAAAACATCAATTCTGTCATTCAGATTATTAACATATAATGTGAAAATCATCAGCTACTGCGGAATACTACTATTCACCAGCACCAACTAGAAAAGACCCACTTTATTCTCACTCTTTAACTCCTTTCAATCAGCCAATCTTCTATCCGTGCTTGTATCTTTTCTGTAATACCATGGGCTCTTATCTTGTTTAGCTCAAGTGTGACACCTTGTCAAAGGCCTACTGAAAATCCAGGTAAACAACATCCACTCACTATCCTTTTTGAATCCTGCCTGTTATTTCTTAAAGAATTCCAACAGATTTATCACACAAGATTTCTCCTGACTTTGGTTTATTTCATCTTGTGTCTCCAAGCACCCTAAAACTTCATTCTTAATAATAGTCTAATTTTGCACTAAAGTCAGGCTAACTGGCCTATACTTTCCTTTCTTCTGCCTCCCTCCCTTAAAGAATGGAGTTACTTCTGTGATCTTCCAGTCCTCCAGAACCTTTCCAGAACTTAATGATTCTTGAAAGATCACTACTAATGCTTCCACAGTCACTTCCTCAACCCTTTTTTTTCCTTTGGAACCCTAGCAGTAGTCCATCTTGTTCAGGTGACCTATCCAACTCAAGACTTTAAGCTTCCCAAGCACCTTCATAGTAATAGCAACTAAATTCAATTCTGCCCCCAACATACTCGAATTTCTGGTATTCCACTGGTGTCTGCTTTAGTGAAGTCTGATGCAAAATACTTATTCAGTTTGTCTACCATTTCTTTAGCCCTCATTACTACCTCTCTTGCGTCATTTTCCAGTGGTCTAATATCCACTCTTTTACTCCTTGTATATCTGAATAAAACTTTTGTTATCGTCTTTTATATTATTGGCTAACTTATCTTCATATTTTATAATTTCTTTCCCTGTTGTTTTTTTTGTTGCCATCTATTGGTTTCCAAAAGCTTCCCATTGTTTTTTGTTATACTGAGTGCTTTCTCTTTGATATGCTTCTTTTTTGGGATATATCTATCCTACACCTTCTGAATCGCTCCCAGAAAATCTAGCCATTGCTGTTCTGTCATCATCTCTGCTAGTGTCCCCTTCCAGTCAACTTTTGCCAGTTCCTTCTTTATGCCTCTATAATTCTCTTTACTCCATTATAATACTAATTTTAGCTTCTCTCTCTCAAGCTGCTGGGTGAATTGTATCATATCATGATCACTGTCTCCAAAGGGTTTCTTTACCTTAAGCTCCCTAATCAAATCAGATTAATTGCACAACACAATCCAGAATTGTCTTTCCTTTAGTGAATTTGACCACAAGCTACTCTGAAATGCCATTTCATAGGCATCTTACGGATTATTTCTCTTGGAGCTCAGCACCAGCCTGATTTTCCCAATCTACCTGCATATTGAAATTCCTCATGACCATTGTGACATTGCTCTTTTTACATGCCGTTACTTTCTGTCAGTATAATTTGTACCACTCATCCTGGCTATTGTTCATAAGATTGTACAAAACTTCCATCAGGGTCGTTTTACCCTTGCAATTTCTCAACGCTACCCGCAAGGTTCTACATCTTCCATTCCTATGTTACTTCTTTCTAAGGATTTGATTTCATTTTTAACTGGCAAAGCCACCACAAGCCCTCTGGACACCTGTCTGCCCTATTCATACAGAGTGTATCCTTGGATGTTAATCTCCAGCTGTGATTTTCCTTCAAATGCAGTGTGCCCACAACGTCATACCTACCAATTTCTGACTGAGCTATAAGATCATCTACCTTATTCCATATATTGCTTGCATTCAAATATAACACCTTCAGTCCTTAACTCATTTTTAATTCTGTCTCCATGTTGCTTGAAGTTAAATTGTTATCCTTTTCTGAACTTTCGTCTTGTACTTTATTCTATAGACTTCCATAATCTCTCCTGCACTCTCCTTTCTTTTTACTTTATCCCTTATTTTCCGAGCTGTTGAACCCAGTCCCTACTATTTAATTTGAATCCTGGTGTATCCTTTGACAACCACTTTCACCGTCCACAACTCTACAAATATAGAACACATCTGCAAACTTAATAACCGACTCATCTGCGTTTTCATTATACATACAGTGCCTGTAAAAATTCCCCCCGAAGTGCTTTATTGTTTTACAACATTGAACTACAGTGGATTTTATTTGGCTTTTTTGATATTGATCAATAGAAAAAGACTCTTCTGTCAAAGTGAAAGATCTCTACAAAGTGATCTAAATTAATTACAAGTATAAAACACAAAATAATTGAGTGCTTAAATATTGATCCCCCTTTAATCTGACGCGCCAAATCTCCCTGGTGCTGCTAATTACTTTTAGAAATTACATAATTAGTTAAATGGAAATCACCATGTGCAGTTAAGGTGTTTCAATTGATTGTAGTAAAAATAAAACTGAATCTGGAAGATCCAACTGCTGGTGAGTCAGTATCCTGGCAAAAACTACACCATGAAGACAAACGCACACTCCAAGCAACTCCGCAAAAAGCACAGGTCAGGATGTAGATACAAGAAAATTTTCAAGTCACTGAATATCTTTTGGAGTACAGTTAAGTCAACCATCAAGAAATGGAAAGAATATGGCACAGCTGTAAATCTGTCTGGAGTAGGCTGTCCTCAAAAACTGAGTGACTGTGTAAGAAGGAGACTAGTGAGGCAGGCCACTAAGAGACCTAGGGCAACTCTGGAGGAGTTACAAGCTTCAGTGACTGAGGTGGGAGAGACTGCGCATACAACTGTTGCCTGGGTGCTACACCAGTTGCAGCTTTATGGGAGAGTGGCAAAGAGAAAGCCATTGTTGAAAAAATTTCACCTAAAATTTTGGCTAGGGTTTTCCAGAAGGTGTGTGGGAGATTCTGAACTCAGCTGGAAGGTTCAATGGTCTGATGAAATCAAAATTGAGCTTTTTAGCCATCAGACTAAAGGCTATGTTTGGCATAATCCAAACACTGCACTTCATCAAAAACACACCATCCCTACCGTGAAGCATGATGGTGACTGCATCATGCTGTGGGGTTGCTTCACTGCAGCAGGCTCTGCAAGGTTTGTAAAGGTAGAGGGTAAAGCGAATGCAGCAAAATACAGGGAAATCTTGGAGGAAAACCTGATGCAATCTGTAAGAGAACTGTGACTTGCGAGAATAATTGTTTTCCACCAAGACAATGACCCCAAGTATAAAGCCAAAGCTACACAGAAATGGCTTAAGAACAATAAAGTTAATGTCCTGGAGTGCCCAAGTCAGAGTCTAGACCTCAATCCAATTGGGAATTTGTGACTGGACTTGAAAAGGGCTGTTCATTTCAACCAATTTCAGCTCCCTGGCCCCGATCACCTGATTTTTGACTGGATGTCCAGACCCTATTTATTTCTATCACCAATCAGGAAGTCAGTAAAGCACTCTGCTTCTTTCTAGACAACAGACCTGACCTGTTCCCATTCACCTCCACCACCATCTCCACCAGGTAGAAGTGATCCTCGTACTCAACAATTCCTCTTTCGATGACTCCTCTTACTTTCTTCACACCCAAGGTATAGCCATGGGCACTTGCGTGGGCCCCAGCTAAGCCTGCTTTCTCGTCGGCTATGTGGAACAGTCCATGTTCAAAGCCTTTACTGATAATCTTCCCTAACTCTTTCTGCATTACATTGACAACTGCATTAGTGCTAATTCCTGAACCCATGCTGAGCTCATCAGTTTCATCAACTTTGCCTATAACTTCCACCTTGTCCTCAAATTTATTTAGTCCATCTTTAATACCTCTCTCCTCCATTTCCCAGACATCTGTGCTTACCCCATTGTCCCATCTCCATAACAGGGATAGAGTTCCTCTTGTCCTTACCACCCCACATTCTTTGCATCCTGGACATCATTCTTGTGTCATCTTGCACTAATGCAGTTGTCAGTGTAATGCAGAAAAAGTTGGGGAGAATTATCAGTAAAGGCTTTGAACAACTTGTGTCATCTTTAACTGGATCTCACCACTAAACTCATCTTATCCTCTCCCCCTCTTTCTGCTTTCAGTTGGGATCGCTCTCCCTTGATTCCCTTGTCCATTTTGTCTCTCCTCAATGATCTCCCTCCTGGCATTTAATCCTACATCTGCTCCTTCACCTCATCTTCACTATCATTCAGGGCATCAAATAGTCATTCCTGGTAAGACAACACTTCACCTGCAAGTCTGTCAGGGTCACCTGCTGTATACAATGCTCCCTTGTGGCTTCTTCTTCATTGGTAAGACTTAGCATAGTTTGGGAACCCCTTCATTGAGGTCCTTTGTTCTGCCTGCCACAACAGGTTTGATTTTCTGGTGGCTACCCATTTTCATTCTACTTCCCATTCCCTTCTTGATATGTTGGTCTATGGCCACCTCTGTTGCCACAATGAGGCCATTCTTAGGTTGGAGGAGGAACACCTGTTCAATCTGGGTATTCTCCAACTTGATGGCATGAACATTGACTGCTCTAACTTCCAGTAATTCCTCCTCCCCCCCCCCCCCTCCCATTCTGTCTTTTTGCATTTCCCATTCTGGCTCACCTCTTACTCCTTGTCTTCTCCTCACCTCCCTCTAGTGCCCCTTTTCCTTTTCTCCCTTGGTCCACGCTCCTCTCCTATCAGATTCCTCCTTCAGCTCTTTACCTTTTTTTTTAACCTATCTCCTCCCAAATTCTCACTTCATCCCCCCCTCCCCCAGCCACCAACCTTCCCCCTTATCTGGGTACACCTATCACCTTCCAGCTCGTACTCCTTCCCCTTCTCCTACCACTTTATTTCAGCTTTTTCCCCCTTCCCTTCCAGTTCTTATGAAGGGTCTTGGCCCGATCCATCGACTGTTTATTCCTCTCTATTGATGTTACCTGATTTGTTCCTCTGGCGTTTTGTGCACTTTGCTCTAAATTAACAACAAACAATATGCTGGGTGAACTCAGCAGTTTGAGGAGCAAATGCGGGGGTGGAGGAAGGAATTCTCAACTTTTCAGGTCAAAGCCCTGCATCAGGACTAATTGTGGAGAGGGAAAATGGACAATATAAAGAGAAGAGGGGGAGTGCTGAGGCAGGAGCCATTGGTGATTGCTGGACTGAGGAAGCTGGAGGCGATCTGGGATGATGTGCGAATCCCCAGGTCGGAAATGGGATGAATGTGTAGATCAGCATCATAGAGTAATCCAGCAGAGAACCAGGTTCTTCAGTTTAACTCATTCAGGTTGGCCATGGTGCCCAGTAAACTATTCCCATTTGCCCATGCTTTTCCCATATTCCTTTGAACCTTCAATTCAAATGTTTTTTTTTAAAACTACTGTTATTAATGTCCAGTATATGTTAGGTTGCATGTTATAACATGAAACATTAATACCTAGAGCCCTAAGAATGCTAAGAATACGCGGCTTGTTTATTTAGCAGAACTTTATTTTTCCTCTCAGGTTAGAGACAGTGTAAGGTGCATAATTTATGCTACATTTTATGAAGTATTAAGTCATGTGTTTTGTTTTAGAGACCACTTATTTTTAAAGCCATCGGGAGAAGTGGCGAATAAATTCCAAGCATCAACAACATATATTACATGGAAGGAAGAACTTCACAGGAGCTCAGAAATCCAATGTACACTGCAATGTCCTTCAACTGACATGGGCTGTTTACCACTCATAATAAACACCATTGCTATTGCTGATGAACTGAACTTCATCAGTAGCCATGGTGAAGAGGAATGGGATCCAGCCTACATCATTCATCTCCGCCCCACAGTTACCATCAGGAATCTTCTGCCATATCGTCTCACTTATATGTTAGAGGTGAATACATTTCATGAAAATAAAAACTTTCTTCCTTTTGTTGGCTTGTTAACATAGCTTTAGTCTGAATGTTTAAGATGGGTGGATATCAGGGAGTACAGGAGGATGATGAGAATGTGGTATTGCAGTGGTTGATCAGCCCTGATCTGATCCTGTTATATAGCAGAGCAGGCTAATAATGATGGCTTACTCCTATTTTCTGGGTTAGATTAACTGATTTGCTTTTGTATTCCTTGCCTCTTGTTTATAATTTCATGGAATCCACATTTTAATTTATTTATTTCTGTCACTTCTGAAAAAATGTACCTTTTGGCCCTGGTGCTCTCGCACTTTCTTCAAATTCTCACGAATTTTTCTTCCAAACTGTAGCAGCAACTGCCTTTAAGGTTATATTTTTCTCTGAAAGGGTTTGAACTTGCACTTATTCATGTTTTTTTTACATTACAGGCTACTGCAGAAACTCATGAACTAGCTGAAGGATGCTCAGCAGATATACTGTGCTGCAGAATCAGAGGAGAAATCTTGGAACTAGGGCTCGTTAAATATCAAGGCAGGAACTGGATTGGCCGTGTTAAAATTGAAAATGGGCTGCCTGAGTTTTTCCCAGTGTGCTTCACTGATGAAACTGACATGAGCATTGATTTGCTTATACATGTTGGGAAAGTTAGTGGCCTTCTGGTTTTGTCTGTTTACAGCCCATACTGGATCATTAATAAAACCTCAAGAGTTCTGCAATATCGGGCAGAGGATATACATGTGAAGCATCCTGCTGACTTCTCTGATGTCATCCTGTTTTCTTTCAAACGAAAAAATATTTTCAGCAAAAATAAGGTATGTACTATTTCTTTAGGATTCATCATTTCAAGGAAAGAACAAAATATTCCATTATTTAATTCTGTAAAGGGAAAGGTATAAGGGTACAAATGATAACTTAAATAGTATAACTTTATTGAAGATCTTCCTTCACTGTTTTAAATTTCTTGCAACAACCAAAAGGATGCTGGGTGATCTCATTGTCTGTGGAAGGATATGGAGTGTTGCTGTTTTGAGATGAGGCCTTCTCTCTGGACTGAGATGAATGACCAGATGAGAGGATCAATCCAAAATGTTGACTGTTGATTTCCCTCCACAGATACCTCCTGACCTGTTGAATTCCTCCAGCATCTTATTTGTTGCTCCAGATTTCAGTATCTGTAGTCTCTTGTAACTTTATTTTAAATCTCTTCTCATCAGTTTTTTATAAATGCAAAATAATGGAACTCAAGTTTAAAAGCACCAAGCTTGCGAAACCTGTATGAGGGAGACAAATATCCTCCCTGTTCATGTATGATATCCTGTGAAATAGCAAGACAAATGAAATGGTTCATTGGGGTTTTTGAAATTGTGCATTGCTGGTCTTGCATCAATGTTCACATCCCAGAAGTGATACACTAGGGCAGGGGTGTCAAACTCATTTTAGGTCACGGGCCGGATTGGGCAAAATGCAGCTTCATGCGGGCCGGATCAGTCGGGCGCGTGCAAACGCAGCTTTCATTGCCTCCGCTTTTTCAGCCTGTTCTCATGTGTCTCAGTCTCTGCTATAACTACAAAGTGTTTCACTTCACAAATTCCGTTTCTTATGAAGAAGACTGCTGAGCAAGCATTATTTTTATGATTGGTATTAACTTACAATCATAGGCTTCATATCACCGGGCCATTAATAATTAAAATAATAGATCTATCTAAAATGATCTCGCGGGCCGGATATAATTGTACGCCGGGCCGGATATGGCCCGCAGGCCTTGAGTTTGACACCTATGCACTAGGGCATGTTTGTTTGTAAGTCTGAGATAGCCATATGTCATTGTACCTAAAATGTACATCCACTCCAATTATCAAGCACCATTTACACTAGCCCTACACTAATTGCAACTCCAAGAGGACCATGAACTTGTCGTGGGGTTTGGAGAACATGCTAAACAGGTCAAAGGGTAGAGACCAGACTAAGAGTGGTCCACCAGTCCTCCAGATTTGGTGGTTCAGCTCAGGCTAACAACCCTGACTGGTAAAACAAAATTGTAGAGAAATGGCAATGGAGAATCCTTCTACATCTGAATGTGACAGTATTACTGAGAACTTGCATAATTGACAGTAGTGAAAACCAAGCTACAGACATATTGAATGATACCCTGAACACCGCCAGAGATGGAGGACCTTCATTGCTGCCCGAATCACCAGTGGTGTAACAGGCAGTAGAGATAGACACAAATCACAGTTTATACTCCATTTATTTTGTTCTGCCACCCTCAGATCTACCCCTTACATACAAAGACAGACTGGTTAGTAGGTTAATTGGTTATTGTAAATTGCCCTATGATTCACATAGGTCAGAGTCGACCATGGAGTTTGTGTACTGGTTGACTACGTGAATTCCCCTGTGGCCCCTGCAGCAGGCTCCACCTCTCCACACAGCTGATGAATCCAAAGAAACGGCAGAGACCAATGCATTTTGGCATCAGCACTGTTGCAGGAGATGCCAATTAGTGCTGAACTCAACATAGGACTGCGTTAAGGACTCCAGCTCCAGATTTTTCCCTGGGGTTTACTAATAAAGCCTTCTCCATGAGTGCATATAGCGCAAGGTAACAGAGGTTTGAGCTCCTTGATGAGCTGTTAACCATAGCTGATGAGCCCCATCTGCCCGAAGCAAGTGATTTTAAAGGCACCAGCAACCCACTTTTGCCCCTTCTCTGGTCAGTAGAAACAGTTCTGCCAGGCTTAATAGTTAAGCCACATGTCAAGGCCAAGAGCTGGACTTGATTTTTTCAGGCTATTTGAGACACATGCCTCTGTGATCATTTAATAGGTAGAGGGAGCTTGTCTCCACTACCTTCTCTAACCCCAAACCCCTGCCCCACGGGGCTACAACAGCTCTAAAGAACCAAATTCTGTGATTAGGAATTAGGCTAGGTTGCTAGGTGGTGCGGCTTGTTGGACCTATTCTGAACTGTATCTCCAAATAAGAATAAATACTGGGGCAGTTTATAGTGGCCGATTAACTTTCCCACAGTCTTCCCCTCCTCCCCCAAACATCTTTGGGATGTGGGAGGAAGCTGGTGCATCTGGAAGAAACCCACACGGTCATAGGGAGAATTTGCAAACTCAACACTGACAGTTACTAGGGTCAGGATTGAACTCGGGTCCATGAGCTGCCAACTGTGCCAGTGAAGGAGAGGGAACACAGAAACAGGCCCTTCAACTAACCATCAAGCCTGCGTTTACATGAGACCTACACTAATCTAATCCTATTATACTCTTCACATTTTCATCACCTCTCCCCAGATTCTACCAGTCACCATTTAAAAAAACTCTTGCGTTCTAATAGAAATTTTTTTTTGTGTGTGTCATACTCTGCCAGAGGCTCAGCGACCACTTATTTTTTCAAGTGGTTGTCTTGGAGGAAAGATTCTATGAGTGGTCCCCCATGTCCTTCTCACAGCGCAGTGTTGTTTTTTACGAGGCCGAGTTGCGAGCTCGACACTCAACCCAGCACGGATGGAAAGCGTGTCCAGGAGCAGCCCAGCTGGATTCGAACTCGGGAACCTTCGCTCCGGAGTCCGATGCTGATGGCAGCGCATCACCAGCCAGCGCAGAGAGTACATAACAAATAAACAAGTAGTGCAAAAAGGGAGAAAAAAAACAAGGTAATGTTCATGGATCATATAGAAATCTGATGGCGAAGAGGAAGAAGCTATTCCTAAAACGTTGAGTATCTGTCTTCAGGCTCCTGTACCTTCTCCCTGATGGGAATAATGAGAAGAGGATATGTCCTGAATACTAAGGGTCCTTAATGATGGAAGTTGCCTTCTTGAGCATCATGTTTTTGAAGATGGTGGAGGAGGCTAGTGCCCATGATGGAGTTGGCTGAATTTTTAACACTGTGCAGCATTTTTTCAATTCAGTGCATTGGCTTCTCCATCCCAGACAGTGAAGTCTGATGAGTTATTCCTCTTTGACTTTTGTAGTTTTTATGACTTCCTTCCCAAGTTCTACACTTTTCTTCTGTCATTCTGTCTCCACTTTTTCTGCATTTAGTGTTGCCTTGAGTTCTTTTTCATTAGGAAACTCTACCAGCTCATGAAGGATTGATGGGGGATATTCACACTCATTGGAATAAAATCACATAGCTCCTGGAAGAGGATACTGTGTCTCTTCTGATTCATCTCCCCCCCGCCCCCCCACCAAGGCCTTGCATAATATTCTCTTCCAAGTCCTGTCCTTTTCAGTTCCAATCACCCCAACAGAAATAACAAATGATACATGCATTCTACTTAATTTTTTTCTTCATAATTCCCTTGGATATTTTCCCCAACATTTTAAATCAATCACTCCTTGTGATTGAACCAGCTATTAATGGCAACAATACTCAGTAAATTATTCTGATTAAGTCACCACAGTTTATTGCTGTCAAATGTCCACTCATCCTGTTTTGCTCCACTAACAACTCTGCAGTACATTCTGATCCACTTGTCCTCCAACTTTACTGAAACCCGTTATCCATGATGGTCACCTAGTAACCATGATGGTAACCTAGTGGTTAGCATAGTGCTTTACAGTGTGCCTGCTGTAATATCGGAGGTTGCTGCTGTTTGTAAGAAGTTTGTACATTTTCCACGTGACCGCATGGACTTCCTCTGAGTGCTCCTGGTTCCTCCCATATGCCAAAGACATACAGGACTGTTTAAAAGTCTCAGACACATGTAAAAAAATTCTGTAAAGATTCTTTCAAAAATAATGAAATGAAAAGTTTTGAAATATCAAAAAAATTACTTTAAAGAGCAGTAAACGATAAAACACTACATCAAATCTATATGTGGTGTGACCATCCTTTGCCTTTAAAACTGCATCAGTTCTCTTGGGTACACTTTATAAGAAAATCGGCTGGTAGGTTGTTCCAAGCATCTTGGAGAACTTGCCACAGCTCTACTGCAGACTTTGGTTGTCTCATTTGCTTCTGTTGCTCCAGGTAATCCCAGACAGCCTTGAAACTCCTGCCTGCTGCAAAATTTTTGCTTAGGAGAGACCTTGCTGATGCAGGATGACCACTTTGTGTCTTGTTGCTATGCTCATTGTTGCTGTGGTGTATGTTGATGATGAGTTGTCACATCTGCTACACCTTCACCTTTTAGTTTGATTGTCCTTCATCCACTTTGATTCCTTCTATACCCGTTTCTGTTTCAGTTAATCAGTTTAGTTCATTAGCTCACTATGTCAATGATCATTAGCACCTGTTGTTATTTGTTGATTCATGCATTGGACTATTTATCTACTGAGTAATCAAGTTTTTATTTGAAAAGTGGTCTGTAAAAACAAGAAATTCTGCAGATGCTGGAAATCCAAAGCAACACACAGGGAATGCTGGAGGAACTCAGTAGTTCAGGCAGCATTCGTAGAAATGAACAGTTGCCATTTCAGCCAAGAAGCTTCTTCAGGACAAGAAGGAGAACTCGATGTTTGTGCCATCAAGTTGTAGGCTACTCAGGCAGATTATACGGTGTTGCACCACTTTGAGGGTAGCCTTATCGTGGCACATAGGAGGTCATGAGCATCATGGCGGAATGGGAATTAAAATGTCCTTCTCCTTTAAAGAATGGGCTTTCCCGTCCTCCATCATTGATGTTGCCCTCACCCGTATCTCCTCCACTTCCCAGATTTCTGCACTCACTCCATCTTTCCGCCACTTAACAGTGGTAGAGATCCTCTTATCCTTAACCTACCATCCCATGAGTATCTTCATCCAGCACATCCTCCTCCGCAACTTCCGACATCTCCAAGGGGATCCTATCACCAAACATATCTTTACCACTGCCCCCCCACACTTCCCAGTTTTCATAGAGATCACCCCTTCTGTGATTCCCTTGTCAATTCGTCCCTCCCAACACTTATCCCTGCAAGGATTCAAGGTGCTACAACTGCCCATTCACTTCATCCTTCACCGCCATTTAGGGCTCCAAACAGTCCTTCAAGGTGAGATAGTCCTGCACTTGCAAATCTGCTGGGGTTGTCTATTGTATCTGGTGCTCCAGATGTAGCCTGATACCTCCTTCCGGTTTAAAAAAAAATCCCTCCCCTCTTCTATTCCCTACATCTAAAACAGAAATTATATAAAAAATCTGGGGTGCCTCAGACTTCTGCACAGTACTATATGGATAGGGTTCATGAGTTTTGAGCATGCTGTGTTGATGCTGGAAGAGTGGTGACACTTGTGGGCTGCCTGCCACAATCCTTACCAATTTGAATTGACTCAAATAATGCATTTCACTGTTTATTTCAATGTCCATATAATCATAAAGCTAACCTCTATAAAACTGCATCCTTAAATAATATCATATGTATTCCCCTCAGCAAAGGCATCAGAGATTGTGAGCAGCCAGAATCTCTTGCCCCGCTATCCAGTGTGTTGCAGTTATAGAAAATAGAGGTTACGAGGTTGGTGAGGATTTGGATGAGCTTTCATTGTTATAGGTTCATGTGTTAGCTAAAGTGCTGTATTATCCTTCCATACTATCACAATATGTGTCATTTATTAATAGGGTCATAGAGAAGTACAGCACAGAATCAGGCCCTTTGGCCCATCTAGTCAAACTGTTAATTTATTGTCAAAGTATCCATGTACAATACAACTCTGGTATTTGTCTACTCCAGATTGCCATTAAATGCAGAAACACCATGGTTATTGATGAATGACCCCCACCCCTGCCGGCAAGGAAAAGAAAAGAAACAAAACTTGTAGACCTCAAAATCCCCCCTCCCCTGCAGCAAAAAAAAAAACCAGCCACAATAACAATCTCCAACACCTTATACATAACAGTCCAACCCCCTCACTTGTAGAAAAGAACAGCAACAGTAACACCAAACCCCCTAAACCCCCACAAAACAAAAATTAGCAGATTGCTCACCCACTGTCATCCACAAGAAAGAAAACACCAAAAAACTGAAGGAAAATACAGTCTGATAATCACACAAATCTCAGAATATGGGAAACATCATTTTGTCTGCATATGAGGAGAGCAGCTCCTTCTGTAGCTTCTGTAAAGAATGATCGTAGAAAGGGTTCGAGTGCCGCCAACTTGGGGTTGAACACTGCCAATCCGGCTGTTGTCAGTCTCTGTTGGGAGCCATCCTTGACCCCCTCCACATTCACCTTGATGGTTCAATCTTCCTTGAGATGGAGTTGTTCATGACCGTGCACCTTGTCTCTGGTTTTAATCTGGTTCTTTCCACGAGTCAGCTTGTGTTCTCAGACCTTTTCGTGACCCCTTCCCCACTTGCCCCCGGGTCTGTGATCTCCACAAAGCAGCTCTCCAGACACAGCATAGCACTGGATCCTTCATTCGAGTTTCAAACTGTTTTTCACAGGCTCCAACAGTTTCTGTAACACAAACAAGTAAAAAAAACAAGGAATAGAAAAAGTGAAATAATTGGATAGATTTGCTATCTGGAAGATGTTATCAGAGGAAATGTTGTTTGCTGGCTCCATCTTGACTGGAAGTCCATGCCAAAAACCATTTAAATTGCCTACTCCCTACAACCAGCACCGGGATCACGGCCCTCCATATCCCTACTATCCACGTACCTATCCAAATTTTTCTTAAACATTGAAATCAAACTCACATGGATCACTTGTGCTGACAGCTCATTCCACACTCTCAGGACCCTGTGAATGAAGAATTTTCCCCTTATGTTCCCCTTAAACTTTTCACCTTTCACTCATAACCAATGACCTCTGATTGTAGTCCCATCCAGCCTCAGTGAAAAAAGCCTGGTTGCATTTACCCTATCTTTATGAATATCAAATCTCCTGTCAATCTTCTACATTGTAAAGAATGCAGTCCTAACTTATTCAGGGACTGCAGTGGTTCAAGAAGGCAGCTCATGAACACCTTCTCAAGGGCAACTAGGGATGGGCAATAAATGCTGGCTTAGTTGGTGACAGCCACATCCCATAAAGACCTTCCCTATGAATATGGAGCAGCATATAGTGGCCAGATGGGGGACACAGTGGAAACCAGCATCAAGGAGAACAGAAGGTGTATCTGTTTGGGTTACCTGGACAGAGCACTGCAGTCACAATTGCGGAAGGATTGGCTTTGACAGCGCAAAACTACTGTGCCGTGCCATTGGCTTTTGGGACTGCCTGATAAAGGAAGCCATTGAAATGAAACTGGAGGAAAAGAATTTTAACAAAGCCAAAGGTCTCACTCTAAGTAAGAACTGGAATTTGATTGTAAACAAGTTGGGAAAGTGGACACCTGATTAGATGAGAACTGAGAACTAACCAATCAGGAGGGACACACTATGGGGGGGTGAGGTAATACATACCTCGGGTCTAGACACACCCAGGCATTATTCCTGAAGAAGATGGCAGATGTCGATTATAATCAATACCTATACCCAGCTGGAAGCCTCAGAAGAGTTTATTTGACATATATGTTAGGAAAACACTAAATCCTTTTTCATCCCATCTTCTGTACTCAGTTCTTTGATTTATGAATGCCAATGTACCAAAAGCATTTTTACGACCCTATCTACATGTGATGCCACTTTCAGTGAATTATGTACCTGTATTCCCAGATCCCTTTGTTCTGCCACACTCTGCCGTACCCTATCATTCACTGTGTAAGATCTACCTTGTTTGGTCCTACTGAAGTGCAAAACCTCAGACTTATCTGCATTAAATTCCATCTGCCATTTAGCCCATTTTTCCAGCTGATGTAGATCCCTCTCATCCCTCTGCAAGCCATGATAGCCTTTCTCACTGTCCACTACACCCCCAAACTTGGTGTCATCCACAAATTTGCTGATTTAGTTAACCACATTTTCATCCAAATCATTGATATGGATGACAAACAACAAAGAACTCAGTACCGATCCCTGTGGCGCACCACTAGTCACAGGCCTCCAGTCAGAGAGGCAACCTTATATGACCACTCTCTTGACTTCTCCCACAAAGCCAATGTCTTTTTCTTTTCTTTCTTTTTCAATCTTTTTATTAGTATTAAAAATATTATGAACAAAATACAGTTAATATATTAATAAAGGGATTACAAGCATACAAATTCCCATTACACATGAAGGAATACATAAGCAATGAATACAGTATAAATAAGTTTTCCCAAAACATGAACCATATAGTATATATATGAACAAGGTAAATCTAGATATTTCATAATATATAATATATAAAAAAAAGAAAAAGAAAAAAAAATATATGCAAAGTTACTAACCTACTAATCTAATATCTAAGGAAAAAAAAGAAAACAAAAAAAAAGAGAAAAAACTAAAGAAAAAGAGAGAAAAAAAGGGCTGTTTATAGTATCTCACAAGAATACATAAACATCAATGTCGTCAACTCTGATCCTCTCAACATACATACAATTAAAGCTGAAAAAACCAATAAGCTTGGCACAGGGCCATATTACATCATATGAAAATATTGAATAAATGGTCTCCATATCTTTTCAAATTTAATAGAAGTATCAAATACAGCACTTCTAATTTTTTCTAAATTTAGACATAACATAGTTTGAGAAAGCCAATGAAATACCGTGGGAGGATTAATTTCCTTCCAATTCAACAAAATAGATCTTCTAGCCATCAAAGTGAGAAAAGCAATCATTCGACAGGCGGAAGGAGATAAATGGAGTGAGTCCATCATCGGTAAACCAAAAATTGCGGTAATAGGATGGGGTTGTAAATCGATGTTCAGTACCGCAGAGATAATATCAAAAATATCTTTCCAATATTTTTTCAAAAGCGGACATGACCAAAACATATGAGTTAAAGACGCGATTTCTAATTGACATCTGTCACAAATAGGGTTTATATAAGAATAAAAATGAGCTAATTTGTCCTTGGACATATGGGCCCTATGTACAACCTTAAATTGTATTAATGAATGTTTGGCACATATAGATGATGTATTATCTAATTGAGGAATTTTATCCCAATTCTCAATAGGAATAATAAGATTGAGCTCTCTTTCCCAATCATTTTTGGTCTTATCAGCCAATGTCTAATCCAATTTATTACCTCATCTTTAATGCAGCTGAACCTTGACCAGTCTCACATGCAGAACCTTGTCAAATACCCTACTAAAGTCCATGTAGACAACATCCACTGCCTTGTCTTCATCCATTTTCCTGGTAACTTCCTCGGCAAACTTTATAAGATTGGTTGGACATGACCTACCATACACAAAGCCATGCTGACTATTTTTAATCAGTCTTTGTCTTTCCAAATACTCTTATATGTGGTCCTTTAGAATACCTTCCAGTAACTTTCAACAACTGATGCCAAACTCACCAGCCTTTAATTTCCTGTTTTCCTTGTTTAGAACTTTTTTATACAGTGGATCAACATTGACTATCCTCCAGTCCTCTGGTACCTATCTTGTCGCTGAAGATGGTTTAAATCCCTGCTTTGGCCCTGGCAGTTACTGCACTTGCCTCCCATAGGGCCCAAGGGAACACCTTGTCAGGCCCTGGGGATTTATCGATCCTGATTTGCCTCAAAACAGCAAACACCTCCTCCTCTGTAATCTTTACAGGGTCCATGAAGTTGATGCTGCTTTGCCTCACTTCTATAGACTCTGTATCCGTTTCCTGAATGAATGCAATGCAAAAAATGCATTTAAGATCTCCCCCATCTGCTTTGGCTCCACGCATGGATTACCATTCTGGTCTTCCAGAGGACCTATTTTGTCCTTGGCAATCCTTTTGCTCTTGACATGTGTGTAGAATCCCTTAGGATTCTCCTTCACCTTGTCTGTGAGAGCAATTTTATGCCTTCTTTTAGCCTTCCTGATTTCTTTCTTGTGTTCACTTTCACTTCTTGTATTCCATAAGCACCTCATTTGTTCTTACTTGCCTATACCTGCTATGTACCTCCTTTTTTCTCTTAACCAAGGCCTTAATATCTCTTGAAAACCAAGTTTCCCAACACTTGTTTTTTTTAACCTTTTATTCTGACAGGCACATACGGTATAAGTTTGTACTCTCAAAATTTCATTTTTGAAGGCCTCCCACTTTCCTATTATACCTTTGCCAGAAAACAGCTGTCCCAATGCACATTTGGCAGATTATTTCCAATACCATTGAAACTGGCCTTTCTCCAATTTAGAATCTCAATTTGCAGACTAGACCTATCTCTTTGCATATTTAACACAAAGTACACTGCAGATGCTGTGGTCAAATCAACACGCACAAACAAGCTGGAGGAACTCAGCAGGTCGGGCAGCATTGGTTGAAACAAACAGTCGATGTTTCGGGCCGAGACCCTTTGTCAGGATTGAAGAAGGAGGGGGCAGGGGCCCTATAAAGATGGTGGGGGGAGGGTGGGAAAGAGAAGGCTGGTAGGTGCCAGGTGAAAAACCAATCAGAGAAAAGATCAAGGGGTGGGGGAGGGGATAGGCAGGAAAGGTGAAGAAGGAATGTAAGGGGAAAGTACTATGGGTAGTAGAAGAGGACAGAATCATGAGAGAGGTGATGGGCAGCTGGAAGAGGAGGCAGAGTGAAAGTGGAATGGGGAAGGGAGAGGGAGGGAATTACCGGAAGTTGGAGAATTCGGTGTTCATACCAAGGGGCTGGAGACTACCCAAATGGTGTATGAGGTGTTGCTCCTCCAACCTGAGTTTGGCCTCATCATGGCAGTAGAGGAGGCCATGTATGGACATATCCGAATGGGAATGTGAAGCAGAGTTGAAGTGGGTGGCAACTGGGAGATCCTGTCTGTTGTGGCGGAGGTGCTCGACGAAGCGGTCCCCCAATCTGCGTCAGTCCTTGTATTTTAATGATTGCATTGTGGTCATTGGATACAAAGTGTTTCCCTACACAAACTTCTTTCACTTGCCCTCTCTCATTCCCTAATAGCAGATCCCGTATTGCATATTTTCTCATTTGGACTTCTATGTATTGATAATGGAAACTTCCCTGAAAGCAGTTGGCAAACTGTCCATCTAGTACTTTTACAGTATGGGATTCCCAATCAAGATGTAGAAAGTTAAAATCACCTACTGTAACAACCTTATGTTTCTTGCAACAATTTGCTGGTCAAAGCTCTATTATGTTGCTGTGATCTGCTGCTCCCTTTTCTAGTTGGGCAGCGGACACAAGTGAAATCTCCTCCTCTCAACATCCAATGTCCGGTTTGGCCGCTGGTCAAAATAAATGAAATACATTTTTCTTTTCACTAACAGATTCAACTCTGCATATCTACCAGCAGCTGGTCTAATGGTTTTTCCTTAGACACTGTGGGAAGTTATGGATGTGTCAAATGTCCTGCAACAAACAAGGAATATTTGGTGAGTGATCACAGTTGTACTGCAGTGTGAATACTTTTAGCCTAAAAGTATTGAACAGGTATGCAGTTATAATTATTTTTTGTTATCAATACTATGTCATCATTATGGTTTTATAATTTTACATTTTTGGTTTGATTAATGTGTTGTAAAGAATGCTTACCCTATGTAACTGCCTTATAGAGTTATACAGCATGGAAACAGGCCCTGTGATCCAACATCCATGTTTACCAATGTGCACAGTTGCATTTGCCTGAATTTAGTCAATATCCCTCTAAACCTTTCCAAATGATGTACCTGTTTAAACACAAGAGATTTTGTAGATGCTGGAAATCCAAAGCAACGTACACAAAATGCTGGCTAAAATCAGCAGGTCAGGCAGAACCTATGAAAATGAATAAACAGTCGATGTTTTGGGCCAAGACTCTTCAGGATGTTATAACTCTTAGAATCTTCTGTTCAACAACATTCCACAGGGCCATCATTCACTATGTATGTTCTGCTCTGGTTTAACTTAAAATGCATCACTTCGCACTTGCCTGAGATAAGTTCCATCTCCTATTACTTTGGTCATTTTTTTCAGTTGATCTAGATCTTGTTATAACCTTAGACAACCTTCCTATACCACCTGTCTTCTATAACACCAATGTTTGTGTCATCTGCAAGCCTATTAACCATGCTATGTTGATTCTCATTGAGCCATACAGCATGGAAGCAGGCCATTTGTCCCATTACGACCAAGGTTTCCATTTAGGCTAGTCTCATTTGACAGTATTTAACCCCTATCCCTCTTTCCTATCCGTGACCTGTCTAGTTTTCTTTTAAAATTTAATATTGTACCTGCTTCAACCACTTCTTCTGTTAGCTCATTCCGTATACTGACCACTCTCCAGGTGAAAATATTGCCCTTCAGGCTTTATATTTTAATATAAAAATTAAATATTTTCCCTCTCACCTTAAACCTGTGCCTTCTAGTTCTTGACTTTACAGCCTTGGGAAAAAGACTGAGTGCATTTGTCTGTGCCCTTCATGTTTTTAAACACCTCTTAGTCTTGTATGCTTCAAGAAATAAAATCTCAGCCTCTTCAACCTCTCACTTGTCAGTCAGGGACTTGGGCTCTATATATGCTATAAATGCTGTTTCGTTTGGCTGTATCCATGGGTATTCATGTATGGTCGAATGACAATTAAACTTGAACTCTCCGAATAACTCAGTACCTCAAATCCTGCTAATTTACTTCCAAGTCTTTCCTGCACTCTTTCCAGTTTAATAACATTTTTCTGATAGCAGCGTGACCAAAACTGAATACAATACTCCAAGTATGGCCTCCCTAATGTCCAGTGCAATTACACCATCACATCCCAACTTTTATACTTGGGGCCCTAACTTACAGCAGCCAGCATGCCAAAGGCCTTTTTCATCACCCTGTTTACCTGTGACTCTACTTTCAGTGAGTCATGTACTTGTACCCCAAGGTCTAAGGTCCCTGCTGTCCTCTGTGAAAGTCCTACTTGCATTTAACTTCCCAAAATGCAGCTGTTTTCATTTTTCCAAATTAAACTCCCATTTGTCATTCCTCAGCCCACATTCTCAGCTAATCAAGATCCCCCTTGTAATTTTTGCTAACTTTCTTCATTGTCTACTATACGACCTACTTTAATATCATCTGCGTGCCTTGTACCCTTATACTTTCTTGTCCAAACCATTGATATGGTTGACAAATAAGAATGGGTCATCTCCGCTCCCTGAGGCTCACAATTAGCCACAGGCTTCCAGCTCAAGAAACGACCTTCTACCATCACCCTTTGCTTTCTCGCATCAAACTAATAGTGTACTAAATTAGCTAGTTTTCTGTGGATTCCATGTGATCTATTCTTCCAGGACGGCATACTATATGGAACCTTATCAAAGGCCAAATAAACCATCTGTCCTGTTTTGCCCTGCCCTCATCAACCTTTTGGGTCACATCATCAAAAATTTCAGTTAAATTTCTAAGATATGATTCTCCCATACACAAAACCATGCGACTACTCCTAAGCAACCTTAGGAGTGTTGTGTTTGATATTGAGGGAGAGTGCAGAGGGCACACCAGCACAGCAGCAGGTAGGTTATTTAACTGCATTTTATTGACAATACTGCATGTACAATACATGAACTCTTCCCATGTGAGAGTGGCTAACTGAGTGACATAGGATTAATCCATTAACTACACAACTTGGGGAAAAAAGAAAATGAAACAGATATGTACTTCTCTAAAGAACGTCACTGAAGTTATAGTCACTGCAATTGAGCGATTCAGTTCATTTTGCCCAGAGCACGGAACTTCTGTTCCTTACATAAACGTAAAAAAGAATTGCCAATATTATAACAGTCTTTCTCTTTGTTTTTGATGTTCTTTCTCTTTCTCTCTCTCTCTGTTATCCTTTTTTACCAATTCATTTTTTTAAGAACAGTCTCATTTCGTGAAATGTTTTCAACATTAGAACTTTTTTTAAAAAAAAGAAGCAGCAAAATCTAATGCAGGTTAGACTACCTGAAAACTCTGGAAAAAGTGAGAGGATTATTTTGCCTCTTTAGTCAATTGCCCTAAGCTATTAGACTATGGAGTATATCTCTGTGGTGGAAAGAATAAATGACCATATCTAGTTTAGGTTTCTGGAAGTGTTGGAGTGGGTGGAGATCCTTGAACAGGTGCATCCACCTCAGGTATGTGGTGCTTGTCATAAGGATCAGGCCACTCTAGTTTCTTCCTTTACCTTTTGTGGACTTTGAAGGCATACTAGCGCACGTGTGTTCTACTTGATTTCACCTTGTGATGTTGTGATCACAAACAATTGTGTTGCATGCTGTTGGACTTTTGTTCCTTTGATGGATTGGTCTGAAACCCAAACAGCTTCACCACTCCTGAGCAGTGACAAAGATTTTGCTCTGCGTCTGAGATCATGCACGCTTTTCATTTTCTCATGCTATGTTGTTTCAAAATTTCTCGCTTTGTCTAAATTCAGTAAACGAGGTTGGAGAAGGGAACGAAGAACAGGCAGGCTCAGTCTCTAGTCCACCATCTGAAAGAGTTCAAGGGTTGATGAAATGCAAAAAGGGAGTCTTTTGAAGGCATAGCATCCATATGGTGTAATAAAGGTTGTGAACTTCTGTGATTCAGGAGCTAAACAGATCTGCTAGCCCCTGAGTTTGCATCTAGTTTGGAGAAGAACTTTGCTTCACCCAGCATACCCAGTGTGTGCTCAACAGAGGGCAGAATAAACTTCCATCTCACTGCTTTATTCAGGTTTGTTAGATCAACATGGATCCTCACTGTGTCATCTGACTTTGGAACAGAAACAATGCCCAGACATCAGTCAATAGATCCATTCACTCTAGTTATAATGTCAAAGCACCTCCATTCTCTCAAGTTCAACTTTGTCTTTATCATCAATGGGAATGGTAAATGCCTCGCTGTGGTCAGAGAGTAGGAAGTCAATCCTGGCCTCAGTTGGATAAGGTAATTTCCTTTCAGTACCCCCAGGCCTGTGAGCAACTCCGGGTACTCCTCCTGCCTCTGAACATTATTTAGTGAATCTAACCTTACAATGAGGTTCAGCTTCTCAATGGCATGTCAACACAGTAGTGATGAAAAGAGATTTGGAACAGCATGGACATCATCTTTGACTGTTTCTCATTTTTACAGATGGAAGTAGTAAACATTCCTTTCACACTCAGCTTGTGTTTCCCTAGGCTTATGAGCATATTCTTTGTAGGGTTCAGACTGTTTTCTTTGCCAATTTTGTGAACAGACATTTGGGAATGGCTGTGACATCTGCCCCAGTGTCCATTTTGAACATTACTGCCTCATTTTGCAACTGAACCATAGTACATTAGCCTTGTCTATTTGAATCTAGAATCTAGACACACGCTGTTCTGTATCATGGATGTCTTTGACCTGAAGTACTGTTCTTGCCTCTATTGCAATTCTGGTGCTTTGGAGGCATTGCACTTCTTTTACTGGACAGAGCTCTTCAATGTGGAATGGAGACTTGCTGAATCTACTGCAGATGGACATTTTACTTGCTCTTTGTTTTGCTTGTCTGTTTGTTTGAGCTGAGTTCCATTGGCATCTTTCTGTAGTATTTTAGAGTACACCTTGTTTGTAGCTTTCTTTTTGTAGTAACCCAACACCAGTCCTGTCTCTAATGAGTTCATCTCTCATATTTCCGTATGTACAGTTTTCTGACAGGATGTACGATGCTGAGATGAACTCACTTATTCTTTTATCTGGCTCCTGTTTTCTGGAGTGGAACTTTGCCCTCTTGAATGTCACATTTCACTTTCCTGTGAAATAGTCTTTGAATTTGTCTTGTACTGTTTTGTACTCCATTTTATGAGGATCTGTCAGTCCTAATCCACCCTTGATGTCATCTGCTTTGTCACCTATGCAATATATCAGTGTACTTACTTGATGTTCTTCTGAAGCCTGAGTGAGATTGCTTGCAATGTTAAATCTCTCAAAGTGTCTGAGCCATATCTCGCAGTCCCCTGGTTTAGTGAAATCAAATATCTCGGGGTAGAGAGCTTTATTAGGTAAGTAGATGTAGGTACTGCAGATATTTGCATACTTTTCCTTTTTCTTTGTTTAGTATTTTATTGTACTACAAAAATCTTTTTTACTCTCCCTGAGAGTTTGACTGACTTCTCTGCTGTGTCTGTGCACTTACCCAGGCCAGTGGCCCACAGATTATTATAGCCTGCAAGTTTGACTTCTCTGCTGTGTCTGTACACTTCCCAGTCCAGTGGCCCATGGATTATCATAATCTGCGAGTTTGACTGACTTCTCTGCTGTGTCCGTGCACTTCCCCAGGCCAGTGGCCCACAGATTATTACAACAAATCCACTTTTGGGGGTAGCTCAAAGGTGTTGCCTAGCAACTCTGGCCAGGTCTCAGCTCAACCTCGGTGTGTACAGTTTGCAACTAGCATAGACAGTCCAGGCCGACAAGTCCCTGGACACCTCCCACAGATATATGTGAACAAGAACAGACGCTGCAAATTCAGTCTGGTTGAGAGTCTCCTTCAGTCTGTAGCACCGATTCATCAACAATCAACCACTTCTGACACCATGTTGTGTTTGATATTGAAGGAGAGTGCAGAGGACACACCAGCACATCAGCAGGCAGGCTAATCAGCTGCACTTTATTGACAACACTGCATGTACGATATGTGAACTTCTCCCATATGGGCATGACTGACAGAGTGACGTAGAAATAACCTATTTACAACCACAACAAGGAGTAGATAAATAATAAATAAGATATAAATCAATCTACATTTGTCTTTCCAGATGTATGTACATCTTATCCCTCAGAATTCTCTTCAGTAACTTAACCTACCATAGAGTTACTATTCCTAGGTTTTCCTTTGCCACCCTTCTAAAATAAAAGTACCAAATTACTTTATACCTGTACCTTGTGTTTTGGGTACAACCATGTTGCTAAAGCTCCTATCTATGATACTTTCAGCATCTCAGATGACCCCAAATGTGTTGAGCTCCACCTCCAGTGCCCATATTTCTCATCCAAGTCACTGATATATCTGACGAATAATATGGGACCTAGCATCAATCCTAATGGCACAGCATTGGCCATGGCCTCTGATTTGGGGGAAAAAAAACAACCCTTCACTCCCCTCTAATTCCTTCCACCAAGCCACCTTTATATCCATTTAGCTAGCTGATGTGGCGTAGCCTTTCTTGTGAGGGCTTGTTAAGGGATTTGGTAGACAGAAATAAAGTTTTCATCTTCCCTTGTTAAGAAGTATAATGTTGATTTTTCTTTATTTTCAAGCTCAGTATATTGCTAGTCCTTGGTTGGAAACAATTTAAAAAAAATATTTATATGGCATTTTGTGCGTTAAGGTGTGTAAACTTGACAGCTAATATCAACTTTTTTTTCTGAACTACAGATTGGAGTAGCCATTAAAATGAGCAGTTTCAACATGACGAAGGTTGTCACCTTAACTCCATTCTACACATTGGTCAATAAGTCTTCGTATGAGCTGGAGGTTGGAGAAGAGCAGTTTTGTTCCTTGTCAAATGGTGGTAAATGGATTTACATTTCAGCAACAGAGGTAGAGTGTGGGATTTCAGTTTTTCAATTTGCTTGTGCCACCCATTTGAAAAATAAAATCTATTGTAACAGCATAAAATTCCAAACATTTTGCATGGCTAGTGATTTTCAGGATACCGTGGTGGTAGAGCATATTTAAGTCAAATTTTCTTCCCTTCTAGTCCATCAACATCTGCCCATTACCATCTCTGTTCAGAACCCTCATTATTTTATGGTTGCCAGATCTTCATTCAGTCTTCTTTAGCAAATACAGTCCCAGCCTCTCTTTGTAGTTCCTCCATTATAGAGACCATCCAGCCTACTTTCAGTTCTGATGAAGAATCTTTGCCCTGCAATGTTTACTGAGTCCTCTTCCACACATGCTGCTTTACTATTCTATCAGCATTACTGATTTTGTTTCACGTTTTAATATCTGCAATGTTAATTGTTTTCCATTGGTGAGGTTCAAGAGATTGGTCTGTTCCTGCAATACTTCTATTTATTAATCTTGGGAGTAACATCTTCCAGTGCTTCCTTTAACTAAACTGTCATGCGCTTTGACAGTCTAGTTTCTGTATCATCGGAAACTCAAATGTGGCATTTTCCAGATGACTGCATGTGAAATAATAATTCTTTGTTATTATTTTAGCTGTTTATGATGGAGAAGGTTGTTTTGGGTTATGTTTGACACAAATAACTTGCGTTACATGTGGCTCCTGTTTCACGTTGATATTTAAAAACCACAGATATGTTATTATATAGTTCCTTATGCTTAGTGGCGATGAACATTTCTGTAATTTTATTGCAGTGTCTTCCTTTCTGGCCTGAAACCTCATCAAACAAGCTTTGTGTCAGAGTAGTTGGGTCTGAACTGACATCAAAATCAATCTTCTATAACAAGCAAGACAATGGCACATTGCTGAAGCTTGGCTATGAGGTAGGTCTGTATATTCTCTGTTGTTTATATTCTCATTGATGACAGCAGTTGGATCTTGGTAATAATAGAATCAGGTGTGAAAAAAACCCAGGTATGGTGCTGGTTGATTGGTTGAAGTTACTGGACTGGTAATTGTCCAGAGGCTGTGGTCTCAGTTAATAATCTGGAATTAAAAATAAAATATATATACATTGATGCTGAATTGTTGCATGAAGTTATCCGGCACTGGTTTTCTTCAGAGGAGGAGATTTGCCATCTTTAACAGTCTAGATTATAAGAAGCTACTGGCTCAAAGTGAAAGGACTTGCAGTCCACTCAGGTGTACCGTGACTGCTACGTTAAAGCACAATAGAAACAAAACCTGACCAATCATCTGGCAGTAGCAAGGCATGGTCACTCTGCTTTGGAAAAAACATTTGAAAAGTGCAACAACTTTTAAAGGGCAGGGGTTCAGTAGCCAGCACTGAGTCCATCTCTGAGGCCACACCTCTGACTGAGTTAGGTAAACTGTGAAGGACAGAGTTGCTTATTGTAGTTAGTGAGTGAGGCAACACATGATAGATACATACAAACTTCATCCCTACCAATCTGCACTGCATCTGGCAGTGACATTTGTAGAAGAGACTATCATGCTGTCCTTGTGGAGACAAAGGCCTCTTCTTGTCCCATTTCTGAGGTTCTTGCTTATAACCCCTGAAAACCTCAAAGATTCAATTTCCCATACCTGATAACTGCTTTCTTGATTCATCCAATCAAATCTTTCATATCCTTTGTTAACTAGGGTTAGTTCAATTTACCTTCTTTGCACTTGATGATTGTCAGCTCTGAGCATTTTGCTTTTAAGTACCTCCTATTTATCAGATGTTATTTTCCCTGTTAGCAGCTGTCCCAGTCTACTAGTTGTTGAAATACACCTGCACCAGATTAGTGCTCTATCATGAAGGCCAACCTAATCTTTTTCCATGAGTGTCTTGTAGCCTACTGAGCAATGATTGCTGTTTCCAAAGAGTCCCTGCACAGATATCTCAATTCTTTATCCATTCTCATTCCATAAGATAAAGTCTTGTGCAACCCCTCGCTATAGAACTCTCTACCTACTGCTTCAATAAACCCTCTTGGGCAATCTTAAATAATTCCTATCAATAGTAGAGAATTAAAAGAGGGCATAGGTAATACATAGGACATAGGTAATACATAAGCATAGCTTAGATTGAAAGGTAATACATTTAGAGAAAACCTGAGAATAAATTTCTTTCATCCAGAGGGTAAATTTGGAGAATGCTGCCTGAAGGTGTGATAGCAGTATTACATTTAATCAGTAATCAGATAAGCACGAGAGAGTAGATTAAAAGCTTGGCACAACATCGTGGGTAAAGAGTTGTAATGTTTTATGTTGAATTGCCAAGTCCTAGTAAATGGGATTAGTATAGATGGGCAGGCAAAGAGACCTGTTTCTGTACATAGTCGCTGACCCTGTGGGAAGGGAATGACAGACTAGTCAGAAGGTTAGCAGTTGGCAACTATCACAGGAGGTTGTAGAAGGGAGAGAGGGAGAGAGAGATAATAACTTTTTGTCATCTCGCAGGATGATGAGAAAAAAACATGAGTTTGATAGCAACTGTAACACATAGTCATATAACACAGAAAAGGTCTCATCCATTTACACTGGCCCACTGTTATTGTCCCCTCATTCCCAGATTTTACATAAAAACAAAATGCTGCAAATACTCACAGGTCAGGTTGTAGTGAGATGCCACGTACTGCTGAGTATTTCAGGGTTTACTATTTTTTATTTCAGGTATCCAGCATCTGCAGTTTTTATGATTACCCGTTTCTACCACTCAATCTAAACATCAGGAGCAAGTTCTGGTAGCCAGTAGACCAACAAACCTCATATGTTCTGTGGGATGTAGGAGGACTATGGTGCACCCAGTGGTGCATAATCACAGGTAGAAGGTGCAAAGTCCATGCATCCAGCACCAGAGATCAGGATTGAACTTGAGTTACAAGAGCTGTTAGACAGCAGTTGTACTGGTTGTGCCACCTTGCTGCCCTGAGGTTGTAGTAAGAGCAAGAACAAAACGAAAAAATGAATGGAATAAAAGCAGCAAGATTTTAGAGGCACTTCTTGACACTTTATGCCTACTTGCAGCTATATGCATTGTGTTCTTTATACACTGATGTCATGATTGATGTTATTCATTATGTCCATCATATAATCCAAGAGTAACCATATTCTCTAAATATTTTTATAGTTTTCATAGATTGGTCAACATTTACAGACATGAACCTGCATTGTCAATTAATGTGTAATGTAATTGCACAGAAATGAGAACACAATTTCTGACCTTCTAAATAGCAGGATTAATTGACCAATTAAACTGAATAAGAATTGTGATTTTAATTGGCAAGTGAAAAGAGTAAAAATTGCAAAAACCATTAGTTGCAGGACAAAATTCTCTCTCTCTCTCTCTCTCTCCCCAGTGTATGATGCATCTTTCATCCTGTTAAATATTACCAAGTTTCTTGAAGTTTTTTTTCTATACAACTCATTTTGGATACAAAATATGTACAAATTTTGCAGTTATTTTAGAATGAAATAATCTGACACAGTTTTTGCTTTGGCAGTATGGTGGAGTTATAGTGGATGTGAATGTTGCAGAGCATGCCACAGTGATCACTTTCACAGACTACTATGAAGGCGCTGCACCTGCTCTCGTCATTAATCACACTGTAGCCCTGAAGTTCCGCTTCAAGCAAAGGTCTGTAAAATCTGCCCAGTGTCTCTTCAAAACTACAGTAAATATATGCAATTGACAATATGGTACATAATCAGTTATAGCCATTACTGTACTCAATTTACAGAATCAGAATCAGGTTTATTGGCTCTGATGTATGACATTTAATTCATTGTTTTCTGGCAACAGGGCAGTGCAAGGAATATAAAGATTACTGTAAGTTACAATAAATAAATAATAGCGCATAAGAGGAGTAGGAGGTTGTATTCAGAAATCTGATAGCAGAGGGGAAGAAGCTGTTCCTAAAGCAACTTCTTCCATTGAGAAAAACACACAAAGTGCTGGCGGAATGCAGCAAGTCAGGCAGAATCCATGAAAAGGAATAAACAGTCGATGTTTTGGGCTGAGATCTTTCATCAGGACTTTTTATTACCTTTCTTCCATTGAGTCTTGGTCTTCTGAATGTGTAACCCAGAAAACATGTGAAACTAAATTTGTAATTGAAAAGACTGAGTGAAATTATTGGAAAACTTAGTACAATGTTTCTGTCCGTGCCTAGTATTGAATGCCCTGATTGTTACAGTGGAAAAATAACTTCTGTAAGTAATGGAGTCACAGTTACGTGGCAAGAAATAGACTCTTTGGAGCATGACATCCATGCTGACCTTTTTGACCATCTGTATACTAATTCTATTTGCCTGCATTAGGATCACATCCTTCTATGCATGTGCCTGTTTAAGTGTAATTGTATCTGATTCCACCACCACCTCTGGCAGTGAGTTCCAGAAAATAACCAGTTAAAGAAAAGCTCCCCTCTAAGGTTTTTTTTTAAAACCCCCTACCTCTTATCTTAAAATTAAGCCCTCTTATTTTGATACCTCTACCAAGGGACAAGATATTGACTGTCTATCCATATCTATGCCTTGTAACTTTATATATTTCACTCTAGGGAATACAATGCTGACCTATCCAATCTCTCCGATCCAAGAAACATCTCTTCTGCACTCTCCAGTACAATCATATCCTTCAGTGGTGACCAGGTCAGCACTCAGTACTCCCAATTGCAACAAATCAATTGTAAAATTGCAACATAACATCTCAATTCTTAATTCTGCGCCCACTCTATTAACCTGTACTTCCACTTCAAGGACTGTGGCCTTGACACTTCCAAGTCCCTGTCCTCCTTTATTCTGGTAGATGTACAGTCACTTGACATTAGACTTTGGAATGTGTTGTTTGTAGTTTCTGGGTCTCGATATTAGCAGTTTACAGTTTGTTCCTTGGCCAGCACACTATTGTAGCTGGGTATCTGATGACTGGTAGGGTGAATGTGTTGATGGCTCTGATCTTGTTCTTCCTATCCAGCTGTTTTTTAGGACCTGTCTCACTCTTTGGAGGTACTGGGTGTTGCAGTCTTCCTTTTGTCCTCATTGTTGCTTCCATGCCTATTTGTAGCTGTCTTGTACATCTGGCATGTGGTCTTTAGGTAATTTGACTCCCTCAATCTTGATGAGCTTGCCTCTTTTCACTACCATCTGGCTGTACTTTTCCAGTGCAAATCATGTTCCGATGTCTCTGTTGTACACCCTTGTAAGGTGGATTAGTGAATCAATGTCTCTTTCATTTCTGGCGTACAGTTTGATATCATCCAAATACAGCAGGTCACTCCAATGTTGAACCTGTAACCATATCCACTATTTGAGATGATCTGGCTGAGGGGATTCAAGTTTAAGCAGAACAGCAGTGGGGAAAGTGCATCACCCTGGTATATTCCCCATCTGGTAGTCACTTGTACTATTGGCTTTCAGTTAACTTCCAACATTGTCCTGCAATGGACAATTGTTCTTGATGAAGGTCTTTATTGCCTTGTTGATCTTGTACAGAGACGGGCATTCCAGTATCCATGTGTAGGTCATTGAGTCATATGCTTTCTGGTAGTTGATTCAGGGTGTGCTTAGGTTGGTTTGCCTGGTTTTGGAGACTTGCATGACTCCTTTGTCTACCAATAGTTGGTGCTTAACAACCTCTGGTTCTTTTACCAATCCAGCTCTGAGCAGGGCCCAGGAATTTGCACACATGTTCATTCAGCTTGGTGGCTATGATGCCTGATAGGACCTTCCACGTTGTTGACAGGCAAGTTATAGGCCAGTAGTTTGATGTTGTTGCTCCCTTGTGAGGATCCTTCATTATGGATACTGTCCTTCCTTGAGTTAGCCAGTCAGGGTGGGAGCCTGTTTCAAGCAGCTGGTTCATTTGAGCTGCCAGCCGTGTATGTAATGCTGTTAGTTTCTTCAGCCAATAGGCATGGATCAATTCAGGCCCTGGTGATGTCCAGTTCTTCATACTTGCTGCCTGTTGTTGGACATCTACTGCTGTGATGGTGATCGGTTTTTCCTCTGGGAACTTTTCCAGTAAATGGATGAGAAGATATAACGTGATAGAAGGTGATCTCATTGAAACATAGTTTAAAATTCTTGTGGCCTTATCAGGGTACATACAGATTTAATGAACTGAATTGAATTGAATTTATTTCTTATATCCTTCACATACATGAGGAGTAAAAATCTTTCCGTTATGTCTGATGGCCTTGTGGAAGAAGCTGTCCCGGAGCCTGTTGGTCCTGGCTTTAATGCTGCGGTACAGTTTCTCAGATGATAGCAGACAAAGTAGCTGGAACAGTTTGTAGTTGGGGTGACTCGGGTCCCCAATGATCCTTCAGGCCCTTTTTAAGCACCTATCTCTGTAAATGTCCTGAATGGCAGGAAGTTCACATCTACAGATGTGCTGGGCTGTCTGCACCACTCTTTGCAGAGTCCTGTGATTAAGGGAGGTACAGTTCCCATACCAGTCAGTAATGCAGCTTGTCAGGGTGCTCTCAATTGTGCCACTGTAGAAACTCCTCAGCATTTGGGGACTCATGCCAAACTTCTTCAACCGTCTGAGGTGAAAGAGGCACTGTTGTGTTTTTTTTCACCACATAGCCAGTAGGTACAGACCACACGAGATCCTTGGTGATGTGTATGCCGAGGAACTTAAAGCTGTTCACCCTCTGAACCCCAGATCCATTGATGTCAATAGGGGTTAGCCCGTCTCCATTCCTCCTGTAGTCCATAACCAACTCCTTTGTTTTTGTGACATTGAGGGAGAGGTTGTTCTCTTGACGCCACTGTATCAGGGTGATGACTTCCTCTCTGTAGGCTACCTCATTATTTTTTGAGATTAGGCCAATCAATGTAGTATTGCCAGCAAATCTTATTAGCAGATTGGAGCTGTGGGTGGTGACACAGTCATGGGTATACAGAGAGTAAAAGAAGGGCTTAGGACACAGCCCTGAGGGGCTCCTGTAATGAGGTGCAGAGGTGAGGGAGCCCACTCTTACCACCTGCTGGCGATCTGACAGGAAGTCCAGGATCCAGCTGCACAAGGCAGGGTGAAGGCCGAGGTCACTGAGCTTCTTGTCTGGCCTAGAGGGAATTATGGTGTTGAATGCTGATCTATAGTCCAAGAACAGCATTCTCACATAAGCATCCTTCTTCTCCAGATATGTAAGGATGGTGTGTAGAGCTGTGGCTATTGCATCATCTGTCGATTGGTTGTGTCAGTAGGCAAATCGTAGGGGGTCCAGTGTGGTGGTAGCAAGCTGCAGATGAAGTCCAAGACCAGCCTCTCAAAGCATTTGCTTATTATTGAGGTGAGTGCAATAGGACACCAGTTGTTCAGACATGTTACCTTGGTCTTTTTAGGTACAGGAACAATGGTGGATGTTTTGAAGCAGGAGAGGGAGAGATTAAAAATGTCTGTAAACACACCTGTCAGTTGTGCTGCGCATATCCTGAGTACCTGCCTTGGGATGCTATCCGGTCCTGCAGCCTTGCGACTGTCGATTCATTGGAAATGCCTGTGTACTTCAGCCTCAGAGATGACCAAGGTTCAGGTCACTTCAGCAGCTCTCCTCGGGGGCTCAGTGTTGGTGACATTGAACCAAGCGTAAAAGAAGATTTAGCTCATCTGGGAGAGAGGCAGCGATGTTGGCAGTACCACTGTGTTTAGCTTTAAAGTTTGTGATGATGTGCAGACCTTGCCATAAGTTGCGTGTGTTGGTGGGAGAGAGTTGTGTCTGGATCTTCTCCCTGTATTGTCGTTTCCCTGCCTTGATGACTTTGCCTAGATCGTAGCTGCATTTCTTGAGTTCCAAACGTAAGCTCTGTCTGGTGCAGTTAGTGCAGTGCACATGGAACTGTTGATCCAGGGTTTCTGGTTTGGATAGACCCTGACCAATTTTCGTGGGACAACATCCTGTGCACTTCCAAATGAAGCTTGCGACCCCATCCATGAACTCGGAGACATCCTCATCACGAAAGACATTCCAGTTGATGTCGTCATTAAAGCAGTCTTGTAGCATGAAGACTGATCGGTTGGACCAACAGTGGACGGTTTTAACTATGGCCGCCTCTTGTTTCAGCTTCTGCCTGTACATCGACAGAACCAAGATGGAGAAATGATCCAACTTCCCAAATGCTGGATGGAGGAGCGGTTTGTAAGCATTGCGGAACAGAGAGGAGCAGTGGTTGATTATGCTATCTTCCCATGTGCCCATCCGGATGTGTTGACAAAACTTCAGAGAGACTTTAGGCAGCGATGCTTTATTAAAGTCTCCGGTGACGATAACAGCCACCAGTGGGTGTATAGTCTCCAGGATGCTGGAGGTCTCATACAGTTCCTTAAGAGCCATGTCAGTGTCAGTCTGTGGCAGAATATATACAGCTATGAACTCCCTAGGCAGCCAGAAAGTTCTACACAGCACCATAAGGTACCCTAGATCTGGGGAACAAAAGGATTTGAGAGAATGCACATTCTGGGGGTCACACCAAGTATTATTGACCATGAGGCACATCCCACCTCCTTTATTCTTCCCAGAGTGGTTTTTAGACCTGTCTGCGTGGTACAGGGAAAACACAGAGGGCTCGATGGCGTGATCTGGTATCTCTCCTGTCAGCCAGATCTCCACAAAGCACAAAACGTTACATTCCTTTCTTTCCTGTTGATAGGAGATCTGGCTCTCAGTTCGCACAGTTTGTTGTCCAGGTACTGATAGTTAGCCAATAGTGCGCTAGGGTGCGGCGGCCAGTTAGCACACCGTCTCAACCTCACCAAGACACAGGCCCTTCTTCTTCACCTCCGGCACTGCTTCTGAGGTAGTGATGGTGTAATAAATGAGCCTGCCATGGATTGTGTAAGCAGGGGTTCTCAGTGTAGAAAAGCCAGCACGTTATGGGTAAATGCCATCTTCCTGATGTTCAGAAGAGTCAGTTGATCATATCTGATGTGATTTTCAGCTTCTTGAACAGGAAATGCCAAGGAAATTGCAGAAATTAGCAGTACACTGTAAAGTTGGTACGAAGCTCACAACACGGCACCATCTTAGAGTGGAGTTTCCCTTGGGTGGGATGTTTAGATCTAAGGATTAGTCTTTAAATAAAAGGTTGGTCTTTCAGGACAGGGAAGAGAAGAAATTTCTCCTCCAAAAGTATGGAATTCTACCCAAAAGTGCTATGAAGGTTCAAGATATTCAAAAGAGGTTGATTTAGATATAAATGGAATAGAAGATGTGGGTTTGTTAATTGGTTATGACCAAAGGAGAAATGGCTGGAGTTGCTTAGCACTTCAGTATAAGGGTGTTTATTAGGTGCATCAAAAATCAAACTTTCAAGAATTAGTGAAAAGAAAATTGCTAATATTTGCAAAATGATACCTACCATACCAGAAAACACTGGAACAGCTCCGTACTTTGTCTAGTGTGAACTCCTGGCAGTCCCGATCTCTTTCCCCTACTGAGGCATAGGACATGCCACCTTTAATTACCCACAAAGGTAATTTAAGACTACGCATAAGAACATAAGAAATAGAAGTAGGAGTAGGCCATCTGGCCCTTCGAGCCTGTTCCACCATTCAATAAGATCGTGGCTGATCTGGCCGTGGACTCATCTCCACCTACTTACTTTTTCCACATAACACTTAATTCCCTTACTATGCAAAAATCTATCCACCTTTGTCTTAAATATATTTACTGAGGTAGCCTCCACTGTTTCATTGGGCAGAAATTCCATAGATTCACCACCCTCTGGGAAAAGCAGTTCCTCCTCATCTCTGTCCTAAATCTACTCCCCTCAATCTTGAATTAGTATATGATGCATCCCAGAATATAATTATAATCATGTTACAAAATAAACAGAAGTATCTCCCCTTAAATACAGTATACAAACAACATCTAGACATCCCCATTACTGAAGAAATGGAATATTCCACCAGGTGTGGCGGGAAAATCACCATAAAGCCAACCCAAGCATATCAGCTCGGTTTAGGACCCATTATCACAATACACGGGGGAGACATTTAGCACAGCGACAGCAGAATGGCAAGGCAATGTTTACCTGTGCAAATGCGCATGTTTAAGGAGTGCGTATTCTGAGTGCCCTCCATCACAGGGTTAATGTAGGGATTGGGATAAAAGATCAGAAATTATGGATATGAATAATGGAGGAAATGTGTAGGGCTGGATGGCCTACACATGCTCTGGTTTCTTAGTTTCTTCTGTTTATTCTGATACAAGAATTAAACTATCCTGCTGTACTAGCCCATATCACTCTTCATTCAAGTTCATCAAAGTACATTTGTGGTGCTTTGTCTGAGACACTTTGCACAGCTTTGTGCCAGTAAACAATTCATGAGCTACAAAGTGCTTTGGAACAGTGATAAAAACATTGAGAGATCCATATTTTTAATTCATAGAATTTGGAGAAACTTTACAGAGAATAATTTAGTATTACAAAAAAATCACTGGGCATTCTTCCCGTAGTACTTTCCCTTCAACATCCCTTCTCATGCACATCAGTCACTTACTTCCATAACCATGAATTTACTTTACGTAGCATTTTACAGTGATGCAGAATTGCCCTGCTGAAAGAAATAATCCACATTACTAAAGCTATATATTAACAAGTTGTAAAACCATAATAATTGACTGTTTATGTAAAGCTTTATATTGTCTTGGTATATAGAAACATAGAAAACCTACAGCACAATACAGGCCCTTTGGCCCACAAAGTTATGCCGAACATGTCCCTATCTTAGAAATTACTAGGCTTACCTATAGCCCTCTATTTTTCTAAGCTCTATATACCTATCCAAAAGTCTCTTAAAAGACCTTATTGTATCTGCCTCTACCACGGTTGCTGGCAGCCCATTCCACGCACTCACCACTCTCTGAGTAAAATTTTTTACCCCTAACATCTCCTCTGTACCTACTCCCCAGCACCTTAAACCTGTGTCCTCTTGTGGCAACCATTTCAGCCCTGGGAAAAAGCCTCTGAATATCCACATGATCAGTGCCTCTCATCATCTTACACTCCTCTATCAGGTCACCTCTCATCCTTCGTCGCTCCAAGGAGAAAAGGCCAAGTTCACTCAACCCATTCTCATAAGGCATGCTCCCCAATCCAGGCAACATCCTTGTAAGTCTCCTCTGCACCCTTTCTATGGCTTCCACATCCTTCCTTTAGTGAGGCGACCAGCACTGAGCACAGTACTCCAAGTGGGGTCTGACCAGGATTCTATATAGCTGCAACATTACCTCTCAGCTCCTAAATTCAGTTCCATGATTGATGAAGGCCAATACACCATATGCCTTCTTAATCACAGAGTCAACCTATAGACTCGAACCCCAAGATCCCGCTGATCCTCCACACTTCCAAGAGTCTTACCATTAATACTATATTCTGCCATCATATTTGACCTATCAAAATGAACCACTTCACACTTACCTGGGCTGAACTCCATCTGCCACTTCTCAGCTCGGTTTTTCATCCTATCAAGGTCCTGCTGTAACCTCTGACAGCCCTCCACACTATCCACAACACCTCCTACCTTTGTATCATCAGCAAACTTACTAACCCATCCCTCCACTTCCTCATCCAGGTCATTTATAAAAATCACGAAGAGTAAGGATCCCAGAACAGATGAGGCACACCACTGGTCACCGACCTCCATGCAGAACATGACCCATCTACAACCACTCTTTGCCTTCTGTGGGCAAGCCAGTTCTGGATCCACAAAATAATGTCCCCTTGGATCCCATGCCTCCTTAATTTCTCAATAAGCCTTGCATGAGGTACCTTATCAAATGCCTTGCTGAAATCTATATACTGCTCTTCCTACATCAATGTGTTTAGTCACATCCTCAAAAAATTCAATAAGGCTCTTAGGCACGACCTGCCCTTGACAAAGTCATGCTGACTATTCCTAATCATATTATACCTCTCGAAATGTTCATAAGTCTTGCCTGTCAGGATCTTCATCCTCCATGATGGAGTTGATTCTCCATCAACTTACCAACCACTGAGGTAAGACTCACTGGCTTATAATTCCTGGGCTATCTCTACTCCCTTTCTTGAATAAAGGAATAACATCCGCAACCCTCCAATCCTCCGGAACCTCTCCTGTCCGCATTGTTGATGCAAAGATCATCGCTAGACACTCAACGATCTCCTCCCTCGCCTCCCACAGTAGCCTGGGGTACATCTCATCCAGTCCCAGCGACTTATCCAAGTTGATGCTTTCCAAAAGCTCCAGCACATCCTTTTTCTTAATATCTACATGCTGAAGCTTTTCAGTCTGCTGCAAGTCATCACTGCAGTCACCAAGATCCTTTTCCATAGTGAATACTGAAGTAAAGTATTCATTAAGTATCTCTGCTATCTCCTCTGGTTCCATACTTACTTTCCCACTGTCACACTTGATAGATCCTCTTCTTTCATGTCTTATCCTCTTGCTCTTCACATACTTGTAGAATGCCTTGGGGTTTTCCTTAATCCTGTCTGCCAAGGGCTTCTCATGGCCCCTTCTGGCTCTCCTAATTTCCTTCTTAAGCTCCTTCTATTAGCCGTATAATCTTTTCAATCTCTAACATTTCCTAGCTCTCTGAATCTTTTGTAAGCTTTTCTTCTTGACTAGATTTATTACAGCCTTTGTACACCATGGTTCCTGTACCCTACCATAACTTCCCTGTCTCATTGGAACATACCTATGCAAAACTCCACACAAATATCCCCTGAACATTTGCTACATTTCTTCCGTACTTTTCTCTGAGAGCATGTTTCCAATTTAAGCTTCCAATTTCCTACCTGATAGCCTCATAATTTCCCTTACTCCAATTAAATGCTTTTCCAACTTGTCTGTTCCTATCTCTCTCCAATGCTATTGTAAAGGAGATAGAATTATGATCACTATCTCCAAAATGCTCTCCCACTGAGAGATCTGCCACCTGATCAGGTTCATTTCCAATACCAAATCAAGTACAGCCTCTCCTCTTGTATGCTTATATACTATCGTGTCAAGAAACCTTCCTGAACACACCTTGTGTATATTGCGTAGTTTTTTGAATATGACTTTGCTATTTTGAATCACTGTTTGTCATTTTGTGAAAGTAGATTTTAAATGTAGTGAGAAGGTGCTGAAAGCAAATAATCTCAAGACATCCAAGTATGTAGAGGAGAACTTGAATTGCCAAGGCATAGAAGCTATGGGCCAGGTTCATGGATTAGTAGAGATGGTAATTGATTCTTGGCATGGATAACAGACTTCTCCTTTGTGATTCTTTAATATTTGCCAAGTAATGCAAACTAATCTGGTTTCTAAAAACAGTACTTCAAGGAGAAGGATAATTTGATTGCTGAATAAATTTACGTTAAAATTATTTTGTTATTAAAATTATCCATTAATTGTTTTCTCCACTACAGTGAAGTCCAGGAAGAGATGATACTTGATCCAGGAGAAGCTCGATTTTTTGCATGGAGCGACCCTACAGGCATCAGGAAGCTTGACTGGGGCTGTGCTTGGAAAACGGGAGAACTTGACCTGTTAAAGGTCTGTGGATATTTTAAAAATGAATGCCTGAGGAAACTCTTCACAGTTCATTCTGTAACCATTTGGGCCTCAAGGCTACATTGATGTAATTTTTGCAGCAGTAATCTGCTGGAAGAACTCAGTGGGTTAAGCAGCATCTATAGGAGGAAAGGAATTGTTGACAGATAGACGACAGTAGATTCCTTTAGTACTTAGTAGATTCCTTTATCACTATTACATAGTTTATGAACTGCCTGGCTTTACAGCAGAGCCAATCATGGTGCAATTGATCTGGTTGCTGCCATCGTGTTCTCTTGAGAGGACACCATTCCCATCCTACAGTATTCAAATTGACAGGCTTGTTTGAAAGTGGAACAGTCACAGGAAAAGCACTACCTGTCTGCCCCTACTGATGGCCACCTATCTGTTGATATTCTGGTTTAAGATGGTTGTAGTGAATCTCAGTGTCTTCTGGCTGGTGGCCAATGAAATAATGAAAACAACTAAATACTTGGTTTATCAGAAAAAGTGCGATTAACAATAATTGTAAACAATATCCTGAAACTTTCCTTTGAACTTGGAGGCATTTTGATGTGACAGGTAGGGCATGGACTCATTGCTGAGAGCAAGGAAAACCCGAGGTTCAAATAATTCAAGTGCCGGGCTGAATTGGAAAGTATAGGCCAACTCAAGGCATTGAGGTACAGGCCCCAAAGCATATGGAAGTGATTGAACCCCATATTTCAAAGGTACGTTTAATGTCTGAGAAATGTATACAATATACATCCTGAAATACTTTTTCTGCGCAACCATCCATGAAAACAGAGGAGTGCCCCAAAGAATGAATGACAAGTAAATGTTAGAACCCCAAAGCCCCTCCCAGCTCCCCCCACCCCCCCCACCAGCAGAAAAAAAGCTTTGGCATCCACCACCGAACACTCAAGCCTGCAGCAAAGCATCAGCAAAGACACAGACTTGCAGTACCCCAAAGACTACTCATTCAACTGGTATTTAACATACCACAGGCTCTCTCTCTCCCTAATAAGAGAGAATGAGTTGTCTCTGTTTCACAGTGAGAGGGGAGACATAATAAGCAACTCGCTGATTTATGATGTTAAAAGTATGTTGAATTGCTTTTTCCAAGCTCTGTTCCTAAAGAACTTGGGTCTCTGGACACACAGCCAGGCGCCAGTTCGCTGCTTTCGATCTTCTGCCACATCCTTGACATACCGAATAACAGACGGTCATGAAGCCCCGAGAGCGGGTCCCATTCCCACAAAGATCCGAAGTCAGCGTCTTCAAAAGAACCCTGAAAGGGAAAAACAGAGATATTAAAGATGACAATAGAGTTGTTTCCGAAGATGCAAGCAAAGGAGTCACCATTAGGCACCATTGTCTCCTCGTAAGCTCCTCCTCTACTTAAGTGACAATTTAAGGACCAGGCCAGATTGGAAAGGTTGGATACAGGCTGAATCGAGGCAACGGGGTCCAGACTCCAGAGCGTATCAAACTGACTGACAATGATTTAGGTGCCGGGCCAACTGAAAAGATCAGAGTGTCAGGGCCTGAGGCAATGAACAGACTGGTTCAGCTGCTTGCTCTGTGACATTTACTCGGCTTTGCACTGATCTAAGGGTCTGTGGAAAGATTCTCTTTGTGGATTTCAGTTCAGAATGCTATTTGCTTGCGTTTACTGTTTGCATAATTAAACTAGGTAATTTCTAAAGTAACTACGTGTTCGACACAGCATTGTGGGCCAAAAGGCCCGTATAGTGCTGTAGCTTTTCTATGTAATTGTTCTGTGTAATTGTTTTTTTCTGTGCACATTGGGTGTTTGACGGTCTTTTTTTATTGGGTCTTTGGTGTTTCTTTGTTTTGTAAGGAGACGAATCTCAAGGTTGTATAAAGTATATATCCTTCGATAATAAATGTACTTTGAACTTGAAGCCCCATATCAGGATTCACAGTTGCTACATGAACCACTGAGCTCCTGCAGTTGATTATTTGTAGCTCCGGATTACAGCATCTGCAGTCTCTTTTGTCTCCTAATTTTAATGAAACCTGTCAGGATTACTAATCCAGTAACATTTTGACAGATAAAGTGCAGATTAACTGTCTGATGGTAGTTCAAAGCGCATTATCAGAAAAGTACAAAGCATTTGCGACAAACAATCTGTTGAAAGAGCTAAGTGGGTCGACCAGAATCTGTGGGAAGAAACCCTGCATAAAGACTGGAAGGTGGCTGGTGTTACACCTTCATATAAGTACAGATGCCCTGGGTGCCATAAGTAGTGGAGTGGTGTGACTTGATTTTAGCTTGGGGCATTGTAGTTCAATCCCAGCTTCCTCTGTATGGATCCTTTGTATATCCTCCCCATGGAATGTGTGGGTTTTCTCTGCGCGCTCCGGTTACATGCCACGGTCCAAAGATGTACTAGTTATGTTAATTGGTCATTAGAACTTGTCTTGGTATTAGGTTAGGGTTAAATAGGGGATGTTGGGGGCTGCTGGATGTTGCAGCCATATTTCTAAATAAATAAATATTTAAAACTTGGGAATTTTGACCAGTAAAACTAATTTCTGTGGTCGGTATGATACTGTAAGGGATTCTGTGGGATAAGATATACAAGCATTTGGAAAGTCGGGGGTTGATTAAGTCTGCATAGCTTTGTGCATGGGAGATCATATCTCATGAATTTGATTAAGCTTTATGAAGAAATAAACAAAAAGGATGATGAGGGCAGAGAGAGAGATACGGTCTGTATGGGCCTTTGGTAAGGTAGGGCAAGTTAGATCACATGGGAGAACTTTGTAACTGAGTACAGAATTTGGGTTGGTGGTAGGAAGTAGAGGGTGATGATGCAAGGTTGTTTTGCAGATTGCACCAAGAGTTTTTTAGAAAGGAAACCAGATGCCTATACCTGGCCAGTCTGCACAAATAAGTTTAACTTGTGACTTCTTTCTGTAATGAGCTACCAAGCCCTGCTCTTGTAACAGGCTATTAATTGGTGCACTGGAGTGGTTCAAGAGGCAATCTATCTCCCCCTTGGGAGAAACTCAAGTGCTCATCATCAGCTGCCTGGGTTCTGCTCACTTTCAAAGAGCATGGTTGAAATAATGGGAAGAAGCTGTTTCACATCTTAACAGTCCTTGTCTTAATGCTATTACTGACACCATCAACCTCTTGCTTATTGGTGGATGGTCAAAGAGATTGTGTGACAGATGGGAGGGATCCTTGACAGCACTCAGCGCCCTGCGTACACAGTGCTCCTTATAGGTGGGAGGCAGAACTCGATGATCCCTTTAGCAGTACTCACAATCCTTTTTAGGGATTTGTGGTCAGATGCCTTGCAATTCCTGTATCAGACGGTGATGCAGCTGGCCAGGAAACTCTGAATGGTCCTGATGAAGGATCTCAGCCCAAAATATCCTTTCCATAGATGCTACCTGACCTGCTGAGTTCCTCCAGCATTTTGTATGTGTTACTTGTGATGGGATTTACCACCAAACCATTAATTGGATCTCACAAGTCTCTGAATCTTTCACCTACTTTGCTCTGTTAATAAAGGTAAGTATAGATCTCAAGGGAAAGTGTTAAATTAGGGAGGAGGGAAATTATGACAGAGTTATGCAGGAGCTAGTGAGTATTAGTTGGGGACAGCTATATTTGGGCAAATCCATATCGGACATTGTGGGTGTTTAAAGACCAACTGCACAGAGTACAAAACCAATATGTTCTAATAAAAAGGACAAGCAAGGCAAGGTTAGAGATGATGATAGAAGTTATAAATGCAGTCAAGATGTAAAAGGATGTATATGTAAGGTTTAGGAAGTTGAAATTGAACAGGGTACCAAAAAAGGATATGAAATCAGAAAAGAACTCCAATGGGAATTGGGAGGATTAGGAGCAGCCATGAAATGTAGTTAGTAAGTTGAATTAAAGAGAATCTCAGGGCATTCTGTTGGAGAAGATGCTTAGGGATCAGATTAATGAGCATATAGAAAAACATGACCTAATTATGGGCAATCTGCTTGGATTTGTATGGAGCAGGTCATCTTATTGTCGACTGAGTTTTCAAAGAGGTGACAAAAGTAATCCATGTAGGTAGAGCAGTGGATGTTGTTCATATGTATTTTAGTAAGGCATTTGAAAAGGTCCCTCATGGTGGAGGGTCATTCATAAGATTAAGATGCGTGGAATCCAAGTCCATAGCTCTCTGAAAGTTAATAGCATGGTAAAGATGACATGTGGCATACTTGCCTTTATTAAGTTAATAACTTGGTTTGTTTACTATGGAGTGATGAATGCTGTGAGAAAGCCTGATAGAAGTTTATTAAATTATGAGAGTCATAGAGTAGAGGGGTGATAACTTTTTTCTCAGTGTCAAAATATCTAATATCAGAGAGCATACATTAAGATGAGGGTGTGAAAGTACAAAGGAGATGAGCAGAGGAAGTTTTTTCTTACACAGAGTGGTGGACACCTGGAATGCGCTGACTGGGGTGGTGCTGAAGACAAGTATGGTAGTTTTTAAGAGGCACTTAGATGGTAAATTAGCATAGTGGTTAGTGTAAAGCTTTATGGCACCAGTGATCACGAATTAGGGTTCAATTCCCTCACTGTTCATATGATCTCTCTGTGATTACTGGGTTTCCTCCAGGTGCTCCAGTTTTCTCCTACAATTCCTAAGATGTACTGTTAGGATTAGTGAGTTGTGGGCATTCTATATTGATGTTGAAAGCGTGACGACACTGGTAGGCATAATCCTCGGACTGTGTTGGTGCAAACGACAGATTTCACTGTATATTTTGATGTACATGTGACAAATAAAGCCAATCTTTAATTCTTCCCTAAGTATGCAGAGAATAGGGGGTGATATAGACCATGTGTGAGCAGAAGGGTTTAGTGTAATTAGATTTAATTAGGTTAGTTAGTTTGGCACAACATTACAACATTGTGGCAAAAAGGTCGTGTTCCTGTGGTGTACTACTCGATGTCATATGTCAAATGCAGTCTGACACAAAACAGGAAGAAAGCTACTTCCAGTAAATTTTCTAAATGAAGTCGTGAGACAATACTATAAAGATAGATAATGGAAATACTCAGCAGGTCAGGGCATCTGTGGGATGAGCTAACATTTCAAATCATTAGAACTTTAATTTTAGATTTCCAGAAAATACAGTTATTTATGATCAGCATAACATAGAAAATCTTTAAGTAATAGCTTTATTCAAGTTGTCTCATTGCTCGTATTGTTTTCATTTTACAGGATCAGTTTGGACAATTCCCTTGGAATACCAATAATCAGATTTATTGGATTTCCTTCCTTGATGGACGACAGCGTGTGTTGCTATTTACTGAAGATGTGGCCATTGTTTCTAAAGCACAGCAAGCTGAAGACTTAAAACAGTTTGAAAAAGGAATTACGGTTTCTCTTCATAGCCTTGGTTTATCACTTGTTAACAATGAAAGCAAACAAGAAATTGCTTACATTGGAATTACCAGGTTAGCTTTGCTTTTCTTCAACAAAATTGGTTTAAGCAAATGGTTCAAATGAATTTAATAGAAGATCCTGATTCTGCTCGTCTTATGGTCTAAGGTCAAAAATATGATGTTTTGTGGGTAATGTCTCTCAGTTGTTAGGGCTTGAAAACATTTGGCTCATTCAATAATTTGAATTGAACATTTTAAGTAAAAGGTGCTTTGTACCTTGAAAAGAATTAATGCATAATGAAACGTAATCAGTTATAAAGTAATGGGAATAAAACCAGAAAATTCTAGAAACATTTTTCTTCAGATGCAGTTCTATCCTGACCACTAGTGCTGTTTACGAGGAGTTTGCACGTTCTCATTGTGACTGCATGATTTGTCTCTGAAGTTCCAGTTTCCTTCTAAACGTTAAGGCCACATAGGTTGTCAGACTACTTGGCCATTACGGTATACGTGAATGGTTGAATCTGTGGGAGGTTGATGGAAATGTGAGGAGAATAAAATGGAATTGGTTAAGATTGGTGTAAATAGATGGTTGATGGTTGGCACAGACACAGTGGGTTAAATACTATAGAAAGAAAATCGTTAAATGTTTCAGGTCTGGTAGTAATGAAGACCCAGATAACAATTCTCTTCCCTCTGCTTTTCCATAGATGCTGAGTGGCCTAGTGAGTTTCTATCATTTTCACTTTTTATTTCAGATATCCAACATCTACAGCATATTTTGATTTGCAATTTAAAATTAATTGAACAAAAAAAATCATAGTTTGCATCATTAAACAAAAGTACAGAAAAAATGCAATGTAACAAATCCAGCTCTCACTCTGATTGTAAAAATTACAAATAAATTTCCTGAATCTCAGAATTTTCCTGAGACTCCCCATCTTTCTGCATGTTTACTTGTTAGCTTTAATGGTCTTGTTAATATCATTGCCATCTCAGAAGAATTATCCAATCCATTTTGATTCATCTAACAAAGGCTGTACGCTCGGTTACTTTCTCTACTTCCGCAGTTTTAGCAAAGAACTATCATCCCCGAACTCTGCAGACAAAAGCCTCTTTGAATTTGTACTGATTTGATGATAATGAAGGGTTCTGTTACAATGCTACACATAGAATAATCCTCACAGATTTGCTGTTTGCTATTGTTATAATCTGCAAACTTTTTTTTCAGATTCAACATGAACTATTGAAAGAGAGAAAAGATTTTTACTTTGTTTCATAATGACATATATAATTTTTAATTAAATACTTGGGAATTTTATTTTTAAGTGAACAATTACCAGAAGTCATAATTCTGACTTACAGTGAATCACAAACTTATCATCACAAGTTTTTGAAATGTATTTTAGATACTTTGTCTAAAGCCACTTCATCAAAAATGAAGTAAAAATATGGAGATCAATTCTCTTGTGACAAACCTGTGCACTGTCTGATGTGGCTAGTTCATTTAATCACCTTGTTATGACATTGAGATATAGGTAGAGCAAACAATCTGCTGGATGAACTCAGTGATTTCCTCCAGCAGTTTGTCTGTTGCTCCATATTCCAACACCTGCAATTCCTTATGTCTCCGTTGAGATTTAGAGCCTGTTGTATTGTGAATTTGTGGTATTGAGGATTTATAATATTATGTTCAAAATATTATTGCAGTTTGAATATTATTTCATTATTTAATGTATACATTTCTTGCTCTGTTAAGATTACATGTCTTTGATTTATAAACCTATTTTCCCAGTCCTCCTGATACACATTTTAATTATAAATTGATAGATTTTGATGGTATCAGAAAGGATCTGGCAAGTGTGGATTGGACCGCCTATTTTTTGTCATAAGTGTACTTGGTAAATGGAAAGCCTTCAAAAGTGAAATTTTGAGAGCAAAAGACTTGTCCGAATAAAAGGCAAGGATAACAGGTTTAGGGAACCTTGGTTTTTGAGAGATGTTGAGGCCTTGGTTAAGGTGGTGAAGGAGAATCCTAAGGGCTTCTATAGATGGGTTAAGAGCAATAGGATTCCAAGGGACAAAATTGTTTCCTCTGAAAGATCAGAATGGTAATCTATGCGTGAAGCCAAAAGAGATGGGGGAGATCCTAAATATTTTATTTTGCCTTTGTATTTACTCACAAAACAGGTAGTGTCTATAGAGGTGAGGCAAAGCAAGATCATGGCCCCATGCAGATTATAGATAAGGATGTGTTTGTTGTCTTGAGGCAAATTAGGGTGGACAAATCCCCAGGACCTTGCAAGGTATTTCCTTGGACCCTGTGGGAAGCAAATGCAAAAATTGCAGAGGCCCAACAGAGATATCTAAATCATCCTTAGTGACAGATGGGGTCCAGGAGGATTAGAGGATAGCTAATATTACATTGTATAAGAAAGGCTCCAAGAATAAGCCAGGAAATTATAGGCTGGTTAGCATGACATCAGTGGTGAGAAAGTTACTGGAAGTTATTCTAATTGACTGGATATATGAGCATTTGGATGGAAAGAGACTGATTAGGGATAGTCAGTATGGCTTTGTGTGTGGTAGATTGTGTCTATCCAATGTTTGAGAGATTTTGGGGAAGTAACCAGGAAAGTTGCTGAAAGCAAGGCAGTGGATGTTGGCTACATGGACTTTAGCAAGGTATTTGACAAGGTCCCACATGGGGGATTGATGAAGAAGGGTCATTTGCTTTGGCATTCATTCAAGCTGAGGCAGTAAATTGGGTTAGACGTTGGCTTTGCGACTGAAGCCAGCAAATGGTAGTAGATGGTTGCCTCTCACTAGTGATAGATGGAGGCCTGTCACTAGTGGAGTGCCACAGGGTTCAGTGCTGAATCTTCTATTGTTTGTCATCAATATCAATGATCTGGATGATAATGTGGTTAACTAGATTGGCAAATTAGTAGATGACACCAAGATTGGGGATGCAGTGAACAGCAAGGAAGACTTGCACAGCTTGCAGCAAGATCTGAACCAGCTGGAAAAATAGGCTGAAAAATGGCAGATGGAATTTAATGCAGGCAATTGTGAGATGTTACACACTGCAAAGTCCAACCAGGATGGATCTTACGTAGTGAACAGTAAGGCACTGAGAAGTGCTGTAGAACAAAGGGATCTGGGAATACTGGCCCACAATTCATTGAAAGTAGCATCACAGGTAGATAGGGTTGTGAAGAAAGCTTTTGCCACATTTGTCTTCATAGATCAAAGTATTGAATATAGGTGTTTGGATGCTATGTTGAAGTTGTATAAGACATAGGTAAGGCCTAATTTGGAGTATTGTGTGCAATTTTGGTCACCTAACTGCAGGGAAGATATAAATAAAATTGAAAGAGCACAGAGAAAATTTATAAGAATGTTGCTGGAACTGAGACCAGAAGACATAAGAGCAGAATTAGGCTGAACCAGTGGAAGGCCCTCTTGCCCTAGACTCCCTCACCATGGGAAACATCCTTACCACATCTACCTTGTGTTGGCATTTTAACATTTGAAAGGTTTTAATTCCAGTGAGTACAGACCCAGAGCCATCAAATGTTCCTCGTATGATGATTCTTTCATTCCTGGAATCATCCTGTGAATCTCCTCTGAACCCTGCCATTGCCATCACATCCTGAGTTATAAGGGAAAATCATAAGATACAGGAGCAGAATTAGGCCGTTTCACCCATTGACTATGCTCAGCCATTTCATCACAACTGATTCATTTTCCCTGTCAGCCCCAATGTCCTGCTTTCTCCTCGTATCTCTTCATACCCTGACTGATCAAGAATCTATCAACCTCTGTTGTAAATGTACATACAGACTTTGCCTCCACAGCTGCCTGTGGCAAAGAATTCCACAGATTCACCATTCTCTGGCTAACGAAATTCCACATCATCTCTATTCTAATAGGACACCTCTCTGTTCTCAGGATGTGTCCTCTGGTCTTAGACTCTCCCTCCACAGGAAACATCCTTTCCACATCCACTTGATCAAGGCCTTTTGCCATTCTATAGGTTTCAATGAGGTCACCCATCATTCTTTTGAATTCTAGTGAACACAGGCCCAGAGCCATCAAATGCTCTTCATATGACAAGCTGTTCAAACCTGGAATAATTTTCATGAACCTCCTTTGAACCCGCTCCAGTTTAAGCACATCCTTTCTAAGATAATGGGCCCAAAACTGCTCTCAGTACTCCAAGTGAGGCCTCACAGTGCTTTATGAAGTCTCAACATTACATCCTTGCTTTTATATTCTAGTCCACTTGAAATCAACGCTAACATCGTTGCATTTGACTTCCTCACCACAGACTCAATCTGCAAATTAAACTTTAGGGAATCCTGCACCAGTCCCTTTGTGCTTCACTTTTGTATTTTCTCTCCATTTCGACAATAATCTACCCTTCTATTTCTTCTACCAAAGTGCATGACCATACACTTCTGAACACTGTATTCCATCTGCCTCTCCTTTACCATTCTCCTAATCTGTCTAAGTCCTTATATAGCCTACTTCCTCAAAACTGTCTGCTCCTCCACCTATCTTTGTATCATCTGCATACTTTACAACTAAGCCATCAATTCCATCATCCAAATCATTGACATATAACGTAAAAAGAATCAGTCCCAACACAGACCCATGCGGAACACCACTAGTCACCGGCAGCCAATCAGAAAGGATCCGTTTATTCCCACTCTTTGCCTCTTGCCAATCAGTCACTGCTTTATCAAAGCAAGAATCTTTCCTGAAATATCATGGGATTGTAGCTTGTTAAGCACCGTCACGTGTGGCACCTTGTCAAAGGCCTTCTGAAAATCCAAGGACACAACATCAACTGATTCTCGTCTGTCTATCCTGCTTGTTATTTCTTCAAAGAATTTCAACAGATTTGTCAGGCAAGATTTTCCCTTGAGGAAACTATGCTGACTACGGCCTATTTTATCATGTCTCTCCAAGTTCCCTGAGACCTCATCCTTAATAATTGACTCCAACATCTTGCCAACCACTGAGATGACTAGCTGGTCTATAGTTTGCTTTCTTCTGCCTATCTCCCTTCTTGAAGAGTGGAGTGACATTTGCAATTTTCCTGTCTTCTGGAGCTGCACCAGAATCTAGTGATTTTTGAAAGATAATTACTAATGCCTCCATGATCTCTTCAGCCACCTCTTTCAGAACCCCGGGGTATACATCGTCTAGTCCAGGGGACTTATCTACCTTCAGACCTTTCTTGGGACCTTTCCCAAGAACTTCTCTGTAGTCATGGTAATCTCATACACCTCATGATTTCTGACTCCCAGAACTTCCACCAAACTTCTTCTGTCTTCTACAGTGAAGACTGATACAAAATACTTAACTCAGTTTGTCCGTCTTTTCTTTGTCCCCCCATTACTACTGCTCTAGCATTGTTTTTGAGTGGTCCAATATCCTCTCTTGCCTCTCTTTTACACTTCCATGCACATCTTCTTCCCCTTTGAATCTTTATGCCACTGACATACGTTTACAGTTGCCAATTAACCTTTTGGATCAGAGAGGAAACTGGAGCATCCATAGGAAATGCACCCAGTTAAGATATGTGCAGACAGTACCTGATTGGACCTGTTCCCTGGAACAGTGATGAGTAGTACTTCCCTAAATCCAGTTCTCAGTTAATTTTGGAAGGTTGCTGCAACTTTTGATAAATGTTGAGGTAACTATATATTGAAAATGTTCCTCATAGCAGTAAATGGTCAAATAACACAAAATACAAATGTAAAATTTTTGGAAACAAAATGTGGAAAAATTCAGCTGAATACGTTTGCTGAAGACTGCCATGTCAAAGTTATTATCTGAAGCCGTCTCTATAATTAGTTCTAAGATTTTGTTTTTGAAGTATTAAAACATTAAAAAATAGGTAAGTAAAGTTGGTGTGGAAAAAGAATTATTTCTGAAGGTTTTCTATCCCTTTATTTATTTTATTTAGAGACAGGGCAGAACAAGTCCTTCGGCCCAACGAGCTGCACCGTCCGGCAGCCCACTTATTTAACCTTAGCCTAATCACATGAGAATTTTACAATGACCAATTAACCTACTAACTTGTACTTCTTTGGACAGTGGGAGTAAACCAGAGCACCCAGAGGAAACTCATGCAGTCAAGGGGAGAATATACAGTTCCTTACATATGATGCTGGAATTGAACTCTGTACTCCACAATGCCGTGAACCGAAATAGCATTGCACTTAACCCTTACACTACCATGACACCACACGGCTCAGTAAAATGTTTGAGCATTTTTAAAATTTTTTAATCAGTTTTCATTCTGTTTTCAGCTCTGGTGTTGTCTGGGAAATGAAACGCAAGCAGCGGTGGAAGCCATTTAGTCAAAAGCACATCAATCTTTTGGAACGGGCCTATCAAAAACATCTGACGACAAGGACTGAAGAGCACTGGATTAAGTTGGATAATAACTTAGAGGTAACATAAAGAGTTCTTGTCTAACTGAGTGTGAGTTCCGGTGAATATGTTAGCTCACAAAAATAGTTCTTGACATTTTATTTGGAACTGATCAAACTCCAAAAGTCAATAAGTCACTTGACGATTTCCCTTTCTCTTACTGTGTGAGCCTTTATTTAATAAAATCCTTTGACTGACATTGTTCTCTTACATTCCACTGGTTCAGCTACCACCACCCTGCCCCCCACTTCGTGAGCGACATTCAACATTTGGAAGATTGTTTTCTGTATACTTCCTCTAAAAATACCACTACGAAAATTATTGATCCATCATTTGCACTTCCACCATATATTTGTGATATGTACAGAGAATAAATATATATAGTAATTGGGAAACAAATCAACCTATCTAAAGGAATCAATGCAAGCACATATCCTGTTTCTAATTAAGTTCTGTTGACTAATGGGAAAACTTTTTCTCCTTTTCTCTGCTTTCAACTTGTGGGAATTCTGAGATAAAAGTTAGCGCCAATTTGAAAACTGCATTTATAGATTACATATGGAACAGAAATCTTCAGTCCTTGGTGGTCATGCAGAATAATTCTTTAATGTAACTTTACCTTTCAAATACTTATCTTTTTGATAGCATTCATGAAGGGATGCGTACTCATTTATGTTTGTCTAACAGTAGTGAAACGCTTTGAGTGAAAGCCATGCAGTGATCTGGGTACAGGATCATGTACCCACAGTTGATTTGCTACTGTGGTGGCATTTCTGTTCGATGCAAGATTACCCTGCTTTTTTTATTTTAGGCTAATTTTCACCGGATGGAAACTCGATTGCCTCAGCAAATGAGCATCAAGCGAGACTTTATATCAGGAATTCATGTTGAATACAAACAGTCAGCTCATCATAGGAGCTTACGTGCACAATTATATTGGCTGCAGGTAAAGTTTCAATCCTCTTGCATTGTAATGGTATTGTTTCATTAAGGTTGGTTTGGTTTTGGGTTCCATCGAATTAAGAGAGAAGACTACACACAGGGCAAGGTGAGAGATTTTAAAACGAGCACTTGCAGGTTTTTAACTTTTCAGGCAGCCCAATCGAATCACAATTCTTTAGCAAGGGCAAATAAAGCCACGGTAGGGACAAGCAGAGCAGCCGTTGTGCGAGTGGACCAGTGTTAGAGTGGGGAAGTTTTGGTTCAGCAGGCTTGGGTGAGGTAATTTTCTGTTCATCTGTTAGTGCATAGTTAATGGCATGAAAATGGCTCCAGAGTCAGTGTTGTGTTCTTTGTGTGAGAAATGAGAATTCTGAAAGACCTTCAGCCTCCCAGATAACCACATCTGCATCAGGTGCACCGAGATGCAGTTCTTCAGAGAACATACTAAGGAATTAGAGCTGCAGCTCAAAGTTCCTCAGCTTGTACGAAAAACTTAGCAGTTGATAGGAGGTACAGGGAGATAGTCACCCCTAAGTTGCAGAAGGCAGGTACTGTCAGGAGAGGGAAAGGAAATGGGCAGCCAGTGCAGAGTACCCATGTCCATTCCCCTCAATAATAAGTATACCACTTTGGATCCTTTTGAGGAGGACAACCTACCAGAGTGAGCAGCAGTGACTGAGACTCTGACACTGAATGTGGCACGGTGGCTCAGAAGGGAAGGTGGTGGGGGGGAGGGGGGGAGAGGACTGCAGTACTGACAGGGGATTCCACAGTTAGAGGAGTATACATGAGACTCTGTGGGTATGAAAGAGATACCCAAATGATATTTTGCCTCCCAGGTGCTAGGGTCTGGGAAGTCTTGGATCAGGTGCATGGTATTTTAAAGTGCGAGGGTGAGCAGCCAGAAGACTTGGTACATATTGGCACCAATGACATAGGTAGGAAAAGGGAGGTGGTCTTGAAGAGAAAATTTAGGGAATTGCTTAGAAAGCTGAAAAACAGGAGCTCCAGGATAGTAATCTCTGGATTACTGCCTGTGCCGCATGCCAGTGAAGATAAAGGTAGGATGATTTGGCAGATGAATGCGTGGCTGAGGAACTGGTGCAGAGGGCAGGGGTTCAGATTTCCGGATCATTGAGTTCTCTTCTGAGGTAGGTATGATCTGTAAAAAAAAAAAATACCGAGAGAGACCAATATCCTTGCAGGCAGGTTTGCTAGAGCTGTTGGGGACTATTGTCAAGGACATGGGAACCATAGTGATAAAGCTGAAGATGGGGCAGTTTGTATACATCTAGATGCAGTGTGTAGTGACTCTGTGGTCTGTGAGGGAAGGACAGGCAGATGATGGAGCAAAATTGCAGTCAGTGGGATGAGCTCAAGTGTAACATGGGGGCAATGTTGAAAATAGTGATGAATACAGGATTGAAAGTGTTATATTTGAATGCACGCAGTATACCGAATAAGGTAGATGATCTTGTAGCACAATTAAAGATTGGCAGATGTGATGTGGGTATCTCAGAGTTGTTGTAAGAAAATCATATTTGGGAGTTTTAACATCCAAGGATACAGATTGTATCAAAAGGACAAGCAGGTTGGTAGATGGGGTGTGGTGTTTCTGTTGGTAAGAAAAATGAAATAGAATCCTTAGAAAGAGGTAACATAGGATTGGAGAATGTAGAATCTTTGTGGGTAGCATCAAGGAACTGTAATACAGTCCTTCGAACAGTTGCCAGGAAGTGGGCTACAAATTACTTAATATATATATTTTTTTGAGATACAGTGCAAAATACACCCTTCTAGCCTTTCAAGCCGCAGCAACCTCTAATTTAACTGCAGCCTAACTATGGGACAATATAATGACTCATTAACCTACCAACTGGTACGTCTCTGGACTTGGGAGGAAACTGGAGTACCCACATGGTCAGAGGGAGAACATACAGATTCCTTTTAGACTGCAATGGGAATTGAACACAGGTTGCTGGTATTGTAAAGCATTGTGCTAACTACTACACTACAGTGCTGCCCAATATACCAGCAGATAAAAAAAAGCGCATGTCAAAAGGGCAGTGTTAAATAGTCACAGAGGATTTCAATATGCAGGTAGATTAGGAAAATCAGGTTGGTGCTTGATCCCGAGAGAAACCATTTATGGAATGCCTGTGAGCTGGCTTTTCAGAGCAGCTTATGGTGGAATCCACTAGGGGAGAGGCTATTCTGGATTGGTTGTTGTGTATTGAACCAGATTTGACGAGGAAGCTTAAGAAAAAGGAACTCTTAGGAAGACTCTGTTGGACCGGATATATAAGTATTTGGATAGACATGGACTGATTAAGAAAGTCAGCATGGCTTAATGTGTGAAAAGTCACGTCTAACCAATTTTTTAGAGATTTTCGAGGAAGTTGCGAGAAAAGTGGATTAAGGCAAGGCAGTGGATGTTGTCAACATGGAATTTAGTAAGGTGTTTGACAAGGTCCCACATGGGAGGTTAGTCAAGAAGGTTCAGTCACTTGGCACTCAAGATGAGGTGGTAAATTGGATTTGACATTGGCTTTGTCAGAGAAGCTTGAGAGTGGTCAAGGAGGGTTGCCTCTCTGACTAGTGGTGTGCCACAGGGATCAGTGCTGGGACCTTTTGTTTGTCATCTATTTGTGGATGAAAATGTGGTTAACTGGATCAGCAAATTTGCAGATAACTCCAAGATTCAGGGTGTAGTGGACAGTGAGGAAGGCTATTATGGCTTGCAAAGGGATCTGCATCACATGGAAACATGGGCTGAAAAATGGCAGATGGAATTTGGAATAGAGGTGGAGAACATTTTTCCTGTAAGGGGAGTCTTAGACCAGAGGGTACAGTCTCACAATAAAGGGTTGTCTATTTAGAAAGGAGATGAGGAATTTCTTGAGCCAGAGGGTGTTCAATCTGTGGAATTTGGCGGAGCTTGATAGGTTCTTGATTAGTCTACGTGGAGAAGGCAGGATAATGGGGTTGAGAGAGCAAGTGGATCAGCCACGATGAAATGCTGGAGAAGACTTAATAGGCCAAATGGCCTAATTCTTCTCCTAAATCTTGTGGTCTTATGGGTTTAGATTGGCTCTTCCATCTGATATTCTGCAGTCAGACTGATCACTGGTTGGTCACCTTAAACTTAAGGAGGTCTGACAGTAAGTATATTGGTAATTAAGGTGGTGATATAATATTTCAATGCTGGAATGGCCCCTGTTTAAAGGCATATTGGTTAAAATTTTACCCGTATTGCCAAGTTTGTTACATTATATGATTTGATATTTTACACAAGATTTATGTAAGACCAGTGGATCTGTAGTTTTCTAAGGCTATTAGAGCTCACTATTCAGTAATATACTTATACGGTTTCCTATCTCCTGCTTGCTCACTGTCCAGTGACTCCATTAGGAAGATACACAACTTCGGCAAATTTCCTCACTGAGACAGAGGTTGTGGGTTCAGGTCACAATATAGGGTATCCTGTCCAATATTTACCCTACAATCTGCATCGCTAAACAAGATTCTGCATTCATTGATATGGTGCTGTTATATGGTGTTTACCTATATTAGAACAATAGGTACTATAAAATTACTTATTCAGTTTTAAAGTTCCTTTCTGGTTGACTCATTATAGGAATGATGTGAAAAATTTAGAGAGTGTGCAGAGGAGATTTACCAGATGCTTCCTGGATTGGAGAATATGTCTTATGAGGAAAGATTGAGCAAGCTAGAGTTTTTCTCTTTGGAGCGAAGAACAATTCAGTAGAGGTGTGTAAGATGATAAGAAGCATAGATGGAGTGGACAGCTCGCACATTTTTACAAGGTGGAAACAGCTAATGTTACTTTGAAGCTGATTGGAGGAAAGTATAGGGCAGATATTAGAGTTAGGTATTCTACACAGAGAGTGGTAAGTGCATGGAGCGCACTGCCAGGGTGGTGGTAGAGGTACATACATTAGAAACATTTAAGAATCTCTTCGATAGTCACGTGGATGAAAGAAAAATGGAGAACTGCGTGGAAGGTAAAGGTTAGACTGATCTTGGAATAGGTGAAAAGGTTGGCACAACATTGTGGCCTGAATTACCTGTACTGTACTGTTCTATGTTCTGAAGAGTTTTAAATTGTTTAAAGTTAATAGAGGCTTCCATGTGAATATCTTTTAAGAACTGAGACTGGAGATATTTGTGCTTTAGTTCTAGTTTGTCATTACATTTTTGGTCTTCAAGGCCTCAAAGGAAATATATTTATATATTGATATTATTATTTATATATCCATGAATAATAAACCTTAGACAGATAGTAAAAATCAAGATTTCTGTAGATGTTTGAAACCTCGACTCAAAAAACGATGGAAGCAATGAGCAGGTTAGACAGTAACATTTGAAAGAGAAATAGAGATAATGATTTACATTGTCCCTTTTTCAGGGCAATTGGGCATAAGTGGCCCAAACACCATGATACTTTTTTTCTGAAATGACCAAATAAATAGCTCTAATACTTTCAGACTACTTCATCTGTTTTTCTGTTGCAGGTTGACAATCAGCTTACTGGAGCAATATTTCCAACTGCATTCTATCCTGTACTCCCACCCAAGTCAATTGCATTGGATTCAGGTGAACTTACTTATATCCCCAAACAGTATATTACCTTCAGATATCTTTGCAAATGTTCATGTTTCATATATGCTCTTTTCAGAACCAAAGCCATTTATTGACATAAGTATCATCACAAGATTTAATGAACACAGTCAAGTGACACAGTTCAAGTGAGTAAAGTATCTTTCTCATTTGTAGTTGTTCAATTTGTTGATGCTAATGTGCAGTTTTAAAACATTAATTTAGCTGATCCTCAGTTATATTGTCTGGGGATTTGGATCTATACTCCGCTGTAAATCAGGTCTAATTAAGTTTATTGCAAATTTTGTAAGTATAGTAGTTCTCTTTTGATATTTATGCTGCATGCTAACCACTGCCTACCTATCTTCATTCCATCCTGTCACTATTCCATTTTTGTATACTTGTCAGCAGGATTTATCCTTAATCACAGACTATTTCTCATTGATGTCATCATCAAGCAGAATTATTTTTCGCCTATCCTGATCACACCCAGCTTTACCTCACAATCACAACTCTAAACTTCTTCATTGTGTTTTTAGTCAAACTTGTCCAACATCAGCAATTGAATGACTAGAAATTTCCTGTACATAATTAATGGAAAACCAAATACTATTTTTCCAACTTTTCAATTATTGTTAGTCCTGAGCCATGAATCTGTTCCTCTTCCTGGCATCTTTCTGAAATTGGACAAGACTTCAGAATAAAGCCAGAAAATGTTAGAAACGTTCAGCAGATTAGGAACAGTGTTAACCTTCATCAATTACTGCTTTGTGCCACATGGGGATCTCTTAAAACTAAAGCTAATACAATCAAAATAATAAGTACTTTTGTGATACGCTTTTATTTTGTTGCTGAAATAAAGATTTTATGGAAAAACATGCTCTTTAAACTAAGTATTTTTTCCCCCTCTAACTTTCAGATACTTCATGGTTTTGATTCAGGAAATGGCTGTGAAGATCGATCAGGGCTTTCTCAGCGCTGTTGTTGCATTGTTTACTCCAACCTCTGATCTTCTTGCAGGGACACAGAAGGTAATCTCAGCACAATGTATGTTAAATACTTATTTATAGGTGGTGCTGCAACAATTCCTCAGCCATGAGCTGTTGTTAGCAGCCTCGTTAGACGAAAGTTGTTCCTGGTAATTATGACATGACTTGTTTAGCTTTCTGAAGCTCACCAACTTTCGTCTGAATCTGTTTGTGTAATGGCTATTTTGCAAAATAAAAAATATTGCCGTGACCAGTTTTTGGCAAATATATGTTAACAAAGATGAGGTATATATATACTAGGATTTAATGGGTTTCTGTTATCTTCCTCAGCTTTTAAATGGTGGCCTAGGTTGGCCAGGAAGAGAGAAAGTTTTGTCTTATTGCCTTCTTTGACCAGCTGCTGCTCTGATGGAACCTACACAAGTTTAATTCATCATTATGAGTGCATGGTGGATGCAATAATTACTGTGTACAGTTTTATAGGAATTGCATGTTACTGTGAATTGTGTACCATCCTGATTTGGATGCGAAAGCACCGTTGCATCATTATTGTTTGGGCCAAGATCCTTGAATCTAGTGATGGAAGAATCATATCAGAATCCATTTAAACTTATTTCACTGCAGATTAAATAGGCCTTCACACTTTGTGACAAGCCATGGGAAATACTAAATGGTAGTGAAATTCAGATTAGTGCAAAGTATGCCATAAAAGTGAAGCTGGCAAATGTAAAGAGAATGAGCAATGAATTTGAAAGAGAGATTAGAAAACATTATCAATGAAAATAAGGCACGATATTTTGGAGCTCCACCTAAACAAAGGTAGATTATTCAACCATTTTAGTGCCATATTAAAGCCCTTACTTACTTGTGATCAACTTCAGAGGGCTAAGGTGGATTTTTATCTTAAATATATGCACTACTTAGTTTTTACCTAGGCTTTTATTTACAAAGAATACTGGCCATTGGTTGATGGAATTGAATGGCTTTGAATCTTTTCAGTCAAGTACCCAAACATCTTCACTGTTTAGATTTATTTAGACAAGTCAGTAAAGAATTTCCCTTATAGATGGCGAAGATCCCTCGTGGGACAAAACTATAAAATTAGGGCCATTGCTGATGTGGGCCAGTGTTAGAGTGGTCAGGCATTGGCTCAACAGCTTAGGTAAGAACAGGCTAAGCATGCTAGGTCACCTGGAATCAATTGGTTGATTGGTGAACTTAAACTTAAGACGTTAGAGCCAAAGATATAACAAGTGCAGGCAGGATGGTACTTTAGGCAGTAGTATGCTCCTCCTGTAAAATGTGGGATTGAAGGGGACATAACAGTCTCTGTGATGACTGCATCTGCAGAAAGTGCATGCAACCTCAACTCCTGACTGACGAGGTCAAGGAACTGGTACTGCATGTACTCAGCACCATCTAGGAGGCCAAAAACCTCATAGATGAGGCATTTACTGAGGTGGTTACACCCAGAGTGCAGGCCTCAGATAGTGGATAGGTGACTACTGGGAGAAGTAAGGAGAGTAAGCAGTTAGTGTAGGGTTCCCCTGTGTCATTTCCCTCAGCGATGAGTATACCCATTTTGGATTCTGTTGGGGAGCAGGGGTGGGGGGAATGACCTATCAGGGCACTGCAGCAGCAGCCAGGTCAGCTCTGAGGCTTAGCAGGGAAGAATACAGTCAGGTAGAGTGATAGTGATAGAAGACTCAAAAGTTATGGGACAGGCAGGAGATTCTGTGTCTATGAAAGAGAAATCAGGATGGTGTGTTGCTTGCCAGCTGCTAGGGTCAAGGATGTTTCAGAGTGGCTGCAGAATATTCACAAGAGGGAGCATGAACAGTCAGAGGTTGTGGTGCACATTGGCATCAATAGGTAGAAAGGAGGAAGTGGTCTTGCGCAGTGAGTGTAGGGAGTTGGGGAAGAGGCTAAAAAGTAGGACCTCCAATGTAGTAATCTCTGAATTACTCCGTGTCACGTGCTAGTCAGGGCAGGAATAGGATGGTGGTATAGATGAATGAGTGGCTGAGGAACTGGTGCAAGGGATAGTGTTTCAGTTTTCTAGATCATTGGGATCTCTTCTGGAAAGATGTGACTCGTACAAAAGGGATAGGATACACCTGAACTTGAGAGGGACCAATATCTTCGCAGGCAGGTTTGTTAGAGTTGTTGGGGGAGGTTTTAAACTAAATTGGCAAGGGGAAAGAAGCCAGAGTGATGGGCTGAGTTTGGGCAGTTGGTAGGGCAGGATTGCAGACAGTGGGATGTTGAAGTTTAACATGGTGGCAAAATTGAAAAGTGTGATGAATAGAGAATTGAATGTGTTATATTTGAATGCACCCAATATATGGAATAAGGTAGACATTCTTATAGCACAGTAAAAGATTGGCAGGAGTGATGTTGTTGTCCTCACTGAGTTGTGGCTGTAAGAAGATCACAGTTGGGAGCTTAACATCCATCGATGCACTTTATATCGTCAGGACACACAGGTAGGTAGGAGGGATCGGGTGGCTCTGTAGGTAAAAATAAATGAAATTAAATCCTAAGAAGAAGGTGACGTAGAATCGGAAGATATAGTCATGGGGGATTTCAATATGCAGGTAAATTGAGAAGATCAGGTTGGTGTTGGACCCCAAGAGATGGATTTTGTTGAATGCCCCTGAGATGGGTTTTTAGAGCAGCTTGTGTTGAGAAAGGCAATTCTGGATTGAGTGTTGTGTAATGAACCAGATCAGTTTAGAGAGCTTAAGGTAAAGGAACCCTTGGGAGACGATGATCATAATATGATAGAATTCATCCTGAAGTTTGAGAGGGAGAAGATAAAGTCAGACGTACCAGTATTACAGTGGAATAAAGGGAAGATTGATCAGCTCTAAAGATGAAAATTACCCTTGGATAAAAGCTTTGCGTCACAGAAATGAAAACATGGCTATGGTTAATCTTTTTATTGCTTCTTCGCACAATGATTTTTTTTTACACAGCTGGCATTGATATTGTTCAGTTGATGTTATTTTGTTTACTTCTGTAGACCAGTTTGATAGATCAAGATATGGAATCGATAAAGGCAGAACTGATAGAAACATCAATGACTGATGCCTCAAACCTGAGTTTCTTTGAGTATTTCCACATCTCGCCAATAAAGGTAGAATAATCAACTCCTTTTCAGTTTAATGAAGAATTTATATTTATAAAAAAGTTAACGATAACTATGGTAGTAACTTTATGCTAGGTTTGATACATTCACTTTTGCTCCTTTTTATTGTATATCCGTTTAATAATAACTTTTGTTGGCCATTATTTTTGTTTTCTCTCAAGAATCCAATCAGCTGAAATTGGGTTCTTTTCCCAAGTTTGCACTAGCTTGAGAGCTTTGCATATATAGTGGATTCTGATTAATTAGGACACATTGGGAACCTTAGATTTTGGCCCAATTAGGTGGCTGTCCTAATTAGCCGAATTTTCATGGAAATAGTTTAAAAAAGGCAAACTAGTCTTCAAGAAAGTACGTGACATACTCGAGCCAGGAGATTCTTAGTCTGCTAAGGGCTAGATAGGTGGCATTCAAGACTGGTGATCCAGAACTATACAAAGGGGACAGGTGCGACTAAATGCTGTATTTGGTGTAAGCCAAACACCATACATCATCAAAAACACACCGTCAGTACTGTGAAATATGGTGGTGGCTGCATCATGCTGTGGAGGTACTTCACTGCCGTAAGCTCTGGAAGGCTTGTGAAGGTAGAGGGTAAAATGAATGCAGAAAAATACAAGGAATTCCTGGAGGAAAACCTGATCCACTCTGCAAGAGAACTGCAACTTGGGAGAAGATTTATTTTCCAGCAAGACAATGACCCCAAGCATAAAGCCAAAGCTACAGAGGAATAGCTTAAAAACAACACAGTTAATGTCCTGGAGTGGCTAAGTCAGAGTCTAGATCTCAATCCAATTGAGAATTTATGACTAGACTTTGAAACAGGCTATTCGCCATGATCCCCATGCAGTCTGGCAGAGCTTGAGCAATTTTGTAAATGTGCAAAGCTGATAGAGACCTATCCACACAGACTCAAGGCTGTAATTGCTGCCAAAGGTGCACCTAATAAATGCTGACTTGAAAGGGGTGAGTAATTATGCAATTGACTATTTTGTGTCTTGTATTTGTAATTAATTTAAACCAATTTGTATAAATTTGTTTTCACTTTGACATGGAAGAGTCTTTTCTGTTGACAAATTAAATCCACTGCGATTCAATGTTGTAAAACAATAACACATTGAATACTTCCAAGGAGGGTGAATACTTCTTATAGGCACTGTGTTAAAAGCGTAATCCAAGCCAAGATACCAACTCGGAAGTTGTTGGTGAATTTAGCCATTCTGTTCTTTTCTAAACAGCTGCATCTAAGCTTGTCTTTGGACTCGGGGGGAGAGGAGTCTACTAAAGGAAAGCAAGAGGCAGCACGACTCCAGTCTATCCACGTTTTGCTCAAAAGTATTGGAGCTACATTAACAGATGTTGATGACCTTATCTTTAAGTGAGTGGAACATGCTGCTTTAAACAATTGGGGTAATATTTTCCCCAAACTGGGGAGATTGTTGTAACTTTGTACAAACCCCATTTCCAGAAAAGTTGGAATATTTTCCAAAATGCAATAAAAACAAAAATCTGTGTTATGTTAATTCACATGAACCTTTATTTAACTGACAAAAGTACAAATAAAAGATTTTCAATCGTTTTACTGACCAACTTAATTGTATTTTGTAAATATACACAAATTTAGAATTTGATGGCTGCAACACACTCAACAAAAGTTGGGACAGAGGCATGTTTACCATTGTGTTACATCACCTTTCCTTTTAATAACACATTTTAATCGTTTTGGAACTGAGGATACTAATTGTAGTAGATTTGCAATTGGAAATTTTGTCCATTCTTACTTGATATAAGACTTCAGCTGCTCAACAGTCCGTGGTCTTCATTGTCTGATTCGCCTCTTCATGATGCGCCATACATTTTCAATAGGAGATAGATCTGGACTGGCAGCAGGCCAGTCAAGCACACACACTCTGTGTCTACAAAGCCACACTGTTGTAGCCCGTGCAGAATGTGGTCTGGCATTGTCCTGCTGAAATAAACATGGATGTCCCGGGAAGAGACGTCGCCTTGATGGCAACATATGTCTCTCTAAAATCCTAATATACGCCTCAGAGTCCATGGTACCTTCACATACATGCAACTCACCCATGCCATGGGCACTAATGCACCCCCATACCATCACAGATGCTGGCTTTTGCACCTTTCACTGATAACAATCAGGATGGTCGTTTTCATCTTTGGCACGGAGAACTCAACGCCCATTTTTTCCCGAAAACTAGCTGAAATGTGGACTCATCTGACCACAGCACACGGTTCCACAGTCTTTTGGTCCATCTGAGATGAGCTCGGGCCCAGAGAACTCGCCAGCGTTTCTGCATAGAATTGATGTATGGCTTCCTCCTTGCGTAATACAGCTTCAAGTTGCATTTCTGGATGCAGCGACGGACTGTGTTAAGTGACAATGGTTTTCCGAAGTACTTCTGAGCCCAGGTGGCTATAATTGTCACAGTAGCATGACGGTTTCTTAGGCAGTGCTGCCTGAGGGCTCGAAGATCACGCGCATTCAACAGTGGTTTCCGACCTTGCCCTTTACGCACTGAGATGTCTCTGAATTCTCTGAATCTTTTCACAGTATTATGTACTGTAGATGTTGAAAGACCTAAATTCTCTGCAATCTTGTGTTGGGAAATGTTCCTTTTGAACTGACTAACAATTCTCTCACGAATTTTGGCACAAAGGGGTGAGCCACGACCCATTCTTGCTTGCAAAGACTGAGCCTTTGATGGACGCTACTTTTATACCCAGTCACAATACCTCACCTGCTCTCAATTAGCCTGCTTAATGTGGAGTCTTCCAAACCGGTGCTACTTGAATATTCTGTGCACTTTTCAATCTTATTTTAACTCTGTCCCAACTTTTGTTGAGTGTGTTGCAGTCATCAAATTCTAAATTTGTGTATATTTACAAAATTAAGTTGGTCAGTTAAACTATTGAAAATCTTTTCTTTGTACTTTTGTCAGTTAAATAAAGGTTCACGTGAATTAACATATCACAGATTTTTGTTTTTATTGCATTTTGGAAAATATCCCAACTTTTCTGGAAATGGGGTTTGTATTTATTTTAATACTTTTGTATAATTGTAGAAGTATATATATAAATAAGATTTAATTTCATTTCAGTTTATGATGAGCTTAAATTTATTGAGGATGGAGAAAGGGAATTGAAAATACTAAAAAAGCTGGTAACCCTAAAAAAAAGTGAAAAAAATGCAGACCTCAAATATCAACAGGTCAGGCCATATCAATGGAAATAGAAGCAAAGTTAATGTTTCAGGTCAAAGACCCTTCATCAGAATGAAAAACACAGAGTAAGGAGGCTTTGGACAAATGGGGCAGCACAGTGGGGCAGCTAGTGGAGCTGCTGTCTCATCGTCATACAACATAGAACCAACATCCCCCGTGCCAACCTAGATGACTTTATAAATTTGTCCAGTTTATCTCTGTTTATCTCGTATTCCTCTAAGGGTTCCCAACCTGTGGTCCATGGCATAAAAAAGGTGGGGAACCCCTGCTCTAAACCTTTCCTATCCATGTACCTGTCATAGAATCTTTTAAATACTGTTCTTGTCCTGGCTCACGCGGCTCATTCCATATGTGCATCACTCTCTACTTAAATAAGTTGCCTGTCATCTCTTTTAAACTTTTCCCCTATCATCTTAAACCTACACCACCTAGTTTTTTCATTCTCTTTCCCAGTACAAAAGACTGCCTCCATTCATCCTATCTATGCCCCTCATGATTTTGTATACCACTATAAAGTCACCATCTGAGTCTGATGTTCCAAGGAATGAAATTCTCTTTCTCTGTAACTCAGGTCTTCAATGCCTGGCAACAAAGAAACAGAAAACATACAGCACAATGCAGGCCTTTCGGCCCGCAAAGCTGTGCTGAACATGTACTTACCTTAGAAAAATCCTAGGTTTACCCATAGCCCTCTATTTTTCTAAGCTCCATGTAGCCATCCAGGAGTCTCTTAAAAGACACTATCGTTTCCGTATCCATGACTGCCGCTGGCAGCCATTCCACGCACTCATGACTCTATGCGTAAAAAAAAAACACTTACCCCTGACATCTCTGTACCTACTTCCAAGCACCTTAAAACTATGCCCTCTCGTGCTAGCCATTTCAGCCCTGGAAAAAGCCTCTGACTTTCCACACGATCAATGCCTCTCATTAACTTGTACACCTCTATCAGGTCACCTCTCATCCTCCGTCGCTCCAGGAGAAAAGGCCTAGTTCACTCAACCAATTCTCATAAGGCATGTTCCCTACTCCAGGCAACATCCTTGTAAATCTCCTCTGCACTCTTTCCATGGTTTCCACGTCCTTCCTGTAGTGAGAAGACCAGAATTGAGCACAGCACTTCAAGTGGGATCTGACCAGGGTCCTATATAGCTGCAACATTACCTCTTGGCTCTTAAACTCAATCCCACGATTGATGAAGAAAATGCACCTTATGCCCTATTAACCACAGAGTCAACCTGCATAGCAGCTTTGAGTGTCCTGTGGACTCGGACCCCAAGATCTCTCTGATCCTTCACACTGCCAAGAGTCTTAACATTAATGCTATATTCTGCCATCATATTTGACCTACCAAAATGAACCACCTCACACTTATCGGGGTTGAACTTCATCTGTCACTTCTCAGCCTAGTTTTGCATCTGATCAATTACCGTTGTAACCTCTGACAGCCCTCCATATTATCCACAACACCCCCAACCTCTGTGTCATCGGCAAATTTACTAACCCAATCCTCCACTTCCTTATCCAGGTCATTTATAAAAATCACAAAGAGTAGGGGTCCCAGGACAGATCCCTGAAGTCACTGGACACCAGCCTCCATGCAGAATATGACCCATCTACAACCACTCTTTCCCTTCTGCAGGCAAGCCAGTTCTGGATCCACAAAGCAATGTCCCCTTGAATCCCATGTGTCCTTACTTTCTCAATAAGCCTTGCATGAGGTACATTATCAAATGCCTTGCTGAAATTCATATACATTACATCTACGGCTCTACCTTCATCAATGCCACATCCTCAAAAAATTCAGTCTGGCTCATAAGGCATGACCTGCCTTTGACAAAGCTATGCTGACGATTCCTAATTACATTATGCCTCTCCAGATGTTCATAAATCCTGCCTGTCAGCAACTTCTTCATCAACTTACCCACCACAGATATAAGACTCACTGGCCTATAATTTCCTGGGCTATCTCTATTCCCTTTCTTGAATAAGGGAACAACATCTGCAACTCTCCAATCCTCTGGATCCTCTCCCACCCTCATTGATGATGCAGAGATCATTGCCAGAGGCTCAGCAATCTCCTCCCTCACTTCCCACAGTAGCCTGGGGTACATCTCATCCGGTCCCAGTGACCTATCCAACTTGATGCTTTCCAAAACCTCCAGCACATCCTTTTCCTTAATATCTACATGCTCAAGCTTTTCAGTCCACTGCAAGTCATCCCTACAATCACCATCATCCTTTTCTGTAGTGAATATTGAAGCAAAGTATTCAATAAGTACCTCTGCTATTTTCTCTGGTTTCATACACACTTTTCCACTGTCACACTTGATTGGTCCTATTCTCTCATGTCTTATCCTCTTGCACTTCACATACTTGTAGAATGCCGTGGGGTTTTCCATAATCCTGTCTGCCAAGGCCTTCTCATTGCCCTTTCTGGCTCTCCTAATTTCTTTCTTAAGCTCCTTCCTGTTAGCTTTATAATCTAATGGATTCCTACCATCACCTAGTTTTTTGAACCTTCTGTAACCTTTTCTTCTTGACTAGATTTACAATAGCCGTTGTACACCACGGATCTTCTACCCTACCATCCTTTCCATGTCTCATTGGACTGTAGCTACTCAAAACCACATGCAAATATCCCCTGAACATTTGCCACATTTCTTCCATACATTTCCCTGAGAACATCTGTTTTCAATTTATGCTTCCAAGTTCCTACACGAGAGCCTCATATTTCCCCTTACTCCAATTAAACATTTTTCTAACTTGTCTGTTCCTATCCCTCTCCAATGCTATGGTAAAGGAGATGGAATTGTGATCACTATCTCCAAAATACTCTCCCACTGAGAGACCTGACACCTGACTAGGTTCATTTCCCAATACCAGATCAAGTACAACCTCTCCTCTTGTAGGCTTATCTACATACTGTGTCAAGAAACCTTCCTGAACACACCTAACAAATTCTGTCCCATCTAAACTCCTCACTTTAGGGAGATGCCAATCAGTATTTGGGAAATTAAAATCTCCCACCACAACGACACTTATTATTACTCCTTTCCAGAATCTGTCTCCCTATCTGCTCCTTGATGTCTCTGTTACTATTGGGTGGTCAAAAAAAATACCCAGTAGAGTTATTGACCCCTTCCTATTCCTAACTTACACCCACAGTGACTCCATAGACAACCTATCCATGACTACCTCCTTTTCTACAGCCGTGACATTTTCTCTGATCAACAGTGCAATGCTCCCACCTCTTTTGCCTCCATCCCTATCCTTTCTGAAACATTTAAAGCCTGGCACTTGAAGTAGCCATTCCTGCCCCTGCACCATCCAAGTCTCTGTAATGGCCACAACATCATTGCTCCAAGTGCTGATCCACGTTCTAAGCGCGTCCACTTTATTCGTGATACTCCTCGCATTAAAGTAGACACATCTCAAACGTGTCCCTTCTCTATCACCTGCCTATCCTCCCTTTCACACTGACTCCAAGCATTCTCTATTTGTGAGCCAACCTCCCTTTCCTCTGTCACTTCACCTCTGTTCCCACACCCCAGCAATTCTAGTTTTAACTCTCCCCACTAGCCTTAGAAAACCTTCCCACCAGGATATTGGTCCCCCTCGAATTCAAGCGCAACCTGTCCTTTTTGTACAGGTCACACCTACCCCAGAGGAGGTCCCAATGATCCAGAAATCTGAATCCCTTCCCCCCCGCTCCAATCTCTCAGCCATGCATTCATCCTCCACCTCATTCACGTGGCACAGACAGTCATCCTGAGATTATTACCTTTGAGGTCCTGCTTCTCAACTTCTTTCCTAACTCCCTGTAGTCTGTTTTCAGGACCTCCTCCCTTTTCCTACCTATGTCATTGGTACCAATATGTACCACAACCTGTGGCTGTTCTCCTTCCCACTTCAAGCTATCATGGATGCGATCAGAAATATCCCAAACCCTGGCATCTGGGAGGTAAACTACCATTCACGCTTCTTTCCCGTATCCACAGAATCGCCTATCTGACACCCTAACTATAGAGTCCCCTTTCACTGCCACCATCCTTTTCCTTTCCGTACCCTTCTGAGCCACAGGGCCAGACTCTGTGCCAGAGGCGCAACCACTGTTGCTTCCCCCAGGTAGGCCGTCCCCCCCGCCCAACAGTGCTCAAGCAGGAATACTTATTGTTAAGGGGGACAGCCACTGGGGCACTCTCTAGTACCTGCTTCTTGCCCTTCCCTCTCCTGACTGTTACCCACTTCTCTGTCTCCTGTGCTCCCGGGGTGACCACCTGCCTATTGCTCCTCTCTGTCACCTCCTCACTCTCCCTGACCAGACAAAGTTCATCAAGCTGCAGCTCTAGTTCCCTAACGCGGTCCCTAAGGAGCTGCAGTTCGACACACCTGGTGCGGATGTGGTCGTCCGGGAGGCCGGGAGTCTCTAGGACCTCCCACATATAACACTGAGCACAGAAAACCGCCCTCACACATATAATCTCTGCCTTTATTTTAAACAAATAACCTACCTTGCCTCGACCCTTTATCGCCAATGCCTCTGTCTCCCACTACTCTGTTACCCACGCCTCTGGTGCCCGCTTTGTAAATCTGTCTTCGTTTTAAACTCTTCCCACTGTTCTCACTGGCCGACCTCCACGCAGTTGCGCAGTCGTGACCTCTTCAAACTGCTGAAGAAATAACCGTCACCTTTTCAACTCCATTCGCTTTTAAACTCTTTCCATTGTTCTCACTGGCCGACCTCCACGCACTTGCACAGTTCAAACTGCTGAAGAAATAACCGTCACCTTTTCAACTCCGTTCGCTTTTAAACTTTTTCCGTTGTTCTCACTGGCCGACCTCCACGCTGTTGCGCAGTCGTGACCCGTTCAAACTGCTGAAGAAATAACCGTCACCTTTTCAACTCTGCCTGCAACCTTCCAGTAAATCATTTTGCAATCTTTCCCCTAACTTATGTCCTTCAAATAATAGGGTGTCCAAGCGTGGCTTCACCAATGTTTTGTTCAACTGCAACATAATGTCCCAACACCTACAGTTATTGACTTGGTTGACAAAGACTAGAGTGCCGAACACTTCATTTTCCATCCTGTTTACTTGTAATGCCACTTTTGAGGAGCAGCATACCTGCACTCCTAGGTGCCACTGTTTAACAACCCTCCTCGGGGCCCTTCTGTTCACTGTGAAGGTTCTATCCTCATTTGTCTTCCTGAAATGCAACACGATGCATTTACCTAGACTGAATGCCATTTGCCATTTCTTGACTCACTTCCCCAGCTCATCAAGATCTCCTTGTAAACTCATCAACTGGGTGACCCTTGCAACTTAGCAACCCAGTCTCACCCTGTCATATATTTCCTCTGTTCTGTCTATCCATACCTCTCCCATTCTCTCTGCATTTTGAAATTAAGTTGTTTCCTGTCCTTCCCATTTCATTCAAAGGGGCTTTCAGTTTGAAGTGTTAACTGTTTCTCTTTCTGTTGATACCATTTCACCTGCTAGGTGTTTACAGTAAGTTTTACTTTAGTTTTTCTGAACACAGTTATTTGTTTTATTTTCATGAAAATAGGAAGCAAGACCAGTAAAGTTGACTGTTCATATTTGAAGGAACCAATTACATGGATAAGATTTTGGGGTTGTGTTCAGAAGGCAGTGTAGAATAGGTAACCAGTTTTGTATGGAATGGTGGGGCATTTAAGACCAGTATAACTCCATTGATCTGGAATATTTGAGACTTTAGAGCTGGATTTTCTTGACTATCAGATGTTATTTTATTAACATTCCTATACAAAGTTAATTCACTTTTTCAAGTCACAAGAGAGTGCAGGAATCAAAACCAGATAAGCTGGATAGAGTTATCAAATTATAACCGACGTTTCGATGACAAACTCACTGTCTTCATCAGGGATGACAAAACATCGGTAGTAATCGATACCTGTACCTGGCTGGTAGCCCGAGAAGATTTTACTTGTCCTGTACTCCAGGAAAGCACTAGATCCTTTTTCAAAACCAGATAAGTTTCAAGGGAGGGCTGAACAGAACCCAGTAAGCTCAAGGGAATGCAGGATTTGGGCCCCCACCAAGTGGTTGGGGAGAATGGGATCTGGAGACTTGGGTGAGTAGAAGAGAGTGTGGGAACCAAGGTCCAGGTGAACAGAAAGTGTGAAGATCAGAGAGTGAACCAGATGCCAGAGTATTAAAATTTACAAATAGTCAAGTAGCGTATTGTTGGAATTTTACTAGTACAATGGCTAGAGAGGCAAATTCCAAGTATTATATAAAGCTATGGTGATATAGCAAGGAAGCAATTCTTACAGCCCAGCTCATTCTTGCCAACCAAGATATCCATCTAAATTAGTCCCATTTGCCAGTATTTGGCCCATATCCCTCTAACCCTTTCCTATCATGTACCTGTATGAATGTCTCTTAAATGTTACTTATTGTACCTGCCTCGGTCACTTGTTCCATGTATACACCAAACTCTATGTGGAGAAACTGCCCCACAGGTCTGTCACTTGCACCTTAAACTTTTATTTGTTAAAAAGAAATCCGTCAGCTCCTAATATTTATTATTGGTGATTGAAGAAGATATGTTGGGAAGCAAAGATGGCAGTGTACAATGCTTGTTCACCAATGCTTTACAGCAGTGAGACCTGGACAACATATGCTAAGCAGGAGAGAAGGCTCAACACCTTCCATTTAAGGTGCCTTCATCACATCTGGGGCATTTTCTGGGGAGGTAGAGTACCCAGTGCTGAGGTTCTCTCTTATGTCAGTCTCCCAGTATGTACAGCTTGCTCAGGAAGTGTAGGCTGAGCTGACTGGGCCATGTCTGCCCCATGCAGGATGGCCAAATTCCAAAAGTCATCTTCTTTAGTGAGCTGGCTTCAGGCAAGGGAAGCACTATCCACATGCAACTGCACTGCAAGTCTGTCTGCAGGCGGGACATGAAGGTGCTGGACATCAACATGGAGTCCTGGGAAAATCTTGCAGTCAACTGCACCAATGGAGAAGCTCCCTGAAACAGCACCGTATCTCAGGCAATGAAAAATCCCTGAAAGCAGCAGAAGACAAGCAGGCCCATAGAAAGGAATGCTGCTTCTCCAGCAGAGCTGAGACCAGTTTTAGATGTGACCTTTAAGTTAGAGACTGCCACTCTCTCATTGATTTCATCAGCCACAAATGGTGTTGCACCAACAACGCAGATAGCTAAGATGCAATGTCCGTGGTCAGCCTCGACCAATGGAGGGCCGTGTGTTGGGAGGGAGAAAGAGAAGGTGGTGAGGGCTATCTCTGCCTTCAGGATGACCTTGGACTAGCATACAGATGGGAATGAGGCAGCTGGGCTTCAAGTCTTCCGGCTGATGTGGGAATTTTTCCTCCTCTTGCACTTCAGCAGGATTAGTTGCTAAAGATTTAATTTCTCTGATATTTTGTTGGTGTAACTCGGGTTAAACAATATGGAGAGCAATTGTGTTGGATAGTGTGTCTGTCGATTGAAAAAACCGGTTGTTTTATAAATATTTGTGATCAAGTATTTACATCTGTCATTTTTGAAGTAATACTTAATAAGTGTCTTGGATTACAGGCTTGCATTCTTTGAAATTAAATGCCAGTTCTACAAGAGAAATGAGTTGATGGTTGCTGCAGGTAGACATTATGGTGAACAAGTAAGTGCTTTCTCTTTCCAATTGCACCAGCAGTTTTCTGCTGTCAGAACGATCACTTTGCCTCGGTACAAATGTCCACAGATGCTGACATTCCTGATGGTTTCTTTGTTCATTGTTCTTGTTTAGTACAAGTGTGTGACAGGAAGTGGCTATTGTTCCTCTCCCACCTTTACAGTAACCAATGGACTCCCCTATTCCATCCACATGGTGGCAGGTAGCAACGTGACTTAATTAACTGGGGTTGTTAGCAGATAGCAAGCAATGCTGAGCAACTTGACCATAGAAACATGCAACAAATGTGATCTAAATCCTCATTTTGTACTTTGATTACCTTAATCAATTTCCTTAACTTCACCACAGTTAGCTTTCTGCACCATCAAAACTACTTTTGTGAAACTTATTTGTCTCTGCATACTTGAAAGTATGATTTGATGAATTTTCAGAACTCCCAAACTTTAAGCCCCTGCATAAGAGGATGGCAGAAGAATCATGAAGTTCAATGAAGCTACACAAGGAAGAAAATGGGATGAGTGTAGATGGGTGTTTGATAACCAGATAACATGGTGATCCTAAAGGCCTGTTTCCATTCCTTGCAACTCTAACATGATGATACATCGCAATTTAAAAATACGTTCAATTGGTTAATAAAGCTCACTAAACATCTCTGAAGACTTAACCTGGTCCCAACATATCGATGCAGCTAGAAAGAAGGCAGGATATTTGACTATATTTCATTAGGAATGTGAAGAGATTTAGTTCATCAACAAAAACACTCAAAAACTTATACACATGCACCATGGAGAGCATTCTGACACTGTCTGGTGTGGGGGGACAGGATTGAAAGAAGCTGCAGCAGATCGTAAATTTAGTTGGCTCCGTCTTGGGTACTAGCCTACAATGTACCCAGGACATCTTCAAGGAGCGGTGTCTCAGAAAGGTAGCATCCATTATTAAGGATCCCCAGACCCAGGGCATACCCTTTTCTCATTGTTACCATCAGGTAGGAGGTAGTGAAGCCAGAAGGCACACACTCAGTCATTCAGGAACAGCTTCTTCCTCTCTGGCATCCGATTCCTGAATGTACATTGAACCCGTAAACACTACCGCACTTTTTAAATATATATTATTTATGTTTTTGCATGATTTTGATCTGTTCAATATACATATACTGTAATTGGTTTACTTTATTTTTCTTCTGTGTTATGTATTGCATTGAACTGCTGCTGCTAAGTTAACAAATTTAACATCAGAAGCCGGTGATAATAAACCTGATTCTGATTCTTCTGATATACAGTAGTGCTAGAAACTTTGTGGACCTTTTAGAATTGTTTCTAGTTCTACATAAATATGGCCTAAAATGTGATCAGATCTTCATGTGTCCTAAAACTAGATGAGAAGTCAATTAAATAAATAACACAAATAAAACATACTTGTTCATTCATTTATTGAGAAAAATGATCCAATATTGCATGTATTTGTTGGGAAAAGTATGTGAACCGTTGTTTTCAGCAACTGATGTGACCAAACTTTTCCAGTAACTGTTGATCAGTCCTGCACATCAGCTTGGAGGAACTTTAGGCCATTTCCCTTTACAAAACTGTTTCAACTCTGGGATGTTGATGGGCTTCCTTGCATGAACTGCTCGCTTCAGGTCTTTCCACAACCACAACATTTCTATAGGATTAAGATCAGGACTTTGACTCAGCCATTTCAAAACGTGAAGTTTCTTCGCTGTAAACATGAATTGAATTGACTTTATTACTTATATCCTTCTTATACATGAGGAGTAAAAACCTTTATGTTACGTTTCCGTCTAGATGTGCAATTTATAGTAATTTATAATAAATAGTATGTACAACAGGACAGTTAGTATAACATAGAAGTACAGTGGTAGACTGACTTGTGCGCTTGGGGTTGTTGTCTGGCTGCATGACCCACTTTCTCTTGAGCTTCAGTTCAGGGATGGATACCTTCACATTTTCCTGTATAATTTGCTGGTACAATTCAGAATTCATAGTTCCATCAATGATGGCAAGCTGTCTTGGTCCCGAGGCAGCAAAGCAGCCCCAAACTATGACACTGCCACCAGCATGTTTCACAGATGGGATGAGGTTCTTATGCTGGAATGCAGAGTTTGCTTTTCACCAAACATGATACTTTTCACTTAAGCCAAGAAGTTCTATTTTGGACTCAATATCCACGAACATTCTTCCAAAAGCCTTCTGACGTATCCACGTGGTCTTTAGCAAACTTCAGACAGGCAGCAGTGTTCTTCTTGGAGAGTGGTGGCTTTCTCCTTGCAGTCCTGCCATGCACACCATTGTTCAGTGTTTGTCTGATGATAGACTCATGATCATTAGCCAATGCAAGAGAGACCCCTTAGATGTTACCCTGGGGTTCTTTGTGACCTCCTGGAATATTACACACCTTGCTCTTGGGGCGACTTGTTGGTCGACTGCTCCTGGGGAGAGTAGCAATGATGTTGAATTTCCTCCATTTGTATACTAACTGCCTGACTGTGGATTGGTGGAGCCCAAACTCTTTAGAAAGGGTTTTGTATTCTTTTCCAGTCTAGTGAGCATCAACAGCTCTTTCTCAGAGATCCTCAGAAATCTCCTTTGATCAAGGCATGGAACACTTCCAAAAACCTGTGTGGTGAAGATCAGACTTCGATAGTGAAGATCCAGTTTTATATTCTTAATAGGTTCTTAATAAGAATACTATATTGTTAATAATAGGGCAGGGCCTTACACACACACACACACACACACACACAAACACACACACGCACGCTCTCTCGCTCTCTCTCTCTCCCCCTCCCCCTCTCTCTCCCCCCCTCCCTCTCTCCCTCTCCCCCTCCCTCTCCTGATTGTCATCCCAGTGATTGAAACACCTGACTCTAATTGCCCCTTTTAATGAACATACAATCCTAAAGGTTCATGTACCTTTTCCAACAAATATATGTAATATTGCATCATTTTTCTCAATAAATAAACAAACAAGTATGATGGTTTTTTTCAGTTATTTAACTGGATTTTCTTATCTAGTTTTAGGACGTGAGAAGATCTGATTACATTTTAGGTCATATTTATGCAGAAACAGAGAAAATTCTAAAGGGTTCACAAACTTTCTAACACCATTCTAAGAACTTTAATATGTGCATTACAGTAAGATTTAAACTGAGCAAGAGAATACATTTCAGAATTGAAGAAAGACCAGTCAGTTTAAAAAAAGAAGCAAAAAGTTGTGCTAGATCTTAGCGGTTTTGTCTAAATGGCGACAGAGTCATCTCATGATCCCTGCCAGATCTCATGAACATAAAACATTCACACAGCCAAAGATGCTGTATTCAGATAGAATGGTAGAATGTAAAGGTCCTGCCTCTTGTTGGGTTGATGTAGAAGCTCCATTGAACGTTCATGTTCTGACCAGTGTTGGTGAATAATTTAACCAGTATCTTCCAGAAATGCTCAGCATTAATGCCTCTCCACAAGCAGTATCTGTCAAGAGAGCAAGTTAACATTTTAGGCTGGTGAACTTTCACCAGAACTACTTGTCTTTGAGAAGGCCACCAACTACTGTCTGACCAGCATTATGTTATGATACGGACACAGGCTCTTCAGCCCACTGAGTACCTCTTACCATGATCCGCTTATTTATATTCATCTACTTTTACTTTCCCCAGATCCTACCACATACTCTCACCTCCTGTTGCTGTTTTCTGAAATGTGCAAAACAGTCTTGCTATTAGAATGTACGTGATCCAGCCTGGTTAAAAATCACTAACAAAGCTTTCTCATGGTTTCTCCCAGTTTCTAAAACAAATGTACGTGCTTGTTTTGGGATTGGATGTTCTTGGAAACCCATTTGGCCTTATTAGAGGACTTTCAGAAGGTGTAGAAGCATTTTTTTATGAGCCCTTCCAGGTAAGACAGTGAGAAAAGAATTCAAAATGTTGTCTATGATTTTGAAAAGTTTGTCCATGTTTTAATGCTCATGATACATTGTAAATGTTGCAGGGTGCAGTTCAGGGACCAGAAGAATTTGCTGAGGGTCTTGTTATAGGAGTGAAGAGTTTGCTTGGGCATACACTGGGTAGGTGGCAGAATTCTGTTGAATATACCTTCAGCCGAGCTGATATTTGAAATCTGTGTCTCTCAGATAGTTTCATAATCACACTATCGTATACGAGATTTGAATCTAACTTCTGCCACGACACTGATGCAGAATACATGTTATTTTATTCTGTGCAGGCGGTGCAGCTGGTGTGGTATCGCGAATCACAGGCTCAGTTGGAAAAGGTTTGGCTGCTATCACAATGGATAAAGAGTATCAGCAGAAACGTAGGGAAGAAATGAACCGTCAACCCAAGGACTTTGGGGAAAGTTTGGCCAAAGGAGGAAAAGGCTTTTTACGGGCAAGTAGAATTCCTGTTTTTAAAAGAGTTCAGTTTTATGCAACACTAATTGTAAAAGTTAAGGGCAACGCAAAGATGATCTAGGTCTTTGGTCCAGTTGTGTCATTGGATGAAATCATGAATCCTTATGCCATCTTCTACCCGTGTCCCTAGTCCCTCTGGTTAATAGCTTCAAAGTCAACTCCAGTTTAAAGTCAACAATTGACACAGCATCAGTTGCTGTCTTGAAGTAAGATTTTAAATTTGTACCATTTTAAGACTGTGTCTTTCTCTCCATGACTGCCCCATCAGGCCCCAGTATATTAACAATATTAGTCATATCAAGACTATTCACTTTGTTTTCTTTTCTGATTTATCTACAAAACTGCACAGATATTGATGGTGTGGCCATAATTAACCTAGTTCAAGTTAAATTGTCATTCAGCCATGCACATGTATACAGCTAAACAAAACAGTGTTCCTCTAGCACCAAGGTGAAAACACAGTCCATACAACCACGCAATAGTGCATATAAAATAATATTAGCACATATAAAATACTGTTAGCAGTTCGTGAGATGCTATTACAGCTTAAGGCATCAGAGTTTGGAGTTCAATTCTTCCTGAGAGAGTGTGGGTTTCTTCCAGGTGCTCCAGTTTTCTCTCATTTTTCAAAGACATATTGGTTAGTAGGTTGATTGGTCATTGTAAATTGTCCTGTAATTAGACTAAAGTTAAAAACGTGTGTTGCTGGGTGGTACGGCTAGTTGGTCCAGAAGAGCCTGTTCTGCGCTGTATCTCTGTAAAAGCACCTGGTTTGATGGTGCATGGGATGTTGTCCTGTAGCAATGTTGGTGGGTAGCTATAACAGGCAAAGCTGTGGCATGAGGGCCTGGTCCTGGGACATGGCATCAGTGCACCTGTTCTCTCCCACACTGCCTACGGTGTCTTCTCCCCTGGGTGGCTGTAACAAGTGACGTCACAGCATGAGGGCCTGGTCCACATAACAACTGAGGCCATGCAGCTGCCCCGACATTGGTCTTGCCAATGAGCTAGATTTGCAGTACTTAGTGTTACCAATGTTCATCAGTGTCTCACGATCACAAGAACGCTTAAGACAAACATTTGCACCTTTTGTTGGATTCAGAGAGGCTACTGCTGCGACCTAACTCACCACTATTCTACTGCATGAACTAAGTCCTTCTTACTGAGTGGAAAATGCTTTTGTTGCTTGACCCAACTTTAAATCAGCATGTTGTCATGTGTGACATCTCAGCATCAGAAATCTGCGACTATTCTAAACTGGCAAGATTTTGTGATTGACACAAGCAACTAGCCAAATTGTACGAGGCTGTATTAATTTGGGTTTTTTTTTGTCTTGGACTTTGTTGCAGCTTTCATTGTAGGTTATAGCAGTCACTGGCAGCTGGATGAAATTTTCTAGTCGGCTTGGCTATCATTTCCATTAGACCAGCAATTTTACATCGGAGGTCAAATGTCAAGTTTTGCCTGCTTTGATCCCATTCACAAAGGCATAAGAAAATACCAGTAGACTATTAGACCCTTCAAACCTATTCTGTCATTCAGTATGATCATGACTGATCTCTCCCAGGTCCTGTCCTCTCTTTTGTACCAATTGCTAATACCCCTCAATTGCCTGATCAATTTATCTACATCCTTTTTAAATCCCTTCAGTGACCCAGCCTCCATAACTCTCCAGAAGAGGGAATTCCAGAGGTTCACTACCCTCTGTAAGATAAACTGGAGATTCTGCAGTTGCTGGAAATCCTGAGCAACACACACACAAAATGTTTGAGGAACCCAGTAAGTCAGACAGCATCTATGGAGGGGAATAAACAGTTAATGTTTTGGACCACGACCCTTCCTCTACAAGATAAATGTCCTATTTAATTTTAAATGACTGGTTCATACCTTTTAACTATGTCCCCTCATACAGTGACTCTGCTAGTAGTGGAAAAATTTTAACACTTACCCTGTATTACATCCTTATGACCTAGTACGTATCCACGCGATCACCCTCATTTTAGACCATAAGACATTGGTGCAAAATTAGGCTTTTCAGCCCATTGAGTCTGCTCCGCCATTTCATCATGGTTGATCCATTTTCCTCTCAACCCCATTCTCCTGCCTTTTCCCTGAAGCCTTTCACACCCTAATTTAATAAGAATCTATCAACCTCCGCCTTAAGTGCACTTAATGACCTGGCCTCCGCAACCGCTTGTGGCAATGAAATCCACGGATTCACAACCCTTTGGCTAAAGGAATTCTTCCTCATCTCCGTTCTAAATGAGCATTCCTCTATTCTGAGGTTGTGCACTCTGGTTATAGACTCCCCCACTCCCAGAAACATCCTCTCCACATCCATTCTATCTGGGCCATCCAACATTTGATAGGTTGCAATGAAATTCCCCCCCCCCCCCATTCTTCAAAACTCTAGTAAGTACAGGCTCAGAGCCATCTAATACTCCTCATATGATAATCCTTTCGATTCCAGAATGATTTTTGTGAACCTCTTTTTAAACCTTCTCCATTGTTAGCCCCTTAGATGGGGTGTCCAAAACTGCTCATAATGCTCACAGTATTGAACTCAAAAGAATACTCTGTCCATTTGTCACAGGACCAACCCTGTTATCCCCAGGAATTAGCCAGTGAAAGTCTTGTGGATTACTTACAATGTCAAGTATGTCCTTTTTAAATTAAGAATCTCACCAACTCCCTGTACTCTTCTTCCCCATTTGTAAACTCCAACCACACCCCTACAATAAAGATAATATTCATTTACTGTCTTAATTGATTGCTGAACATGCTTACTAACTTGCTTATGACTGATACCAGAACACCTCAATTCCTCTGTACTTGTAGTCATCGAATAATGCCACATAGAAACTGGCCCTTTAGCCCACCTCATCCATGCTGGCCAAGAGGCCTTTCCAGGCGTATTTGTCTGCATTTAGTCTATATATCTCTAAACCTTTCCTCTCCGTGTATCTGTCCAAATGAGTGTTTACCTCCTCTGGCAGCTTGTTCCATATCCCACCATCTTTTATGTGAAGAAGTTGCCCCTCGGGTATCTTTGCAATCTTTCCCCTCTCACTTTAAAATTGTTACATCTAGAACATAGAACAGTACTTCTCTCCATTTAGATGTCCTCACTTAAGTCCTCATTCTGAAGTTCATGATCTCACATTTTCCCACATTAAGCTCCATTTGTCCAGCTTTTACGTGCTCTACATCCTGCTATGGTGTGTCATGGACATAGACATTGAATACTAGAGCACAGGAACAGGCCCTTCAGCCTACAATATTGTGCCGAACCAGCTTAAAAAGTAAATTTAAAAAACTCCCAAAAACTAATACCTCCTACCTAAGTAATGTCCATATCCCTCCATCTTCCTCATATTCATGCGCTTATCTAAGTGTCTCTTAAAATTCTCTAATGTGTTCTGGGTGTAATCAAAAGTCTCATCTACAGTGTCTTCAGCTTCCCAGATGATCCTGAGTATATCCAGCTCCAGTTATAGTTCCTTGATTTGGTCAGTCAGGAGCTGAAGTTGGGTGCACTTCCCACATATGCATTCATCAGGGAAACCACCAGGTATCTTGAATTCCCAAATAGTGACAGGAGGAGCATTCCATCCTGACTACTCTGTACAAAAAAAAATACAGACCTTTACAGTCAACGGGAAAAAGAACTTGCATTTTCTCATCTTTTCTTGCCGAAGCCTGTTAAACCAAAGCCTTCCCACTCTAACATTGACACATTTCGACAATGGCTGCTCTGCTTGACCTTACCTTCCTTTTATTTGCTGCATCTGAAGCGACACTTACTGTGCCTACACAGCTGCAAAAGACTGGTCTATCTACAGCTAGCTATCCCGCGCCCCCCTCTCCCTCCTCTCCCCCCCCCCCCCCCCCCCCCCCCCAGATATACTACTTATGATCTCCAGCTTGTGGAGAGATGTAAATGAAGTTGGGAGATCACTGGTGCTTCAGACGACTTTGCATCAGTATCTTACTAAGGTAGAAATGAGCTGATATGGGAGATGACTTATTTTATTAGTTGACTGCATTTCTTTGTTCTTTATTGTTGTTCTGTGTTCCAAGATACTGAATCAGTGCCAACAGTATAATTTGGTCTGAAGTTACTAGTTTTGTGTTGCCTTAAGTGATCTTGCCTCCTTCTACAGGAATGGAAGACACCTTAGCACCCTTTTTCTTCATGGGAAAGCACTGACTTGCATGTCATTTGAAGTACAACGAATAGTCAAAATGTGTTTTGTATGCAACATGTCAAGGAGGAGGTTTTGTTTTTGTAACTCAGTAAAACAGCAGCCTGCATCTTTAACTTTGGCAGGGAGCTTCTTAGAGGACAGTTCTTTTATTTTTGGTATCTGAACTTAATTAGAATACATTGCAAAATATTCAGAACTATTTCAGATGTTTGGTATAACTTCATTGCTTCCCATTTCCACTTCCTTCAGTGGTATAGCTGATAATGTTTTACAGGACAAAGAACAGCTCATGAAGATCATTGGGCAGGACAACTGTACTAATCGATCTTCATTTTGAAGTTATTAAAGTTTTTTTTGTCATGGAGTCGTGGTCATAGAATCATTCGGCATAAAAACGGGTCACTCGGCCCAAGTTATCCATGTTGACTAGTAAGGGACTTTCCATCTCCTTGCACTTCATGCTAGGAGGTAGAAGGCCTATGTCTGAAACATTCATCTAAACATTTCTTAAATGCTGTGTCCCAACTTAAACCACTCTCTCAGGCAATGCATTCCAGGTATTCACCACTCTGGGTGAAGATGGTCCTCCTGAGATCCACTCCAAGTCTCTTCCCCCTTACCCGAAATATAAGTCCTCTATTTTAACTGCATTTTATGAAGTTGAAGCACAACCTCCCTACTTCTGTATCCCATTAATCCCATGCCAGTATCCCATATGCCTTCCAACCCATGTTGTCTATCTGCATTTTTACCTTCAATGATCTCTGGGCTTTGGCTTCAAGGTCCTACTGTTCCTCAAAGCTCTTCAAGACAGCCTAAGCCTTTTACTCTATCAACAGTTTTGCCAGTCTTTGTGTTGTCTGCAAACTTATTGATCATCCTCCCTATATTCACATTTACAAATATGAACAGCTTAGATCTCAACACTGGTCCCTATGGGACACCACTAATTACAGATACCCAATTACAAAACAGCCCTCTACCATCACATCTTTCTCTAATGCCAAGCTAATTTTGGATCCAGTTTGTTAACTTTCCCTGGATTTCATAGGCCCTAAGCTTTTAAACCAGTCTTCCATGCAGGACCTAATCAAAGTCTGTCACATCACATCGACTTACCTCATCAATACACTGTTATTGCTTCAAAGAATTTAGTCAACTTAGCTTGACAGGTTCTTCCCTTGACAAAGCAATGTTGATTGTCCCTGATTAGACCTTGCCTTTCCAACCCAACATTAATTCTGTCAATCAGAAAATTTTCATTATCTTCCCTTGTTTTGAGACCTTATTTTTTCATTACTCAATGAAACTTATCATATGTATATTTTGAGCCGCTTTCCATGATGGCTTATCATGTCATTTGATATATTGCATCATGTAAAAAAATTATTTCTAAATGTTTGTTTTTTCAGGGAGTAGTGGGAGGATTTACAGGAATAGTCACAAAGCCAGTGGAAGGTACGTGTCCAAATGTGAATTGTGGTAGATAATTGAAGAATATTGTTGATATAAATTCTGATGAAGGGTCTCAGCCCATAATGTTGACTGTTAGCTCTTTTCCAGCATTTTTACTCCTGCATGTTTTTGTGTGTTGTTTTGGATTTTCAAATGCAAATTTTTTTGTGTTTGTGATATTGATATAAATTGATCCTTTGTGTTAATGAATTCCTTAATTCTGCTACACAACTTGAGTTTATTGCCATATACATAAGTACATGTGTGCTTAGATGTAGTAGCATCATTGGCACATACAATCATATAAGACCATACCACATAGGAGCAAAATTATGCTTCGCCAATCTATCACGGCTGGTTTATTATCCCTCTCAACCTCTTTCTCCTGATTGCTCTCCTTAACCTTTGACACCCTTCCTAATCAAGAAATTATCAACCTCCACTTTAAATATATCCAATGACTTGGCATCCACAGTTGTCTGTGGCAGTGAATTTCACAGATTTACCACTCTGGCTAAAGTAATTTGTCTCATCTTTCTTCTAAAGGGGCATCACTATATCCTGAGGCTGTGCCCTCTAGTCCTAGACACTCTCACTATAGGAAACATCCTCTCCACATCCACTTAATATTCAATATTTGGTAGGTTTTAGTGAGGTACCCCCCTTTCTTATAAACTCAAAGCGAGTACAGGCTCAGAGTTATCAAAAGCTCCTCATGCATTAATTTTTTCATTCCTGTCATCATTCTCATGAACCTCCTCTGGACCCTGTCCCATACCAGCACATCCTCTCCAATGAGGGTTTCAAAACTGCTCACAATATTCTAAGTGTGGTCTGACCTACTTTTGTATCTGCAAACTTAGCCATAAAGTTAATGATTTTGTCATCCAAATCATTGATATGTAACGTGAAAAGAAGTGGTCCCAACATTGACCCCCCCCCCCCCCCCCCGCCCCGCGGAACTTAAGTAGTCACCAGCCAACCGGAAAAGGCTCCCTTCATTCCCACTCTTTGCCTCCTGTTAGTCACTCAGTCTTCTATCCATGCGAGTATCTTTCCTGTAGTATCATTGGCTCTTGTTAAGAAGCATTGACAAAATGTTACAGAGTTCTTCTGAAAATCCAAGTAAACAACATCCACTGATGACCCTTTGATGCTTTTGCCTGTTATTTCCTCAAAGAATTCCAAAAGATTTGTCAGGCAAGATTTTCCCTTTAGGAAATCATGCTGATTTTGGCCTATTTTATAATGTATGCTGAAGCCTCATCCTTATAATAATGGACTCCCAACATCTTCCCACCCACTGAAGTCAGGTTAACTGGCCTGTAACTGCAATGTAGTCCACCTGGCTCAGGTGACTTGTCTACCTTTAGACCTTTCAGCTGCCCAAGTACCTTCTCCTTAGCAATAGAGACCATCACTCGCTCCTGCCCCCTGACACTTTCAAATTTCTGGCATGCTGTTAGTGCCTTCCACAGTGAAGAATACACAAAATGCATACTATGTTTGTCCATCATTTCTTCATCCCACATTTTCCAGCGGTCCAATTTCCAATCTTTCCTCTCTTTCACTATTTATTTATCAGAAAAAAAGCTTTTGGTATCCTCTTTTATATCATTGGCTAGTTTACCTTGATATTTCATCTTTTCTCTCCTTATTTTGTTTTAGTTGCCTTCTGTTGGTTGTTAAAAACTTCCCAGTCCTCTGCCTTCCCACTAATCTTTGCTATATTATATGCCCTTTCTTTTGCTTTTATGCTGTCTTTGACTTCCCTTGACAGATCATATCCTCCCATTACAATACTACTACTTTCGGATTTACCCTCTGAATTGCTCGCAGAGACTCCAGTCGTCATCCCTGTTAGTATCCTCTGCCAATCAACTTTGGCCAACTGCTGTAATTCCCTTTACTCCACTATAAATTAATATGTCTGATATTAGCTTCTCCCTCTCAACTTACAGTGTGAATTCTATCATATTCACTGCATCCTCAGGGTTCATAGAAACATAGAAAACATACAGCACAGTACAGGCCCTTTGGCCCACGAAGCTGTGCCAAACATGTCCCTGCCTGAGAACTACCTAGACTTTACGCATAACCCTCTATTTTTCTAAGCTCCAAGTAGCCATCCAGGAGTCTCTTAAAAGACCCTGTCGTTTCCAGCTCCACCACTGCCACCGACAGCCCATTCATACTACATACTATATGTAGGCCAAATACAGGCAAATGAAACTACCTCGGGAAAACACCTTTTTTATGTTGTGTAACTCTGTGATACTCTATTATCATGGCCTTTCAAGTGAAAAAAAATGACTTGTCAGTCTTTCCATCTGATAATCAATCATCTAGCATATTGGCTCCAATTCTGCGTTCTTTCATAATATTTAATAACCTATTGTCTGCCATTTTATTTGTTTCCCCGATATTATTGCTAGTTACAACGTCAACAAAACAGACCAATTTGTTAGCTGGTTTTTCTTCCATGGAGGACCTGGCCTTTAGTCAAGTCAAGTCGCTTTTTATAGTCATTTCGATCATAAACTGCTGGTACAATACACAGTAAAAATAAAACAACATTCCTCCAGAACTATGGTGCTACATGAAACAACACAAAACTACACTAGACTACAGACCTACACAGGACTACATAAAGTGCACAAAACAGTGCAGGACAGCACAATAATTAATTAATAATTAATAAACAAGACAATAGGCACAGTAGAGGACAAATTTCAATACAATAATAAATGATGTAGATGTCAGTCTAGACTCTGGGTATTGAGGAGTCTGATGGCTTGGGGGAAGAAACTGTTGCACAGTCTGGTTGTGAAAGCCCGAATGCTTTGGTACCTTTTGCCAATTGGCAGGAGGGAGAAGAGTTTGTTAGCTTTGCGGGAGCAGCATGTGGTGTAAATGTCTGTAATGGCGGGAAGAAAGACCCCATGATCTTCTCAGCTGACCTCACTATCCGCTGCAGGATCCAAGATAGTGCAATTCCCGAACCAGGCAGTGATGCAGCTGCTCAGGGTGCTCTTAATACATCCTCTGTAGAATGTGGTGAGGATGGGGAGTGGGAGATGGATTTTTCTCAGCCTTCACAGAAAGTAGAGGCGCTGCTGGGCTTTCATGGCTATGGAGCTGGTGTTGAGGGACCAGGTGAGATTCTCCGCCAGGGGAACACCAAGGAATTTGGTGCTCTTTTTGATCTCAACGGAGGAGCCGTCGATGTTCAGCGGGGAGTGGTCACTCCATGCTCTCCTGAAGTTAACAACCATCTCTTTTGTTCACATTCAGAGACAGGTTGTTGGCTCTGCACCAGTCCGTTAGGTGCTGCACCGCCTCTCTGTATGCTGACTCGTCATTCTTGCTGATGAGACCCACTACAGTCGTGTCATCGGCGAACTTGATGTGATTTGAGCTGTGTATTGCTGCACAGTCGTGGGTCATCAGAGTGAACAACAGTGCACTGAGCACACAGCCCTGGGGGGGCCCCCGTGCTCAGTGTGATGGTGTTGGAGATGCTGGTTCTGATCCGGACTGACTGAGGTCTCCCAGTCAGGAAGTCTAGGATCCAGTTGCAGAGGGAGGTGTTCAGGCCCAGCAGTTTCAGCTTTCCAGTCAGGTGCTGAGGAATGATTGTGTTAAATGCTGAACTGAAATTTATTATCAGCATTCGAGTGTACGTGTCTTGTTTGTCCAGGTGGAGGGTGGTGGCGATGGCGTCGTCTGTTGAGCTGTTGGGACGATACGCGAACTGCAGGGGGTCCAGTGAGGGGGTAGCAAGGTCTTGATGTGCCTTATGACGAGCCTTTCGAAACACCTGTCCACCTATCTTATGGACTTTGCTTTCACACCACCAGAATTCGACCCTTAAGGGCATAAAACATCTTTCCTTGACCTGCTAAATGAATTACCCCTTTAAACTCATTGAGTATAGAAAATATGCAAATCTCTTTTCCTGAACTGTGTTTTCTGTCCAGGATTAGTCTGGGCTTCAATTTGTAGTGTTCGTATTAATAGTTTTGCATTTTATGCCATTACACTAATTTTTATTAACTACTAAGTATTACATTTGTGTGACAGCAGATGGGAGGAAGAACAATGCTGACCAGTTTGCAACAATTCCCTCAACAGGTGCCAAGAAAGAAGGTGCAGCTGGTTTCTTTAAAGGAGTTGGCAAAGGTCTAGTTGGAGTCGTTGCACGGCCAACTGGTGGAATCATTGACATGGCAAGCAGCACTTTCCAAGGAATCAAAAAGTAAGATGTACTGCACCAACAGAGTTCATTCAAATACTAGATTTAGAACAGGAGATGGTCACTTGGCCCCTGAAACCATTCCCTCAAGCATTGCTGATCTGATTATAAGCTTTAACAGCCCACAAAGCACTTCTGCCTCTTGCTGACTAAAGTAGATTTATTTTCAAAGTATGTATACAGAATAGAACTCTGAAATTCGTCCTCCTGTAAGCAGCTACAAAACAAAGAAACACAAGGAACCTGTTCAAAGAAAACATCAAACACCCTTAAAGAACAAATTGTACAAACAGCAAAAAATGAGCAAACGCCACATAGAATATCAAACATCAAACCAGGACACCAGTAGTAATCAGTTTAGTTTAGTTCAGTTCAGTGCCATGCCATTAGCTCACTGCAGGCCACAGGGCCACTCTTTGCCAAGGTGCCCCAGTCCACATCAAACCATTCAAAAACAGCAAAAAAAAGAATAATTGTAATCCAGAAACACATGCAATATGAACCCCAAAGTCTCTCAAAATGAGTCCACAGCCTCATCGATTAATCCTGGTACCGTGGATCCCAAGACATTTTTCCTCTAACAGCAACTAGCAAGAGGGAGAAGAAAACCGGTCAAACGTAGGCAGAGGGTGCTAAGCACCTGACCACCCTCCGCTCTCATCATCATCGACTTCAACTTTGCTCAGTGCCTCAGTTGGAGAGAAGTAATGAAGTCCCATCATGTCCCATGTCCAGGCTTCCAGGCCACCAGGCCCCCTCTACCTTAAAAGACTCTGCTTCTAGTGTCCACTGAGTTTGTGTTCCAAAAGCTCATATTTTTCAAGAGAATGTGTTTCCTCATGTGTCTTCAGCTGGTGACCCCTTATTTTTAAGCACTGACTATTACTCCTACAGTTTTCAGCAAGGCGAATGTCCTCTCCATACCCACCCTATCAAGACCCCTCAGGACTTTATGTTTCAATTCTTGTTCCGGACTTAAGTGGATACAAGCCTGGCTTGTACAACCTTTCCTTGTATGACCTCTATTCCAGCCATTCCAGGTATTATTCTATTAAATCTAATGCTTTTCAAGTTATAATTAAATAAGGACACTTTTATATGGTTCACAGTACTCAATATACCGTCCCTATTTTAATGCCAATCCCATAGAAATAAATAATCATGTTTTGTTAGTTTTTAATTACTTGTAAATTACTCTAAATTGGGAAATTGGTTTAATATACAATCGGCCCTCCTTATCTGCGAGTTCCGCATGCGCGGGCTCAACCAACCACGGATCGGGAAAACCCGGAAGTTCTCTCTCCAGCACTCGTTGGTTGAACATGTACAGACTATTTTTTCTTGTCATTATTCCCTAAACAATACAGTATAACAACTATTTACATAGCTTTTACGTTGTATTAGGTATTATAAGTAATATAGAGATGATTTAAAAGTATAGGCAGTCCCTGGGTTATGAACAAGTTCCGTTCCTGAGTCTGTCTTTAAGCCGGATTTGAAGTCGGAACAAGTACATCCGGTAATATTTAGCGTCAGTTAGTCAAGTGTTTTTCTTAGTATATAGTATATATTTTCCTTTCTATGCATATAAAACACTTAAGAAACATATGTATTTCAATAATTAAACCACTGCGTTGCTTAGTAATAATTGTAGCTTTCATCGGGGCAGTGCCTTTCACATGCTCCATTAAAATTGTTCTGATCTTTGACCAACTGTAGCCTAACGCTTTTCTAATGACCGATGGCATTTCACCTCTTTCTGATCGTTTTATTACTTCCACCTTATTTTCAATTGTGATGGTGTTTATTTTCGTGAAAAGAAACGCTGTGGATTCAGAGCTGTGCCGGTTCCTAAAGACTACCGCACTGAGACAGGTTAAATAAAGTCCGGTGTTCCGCTGGGTCCTAAAGACCAATGCACAGCAACAGGTTAAATAAGGAACTTGAGCATCCGCGTATTTTGGTATCTGCGGGGAGTCCCAGAACCAATCCCCCGCGGATAAGGAGGATCGACTGTAGTGTGTTATGAACCTCATAACTGGGTCACTTACCAGCAAAGATAGAGAGGTCCGCTGAAGTCTGATGGTACTATTTTTAAACGTTTTTATTTATAAAGGGGCACAAAAGTAAGGTTAATACAAACATTCAGATAATATACGTCGTCAATACTCAAACTAAAGCATGGGTATAGTAATAATCAACAATACGAAGTAGCTCTATCGTTTGTCTAGGGGTAAAACTATTGTCCGATGGAAATATCAAAGTCTCTGAAGTTCATGCAGGCTTTTAGCCTTTCGGAGACCGCTGGGGCTCACGTGTTGGAGAGAGAAAATAAACTTGCCAGCCTGTTGGACTCAAATCATTGAATCGGGAACGTGAGTTCCCCGTTGTCAGTTCGGAATCCTTTTCGGGGTTATCAGCCACTCGATTCCCTAGCTAGGGGAACTGAATCACACGTGGCTCCCGAACAGCTTCCCGTCCTTATGGGAGCGATGAGCGATGGTGTCTCCGTCTGGTGCGTCGCTGGCTTACTGCCTCCTGCTGTCCCCTTTTATCGTGACTGACAGATTTGTAGATGTCACTCAAGGTAGGGTGATACAATCCCCACCCCACATTGCCCGAGGGTGTCCATGTCCCTGATAGCTGGCACGTACTATAGAGTTGCAATTCACACAGGTGTCTCTAAGAACAATGGTCAGATACGTTGCATTGTCTCTCATTTCCTGGGTCCAAGACCCGAATTAATAGCGATCTTGCGATTCTCCGGAAGGAGGGGGCTGGTCCCGCACCCTTCGGCCCCTCAGAGCTGTGGTACATTCATAACACCTCCTTTCTTCAAAGCGTTTTCACCAGCGGTGAAACGAAGTAGTACAGAGTCTTACAGGATTTTAGAATCTAACACAATGCACAAGCTTTCCGTTTCACTACAGAGCTATACAGTTATACATTTAATTCAGCATCTAAACAGGTAACGAGTACAGTGGCACTTCCTTTAATATTGTTTTCTCTTGTACCTGACTAAAGGCTGGTAGCATCAGATTTCAACTTAACAGGCAGGTTCCAAGGGGGTTGTCTTTGTTATTCACATGCTTTGTCAAAATCCCGTACAGCCAGTTTTCCTATTTAAAATGGCGCCCCCATTAACCATCACCTTTTTTTCGGTGAGTTTCTACGGGAGGAACTCGAGTAGTTTGGCGGGGTAAACTCCCGTCCGCCTTATTCATAGGAGTTATCGTATCAACACCGGATCCCAGACCTAATTCATTCCTACCCAATTCTTTAGTTTTAAGCAAGTTGCTATTTTTCTCTTCAGGACCCGTCATGCTATTAGTTTCCAATTTAAGATCTGCAAGCGATCCCGCTTTTTCTAGACAGCCTGTCAAGTGCTGCCTGTTCACTCCACATCCTTGAATAACAATAGCGTGTGGGGCCCCGGCAGCTCTCGACTTACTCTGTAAGCGAGCTGCCGGGTTTAAAATTTTTTAATTCGATTTGGGAACTACAAACTTTCTGTTCCCTTCAATAATAATATTTATCCCCCCATGGTCGAGTTCCACTTTAAGGTTCACCACCCCTTCGTGTACAAACACCTGGGAACCCTCCCTTCCCCCAATTACCAGGGTTAACCCTGTCTTCACTGAACCCAGTCTATCTGACCCAAAAGGACGGCCATCTCGTTCAGCTGAATCAGATACCTCAGAACTTTTCTGAGCTCCGTGACTAGGTTCGGAACCACGTGCATCCCCATCCTGGACACTCTCAAACGGGACATTGACCTCTTCCAGGCTTTCAATACCTGTACCTTTTGCAAATTCCAAATTCCCTTGCTCCTCCCAGCTACTCTCTGGGCAACTCCCTTCCGGAGTAAACTCAACCCCGCGGGCTGAAACAACCTCATCTGCCAACCCAGCAGACCTCTCCAAGGCAGTGGCATCCTTTTCATCTAGGACTGCCTTCATCTCATTATCGGGAACACCTTGATAAGTCTCAACTTCTTCAAACTGGGCTGCCACCCCCGACAGATCATCCATGTCCAACTCTGGACCTTTTAACAGCTTTTTCCGTTTCTCATCTTTATTTCCTACCTCTAGGACCTTTCTCTTCGCTAAGGGGAGATCTATCTCCTCTCCCTTCCCCCTTTCACGTTACTATTCCTCGTTTTACCACCCTCTAAACCCTCGTGGCACAGGGTCGGTAAAGACGTCTTGGCCAAATCAAAACTGGCCAATTTTAAACTGCTCCCGTTCTCAGCTGCCGTTTTCGACAGGCTGCGAGTGACCGCGCATGCGGTATAGCTCGGGGACGCTATGGGCGGGGCCTCAACACGCACCGGTCGGTGGGTCATAGTCATGGCTGACCAAATCCTACCCCCGGCTAAATCGTTCCCAAGGAGGACGTCCACGTCAGTTCTCGGGAATTCTGATGGCACCCCTATTTCAACTGATCCATACACCAGCTCACAATCCAAAATGACCCTACGTAACGACACCATTTCTGTCCATTTTCCTATTCCTCTCAGGGCTACCTCGCCCGTCTGAGGTCCGAATTGTAATACGTTACGGCTAATTAATGATAGCTCCGCCCCCGTGTCTCCAAATCCGTACGGGAATTGGTGGGTCCCCCTCCCTCACAGACATGGTTCCGTGTGACAGATAAATCTCAGACCCCTCGCGCTCTCTGCTTACCCGGGACCCTCTTGCCGATTTTCTGATTACTACTGCACACCCGATAGGGACCGCTGCTTTCCCTTTTTCTGGCTCCTTTCTCGGAGCAAAGCACCTGGATGCAATATGTCCTCCCTTCCCACAATTAAAACAGGTCAAGCCCGGAAATCTCGGGCCGCCTGGCCTTTCCCCCTCAACCTTACCACTAGTTCCCGGCGGGACCTCTGCCTCAGCCGGCGGGCTTTCTCTACCGTTCCCACGGTCTCTCTGGTAACTTTTATTCGAGCAAAACTTTGTCTTGTGGGTTAGGGCATATTCATCTGCGAACCTAGCAATTTCTGAGATGGACTTATTCGGCTTCTCATTCAAATACATCAGGATCTCCTCCGGAACACACCCTTTTAATACTTCAATCAAAAATAACTCCCTGATACGCCCATAATCCCCGTCCACTGTTTCTGCGGTGCACCAACGGTCCAAGAGCACCCCCTTCTCATGGGCAAACTCGGTATACGTCTGATTCCACCCTTTTCGTAAATTTCTGAACCTTTGTCTATAAGCTTCAGGTACTAGCTCGTAACTCCGGAGAATGGCCTCCTTTACTTTGGCATAATTCTCCGCTTCCCCCTCCTCGACGGACAACGCCGCATATACTCGTTGTGCCTTCCCTTTTAACACACTTTGTAACAACGCCACCCACTGCTCTTTGGGCCACTTCTGATTTACTGCCACCTTTTCAAAAAGCAAGAAATAACTATCAACATCCGACTCTTTGAATGGAGGTACTACCCTTAACTCCCGACTAACATTAAACCTCTCCTCTCGGTCTAACCCTTGATCTCTTCGCTCTTTCCTTAACTTCTCCATCTCCAAGTCATGTTTCCTCTGTTTTTCTGCCTCCTCATACTCCCTCTCCTTCTCAGCTCTTTCCCTCTCCTTCTCAGCTCTTTCTTTCTCTTTTTCAGCTGCTTCTAGCTCCTTTAGCTGGAGCTCATGATCCCGTATCACCTTTAATTCCTTTAGTTGGAATGTCTGCTCCCTTTCTTTCTCTTTCTCAGTTGCTTCCAGCCCCTTTAGCTGGAGCTCATGATCCCGTTTCACCTCTAATTCCTTTAGTTGGAACGCCTGCTCCCTTTCTTTCTCTCTCCCAGCCCTTTCTTTCTCCTTCTCAGCTGCTTCCAGCTGCTTTACTTTAAATTCATGTTCCAACCTTAATTTCTCCAACTCTTAACTGATCCGTCCCACTCGCTGGTACCTTTTCAGGGATATTTTCCAAATCCTCAGCTGCAAACACCTTCTTCCCAATGTAATACTGAGTTATGACCCTTCGCACTTCCCGCTTTTTCATTGATGACCTCACCTCTGTGAGGCTTAACCCCTTCGCCAGATTTACCAAGTCTAATTTTGTAGCCGCCTCTAGCGCCCTCAGAGTCGGGTTTTCCATAAATTCATCCACGTTCATCTTTGCTGGTTTCCCGTCTGGCTACCTGCGTACCAGATCCAAATTTTTTGACTTGCAAACCCAATTCACTGACCACCCAATTTGGTATCAAATCCCAGACGAGCCCCCACATTGTTATGAACCCCATAACTGGGTCACTTACCAGCAAAGATAGAGAGGTCCGCTGAAGTCTGATGGTACTATTTTTAAATGTTTTTATTTATAAAGGGGCACAAAAGTAAGGTTAATACAAACATTCAGATAATATACGTCATCAATACTCAATCTAAAGCATGGGTATAGTAATAATCAACAATACGAAGTAGCTCTATCGTTTGTCTAGGGGTAAAACTATTGTCCGATGGAAATATCAAAGTCTCTGAAGTTCATGCAGGCTTTTAGCCTTTCGGAGACCGCTGGGGCTCACGTGTTGGAGAGAGAAAATAAACTTACCAGCCTGTTGGACTCAAATCATTGAATCGGGAACGTGAGTTCCCCGTTGTCAGTTCGGAATCCTTTTCGGGATTATCAGCCACTCGATTCCCTAGCTAGGGGAACCGAATCACACATGGCTCCCGAACAGCTTCCCGTCCTTACGGGAGCGATGAGCGATGGTGTCTCCGTCTGGTGCGTCGCTGGCTTACTGCCTCCTGCTGTCCCCTTTTATCGTGACTGACAGATTTGTTGATGTCACTCAAGGTAGGGTGATACAATCCCCACCCCACATTGCCCGAGGGTGTCCATGTCCCTGATAGCTGGCACGTACTATAGAGTTGCAATTCACACAGGTGTCTCTAAGAACAATGGTCAGATCCGTTGCATTGTCTCTCATTTCCTGGGTCCAAGACCCGAATTAATAGCGATCTTGCGATTCTCCAGAAGGAGGGGGCTGGTCCCGCACCCTTCGGCCCCTCAGAGCTGTGGTACATTCATAACAAGTGAAAATTTGTCTTGCATTCCATTCATACAGATCAATTCATTTTAACAGTGCACTGAGGTAGCACAACCTAAAACAATAGCAAACTGCACCATGACATGTTACAGTAGAAGTGCAATGCAGGTAGACAGTAAGGTGCAAGGTCAAAACAAAATAGGTCGCGAAGAGAAGAGTTTATTTAATCATACTATGAAACAGTTCAGTAGTATCATAACAGTGGGATAGTAGCTGTCCTTGAATCTGGTGGCACGTGCTTTCAGGCTTTTGTATTCTCTGCCCAGTGGGAGGGGAGAAGAGAGATGTCCAGGGTGGGTGGTTTCTTTGACTTATACTGGCTGTCTTCCAGAGATGGTGAGAAGTGTAGACAGAGTTCAGTTAGTGGAGGATGGTTTTTGTGATGTGCTAAACTGTGAGCTTATGGTCATGTATGGAGCAGTTGCCATTCCAAGCCATTGCGCTTCCAGATAGATTCTTCTCTATGATGCATCAGTAAAGATCTGAGGGTTGAAGGAGGACGTGTAAAATTTCTTTGGAATTAGAGATGGTGGTAAGCTTTTGATGACTGTGGCTTCAACATGGTTGTGGAGCAGATTAGATGAGCCAAATGTCTAATTCTGCTCCAGTCTCTTATGGCCTTATGAACCAAGGCAGGCTATGGTGCTGTTCACTCTTAGGAATTCGAAGGTCTCAATCTTCTCCACCTCAGCACAGTTAATATAAATGGGAATGGCTCAGTACCCCCTTCACTGAAGTCAATGATGGAGCTCTTTTGTTTTGCTGACATTGAGATCCATGAATAGGACACTGAGGTCCCTCTGTATCTCAGAGCTTTGCAGGCTCTCACCATTTTAAACTCATAATTTATTTTTCTTCCAAATTGGGTAGTTTCAACTCTTCCTACATTATATTAATTTCCTGGATCTTTTCCCATTGGCTTAACCTATCAATGTTGCTTCTGTAGCCTCCATGTGTCCTCTTCACAACTTAGTTTCCTTCATCCAACTCATTCAGCTAAATTATAAAAGGTGGCTGTGCTACACACTGGTTAATTTTGCCAACTACAGAAAAAAGACATTCGTGCGTATACTTCCCTATTAGCTCATTAATCTTGAACTCACGCACGTATGTAACTTCCTACACCATGAACTTTGACACCTTATCAATGTATAAATAGGCCAAAGACAATTCCCATTTGAATTTTTAAAAGTACCCTGTATCTTTAATAATGGCTTTTGTTCAAATCCTTACGGCAGACGTGAAGGCAGCTGGCCTTAGTCTCTTAGTTACTGTCTCCAGTGACTCTGCTTTTGAAGTATCCCTTTTGTGTAATTATTGTTGTAATTTTGTGTAATTATCTGATTTTTTTTTAAAAAAACACAGTTCTCTTTAAAGTTAGTTGTAATAAAATAGAGTTAAACAAAATCAGGTTTGTTATCACCATGTCATAAAACTTGTTAACTTAGGAGTTCAATGCAATACATAATATAGAAGAAAAAGAAAATAAATGAAGGTAAATAAGTAAATCATTTACAGTATATGTATATTGAATAGATTAAAAGTCCTGCAAAAACAAATAATATATTCAAAAAGTGAGGTAGTGTTCATGGGTTCAATGACCGTTTAGGAATTGGATGGCAGAGAGGAAGAAGCTGTTCCTGAATCGCTGAGTGTGTGCCTTCGGGCTTCTGTACCTCCTTCCTGGTGGTAACAATGGGAAAAGGGCATGCCCTGGGTGCTGAGGTTCCTTAATAATGGACACTGCCTTTCTGAGACACCGTTCCTTGATAAATGAAATATGATGATTTTGAGTACAAAAGGCCAGTAAATATTAGTTTATTGTACATTAAATCTTTATTGCTATCATCCAATGTACATCATGTGTATTCATGAGGAGCACAACATCAATTATGATGGAGAATATTTTAAATTTTAATGCACAATAGACCTTGAAAATACTCATGCTTGATTACTTCAAAATGTATTTGCTTCAGCAACTTTCATTTGACCCTTTTGGTAAATCTTGAGTTTAATGAAATAGTCAGGTACTAGATAAGGAATTATAGTTAACCATCATTTGTTTATACAGGGTGGCAGAATCGACTGAAGATGTGAGTAAACTCCGCCCTCCTCGATATATTCATGACGATGGGATTATTAGGCCCTACAATCGAAGAGAATCTGAGGGTTGTCACCTGTTTGAGGTAAGCTATGCTGCTAATCATTGAAAAGCAGAAAAATTAAATTACTGAATTGTAATAGGTATACAAAATCTTGAGTTTTCTGAAACATGAAGCTTCAACTCTCAAGTTGTTCTGCCATCAAATTCTGGCATTTAAGATGGCATAAGTGAAACATGATGGCATTGACTGTTTTGAACTTGCTGATCGGTCCTTCCTAGCTCTGTGCTCTTAACTGGGTGTATTTCCACTCCCCGCACTCTGGGTGTGTTTCCACTCCCAACTCTGAGCTGGTTCCATTCCCACTCTACTCTCATTTAGTTGGGTCCATCCCCGCTCCCGCCTTCTCTGAACTGTGTTTGCTCATACCATCAAAGGTTGAATAACCTTTTTCTGCATTTTCCCGGCTTTGACAGCTGCTGTGGAATGGGTGTGCTTGGTCGTGGCTGAGTGTAATATCACCATAGATTTGATGTCTCATTTTTCTCATGTGTAGCACCTGTACAGATGGTGATTTTCCATAGTACAACGGTATCATCTGTGCATGCACCAGGAAATGCAGGCTGCTAAAATAAATTTTGTGTTGATTTATTTACCTTTTCATCCATACAATTTTCTTGACTTTTGTTCTGTATCTCATTTTTGGGGAGAGATTTGTGACTCCATTGAGGGCATATTTCCACAACCCAAAAACTGTCATAAGCTTCATTTGCTGAAGTTCTGACATACTGCTTGAAGAGAATTTTATTTCTTTAATTGCCTTTTTTTTTGGATGTTTTGTTTGCTGATCCCAAGTGCTCCCATTTTAGTAATATCTATGAATCTGATCACTCTCATTATGTCCCAAGATAATGCTCAAAAGTCTGTCGTTGGGATTTCACCATTAGCTGTAAGTTGTTAGCTGATTTGCTGGGACAGTGGAAGATGTCAGTTACCAATTATCTTGTGCAATTTCCATTCATTGTTGTTGCATTTCATTCGTGCACTAATCCAGCAAGACAACTTTAATTTAAAAAAAATAGAAAACCTACAGCATAATACAGGCCCTTTGGCCCATGAAGTTGTGCCGAACATGTCCCTGCCTTAGAAATTGCCAGGTTTACCCATAGTCCTCTATTTTTCTAAGGTCTGTGTACCTATCCAAAAGTCTCTTAAAAAACCCTATCATATCCGCCTCCACCACTGTTGCCAGCAGCCCATTCCACTCACTCACCATTTCCTGCATAAAAAGACTTACCCCTGACATCTCCTCTGTACCAGTGGCATATCTAAGGTATGGCATGTGCCCTGGGCACCACTGAGCAGTTTCTATTAAAGTCATCCTCGGATAGTGAAAAAAGAATTTTCTTCAGATATATGATCTGTCTTTGATTATCGTGAATGAGAAGCACTAGGATGGCCTTATTTCAGAGCATTGTGTAAGAAGACCGTGAAACATTACTTCACAAAGAAGAAGTAAAGTGGAGCGGAAGGACGGAAGAAACAAAAGTTGGAGGCGGAGGAAGCCAAGAAGTCAAGCAAGTTCTTCGTGCCCTTCTTGGAAAAGCCCTGATCAAGTAGTTCGACACGTTCCATGGAGTCACCTGCACTTGCTACAAGTCTGTTAGAATCTGAAGGTGGATCAAGTACAAATGTGTCACAAGCCGAGGAGAAAGTCAAGTCAGATAAATCCAAGTATGACGAGATTAAGAGTGAGGCTGCCACAGAGAACGTGGACATGACAGGAGGGGAAGACGATGGTGGTGGTGGTGGTGATGTTCAGTCTATTGACGAGATTGAACCTGACGACACTGAACCTAGTGAACTGGATGGTGTCAAAGAGCCTTGAACTGTCATACCAGAAGTGATTGAACAGCATGACATTGGGCTTCAGAAGTTCGACAAGGACACTGGAAAAGCAATTCTGCCTGACGCGTTGAGAACAGAAATAATATAGCTGGGTTTGAAGTATTTCAAGAACAGTGAGGGGTCTTTCCTACCAACAAATAACCACTCAATGAACAAAACTTGGTTCAAGAGGAAATTGGGAAATGGTTGTGGTGAGGAAGTGACTCGCACCTGGCTGGTCGATTCCCCTTCTAAAAAGTCTGCATTTTGTATTTGTTGTCTTCTCTATTCCCGGTCAGACCATCAATCCTCATTGGAGCAGGAAAGTGGATTCAACCAGTGGAAAGCACCTGGAAGGATTAGTGTTCATGAAAATGCCAAGAATCATTGGGAATGCTTCACACAGTGGAAAGGAATTTAGCTGGGAACAGAGGAGTTATTGACACTGTATTTCAGTTACAGATTGAGAAGGAAATACCGAAGTGGTGTGATATCTTGACGAGAATCCTTCACTGCATAAAATTCCTTGCGACTCAGAACCTGGCTTTGCGAGGACACAGGGAGTCACTTCAGCTAGACGATGACTCCAATGTGGGAAATTTCCTTGGCTTACTGAAACTACTGGCCATCTTTGACCCTGTCATAAAAGAACACCTCACTCATTTGGAAAGTCATCCTGGATCCACGTCTTATCTTTCACCGGGTGTTCAGAACGAATTCATCCACATGATGGCATCCACTGTTCGCCAGAGTTTACTGAGAGGCATTCGTAAAGCCAAGTACTATGGTCTCATGTTCAACTCGACTCCTGATCAGGCACACTGTGAGCAAATATCAGAAGTAGTGAGGTATGTGGAAGTTGATTTTGAGAGGAAAACAGTCGTGTTAGAGAGTCCTTCCTTGGTTTTATCCAGATAAGCCAGAAGGATGCTGAGAGCTTAGTTGAAGACATCTTGAAACAGCTAGAGAAGGACGAAATGGAGCTACCAGATTGTCGGTCACAGTGCTATGACAACGCTGCTGTGATGGCGGACACAGAAATGGTGTTCATCAAAGAATAAGTGAGAAAAACAACCTGGCAGTGCTTGTGAATTGCGACAATCACTCACTCAACTTGGTGGGTGTAAATGCAGCGAAGCAGGATACAATGATGGTCAAGATTTTTGGAACCATAGAAGCTCTCTACGTGTTTTTCTTTCATTCAATACAGCGATGGGGAAAAACTCAAAAACGCCGTGCCTGTGGTTGTTAAGTCGGAGTCCGAAACCAGGTGGAGTGCAAGGACAGAAGCAGTGAAGCCCGTCAACAAGTATCTTGAGGAGATACTTCAAGTTCTCCAGGAGATGATAGACAGTGAAAACAAGACCAATGAAACAAGAAGTGATGCAAGACAGCTGTACAATCGCATGTTGAGTTATAATTTTCTGATTTTGCTAGGATTTTGGAACAAAGTACTTAATCGCATTGACCGTATTCAAAAGAGGCTGCAGGATCCTAGCATGAACTTCCATGATGCTGCCCTGGATTTAAAAGCCCTCCGAGATAATTTTTATGATGAAAGAGAAGCGTTGGTCAGTGAGTCACTTGAAGAAGGAGTCGGTCTCTGTCAGGAGTGGAATATTGAATTTGAAAGACGTCAGAGATGAAAGAAACGAATGGCTGATGGGAACTCGAGAGACGCTGGGTTAAAAGCTAAGGAGGAAATGGAAAGTCATGAAGGGAACACTCGACCGTCTTCACAGAGAAATGGACGAAAGGCTCGCTCGTTTGCACAACACTGACGCCAAGTTTGGGTTCCTTCTCGATGTCGAGGGACTGTGTTACGGTGACAGTAATGACCTAAAGAAGAAGTGTGAAAATTTGTGCAAATTGTTGATGGACAGCAGCTATATGAAGAAATTTTGGATTGCAGAATGTTGCTATCAAGGCGGGTCAACATAAAAATATCAAGACCTGAAGAGCTTCTTGAATTTATTGTTTGGTATGAAGATGAGAGCATCTTCCCTAATCATCGTATTGCTATTCAGATAATGCTAATCATAGCAGTTTCCATCACCAGCTGAGAGAGATCATTCAGCAAGTTAAAACTAATACTTTCGTATTTGAGAGCCTCCACGGGTCAAGGCAGAATCTGTGATCTTGCTCTGCTGAGCGTAGAAAAAGAAGAAACTGAAAAAACTGACTTTGATCACATCATAGACCAATTTGCATCAGTAAGAGCAAGGAAGGCAGTTATAATTTTCATGTAGTGCCATAATTTGTTAATTAAAAGATTAATGAGCTTGACTTGTATTTTTGAGCTGATATTATGGTAAAGTTATCTAAAAGATGGGTGTCAGATGTTTGGACAGGGGTGCAATTTCAGTGCTTGCCATAGGCACTATTTTCCATAGATACGCCCCTGTCTGTACCTACTCCCCAGCACCTTAAACCTGTGTCCTCTTGTGGCAACCATTTCAGTCCTGGGAAAAAGCCTCTAAATATCCACATGATCAATGCCTCTCATCATCTTACACGCTTCTATCAGGTCACCTCTCATCCTCCGTCGTTACAAGGAGAAAAGGCTGATGTCACTCAACCTATTCTCATAAGGCATGCTCCACAATCCAGGCAACTTCCTTGTAAATCTCCTCTGCACCCTTTCTTTGGCTTCCACATCCTTCCTGTAGTGAGGCGACCAGAACTGAGCACAGTACTCCAAGTGGGGTCTGACCAGGGTCCTATATAGCTGCAACATTACCTCTCGGCTCCTAAATTCAATTCCACGATTGGTGAAGTGCAATACACCGTACACCTTCTTAATCACAGAGTCAACCTGTGCAGCTGCTTTGAGTGTCCTATGGGCTTGGACCCCAAGATCCCTCTGATCCCCCACACTGCCAAGAGTCTTACCATTAATACTATATTGTGCCATCATATTTGACCCACCAAAATGAACGACTTCATAATTACATGGGTTGAACTCCATCTGCCACTTCTCAGCCCAGTTTTGCTTCCTATCAATGTCCCGCTCAGCCCTCCACAACACCACCAACCTTTGTCATCAGCAAACTTACTAACCCATCCCTCCACTTCCTCATCCAGGTCATTTATAAAAATCACAAAGAGTAGGGGTCCCAGAACAGATCCCTGAGGCACACCACTGGTCACCGACCTCCATACAGAATATGACCCGTCTACAACTACTCTGCCTTCTGTGGGCAAGCCAGTTCTGGATCCACAATGCAATGTCCCTTTGGATCCCATGCCTCCTTACTTTCTCAATAAGCCTTGCATGAGGTACCTTATCAAATGCCTTGCTGAAATCCATATACACTACATCTACTGTTCTTCCTTCATCAATGTGTTTAGTCCCATCCTCAAAAAATTCATTCAGGCTCGTAAGCCACAACCTGCCCTTGACAAAGCCATGCTGACTATTCCTAATCATATTATACCTCTCCAAATGTTCATAAGTCCTACCTGTCAGGATCTTCTCCATCAACTTATCAACCACTGAGGTAAGACTCACTGGCCTATAATTTCCTGGGCTATCTCTACTCCCTTTCTTGAATAAAGGAACAACATCCGGAACCTCTCCCATCCCCATTGTTGATGCAAAGATCATCGCCAGAGGCTCAACAATCTCCTCCCTCACCTCCCACAGTAGCCAGGGGTACATCTCATCCGGTCCTGGCGACTTATCCAATGTGATGCTTTCCAAAAGCTCCAGCACATCCTCTTTCTTTTAGTTTAATGTCAACCCTTCCCATGACATTAGCCCCCTTTAGAGCTACGAGTTCTGCCACCACAGTGGAGGATCCAGCCAGCAGCACTGCCCCTATGAGCTCCTTTCCTGTTGCTGACAGCACATCCATCTGGCCTGTGGCTCTCTATCTCTATGTAGCAAGCACTCGCCTGTTAAAACCTCTTCTACCTATCCTACTAAAAATGTTTCTTCGACCTAACTTTCTCTTCCCAGGTGTTTCCTTCTGCAGTATCTAACACATTTATGCAATGCACACAAAATGCTGGAGGAGATCAGCAGGCCATCAGAAGACAACAGTCCACTCTGCCTTCAAATTTACCTGGTCTATTTCTGACACTTCCCTCCCCTTTCCGGGTCTCTCTGTCTCTTCTCTGGAGACAACTTCTCTACTGATGTCTATTATAAACCCACTGACTTTCTATACCTCTTCCCACCCTGTAACTTGTAAAAAATGCCTTCCCCTTCTCTCAATTCCTCCGTTTCACCTGCATCTGCTCTCAAAATGAAGCCTTTCATTCCAGAATTAAGATGTCCTCCCCCCTCAAAGAAAGAGGCTTCCCTTCCTCCACCATCAACGCTGCCCTCAACAGCATCTCTTCCATTTCACGCATGTTTGCCCTCACTTCATCCACCCGCCAGCCCACCAGGGATAGGGTTCTTCTTGGCCTCACCTACCACCCCTCCAGCCTCCGCGTCCAGCACATAATTCTCCCCGTAACTTCCACCTTCTCAAGTAGGATCCCATCACCAAGCACATCTTTACCTCCAGCCTCCTCCCCCCACTTTCTGCTTTCCGCAGGGATTGCTCCCTATGCAACTCCCTTGTCCATTTGTCCCTCCCCATTGATCTCCCTCCTGGCTCTATCTTTGTAAGCAGAACAAGTAGTACACCTGCCCCTACACCTTCTTACTCACTACCATTTAGGGCCCCAAACATTCCTTCCAGGTAAGGCGACACTTCACCTGTGAGTCTGTTGGGGTCATCTACTATGTGTGATGCTCCTGGTATAGTGAGACCCAAAGTAGATTGGGAGACTGCTTCGCTGAGCACCTATCTCTGCCAGAAAAAACAGGATCTCCCAGTGGCCAACCATTTTAATTCTACTTTCCATTTCCATTCCAACATGTCAGTCTATGGCCTCCCCTACTGTCACGATGAGGCTGCACTCAGTTTGGAGGAGCAATACCTTATATTCCATCTGGGTAGCCTCCAACCTGATGGCATGAGCATCGATTTCTCAAACTTCCAGTAATGACTCCCCTCATTATTCCCCATTCCCATTTCCCCCTCTCATCTTATCTCCTTACCTGTCCATCACCTCCTGGTGCTCCTCCCCCTTTTCTTTCTTCCATGACATTCTGCCCTCTCCAATCAGTTTTCCCCTTCTCCAGCCATGTATCTCTTTCACCAATCAACTTCCCAGCTCTTTGCTCCCCTCCCCCAGTTTCACCTATCACCTTGTGTTTCTTCCTCCCTTCCCCCCCCATCTTCTTACTCTGACTCCTCATATTTTTCCCCCAGTCCTGATGAAGGGTCTCGCACCAAAACGTCGACTGTACTCTTTTCCAAGTTTCTCCAGCATTTTGTGTGTGTTGTTTGGTTTTCCAGCATCTGCAGATTTTCTCTTGTTTGTGATTAGTTTCTAACACTTTTATAATGGATTTAACTTTGGGCATATATTATATCTTCCAGTGCTGTTCTCTAATGGTTGCTGAGTGCTCTCCCCATGTTTGACAGTTCTGCAGTGGCACACAGAATGTGGAATATGAACTATTCCACATTAAACACAGGGTCATTAACTCATAACAGCCATGCCACACAGTCTACACCTGGGAAGTCCCAGTACCACAGCAGTATATTTTGTTGAGTAGTATCTATTGTCCTCTGTATCTTTCTCTCTAGACATTAGCTTCCTCTATTGTAATATTTCACTTGTTGCAATACACTTGTAGCTCACTTCAATTGTTTGCATGATTTGTGTTTTTTCACTTTCTTTTGTGCATTGGGTGTTGGACTATCTATTTTTTTTCTTTAATTTGGATTCTTTCAGGTTTCTTCCTTTGTGGCTACCTGTAAGCAAAATAAATCTCAAGGTTGTGTAATTTATACATTCTTTGATAATAAATGTGCTTTGAATCTTTGAATACATGTGCTAGGAATGCATTGTGTCTGGCAGGATCATAGTGAGTGGAGAAACCAGTGTGCATTTGTTCTCAGAGTTCTTTTCTCAGTCTTCTTTCCAAAAAAGGGGCTTTCTCTCGTTCAATCCAATATCACAGACCACAAAGTAAGTGGCACCACTCTGCTTTATTCTAAGTCACAGTTTTGTGGTGCCTTTCTGTGTAAAATAGAACATAATGTGTCTCTGCCATCACTTGAAATTCAACAAGCAATCTACTGAAGGAATTCAGTGGATCAAGCAGCATCTGTGGGAGGAAATGAATTTTCCTACAATTAGACAGTTCCTTCCCACCTCCACACCCCCCACAGCGTGCTTGACTCACACCTTCCTCCAGCAGACTGTTTGTTGCTCCATACCTACATCTGTAGTTTCTTGTGCCACTTAATGTTCTCCTTTCTGTGATGCAGGCTTTCAGCACCCAAATTTATAGCCTGCCATCTCGAGCATTTCCAATGATTCTTTCACCACTCTGTTTTCCTCACTTTATTTCATCATAAGCTCACTTCTCTCATAAAACAGTTCAAAATGCAATTTATTCCCATTTAAGAAAATTTAGCATCGGGGTGGCCCAGCAATCAGCTTTCACTGTTACTTTCCTCCAGCGCTCCAGTTTTCTTCAACATTTCAAAGAGTGCTGTTAGATTAACTGCAAATTGATCTTGTAACAGGTGGGTTCTCTTGTGTGAGAGAGAGAATATTTATAAGAAATGCAGAGAAAGTGACTGATGCAATCTTCCTGAGAGCCAACCAAGACATTGGGCCAAGGGCCTCCCTCTATTTCAAATGAGAAATTTGAGGGGCTGTGCTTAAATAAATGTTCCACATCGAGCCCCCTGAACCTACTGATGGATAGACCTCAATGACAAAAAACATTTTTTCTTAGATAAAAAGATCTTCATCTCAGCCATCAATTCCATTATCCAAATTATTGGCATATAATGTAAAAAGGAGCAGTCCTAATACTGACCCCTGCAGAACCAATCTCTAGTCACCAGCAGACCAGAAAAGGCTTCCTTTATTCCTACTCTTCAACTTCTGCCAGTCAGCCAATCCTCTATCTATGCTAGTTTTTCCTGTAATACCCTTGGCTTGTATCTTGTTAAGCAGCCTCATATGTGGAACCTTGTCAAAGGCCTTCTGAATATCCAAGTACACAATATCTACCAATTCTCCTTTGTTTATCCTGCTTGTTATTTCCTCAAAGATTTCCACAGATTTTTCCTTAAAGAAACAATGCTAACTTTGGTCTATTTTATCATGTGCCTACAAGTGCCCTGCGACCTCACCCTTAACGATCAACTCCAATATCTTTCCAGCCACTGTCAGGCTAACTGCCCTATACTTTCCTTTCCTCTGCCTCCCTTTTTAAAGAGTGAATTTGCAATTTTCTAGTCCTCCAGAGCCATGCCAGAAACCAGATTTTTATTAATGTTTCCACAACTTCTTCATCTACCTCTTTCAGAAGCTTGGAGTGTAGTCCATCTGGTCCATGTGGCTTATCAACATTCAGACCTTTCACCTTCACAAGCACCTTCTCTCTAGTAATAGCAATTGCACTCACTTCTGTCCCCTGACACTCTCAATCTTCTGGCATTCTGTTAGTGTCTTTCACAGTGAAAATAATACTTAGTTAGTTCATCTGCCATTTCCTTATCCTGTATTATTGTCTCTCTTGGCAACAAGCACCCACCTGATTTTCCCAATCTACCTGTACCTGCATATTGTAATCCTTTGTGACTACCAGAGATTTGTGGTACCAGAGTTATAAATGAGTCATTTTTCTGGCTGGTGAGATATAACATATGGTTTACTGCAAGGATTGTTGCTGGGACCTCTATTTATTCACGATATTCATGAAGGCGATAAAGGTATCATTGCTAATTATGTTGATTAAACAAAAGGTAGGTAGGAAAGTAAGTTGTAAAGAGGATATAAAAGCTACAAAAAAAGGAACACAGGTTACGAGTGAGGTTACAGTACAGAGGATTGATACCTCGAGCCCTGTCACAGTTTAATCTGATGGTTCTGTTGTATTTTATATTTATTAGATTTTTCACATTTGTAGTTTATATTTTTATTCAAAGTTTTAGGTGTGTGCATACATATACATATATCTAGGGTGCCTAAGACTTTTGCACAGTACTGTAGTAATTTTATGTATTGCTCTGTACTGCTGCAAAAAAAATCATGTGATGATAAACCTGATTCTGATATGGGTCTCTATTGTGGACTGAGAGTTCGAAGGGGCAGAGAGAAGGGAATCATGGTTGGGAAAAGTGGAAAGGAGAGGAAAGGTTGTGGGAAGCACCAGAGAGACATTCTGCAATGATCAGTAAACCAATTGTTTAGAATCAAATGACTTTGCCTGGTGTCTCGGGGCTTGGTGTGTCTGCACCCACGCCACCCCCTGCCACTGGCAGTCCTTCACCACCTGTCCCGTGCCCCTCCCGCGGTGCTTCACCCTAGCCATCCCCAATATCCTTTGCTCCTACCAGATTTATAAGCCTTTTTTCCACTTCACATGGACAAATGCAGTACTGTGCAAAAGTCTTAGGCACCCTAAGACTTTACTCAACAGTGTAATTGCCATTATTAGAAATTAAATGCGATTTACAATGATCATGAGAACAAATGGGAGGCTGCTTTGTTATGGTTAATGCCTTCTTGTGTCTCCCCTTCTAAATGATCTCTCTCTCTGCCCCACCTTAAACAGCTTTCTTTTCACTTTGAATCTTTGTTTATTTTACTTTTGACAAAAATTGCTGAATGAAAAACGTATGATCCTTTACCTTTTAATATGGCAAAATTCTAATGTCTTTCCCTTCTCTCTTTACTCATGCAGCACGATATGGATTGAGATTTCAAATGTCCTTCTGACTTTTTACCTTTCTGCTTTTCGTAATCTGTTTATTTTTGCATATTAGCACCAAATGTAAATACATTTAGATTTGTAATATATAAATTTATTGGATCTATCATCTATTACAGTGTTATATTCCATTTTAAGTGACTGCATTTTGGATAAACTTGGCAAAACAAATGAATCTATCATCTCAACAGTAAACATTCAAATTGTAAATTCCATGAAAGAAATTCCATGAAGGAAATACAGTGGATTTTAGTTAATTGGGGCAGCCATTTATTTAGGACAACTCTTAAAGAACAAAGCTCATTGAGAAAATAGCCGAGATTCCCTTTGTTTTATTTGGGACACTATGGTGCTAAATTGGAACATGAGATGGTTGTCGACCAGTTTTTTATCTAGTGTCAGTTGCATGCCCTTGTGTGGCTGTTAGACACTACACTGTGCTTAGAGTGAACAATTTTTAAATAGCATCAGTTGCATGAGTTTGCATTCAAAAAGCAGTGATTTTTATCACTGACAGTTGGAAAGAAATAAGCAGGAAGTCAATTCAGAACTTTTTTGCTCACTGTGGCTTCAAGTATTCAGGCTTGGAAATGCCAGAAATGGCCAGGACTGAAAATGAAACGATTTCACTACTTCAACAAGTAGGATCTACAAAGAATATAAAGGTATCAGCAATCATCTTGAAGATTAAGATTTGGATGATGCAATCATTGAAAGCATTGTATGAAAGTAGTCCAGTCTCTGCACTAGTTGTCTGCACTGATTTTGATAATTATAGTCAATCGAAAGAACATGACAGCATACGCTGAATGAATTCTTCCATGGATAACCATTAGGAGTCAATGCACAGTTTTATAATGTTGCAGTAGCATTGTAATGTTCTTATTTGTTCTGTATTTCATTTAAATACATAATTTGTTACTCAGTTAAATGTTAATACCCTTGTATCTCTTTCCATGAAACTTAATGGGGCCAAAATGTACTGGTCATGATGTGTCCTAATTAACTGGAATCCATTGTATATTCTGAAAGACTAATAGTTAATCTTATGACTCTTCCGTCTGGCTGGTTCTTTTTCTATTCTGATTATTAATTTCCACATATTGTATGAATAATAATCATCACCTATATTTAAAATAAATATGGATTGTATTTTAATTGTGATTCTACAGTTTGCTTTATTGTATTCAGTTACAGTTTGATTATTTTTGAGAATTATCTTTATTTTGTTGGTCTTGCTCTACAGTTGAATAATAGACCAATGTCTACATGATCTGAAATACTGTAAAATGACATTTAGATGATTAAGTCAGACAGTGCACAAACAAGCCATTTGGCTCATTCTGACCAGTGGGCACCATCCACATTAATCCGATCCTCTATCTAGCACTTGGGCCTGTTGCCTTCTATCAGGGGCAATGCAAATGTTTGTTTACACACTTCAGTGACTCTGCTTCTCAGCCAATGCAGTTCAGGTACTCATCACACTCTGAGTCCCCCTCAAATCTCCTCTAATTCTCTTACTCCAAAACTAAATCTATGTCCCCTCCTTTTACCTACTTATAATAAGGGATAAAGTTTCCTGCAATATGCCTTGTACGCTTCATAATTAAGTATACCTCAAACATATTTACTCTTAACCTCCGTCTTTCCAGAGAAAACAGACCCAGTCAGTCTTCATTTCCATCACAGGCAACATCCTGATGAACCTTCTCTGCATCCTCTCCAGCAGTGTCATATGTTTCCTGTAATGAGGTGAACAGAACTGTACATAGTATTCCATCTGAGGTTTGACAAAGATTTTATGAAACGGGAGCATAACCTTGTTGATCTTGTATTCAATGCCTCAATTGGTGAAGGCCAGTAATCCATATGCTGCCTTGATTTATCTCTGTGCTGACACATACAGGGATCTTTGGACTTGCACACCAAGGTCCATCTGTTCCTCAATACTCTGTAGGACTTTACTATTCGTGATGTATGTCCTAGCCTTATTAGTGCTCCCAGAATACACTAACTCATTAATCATGCTTCACTAACACATCAATATCACCCTGTAGCCTAAGACCACCATACATGGTGGTAGTCCTTCGGATTGGAAGAAGACACGCTGTTGTGCAGTTCATCTGTGAACATGGAGGTGGCTCTGCAGTCCCAGTCTGGAAGCATGGAGTCTAGCACAATGGGGACACTGGAAGTCCATTGTTATGGCTGCTGTTCTGTGATGCCGCTCACTGTTTTCCATCAGTTTTTGGCAGCACCTGTCTTCAAAACTGGTGTAGGCTTCATAACACAGGGCTCGCCAGCGGGTTCTGTCAGCAGCCACAGCTTCTAGTTCCCTTGACTGGATGCCACAGTAGCATAGGGTTTCCTTCACAGTATCTTTGTAGCACTTGCCTGGGCGACCTTGAGATCTCTTTCCGGCCTCTAGTTCACCATGGAGCAGCTGGTGAGGCATACAGTGGTCGTCCATTCTGATGACATGCCCCACCTACTGCATCTGGCCTCTGTTGATCAGGGACTTAATGCTGGTGGACTCCGTGTGATCCAAGACCTCCAGGTTGGAGAAACGGTCTTGCCAACGAATGCCAAGGATGGAATGGAGGGCATGCATGTGAAATTTCTCCAGTTGTTTGATGTGTCGTCGGTACAGAGGCCAGGTCTCACATCCATATAGGAAAGAAGGGATGACCACAGCTCTGTAGACTTTCTGCTTTGCGGAGATGCGGACGTTGTGTTGATTGTGCACTCTGGTACGCAGTCTCCCCAGAACCTGGCTGACCTTGCTGATCCTGGAGTCAATTTCTTTGTGATGTACACTCCCTCCTTCACAGCATGTGACAACATGCAAGTGAGGAACAGATTGAACAGGACTGGGGCTAGTACACAGCCCTGCTTCACCCCATTGGAAATGGCAAATGCAGCTGACATATCACCACTGCAAAGGGCCTGTCTTGTCATTCCGTCATGGAGCAGCTGAATCATCTTTACGAATTTCCTCGGGCATCTGTAATGTCTCAGGATGATCCAGAGAGCCTCCCTGTTTACAGTGTCAAATGCCTTTGTCAGGTCAATGAAGACAAAGTAAAGAGGCTTGTTCTGCTCAATGCACTTCTGTACTTGCCTCATGGCAAGTATCATGTCTACTGTACTCCGTTCTGACCGAAAGCCACACTGCGCCTCCGGGAGGTTCCTTTCCGAGACAGTGACAAGTCTGTTCAGGAGAATGTGGGCAAAAATCATGCCTGCGATGGACAGCAGTGAGATACCCCTGTAGTTTCCGCAGTCTGATTTGCTTCCCTTGTTTTTGTAGAGAGCCTTGATGAGGGCATCGCAGAAGTCATCAGGCATCTCCTCTGTGATCCAGATGTCTTCCAGGATGTCTTGGAACGCCTGTAAGGCATTTGGGCCTAATGCTTTGTAGATCTCAGCAGGAATGTCATCCTGACCTGTTGCTTCATTTGAGTTCATCTGTGAGATCGCTTTCTTGATCTCATCAGTAGAGGGTGGCAGGGCTAGGTCATCCAGGACTGGCTGCTGAGGGATCTGCTGTAAGACATCAGGATCAACTGTGCATGGCCTATTGAGTAGGTTGGAAAAGTGTTCAGCCCAGTGGTTTTTCAGTCCTTCTTGGTCTTTGATCAGGCTCGACCCGTCCAATGATGGCAAGGGGGAGCATCCTGATTTAGAAGGACCATAAACTGACTTCATGGCGCTGAAGAACTCTCTGGTGGCATGCATGTCTGCATAGCGTTCCACCTGCTCAGCCTTTCTCTGCCACCACTCGTCCTGCATTTCTTGCTGTTCTGCCCGTACATTGGACTACAGGTGTTTAAATTTGTCTGTCTTTGTGGCAGATGACGAGTCATTTTGCCAGTCTGCATAGGCCTTGTTCTTGGCCTGAATGGCTGCTGAAATGGTCTCGTGGTTTTCATCAAACCAGTCTTGATGCAGGCGGGTTTTCAGTCCAAGTACAGTTGTTGCAGTTTGTGTGGTAATATCTTTGAACTGTGTTCACTTTTCAGAATAGGTTCCCACAAGCGGTGAATTGCCGGAGAGTTTTTCATTCAGTACATCTTGAAAATATTGGACTTGACCTGGGTCTTGCAGTTTGCTGATGTTGAATGACTCTCTGACAGTCTTTTGGCTGCTTACGATGCAAAGGGGCTATGTGCAGGTTGAGGACCAACTGAACCAGCCTGTGATCTGTCCAACACTCAGCACCTCTCATGGCCCGGGTGATGGTGACGTCTTGAAGGTCACACTGGCATACTGTGACATAGTTGAGTAGGTGCCAGTGTTTGGACCTGGGATCCATCCAGGTTGTTTTGTACTTGTCACAGGGGGACATGAGGCTGGACCCAAGTGCAGGACACAGGCACTGAAGTACTAGGGGCAGGACAGGAATAACTAAAGGATAGAACCAGATGGGGAGACCAGGGCGTACGAAAGAGACGGGGCATGCTAGGTAATTCTGGGGTTCAGAGAGTTCGTGGCTGGGCTGGATCCCGGAGTCCGTGGCTGGGCTGGATCCCGGAGTCCGTGGCTGGGCTGGATCCCGGAGTCCGTGGCTGGGCTGGATCCCGGAGTCCGTGGCTGGGCTGGGTCTTGGAGTCCGTGGCTAGGCGTGGCTAGGCTGGATCCCGGAGTCCGTGGCTAGGCTGGATCCCGGAGTCCGTGGCTTGGCTGGGTCTTGGAGTCCATGGATAGGCAGGAGAGCTCCCTGGGCGGCCGCATAACTCCTGGGCAGGGCCACCTCCCAGGCAGGAACACAGAGGCCCGAGCAAGATGTGGAACACCTGGGCAGGTGTGGGCACAACCTGTAGGGAGCATGGGGTAGGAAGGGGCAGAGACCTCAGGGTGGGCCGCATACTCCTGGGTAGGGCCACCTCCCAGGCGGGAACACAGAGGCCTGGGCGAGGCGCAGGCCACCTGGGCAGGTAGCGTGCACAACCCATCAGAGGTGAGGAGTAGGAAGGGGACAGAGTCCCCCTGCCGGGCAACGGCATTCCAGCCTGCTACCCGACAGAGGCAAGGGATCGGGAGGGAACTTGATCCGGGGTGACTCCAAGGCTGACTCACAGAACTTGAGAATGAAGCTGTGGGCCCTCCAAGCTGGGACGACCGGAACGAACAGAGCCGATCAGATGAAACACCTCGGAACATGGCAAACCAGCGAACAGGACAAAACAGGTTCAGAGCAGGACAACCCCCCAACTAGGCACAGTCCCAGAGTCCCTTATATCCGCCTGCCAGCTGATAGGCAACAGGTGCACCTTCTTAAGCCAAGATGATCCTATTTGGCCTAAGGGTGACAGGAGGGATGGCTGCAAGACCCGGAGTCCGGAGTCCGTGGACCGGATCAGGACCCGGAATGCGGGCTCCGGACCGGACCATAATAGTACTTGTTTGCAAGTCTGAACATCATGTTAGTGACGTACAGGTTGTGCTCGGCACACTTGCTCAGAAGCAGCAGGCCATTGCTGTTTAGTTTTCCCACCCCATGTCTCCCAAGGACTCTGTCCCAGTCGCCCAAGATGATGAGTTTGTTGCTGGCGGGGGTTATCTGAATAACTTAACCCAGGTCCTCGTAGAAACTTTCCTTGTCTTCGTCTGGACTCACGAGGGTTGGTGCATAGACACTGACAATGGTGATATACCTGGACTTGCTGAGAGGAAAGTGGACTTCATGATACGTTCATATATTCCACTGGGTAGAGTAGGAATGTTTTTCAGCAGAGGAGTTTTGACTGCAAAACCTATTCCGTGGATCCTGTCATCAATCTGTGGTTTCCCTTTCCAAAAGTATATCCACTCACTGCTTCCTGTAATGAACCCTCGTCTGCAAACCTGGTCTCACTGAGAGCAGCGATAACGGCAAAGTTCAGCCGCTATGAGTGCTGTTTGTCTTTCAGGCCTTGCCACCTTGTCTCTATCCAGCAAGGTGCGGGCGTTCCAGGCTCCAAAGATGAGTTTTCTTTGATTTGTTTTTCTTGATGCATGTCGACCGCTAAGGAGATGATCCACTAGCCGCGACTAGTTAGCCAGATGATGTTGTGGGGCAGGCAATATTCAGGTTATCTTTTCTAACCCCCTCCCTTATGCAAGGGTGGGCAGTGCTGTCCTCAAAAGGGCTGCCCAGTCGCCCTGGATGCTGACAGACGTCTCTGCTGCCCTGGGTACAGAGACGAACGACCACTGGTCCAAAGGCCGCCTACGTGCAGGTTTGTGACTACAACTGCCAGTGGTCATCTCCACCTGCTGCTTCACCACTCCCCCATCACCACAGGACTTGACGAGGTGAGTTTGGACTGAGACGAATCGCACAACAGAAACCCGTGCGTGATGGAGTTTTAAGTGGAACGGCCATTGCACAGGGGCAATCCTACTCTCTCGGCAGAAGAGACCTTGATCCAGTGATACGGACAGCCATTATGGCTGGAGACCTCTCCTGCTTCAGTGGATGATCAGGATGTCTAAGTGCCTTGTCATGCTCTTAGCGCTGCACAATGCCTACCAGTCTGCCTTCTTGACCATTGGACCATTAATCAGTCTCCTCCGCTCAATCTGCCAGGGCCAGACTTCACACGCTGGGATAGATAGATCCTCTAACTCACCGAGAGTCAAAGACCCGTTGGCTACCCTCACCTGGTTTGGCCTGTCTGCTGAGATGGTTTACCGGGGTGTGACTGCTACATGTGTTACAGCTACTTGGAGCCACAGGTGAGAGCTGAGCACCAGGTGGGGACCAAAGGTGGACGAGCTGCCCTGAAAAGGGCACAGCAGGCCCCCCCACCAAGGGTGCTACCCCTCTCTAGACACTCCATACACCCCTTTCAACAATTCACCCGTCTTCATGTCATTTGTAAGGTTACTGATCCTGCTTCCCACATCCACATCCAAATCATTCATATATATTAGAAACAGTAAGGGTTCCAGCACTGATACCTGTGAGACATCAACAGTCACAGCCATCCAATCACAAAACAACCCTCTGCCATCACTCTCTGTCGCCTATCCCGAAGCCAATTTTTGGATTATATCTGCCAACTTATCCTGGATCCCATGGGCCTTGACCTTTTCAACTAGTCTCCTATGTTGAGCTTGTTGAACGTCTTACTGAAATTCACTAAGCTGCATCTACTGCACTGCCCTCTTCAATATACTTCTTTACCTTTTTATCAAAGTCAATCAGGTTGGTCAGACAAGATCAGCCCTTGGAAAAGGTCATGCTGTCTCTGATTATTCCCTGCCTTTCCAAATGATCATTAATCCCCTCCCTCAGAAATCTTTTCCAGAAACCCTTTCCACTGAATTATTTATTGAGATAGAGTGTGGTGTAAGCCCTTTGAGCCCAGCAATGTCCCAATTTAATGCTAGACTAATCACAGCGCAATTTACAATAAACAATTAACCTACAAACCAGTACGTTGTTGGACTGTGGGTGGGGGAACCAGAGGAAACCCAAGCGGTCACAAAGAGAGTGCACAAACTCCTTACAGACAGCAGGAGGAAATGAACCCGCGTCACTGGTACTGTAAAGTGTTGTGCTAACTACTACGCTTCTGTACCACTCCCACTGATGTCTGGTTGCTTTGAAAGTGGAGACCAGTCTTCCAGTCAAACTGATACCTTAGTTGTGCTTAACAAAGGTTTAAAAATCTCAGCAGCGTGCAAGATTTTGCCTCTCATTAGTCTGGGATAAATCTTATTGGGCCTAAGGGATTTATTTATCTAAGATATTGGATACCTCCTCTCTTCATGTAGACTTGCAGTTGAGTTTCACCTTCCCCTTTGCTGAATCCTCCAACTATAAAATCTGTGCCCCTTGTGAATAGTATTCACCCATACCTTCTAGTTCTAGCTCACATTGTTCCTAATGGACTCTACTGTTTGTCTGGTTAGTCTTTTTTTTTATAATTATAAAATACCTTTGAATTTACCTTAATCCTGCCTGCCAGTGATATTTCATGACCCCTCTAAGTCTTGCTAATTTCATTTCCAAGCATCTCCCTATAACCTTTACACTCCTGACCAGCCTCCCCCTCTATGCCTGCTATATGTTTTTGTTTGTTCGGTAACGAAGATTTCCAGTACTTGTTAGCCAAGGCTTTCACCCTTACAGGAAAACTTTTATCCGAATAGTTATTACTTCTCTTTTAAATGCTTACACTGCAGATGTAGACTTCCCTGCAAATAGGTGCTCCCAGTCTACCTTTGTGAGATCTTGCTTATTTTAATCAAATTGACTTTCCCTCATTTTATTCCTGATATATCACTATCTTAATCATGAGAAAATTGCAGGAAATATGAAGCAACACATACTGTGCATTTTGCATGTATCACTATCTTTTTTCCATAACTACTTTGAAATCTATGTGAGGTTTTTGAAACTGACCCTGAGGAGTATTTTATAAAAAGCTGGGAAAAACTTAAAAATTATCAGAGAATTTTACAGCTGTAATATGACATCTCAGCTATTGTACCAAATGCCCTTTCCAGTGAAGGCAAGCATGCAGTATACGCTCTTCACCACCCTGTTTACCTTTGTCTCTAGGCCCTTGTACCCTTTCTGTTCTGCAATATTCCCCAAGACCACTGTGAATGTTCTTGCCTTGTGTCGCTTTCCAAAATGCATCAATTGATAGTTGTTCAACTTAAACACTGTTATGTTTTGTAACTCCAAAACATAAAATTAATTAAAAGCAAAAATACTATTTCCCACCCACAAACCTATGAGGACTATCCTTGATCAGTGCTTGTCCTCCCAAATGCAGAAAGATCTTATCTCTGATTCCGCCCAGTAACTTCCCCACCACTGATATTAGTTCCTCTTGTTCTTGTACGCTGTCTTAAATGAAGGGCCAACCTTCAGGTCCCTCCACTCTTTCATTACTTCAATTGTGGCTAAGCAAGTTACAATGATCTCTGCCAGGGTCCCAACAGTTTTCCCTTGCTTCCTATAATGTCATAGTATATAGTCATTGTTATAGGTATCAAGATGCAGTGAAAACCTTGTCTTACATACTGTTTATACAGATCAAATCATTATACAATACATTGAGCCAGAATAAGGAAAAACAATACAATACAGAATAAAATGTAAAAGCTGCCAAAAAAGTGCAGTGCAGGTAAACAATAAAGTGCAAAATCATAATGAGGTAGATTGTAAGGTTAAGTGTCCTAGAGTTGGTTAAACTTCAGGGATTTATCCACTTTTATGTGCCTCAGCACTGCCAACACCTCCACTTTCATACCTATATATTAGGACATTACTGTCTGCTTCCTTGATCTTCTCCACAGTAAATACTGATAATATTATGTAATCTTTTAAGACCTTGACCATTAAAAACAATCAGTGATTCCTTTATAAATGTGAAAAAATGGGATAAATGTGAAATTAGATAGCATAGATGTATTTTCTGTTCATATATACAACTGCCAAAACAAAATAAAACCCTTTAATCTTATTTTTAAAGTGCATTATTTCTGTTCACATTTTAGTGTATTGGTTCTTCTTGAACCAGGAAGTCTACTGTCAAAAACTAAATTCTGTAATGTCATAGCGCTGTCATATGTTAGTGTAATGTTAGGCTGTTGGATGAACATCCTGAGGCTGGACTCCTGATGAAGAGGCGTGAATGGAACATGCAAAGGAAATTGTGTTGGACGAACTTCCTAGAGTTATTTGAGCATGTATCTGGTGAAATAGATGATGGAGAACCAGTGGGCATATTGCATTTGGGTTTTCAATTCAGTTCCATTTGATTCAAGTTTAATTGTCTTTCAACCATGTTACTCTGGGACCAAGGTGCAAAAGATTGTACCAACAGTAACATACAGCACAAAGCCTACATAGCACATACAAGATAGCAGACACATAAAGATATCAGTGAGATTCAGCCACACAGTAAAAAATAGTCCAGACGCTAGCCATAAATGCCACCAAAATCTGCAGTTGACCACAATGCAGTTTGTCATTTGCCGAGTGAACACCAGGTAGCAGCACCAACTCCAATCTGGACGCTGCACTACACTGCCCTTGGTGGAGTGCACTGGCTCTGATGCCTCTCTCCTGCCGGCTGTACCCAGGCGACACTGCAGCTCGAGGCCTAGTCCTTGTACATACAATATAACAAGCACATTAAGTTATCAGTAAAATACATTCATGCAAAAAAATATGGCCCCTGCACTTTGCCAATAAATCAGTGAATTGAACTTGTGGCATACCATGTTAACAATGTCCAAAAGGGTCTTGTAACCAAGATGGTCAAAATTGACCAAGACAACCAAAATCGCCATTAGACCTTATACTGCCTTTGACACAGCATGATGCACAGCTCCTTCATTGTCTCCACCAATGAGCAACTCGCTGATGGGGTAGACCTACAGTACTTTTAAGTTCTTAATGTCCAGCAGGTCTTGAGATCATAAAAAATAAGTTAAAAAAAGCCAATAACACCTTTTGTTGGCCCTGTAGAACCTGCTGCTATTGAATGTGCCGTCATCTAATCTTACTGGAACCATTAATAGTGAATGTGAGCACATGGGATTGGGGGTACTGTATTGCCATAGATTGTAAAATAATTAACTGACTTGAAATTGAGAACAGTAATAAATGGGGCTTTGTGCAGATGGCAAGTGGTGACTAGTGAAGTACTGCAGGGATCAGTGCTTGTGACCCCACTAATCACTATATATATTAAATGTATGAAGTTTTGCAATATCTTTGTCAACAACATGAGGCTATGGGGTGCAAATAGATCTGAATGTGATTCCACAAGCTAAATATGTGGGCAGGTACATGGCAGAGAGGGTACACTACGGATAAGGGTGAGCATATCTTCTGAAGCAGCATATTATTTAAATGGTGACTGATTGAGAAATGTGGAACAAAACACCCTGGGTGTCCTTGTGCAGCACACTTTGAAGTAAACATACAAGTGCCCCTAACAGTAAAGAAGACAATTGAAATGTTGGCCTTCAATGCAAAAGGCTTGAGCTTACGAGCAAGATGTTTTAGTACAGGTGTACAGAACCTTGTTATCCAGGAGTCTTATGTACAATATAAAAAAAATTATTTAGAGATTGCGAAGTCAGCTGAAAGAAGATTCTATGGTGTGATGAAACCAAAATTGAGCTTTTTATCCATCAGACGAAATGCTATCTTTGGTTAAGCCAAACACCACACATCATTAAAAACACACCATCCCAACCGTGAATCATGGTGGTGGCTGCATCATGCTGTGGGAATACTTCACTGCAGCTGGCCCCAGAAGGCTTGTGAAGGTAGAGGGTGAAATGATTGCAGCAAAATACAGGGAAATCCTGGAGGAAAACCTGATGCAGTCTGCAAGAGAACTGCAACTTGGGAGAAGATTTGTTTTCCTGGAAGACAATGATCCCAAGCATAAAGCCAAAGCTACACAGGAATGTCTTAAAAACAACAAAGTTAATGTCCTGGAGTGGCCAAGTCAGAGTCCAGACCTCAATCCAATTAAGAATTTGTGACTGGACTTGAAAAGGGCTGTTCACTCAAGATCCCCAGGCAATCTGGCAGAGCTTGAACCCTTTTGTAAAGAAGAATGGGGAAAAATTGCAGTGTCCAGATGTGCAAAGCTGATAAAGAACTATCCACACAGATTCAAGCTGTAATTGCTGCCAAAGATGCAGCTACTAAATACTGACTTGAAGGGGGTGAATACTTATACAATCCATTATTTTGTGTTTTATATTTAGATCACGTTGTAGGGATCTGTTTTCACTTTGACACAAAAGAGTCTTTCTGTTGATCAGTGTCAAAAAAAGCCAAATTAAATCCACTATGATTCAATATTGTAAAATAATAAAACATGAAAACTTCCAAGGGGGGTGAAAACTGTATAGACACTGTAAATAGTAATCTGATCTTCTGTTTTTCCTTCCAAAGTGGATGATCTCTCATTTACCCACATAATACTCCACCTGCCAAACCCTTGCCCACTTAGTTAACCTATCTATGTTTCTTGTAGACTCCCCACATCTCTGCACAATTTGCTTTTCCATACAGTTTAGTATCATCAGCAAACTTGGGTGCATTACACTTTGTCCCCTCTTCCTAATCTTAGTTAATATATAGCTATTGCTGGCCCAGTATCCAGCCCAATGGCACTCTGTTCACTACTGACTGTCAACAAGAGAAATGCCATCAATCATAATCTGTCTTCCACTGGTTAACCACATTACCAATAACTTGATGTATCTTTTATTCAAGACCTTATCGAATATCTTCTGGAAGTCCAAGTGTACAGCATCCACCTGTTCTCCTCTGTTCACTCTGCTTATATTCTCAAAGAACACTAAGTTTGTCAAGCAGAACCTGTCCTTCATAAATCCATGTTGTGTCTGCCTGATAGAACTTCTATGCTGATGTCTCACTGTGATGATAACTTCAAGTATTTTCTCAACTACAGACGTTAAGCTAACTAGCTATATTTGCTCACTTTTTCCCTACAACTTTTTTTTTTAAACAGTGCCATGACACTGTGTTTCATTCTGCTGGGACCTGCACAGAATGCAAAGAATTTTGGTAACTTATCACAAACGCCTCTAATTTACACCATTTCGTTCAGTACCTTGAAATGTGTTCCATTAGGACAAAAGTACTTGTCTACCTTTTTGCTCATCGCTACCTCTTTAATGTCAGTGATTGTATTAAGATCCTCACTTCCCAATGCATTCATAACATCTCCCTTTGGTATGTTAATACATGTCCTCACGATGAAGACTCACATAAAATCATTGCTCAAGGCTTCAACCATTTCTGCATTACCTAATATTAATTCCCTTCAGACCACTGTCTGTTGCTATAACAATTCAGTCTGTTAATATCAATACCCATTTTGATCTTGACCATTCGGCAAATGTGCCTAATTATAATAAATGTTTGATGATTCCGATTGTAGTGGAACACTGCTGCGTATGAGTTTGTTGCTACATTTCCCACAGTACAACAGTGCCTCTATTTCAAATCTAATTTTATGGCAGTTTTCATCAGCATGAGTCCTTCCTCTAAGTTTGCATCTTTTGTACAAAACCTACTTTGAATATAGCTACTTTTAAATAAGTATATTTTAATACTTGACTTGGACGTGAAGGATTTGATCAACAGGGAAGAAATATTTTAAAAGAAGTTAATTTGCATGCAGTCATTGGAATTATGTGATGCATTGCAAAATCAATTTTTCCTCAACTCTTGCCAATGCACACAATGCCTAATCAGACTGAATTTTGGTGAGAGCAAGAACTGGTAGGGATGGAGTCTGTGTCTCAGTTACTTGGCTTTGATGGTTTACATCAAATACTGCACCTTAACTTTCAACTTACACGTAGTTGAATCTAAGACTTAACTATTCTGACACAAGCTACTGACTGCACATGATGTCAGTGAGTTGTATGCACCATATTTAAATTCTCACCTTTGACTAAGTGTCACTGGAGAAAATAATTTGACTTTTCTTGCAGAGGTTGGAGATTCCAAAGCTTCAAGGAGAGAGTTATCGTTCGCATTGTCTTTTGTATGGGAAGAAAAGAACAAATCTGCTCATCACAAACAGGTACCGAGGATAAACAACTTGATCAAGGGGACAGAGTGACAAGACAAGGAAGCAAGTCATTAAATGTATTCATGAAGAATGCAGATAAATTTCTTAATGCCAAAGAGATCAAGGGATATGGGGGGTGGGTGGGTAGAACAGGATATTAGATTAGAGTGACTAGCCATGATCATTAAATGTCAGAGAAAATTCAAAGGGCTGAATGACTTCCTCCCATTCTTAACCTTTGTGTTCTTTGGTTCAAAGTGTGAGCTAGCTGAGTTTTGGAGAAAGGGATGGGCTTTCATATGCTTTTTCTTTTTTTTGTAATTTATTTGTTATTGAAGTTCATCATCAAACAAACATTTCCATAAGATGTATTTCAGATACTATACATATATATCATATTTGCCACAAATCTCCACTTAATATTTATCTGAGGTATACACTTACAGAAAAGAGAGGAAAGAAAGAACGAGAAAAAGGAGAAAACTATGTACAAGTAGGGAGTGATCTTTTTTTTGCAACATATTGATTGATTTGTGAGAATAAAATCAGGCCTATGAGGTATTATGTAATTAAACCATTTTTCCCAGTAGGAATCAAATTGTTACAACTTATGATTAACAATGCTGTTATTTTCTCTAATTGGTAAATGTCCACTGTAATTTCCATCCATGTGTTTAAAGTTGGGCTCTCCTGTGCTAGCTATTTCCTGGTAAGAGTCGTTTTACCAGCCACCAACAGTGTATTCATTAAATATTAATCTCTTTTCATCCATTCTTAAGGTATATACCCAAAATATATGGTCTTACTTTCTAAGGGTATTTGGCATTTAAAGATATCTTGTAGGGCATTATGTATTCCACTCCCATAGGCTTTGATAATGGGGCATTCCCAGAAAATATGATAATAGTTTGCATTTTGACTTCCACAATCTCTCCAGCAAACAGGGAAGTTACTATCATAATGGGATTTCTGAGAGGGTGTAATAAAATATCTTATTAAGTTTTTCCATCCAAACTCCCTCCATTTCTGTGAATTGGTACACTTCCACTGATGCCTCCATATTGTTGTCCATTCTTCCTCAGATATAGTTATCCTTCCTTCTCCCATTTTGTTTTAATGTATGAAGTTGAATGTATTTTAAGATTTGACAAACCCTTATACACACTTGAAATGATTCTACTACCGTTATCTGAATTATATGCTTTTCCAAATAGCTCTATCAAACATGTACAGTGCTTGCCTTGGTTGCATTTTTAACCCTCCTATTAACATACTGTCGCATCTGTAAATACCGATAGAAGTCTTGTTTTTCCAATAAGTGTTTCTCTTTAAGCATTTCAAAACTGAACAGTGTTCCTTCTGTCATCATATTACAAAGGACTGTCATTCCTTTAGCTGTCCAGTTTATTCAGTGTAAAATCCGAGTCTTATGCACACCATTTAAGAATTGCAATATCTCCCTCTAGTTTATATTCTTTTATAATAGTTTTCCATATTTTAAGAGTCCATTTCACCCATGGGTTATCAATAGTATTTATGTAACTTTGTAGGTTGTTTTCAGCCAAAATTGCCTGGATAGGAATGGGAAGTACCTGTTCCTCAATGTTTTTCCATTGAGCGTCATATGACAGGTTGCACCAGCATATCACAGCTCTCAACTGTGCTGCAGAATAATAATCTGTAAGAGAAGGTAGGCCCCATCCCCCCTTTTCCTTGGTTAATTGCAAAGTTTTGAGAAAAACTCTAGGCCTTTTACCTTGCCATATATATCTTGATAACATTTTGTTCCATTCATTGAATTGATTTTGGTTAATCTCTATTGGTAGGGTCTGAAAGAAATATAATAGTCTGGGTAGTATATTCATTTTAGTAGATATTATCCTTGAACTGAGACTTAAAAAAAAGGAATTAGGTTCCATCTTGTTATATCTTTCTTAATTTTTTATATAAGTGAATAATTCCATTATGATGATTATACCAAATCTTTTGGCATAACGATGCCCAAATATTTGAAAGACTCTGTTTGCCATGCCCAGGGATATCTACTTACAATTTCTCTTGATGGGCTATAGTTATATGAAAGTAATTGGGTTTTATCTATGTCGATCTTGTATCCTGATAATTGAGCATATTGCTCAAAGGATTGCATCAATTTAGGTAAAGAGTATGTTGGCTGCCCCTAGGTAGATCAAAATGTCATCCGCATAAAAAGCCAATTTATACTCTGTCCCTTTAATAGTAATTCCCCTCATATCTTCATTTTGTCTGACGTATTGAGCTAATGGTTCCAGATATAATGCGAAGAGTAGAGGTGACCATGCACAGCCCTGTTTCATGCCCCTTTCTAGGGTAAGACTATTTGATACATATCCATTGACTTTAATCCTAGCAGTAGGGTTGTCATATAGTGCCTGTATAGTTTTAATAATTGTGTCATGTAAACCAAATCTATGTAAAACTCTGTAAAGAAAATTCCTATTAACTGAATCAAATGCCTTTTCAGAGTCCACACTTATCATTATTGCTTCCATTTTATTTTTTTGTATATGATCTATAATGTGAAGTGTCCTTCATATATTGTCTTGTGTTTGGTGTCGTTGTATAAAACCTGTCTGATCATTATGTATCAATGTGGGTAGGAACTCTTCTAATCGTTTGGCCATGATGGGGGTAAATAATATATAATCTACAGTAAGAACAGATATTGGTCTAAATGACCCACATTCCATTTTATCCTTGCCTTCTTTCGGTATAGCTGAGTTTATCGCCTGCTTCCAGCTAGGTGGCATTTGCGCCTTTTTTAGAGCGCAGTTCCGTGTGGGGAGTAAAACAGGAATTAACTCATTTTTAAGTTCTTTATACCACTCTGCCATATATCCGTCTGATCCTGGTGACTTGCTTAATTTAAGTCTACTAATTGCAGCTTTTAGTTCAACTTCAGTTATGTTAGCAGTCATCGTGCTATTTTGTACTTTGCTTAAAGTGGGTAACTCTAGAGAATTCAGGAAGGTGTCAATTTGGGTTATTCTTCCCCCTGGAACTTTGGAATATAGAGTTTTGTAAAACACTTCAAAGGCTTCTTGAATTTCATTTAGCTTATTTTTTTTAATCACTTTTGTTCTTGGATCCCTAATTCTATGAGTTGTATTTTCTGCTATCTTTTTTTTCCAGTTTCCACACCAGTATTTTCATAGATTTAGATCCACTTTCAGAGTGTCTCTGTTTCAGAAACATTAAATTTTGCCTGATTTCTTGCGTAGCCGAACTATTAATTTCATTCCTAATTTTTAAAATTTCCTCTAATGTATCCTGTGCCAAACTCAATTTGTGTTTTTTCTAGTTCCTTTAGCTTATTTCGTAATGCCTCTAATGTTTTATTCCTTACTTTTTTCTTATATGAAGATATCGCTGTAATTTTCCCTCTTAAGACAGCCTTCAGAGTATCCCATAGAATGGGAGGTGAAACCTCTCCATTATCATTGAATTCTAAGTAAAGACCAATTTCTTTTTTAATTTGTTCCTTAAAATAGGGATCATTGAGTAAACTTGAATTTAGTTTCCAAATAGTATTCTTTGGTTGTAGGTCAAAATCAAGAGATAAATATATAGGTGCAAGGTCACTTACATCTATTGTCCCAATTCCACAGGTGTTTATTTTGTCTTTATCTTTCCAAATGTTATGAAATAGTCTATTATTGTATCTAATGGGGGGCAGAATAATGAGTGTAATCCCTTCTGTTGGGGAATAGGTCCCTCCATATATCAATTAAACCAACATCCTCAAAAAGTGTGTTAACTTTCTTATGTAAGGATTTTGTTTCATAGGTTTTTCTATTGGAAGAGTCTATGTTTGGTTGTAATTGTAAATTTAAGTCTCCCCCACATATCAAGAGACCTTCTGTTTCCATTACCATAATATTAGTAATTTTCTGGAAGAAACTAATATCACTTCCTGGGGGTGTGTATATATTCAATAGAATAACTGAATTTCCATCTATATTCCCCCTTACCAGAATATATCTGCCTTCTTTATCTCCCATTTTGAATACTTTTTCAAAATTTAGCTTGCTTTAGATGAGAATAGCAACTCCTCTCCTATGTCCTGATTTATACAAGGAGAAAAAAATTTAGTAAAGCCCATTCTCTTTAGTTTTCTATGCTCATTATCACTTAAGTGAGTTTCCTGTAAATATACTACATGGGTTTGTTCTTTCTTCATTTTTGATAGAATTTTACTGCGTTTGATTGGATTTAACAGCCTATTGACGTTAATGAAAATGAATTTTACTTTGTCCTTAGCCGTGTGTATTTATCTGGCAGTATCTCATTGAAATTAGCAGAATTAAACTTAATCGATTTACTCCCTGAACAAATAAGAACCAAGAAAAGTGACTAAACAGAAAGGTGATGAAGGTATGATTCCAAGGCTGAGGTCTCTTTCTTTTCTTTCTTTTTAAATCTTTTTATTAATTTTTTAAACAAACATAAATGAAACATGAATACAAAGTGTTTGAGAGTACATAATTAATAGTTTAAGTAGACATTCAAATATATAATAATCAATATATATAGCCTCCCAAACTCAGAGTATTTATGAACAAAAGAGACAAAAAGAAAAAAAAAACAACCCCAAAAAAAAGAGAAAGAAAAAAAAACTAACCAACATGGGCCATTGCGTAATGTTAAGTACATACAGTAGTGCCAATAACTCCGAACCTCCATCCAAATAATTAAGGATAATCAAAGTGAGGTTTAGGAAAAGACAATTTAACTCATATGAAAATGTTGCATAAATGGTCTCCAAGTTTCTTCAAATTTAACTGAAGGATCAAAAACAACACTTCTAATTTTTTCTGAACTCAAACGAGATAGTTTGAGAGAACCACTGAAATATAGTTGGAGGATTAATTTATTTCCAGTTCAATAAAATAGATCTTCTAGCCATTAATGTAACAAATGCAATCAATCGTCGAGATGAAGAGGATAAACGACTATTATCCACCATTGGTAAACCAAAAATTGCAGTAAAAGGATGTGGTTGGAAATTGATATTCAGAACTCTTGAAATAAAACTGAAAATATCTTTCCAGTAATTTTGTAAACAAGGGCAAGACCAAAACATATGGGTCAATGAAGCAACATCAGAATGACATCTGTCACAGGTTGGATTAACATAAGAATAAAATCTAGCAAGTTTATCCTTAGACATATGAGCTCTATGTACAACCTTAAATTGTATTAGGGCATGTTTAGCACAAATAGAGGACGAATTGACTAATAGTAAAATTTTCTCCCACTGTTCAGTGGATATAAGACAATTAAGTTCTTCTTCCCATTCCTTCTTAATTTTTTCTGATACTTCTGGCTGTATTTTCATGATCATATTATAAATGATAGCTACTAAACCCTTTTGACAAGGGTTCAGAGCTAAAATTCTTTCGGTAATGTCCAATGGACATAATTTTGGAAAAGACTAACTCATTATACAAAAAATTTCTAACTTGCAAATATCTAAAAAAATGGGTTTTAGGTAAATTATATTTATTCGGTAACTGTTCAAAGGACATAACACTATCATCTAAAAACAAATCACGAAAACATGTTATACCTTTTGTTTTCCATAAGAGAAAAGCTTGATCCATAAAAGAAGGCCGAAAAGAATAGTTAGATATTATAGGGCATGATAAAATAAACTTATTCAAACCAAAAAATTTACGAAATTGAAACCAAATTCGCAATGTATATTTGACTATAGGATTTGTTATTTGTTTATTCAATTTAGATAAATAAAAAGGAAGCGAAGATCCTAAGATTGAAAACAATGAAAAGTCTTGTACAGATTTACATTCCAAATTTACCCATTGTGGGCAGGCAGCTGCAGTCAATTCTTGTGTCCAAAATATTAAATATCGTATATTAACTGCCCAATAGTAAAATCTCAAGTTTGGCAAAGCCAAACCACCCTCCTTCTTAGGCTTCTGTAAATATTTTTTACCTAGTCTAGGATTTTTATTCTGCCATAGATAAGAAGATATTTTAGAGTCAATAATATCAAAAAAAGATTTAGGAATAAAAATTGGTAATGCTTGAAATAGATATAACAATTTGGGTAATACCATCATCTTGATAGCATTAATTCTACCAACCAATGACAAAGATAGCGGAGACCACCTGATAGCAAGTTGCTTAATTTGGTCAATTAAGGGTAAAAAGTTAACTTTAAATAAATCTTTATGTTTTTTAGTAATTTTAATGCCTAAATAAGTAAAATAATCTGTAACCACTTTAAATGGTAAATGTTTATAAATTGGAACTTGCATATTTAATGGAAATAATTCACTCTTATTAAAATTCAATTTATAACCAGACAAGTTACTAAACTGAGCAAGCAAGGACAAAATAGCAGGAATAGATCTTTCAGGGTCGGATATGTATAGTAACAAATCATCAGCATATAATGATAACTTATACATCCCCTCCCCACGAGTAATACCCAAAATATAAGGTGATTCACGAATGGCTATAGCCAAAGGTTCCAAAGTGATGTCAAATAGTAAAGGACTTGAGGACAGCCTTGCCTTGTACCACGAAATAACTGAAAAAAAGGAGATCGTTGATTATTGGTAAAAACCGAAGCCAAGGGTTTATAGTATATTAACTTAATCCATGATATAAATTTTGAACTAAAATTAAAATGCTGCATCGTATTAAATAAATATGGCCATTCAACTCTATCAAATGCTTTTTCAGCATCTAAAGGAATGACACATTCTGGTATTTTGGATGAAGGAGTATAAATAATGTTAATTAATTTCCTAATGTTAAAAGATGAATAGCGATTTTTAATAAATCCAGTCTGATCTTCAGAAATGATTCAAGGTAATATATTTTCTAATCTAGCAGCCAAAAATTTACTAAAAATCTTAAAATCAGTATTCAGCAAGGATATAGGCCGATAGGATGCACATTCAATAGGGTCTTTATCTTTTTTAAGGATTAAAGAAATAGAAGCTTCATAAAAAGATTGTGGCAATTTACCTATAATTAACGCATCTTTAAAAATTTTACAAAGCCAAGGAGAAAGTATAGAGGAAAAAGAATTTTAAAAATTCTGCAGAATAACCATCTGGACCAGAAGCTTTACCGGAATTCATTGAAAACATAGCCTTTTTTATTTCAGTTTCCGTGATAGGTGTATCTAAGAATACACTATCCTCTACTGTTAATTTTGGAATATTCAATTTCCTTAAAAATTCATCTATTATAGAAGAATCCTCAGCAAATTCTGATTGCTATAAGGAATTATAAAAATCTTGAAAGGCTTTATTTATCTCTTTATGGTCGATCGTCAGAGTGCCATCTTGTTTACGAATCCTAGTAATCTGTCGTTTAATCGAAGCAGTTTTCAATTGATTAGCCAATAATTTACCAGACTTATCTCCATATACATAAAACTGGGTTTTAGACTTAATCAACTGATTTTCAATCGAAGAGGATAATAACAAACTATGCTCCATTTGAAGTTCCACTCTTTCTTTATAAAGTTTTTTGCTAGGAGTCACTGAATAAATCTTATCAATTGCTTTGATTTTGTTAACCAATGTTAATATTTTAGAATTAGTTCGTTTCCTAACTCCAGCAGAGTATGAAATAATCTGTCCATGAATAAATGCTTTAAAAGTGTCCCATAAAATTCCACTAGAGATCTCTGCTGTAGAATTTGTTGAGAAAAACAAATCAATTTGTTGTTTAATAAAATTAACAAAGTCTAAATCCTGCAATAAAATAGAGTTGAACCTCCAAGATTTAGTATTAATAGATGAATCCATTATCTTAATAGATAACTTCAAAGGTGCATGATCAGAAATGGTAAAAGAGTCATATTTACAATCTATAACATCTGTAAGTAAATGGTGATCAATGAAAAAGTAATCAATTCTTGAATAATTATGATAAACATGAGAAAAGTAAGAAAACTCTTTGTCATTGGGGTGTAAAAAACGCCAAATTTTGCAAATTGCTGAATCAGTCATAAAGGAGTTGCTAAGAGAGGCCGATTTATTCGGAAGAACTTGTGTGGACTTGGATCTATCCATCGAAGGGTTTAAACAACAGTTAAAATCCCCACCCATTATCAGTCTATACTGATTCAAATTGGGAAAGGATGTAAATAGACACTTAAAAAATTCAGGACAATCAGTATTTGGAGCATAAACATTAACTAAAACTACTTTTTGATTAAAAAGTAGACCAGTAATAAGCAAAAATCTACCTTATGGGTCTGAAATTGTTTCATGATGTATAAAGGAGGTTGAAGAATCTATAAAAATGGAAACACCTCTTACTTTGGCTTGAGAATTCGAGTGATATTGTTGGTCTTTCCAAAACCTAAAAAAGCGTTGACTATCCACCTTCCTTACATGAGTCTCTTGTACAAAGATAACATTAGCATTCATTCTATGGAATACTTTGAATATTTTTTTCCGTTTGATCGGATGATTTAAACCATTAGTATTCCAAGAAACAAAATTAATAACCCTATCCATATTGACAATATTTATTACAATTAACACATAAGGTTAAAAAAAAAGATGAACTCATGAATCCGGAAGAGGAAAGTAAGTTCAAGGAGGAACCGGAAGTCACGACACTGCAACCATTTTTGTAGTTTCATATAAGCCCATGAAGTAAAACTAAGCACAAAGCAAGCAGAAAGAAAAGAAAAAAGAAAAGTCCCCCTCCCTCCACCCTCAAAACCCCAGGAAAAAAACCAAAAAGAGGCAAGCAAGCAATCTAACACTAAAATTACCCCCATGTCTCAAGATGGCAACTCAAACAAAAAAAAGTTGAATAAAAGATACAAACCACCCATATTATAAGAAAGGGTTGGTATAACAAAAATTAAAATATAAAGTTAGTATTATATATATAAAACAAAAGGATTAAAAAAAAAGAATTAAAATGATAAAACCCATAAATGAATAATACTGAATTAGTGTTTTAAAAGAAAGTTTAAAACTTATTCAAACACATCAAAACTGATATGACATTCCAAGCACTAAAGCCTTTCGGGAAGAAGAAACGACATTATATTTTAAAAAAAATCTTAATATTTAAACGTTAAAAAATATAAAAAAGTGTATACGAACTTAAAAGAAAACCCTAATAAATTACTTTCAAAACTAACAGATTAATAATATGAAAAAATAACAAATTCAAAATAAACCAAAAACGAACTTTTATCATGTATAAAAAATACATGTAAGCCATACATTAAAAAAAACATCATTTTATAGAAGATCCAAATCTATAGACTAATTATTACATTAATCAACCCGATAAAATGTTATTCTTCCAGAAATTTTTGAGCATCCGCTGGAGATTTGAACAGCCGATAAGTTCTCTCAAGATAAGATAAGAAACTCTCAAATGTGCTGGAAATAACAGCGCTTGTTTGTAGCCTTTCTGAGGAATTTCCGACATAACCGATTTAAAAGCCATTCTTGCCCTTAAAACTTCGGGACTGTAATCTTCCAGAATACGGAATTTAACATCTTGGAAGCTGATCATACCCTTTTTCCGTGCAGCCCGAATCAAACGCTCTTTGGTATGAGGGTAATGGATCCGGAGAATTAGTTTATCGTGGTTTCAAACTTGAATCTGAATGAAAACGAGAGATGCGATGTGCAAGGTCGATTATTGGAGGAGAATCCAGTACTTCTGAGCCAAAGACATCCATTAAAAATTTGGAAAGAAAAACAGTGAGATCGCCATTCTCAAATTTTTCCGGAATCCCAATTAACCGAAGATTTTGTCTTCGAGAGCGGTTTTCAAGATCAGTAATTTTAAATTTATAACGATCCATCTGTTGAGAAGTCGAAGTTTGCTGATTTTGCAAAGTTTCAATTATACGATCTCTCTGGCGAGCAGCTTCTTCAAGAACTAAAATACTTGCTTGTTGTTTTTGTGACTCCAGTGTAAGTGCTTGAAGTTTTGCATCAAATGACTTTAAAGTTTCATCGAACGTAGAAAGCTTTGCGGTTAATTTACTCTCCAGTTTTCCAAGTCTGTCGTCCATCAGATTCGCAATTGCTTCTAAAGTTACCGGTTCTTTAGTCTGTTTCGATTCCTTTGCTTTTGACATTTCAGCGAGTTGAAGATGTTTCAAACGGTTGAAAAAAATTTCATATGTTTAAACCCCTTTTTAATAGGTATAAAAAGATCAATTAGGGGGTGTTTGTAGGTTAAAAAAAGTAAAAGGTTTGGAGCAAAGCCTAAAACCGCTTCACTCCATAAGCGCCATCTTGAGACCTATCGGCTGAGGTCTCTAGTAGATGACCCTGGGTTGAACTGGAGGAAATGCCTAGCTGTGGGGGACAGCCTCTCCTACCTGTGAGTTGAGGGCCCCCCACTGCAATACCCATAAAGGTAAATGAAAAAATATATGTCCATTACACAGAAAAGATTTCCCTGTGCATTCCTCCCATGTATATATTCTCAATTAAGTGGGGAAAATGGAGTGAATGAATGAATAAAAAATAAAACAATTGAGTAATATAAAATCCATTTTCTTGAGATAAGTATAGCACCATTTATTTTTGCTTCTGTTTAGCTTATCAACACTTTTGAAATTAGTCAGACCTTACGGCTCTTCTGGTGGAAGTGAAGGCTGTCTTCTGAAAACTCACAGTCTCTTCCTGATATTCTCCTCTCGCCCTCCTCCCGTCCCCTGCTTTCTCGATTCTCTTACTATTTCCCCAAGCAGAGCGGGATAGCTGCTCAGCCAGGCTTTCCCTTGGTTTGATCGCGCTGATGGGCAACCCTCTGGCTTTCATGTCTGCATTCGCCTCTGCTGCTATCTGATACGGTTGCATCCTGTCTTCATAAAACACTCGCAGTTTAGCAGGGTATGGAGTTTGGAAGCTAATCTTTCTTTGGTTTAATACTCACATCACTTCAGAATATTCCTTACATTTCTGCAGGATCTCTGGGGGGCAATCTTGATAAAAATATATAAATTTCCCATTCAAAAGTACCTTCTTCTTTCCCCAGGCCTTGTGCAGAATCTCTGCTTTGGTTTTGTACCGAAGGAATCTAATCGCTATTGCCCATGGCTTATCTTCCCTGTCTCCAAAAGGCCTCGGGACGGGCGCGTGATGTGCTCTTTCAATGTTGAGTTCCGTAGTCAAAGGAATCTCCAGCGTGTCCCATAATAACTTTTCTACAAACTCCATAGACAACTCCACTCCTTCGGGAACATTCGTGATATTCTTCCGTCGTGACCTTCCTTCTTGGTTGAGTAGTTTATTTTCTTGTTGATTTAACACTTTTATCATCTTACTTAGCATCCGTTCCACATTTTGAACGCGATCTTTCACCTTTTCAGTTCGTGTCTCTATCACTGCTATTTTTTTATTAACGTTGGTAAGCTCTGACTTGATAGCATTTAGTTGCTGTTTTATGTCTTTTTGGAATTCCCGTATCTCTTCCAAAATTTTTATTAAATTTGCCGCTTCATCTGAACGAGGCCCAGCGTCAGCCTCGCCAGCACGCACACGTGTAGGAGAGCCACTCGTTGCACCCCTCTCGTCCACAGGCTGCACGGTGATGCTCCTTTTGTCTCCATTCCTTTTCCCCATTCTTGCCCCCTTACCAGTCCAGATATTTTTGAGAAATCTTGTATTTGGTGGATTAACGGGGCAAAATAAAACATTTTTCCGGAGGAGCTATTTTAGGCTGCCATTCTGGACGATGACGTCACCGGAACCTCTCATATGCTTTTTCAAGATGGACCAAAATGCAGAGTCTCAAGGACAGAAGGCCCTGCAAACTAGATTTGCAGGGGGATGGGAACCAGAATGCCAGAGTAGTTAGTGGAGTGGGGGTGAAAATAAATGATGTTAATGTTTCATGCAAAGTCACAAATAGAAGGGTTGTGTGTGGTGGTAATAATCTTCTGAGGTGTGTCTATTTCAATGCAAGGAGTATTGTGGGGAAGGCTGATGAGCTGAGGGCGTGGATTGACACGTAGAATTATGACATTGTAGCCATTAGTGAAATTTGGCTACAGGAGGGGCAGGACTGGTAGCTTAATGTTCCAGGGTTCCGATGTTTCAGACGTGATAGAGGCAGAGGGATGAAGGGTGGCGGGGTGGGGGGGGGGGGTGGGGTGGCATTGCTAGTCAGGGAAAATGTTACTGCAGTGCTTGGGCAGTACAGATTGGAGGGCTTGTCTACTGAGGCCATATGTGTGGAGCTGAGAAACAGGAAAGGTGTGACCACATTAATGGGGTTGTATTATAGACCATCCAATAGTCAGTGAGAATTGAAGGAGCAAATCTACAGAGAGATAGACAACTGCAGGAAACGTAAAGTTGTGATAGTAGGGAATTTTAATTTTGCACGTATTGATTGGGACTCCTATACTGTTAAAGGTCTAGAAGGGTTAGAGTTCGTAAAATGTGTTCAGGAAAATTTTCTAAATCAACATATAGAGGTACCAACTAGAGGGGATGCAATATTAGATCTTCTATTAGGAAACGAGTTAGGACAGATGACGGAAGTGTGTGTAGGGGAACACTTTGGTTCCAGTGATCATAACACCATTAATTTCAACTTGATTATGGATAAAGATAGATCTGGTCCTCGGGTTGAGGTTCTAAACTGGAAAAAGGCCGAATTTGAAGAAATGAGAAAGGATCTAAAAAGCGTGGATTGGGACAGGTTGTTCTCTGGCAAGGATGTCGTTGGTAAGTGGGAGGCCTTCAAAGGAGAAATTTTGAGAGTGCAAAGTTTGTATGTTCCTGTCAGGATTAAAGGCAAAGTGAATAAGAATAAGGAACCTTGGTTCTCTAGAGATATTGGAACTCTGATAAAGAAGAAGAGAGAGATGTATGACATGTATAGGAAACGGAGCAAATAAGGTACTTGAGTATAAAAAGTGCAAAAAAATACTTAAGAAAGAAATCAGGAGGGCTAAAAGAAGACATGAGGTAGCTTTGGCAGTCAAGGTGAAGGATAATCCAAAGAGCTTCTGCAGGTATATTAAGAGCAAAAGGATAGTAAGGGATAAAATTGGTCTTCCTGAAGATCAGAGTGGTCGGCTATGTATGGAACCAAAAGAAATGGGGGAGATCTTAAATGGGTTTTTTGCATTTGTGTTTACTAAGGAAACTGGCATGAAGTCGATGGAAATAAGGCAAACAAGTAGTGAGGTCATGGAACCTATACAGATTGAAGAGGAGGAGGTGCTTGCTATCTTGAGGCAAATCAGAGTAGATAAATCCCCAGGACCTGACAGGGTATTCCCTCGGACCTTGAAGGAGACTAGTGTTGAAATTGCAGGGGCTCTGGCAGATATATTTAAAATGTCAGTATCCGTGGGTGAGGTGCCGGAGGATTGGAGGATAGCTCATGTTGTTCTGTTGTTTAAAAAAGGCTCTAAAAGTAATCTGGGAAATTGTAGGCCGGTAAATTTGACGTTGGTAGTAGGTAAATTATTGGAACAAGTACTAAGATATAGGATCTACAAGTATTTAGATAGACAGGGACTTATTAGGGAGAGTCAACATGGCTTTGTGCGCGGTAGGTCATGTTTAACAAATCTGTTTAGAGTTTTTCGAGGAGGTTACAAGGAAAGTGGATGAAGGGAAGGCAGTGGATGTTGTCTACATGGACTTCAGTAAGGCCTTTGACAAGGTCCCACATGGGAGGTTAGTTAGGAAGATTCAGTCACTAGGTATACATGGAGTGGTAGCAAATTGGATTAAACATTGGCTCAATGGAAGAAGCCAGAGAGTGGTAGTGGAGGATTGCTTCTCTGAGTGGAGGCCTGTGACTAGTGGTGTGCCACAGGGATCAGTGCTGGTTCCATTGTTATTTGTCATCTATATCAATGATCTGGATGATAATGTGGTAAATTGGATCAGCAAATTTGCTGATGATACAAAGATTGGAGGTGTAGTAGACAGAGAGGAAGGTTTTCAAAGCTTGCAGAGGGATCTGGACCAGCTGGAAAAATGGGCTGAAAAATGGCAGATGGAGTTTAATACAGACAAGTGTGAGGTAATGCACTTTGGAAGGAAAAACCAAGATAGAACATATAAGGTAAATGGTAGGGCACTGAGGAGTGCAGTAGAACAGAGGGATCTAGGAATACAGATACAAAATTCTCTAAAAGTGGTGTCACAGGTAGACAGGGTAGTGAAGAGAGCTTTTGGTACTTTGGCCTTCAGAAATCAAAGTATTGAGTGTAACAGTTGGAATGTTACGATGAGGTTGTATAAGGCATTGGTGAGGCCGAATTTGGAGTATTGTGTGCAGTTTTGGTCACCGAATTACAGGAAGGACATGAATAAGATTGAAAGAGTGCAGAGAAGGTTTACAAGGATGTTGCCGGGTCTTGAGAAACTGAGTTACAGAGAAAGGTTGAATAGGTTAGGACTTTATTCCCTGGAGCGTAGAAGAATGAGGGGAGACTTGATAGAGGTATATAAAATTATGATGGGTATAGATAGAGTGAATGCAAGCAGGCTTTTTCCACTGAAGCTAGGGGTGAAAAAAAACAGAGGACATGGGTTAAGGGTGAAGGGGGAGAAATTTAAAGGGAGCATTAGGGGGGCTTCTTCACGCTGAGAGTGGTGGGAGTGTGGAATGAGCTGCCAGATGAAGTAGTAAACGTGGGCTCACTTTTGACATTTATGAAAAGCTTGGACAGGTACATGGATGAGAGGTGTATGGAGGGATATGGGCCGGTTGCAGGTCAGTGGGACTAGGCAGAAAAATGGTTCAGCAGAGCCAAGAAGGGCCAAAAGGCCTGTTTCTGTGCTGTAGTGTTCTGTGATTCTATGGTCAATTTCAGGAACTGGTCCATTATATTATCTTTCCCTTTCGCTCACTTAGTATCCTTTCATGTGATGTTCACAGCTACAGGAAACAGTCTCTGCTATTCCCAGGATTTTCTGATATAGAATATAGTTTCTTGTAGCTTCACCAACCTGTTCTTTCTTGTTTGATTACAGTCACAGAATTTCTCGTGTTTATAGTCAGGAAGGTTGTTCATGAATCAGTGTTGGTAGTGGCAGAGAGGATTTTGGAATAGGGTTGGACAAGGGAGCTGTGCGACTTTGTGGACTTTGTGGCTAATAACAGCTTTTTGAAACTTAGTTTTATTCCTTCCTGCTTTAATGTCCATCTTAAATCTTCTCAATGTTGTTCCTGGCCCTTCCCTCTGTGTTCCTGGTTCTGCTGCTGGAAGAACTTGGACTTATTTCTTACAAATTTACAGTTTGTGTTTGATGTGTTTGTCCTTTGAACTAATCATACAAAGTCAAAAGCACGTTTGGCAGCAGCTGCACCTCAAAACTTAGAGCTATTTTTCAACTCTCAGGGGTTTAACTGATCCAGAGGCTTTGAGAATGGGAATTCCATTTCAGCAGTAGTACAGCAGGACCAGTCTGCAGTCGAGATCAAAGTGTGGAAGGAAATGGCTCATGCCATTTTGCCATATGAAGAAAGAGGGGTTAGGTAGTGAATTGTGAATTGTAAGTACTTACTTAAAAGGAGTGTAAGTTGGTTCAGTGGTATCTTTCTGTAGGGAAGTGCAGGAGCATTTCAAGTTATGGGACTAAGTTAATAGCCTGTTAGAAAAGTTAGCACTTGTCTGAAGAGCTGATTCTACACTCATTAGAGACCATTCTGTACGTAGCTCCAAGGTTTATAGATCTATGTCAGAAGGCCAGAAATTATTAACTGTTTGGTGAAGAATAACCAAACCTTTTTGAAGGAAAAGTGTAAGAGCATTATTTACAAATTTGTCAGCACCAGTGAGGCACACACTACTGAAATTAAACCTTAAGAACACAGAAACTGGAAAAAGTGTCAAGTTGAGGGTATTTACTATTGTACGGTGCCTGCAACTTGAGTTAAAAAATTAGTAAAGCTTAATTTATTAAGTTCATATTGGATAAAATAAGTTTAAATTTTATTTTATGATTAAATGTACACTTGAGCTTTTAGAAAATTGGTAATAATTTGTTTTTTGTAAAAGTACTATAAGTGACAATTATTAGAATGAATGAAACCCCAAATATTTAACAACTGTGTTGTTTAAAATGTGTGAATGCCTTGAATCATAAAATAGCTGTATCTATCAAGTGACCTAGTGGTGGGCCCATTGAACTTTTCAGATCACTTCTTCACTATCATCCGGAGTTAGACCTTGATCCCACATATACAGTGACCTCTTCTCCTCTTGTTTTCAAATACTTTGTTCTTTTAGGAGAGTGATCTGCGCATCTGATGAGATTCTCTGCCATCTTGGTTGTGATTGGAATTACGTATTTGATGAATTTATTGGACCGCCAACTTTGGAAGGGAATGTACTGAGCTTGTATATCAAGGTACATGTGTGGGATACTGGATCTTTATGTGGAATCACTTAATGTTTGATGGAAGCATGAATTAACATCTTTTACATGATATTACATTGTTAATTTTGATGCTAAGTAAATTTTAGTAAGTGATAATTAAGGGGCCATTGTCTTTTTAAAGTAAACATAAGCCTCTTACTCCTCTCCAGTGTTCCTGGTCAGAACTTTTCAGTCTTGTGATTTAAGATTTAATTGAGAGCTTTCATCTAAATAGAGAAGTCTTTGAACTTTAAAAAAAATCTTTCCTGCAAGATTACATAAAGAATCAAAAAGTATATGCCACTCTGAATGGTTCATCAGAGTGAGAATTAGAACAATGTTCTGTCTAAGTTACAAGATGAGTATACATAGAATATAAAAGCAAGGGTGTACTGCTGAGGATTCCTAAGGTATTGGTCAGACCACATTTGGAATATTGTGTGCAACTTTAGGCCCCATATCTAGGAAGTGATGTGCTGGCCCTGGAGAGGTTCCAGAGAAAGTTCACAAGAATGATCCCAGGAATGAAACACTTAATATATGAGGAGAGTTTGATGTCTCTGGGTCAGTGCTTGACAGGGTTATAAAGGATGAAAAGGGAAAGGCCTGGATAGAGTAGATGTGGAGAGGATGTTATCGTCAATAGGAACATCAAGGATCCAAGGGCACAGCTTCAGAATAAAGAGATGTCCTTTCAAAACAGAAATGACAAGAATTTTTTTCAACCAGAGGGTGGTGAATCTATGATAGATTCTTGATTGGTGAAGGGGTTAAGGGTTATGGGAAGAAGTGGAGAAGAAGGTTAAAACAAAAGCCATGATTGAAGGGTAGAGCAGACTCAGTGGGACCAATAGCCTAATTCTGTTCCTATATCTTATGGTCAGATAAGCAAGTTAATTGCACAATCTTGACATTACAGGCACTATTACACCTCTTTTCACATTATGTTATTTAAATGGAGTCACCAACTTCCAAAATCAGCCAGTAAAATAAAGCACATTGGTATTAATCATTGTTCAGTAGGAATTGTAGAAAATCATAGTGACAAAATGTGGCCTTGTCAGTATGGAAAATCTGGAGTTTGTTTTATGAAGGAAGGAGTATCTTATCTGTTCCCTTTTGCTTCCTCTGACAAGGTTTAGAACTCTATGTACCCATAATCCATTTGCTGGTCCCAGAACTGGAGGTCCGGTTATCAGGGACTATCTTCTGCTGTGCATTATCTGCCCTTCCAATATCTCAGCTGTGGCATGTCAATCCTTTTAAAATACAGATCTGAAATATTTCCATGAGAAATGGATAAAAATTGAACCAGCATTAACAATGACAATGATGTATTTTGGTGGTTTTATAGGATCAAACATTAATCAGTTTTACAAACGCAAGAAGTGAAGGTTTTGTGAAGGAAGTGGCTCTCCAGGATGAGAATATGGCTAAGGTAAATATTTAAATCTCAACAGGGATTTGACATGCTAAGTTAGTGCAATTTGTTTTTGTAAGATATCTCTGTTAGTCACTGTATACACCCAGCCATGTTCCAATCTTAAATAAGTGTTCAGTTTTAAGTAAGATTGAGGACCTAAGGGCAAAATTGCTGTATTGGAAGGCAATGGAGAATTGCTGTGTTCGGTACTTTATGGAGATGTGGCTCACTCCGGATGTGTTGGTAAAATCTGAAGGCTTCTTGATCACTGGATAGACCAGACTGCTGATTCAGAAAAAAGGAAAGGGTGGGGGTCTGTGGTGCTTGGATTTGGTGGTCTTTTACCATTGTTCCCCTGACCTGGATCATCTAATGATTAAGTGCTGACCATGCTATTTACCAGGAGAGTACTCCTCCATGATTCTGACTGCAGTTTAAATACCGCCAAAAGCTGACGTTAATCAGGCACTCGAGGTATTGAATGCTGCCATCACCAGACAAGAAACAGCTTATCCCGACTCATTTCCTATCATAGTTCAGGGCTTCAATCAGACTTGTTTGAAGAAATCCCTGCCCAATTATCATCAGCATATAAGCTACAGCACCAGGAGTCCCAACACGCTTGGATCACTGCTACCGTTCCTTGCCTAGACTGCATTTGGGAAATCAGATTACTTGACTGTCCTCCTCCTCTCTGCATACAGACAGAGGCTAAAGCTAGGCTCCAGAGATAAGGACAACAAAGAGGTGTTCAAGGGAGACAGAGCAGTGGCTAAGGGATTGCTTCGAGTTGGTGGACTGGGCTGTGTTGAAGGACACATCAGAGGATATGAATGAGTACACCACGGTTGTTATGTGCTTTATAAAAGCAGTTGTAAATGAGTGTGTCCCCACAAAATTATTTAGAGTCTTCCCTGAACAGGATGAGCAATGAGAGGACCAGATCACTGGCGTTCAATAACAATGACCAAATAAGATACAAGATCTCCGGAAAGCCATCTCATGTGTGAAGTGGCAATTCTGGGCCAAACCTGAATCACTGAAGGATGCTTCAATGTTGTCACCTTTTACAAAGTGAAACCAGGCAACATAGGTGAAAGCAACACACACAAAATCTGGCAGATGCTGCCTGGCCTGCTGCGTTCCACCAGCATTTTGTGTGTGTTGCTTGAATTTCCAGCATCTGCAGATTTCCTGGTGTTTGTGTTTTTAACATAGGTGACAACTAGGCTTCTCTCCCAAATGAGCTCAATGATGAAGTGCTTTGAGAGGATGGTGATGAAACATACCAACTCCTGCCTGACAAAAACAACTTGGAGTAGCTTCAATTTGCCTACTGGCACAGCAAGTCCACAGTAGATGCTGTTTCATTGGCTCTTCACTCAACCCTGGAACATCTGGACATCAAAGATGTATACATCAGGATGCTTTTTGTCGACTATAGCTTGGCATTCAATACTATCATCCCCTTCAAAGCTAATCATTAATTGTCATGACCATGGCCTCAATGCCTCCTTGTGCAACTGGATTCTTGAATTCCTCATTTGCAGACCCCAGTCAGTTTGGATTGGCAACATCTCCACAATCTCCATCAGCACAGGTGCACTACAAGGCTGTGTACTTAGACTCCTGCTGTATCTGCAGTGTACTTATAACTAAGTGTGCAGTGCACAGCTTCAATGCCATATCTAAATGTGCTGACAACACCACCGTCATAGGCCGAATCAAAGTTGGTGATTAAACAGCATGTTGGAGAGAGTAGTGTCATAACAACAACCTCTTACTCAATGTCAGCAAGACCAAGGAGCTGATTATAGACTTCGGGAGAAGGAAACAGATAGTTGATGAGACAGTCCTCATTTGAGGCTCAGAAGAGAGGCTTAGCAACTTTAAATTCCTCAGTGTTATCATTTCAGAGGATATAGCCTGGGCCTAGCACATGTGCAATTATGAAGGAAGCTCAGCAGTGCCTCTGCTTCCTTAGAGATTTGTGAAGATTCGGCATGACATCTAAAACTTTGACAAACTCTCATAGATGTGTGGTGGAGAGTAGAATGACTGGTTGCATCACAGCCTGGTATGGAAACACCATTGCCCTTAAATGGAAAATCTACTAAAAGTAATGGATACGGCCCACTCCATCACAGGTAAAGCACATCTACCTGGAGCGCAATTGCAGGAAAGTAGCATCCATCATCAAAAACTCCCACCACCCAGGCCATACTCTCTTCTCGCTGCTGCTGTCAGGAAGAAAGTACATGAGCCTCAGGGCCCACGCCACTAGGATCAGGAGCAGTGGTGACCCCTCAACCTTTAGGCTTTTAAACCAGAGGAGTTAACTTCACTTGCCCCATCACTGAACTGTTGTCAGAACCTATGGACTCACTTTCAGGGTCTCTTCATCTCAAGTTCTCAATGTTTATTGTATTTGCACAGTTTGTTGTCTTTTGCACATTGTTTGTTTGTCCACCCTGTTGGGTGTGGTCTTTCATTGATTCTATTCTATTTCCTGGATTTACCTTGTATGCCCACAAGGAGAAGAACCTCAGAGTGGTACGTGCTGATACAGTACAGTGCCGAAGCCTTAGATATATATCTATATCTAGGGTGCCTAGGACTTTTGCGCTATACTGTATTTGTGAACATGAAGCTTGTTCGTAAATCTGACAGGAGCATAGGATGTTTGGAATGGCAAGGGTGCAGCTCTGCGGGAAGGCTGTGGGACAGGTGGCAGAGGAGTGCCGGGGGCAAGAGGTGGCACAGGTGGCACCAGCCCTGAGACACCAGACAAGGTTATCTGATTCCAAGCAATTGGTTTATTTTTCATTGCAGAATGTCGCTGTGGTGCTTCCCATTCCCTCCCCGTCCCCCCACTTTTCCCAACTATGATTCCCTTCTCCCTGCTTTTTCCCCACTCTCAGACCACAGTAGAGACCCCGATCAGATTCAGATTTACCATCACTCAGATATGCCATGAGTTTTTTTTGCGGCAGCGGTACAGTGCAATACAGAAAATTACAATGGTACTTTGCAAAAGTCTCAGGCACCCTAGCTATGTATGTGTGCCTAAGACTTTTGCACAGTATTGTACATATATATGTACTTCGATAATAAATTTACTTTGAACTGAGTTTTTCCACAGTTGACATGGTAATGAAGAAAGTACATGGCACGCTTGACTTATTGGGTGTGTTTTAGAATATAGGAGTTGGGACAGTCAGTTGCAAGTTTATAAAAAACTTATGAGGTCTCACTGGAATGTTCTGCTCAGTTTCCTGTTACTACGCTGTAGGAAGGATGTGGTTATATTGGAGAGAATGAAGAGGAGATTTACCAGGATGGTGCCTGGATTGGAGGACATTAGCTCCATGGAGAGATTGGATAGACTGTTTTCCCTGGAGTGATGGAGACTGGGGGGGAGGTGATCTGATGGAATTACGTGTCTAAGAGAGATATGGATAGGGTGAATGGTTAAAATCTTTTTCCCATCATAAGGGGTATCAAAAACTATAGAGGGCAGAGATTTAAGGTGAGAGGTAGGAGATTTTTAGGGAACCTGAGGGATGAATTTCTTTTCACACACAGAATGGTTGATGTCAAGAATGTGCTGCCAGAGGAGGTGGCGCACATGCTTACAATGACTACATTTAGGCAAACACTTAAACACGTAAGGTATTCAAGTATACTATTGTAATGTGCTGCATTGGGTTAGAGTAGATGGGCAAAAAGATCAGCATGGACACAGTGGGGTGAAGGGCTTGTTTCTGTTCTGTTCTGCCCCACTCTGCCTTCTTCCTGATTTCCCCATGCCACATTCAAGATCCGTATGTTTACTGTTTTACAGTGACACACTCCCTCTGCTGGTGGGACTGCCAAGCTTCAGTTGAGTTCTTCCACAAAATCCAACTAATGCTCTGCTTCACAGAGTGGTTACACAACGGGAGGCTGCTGTGAGATCTGTGTAGGAGTATTCCAGATAATCCCACATCCTGCCCTCTCCCATGGCCCTGCAAATTCTTTCCCCCCAGGAGTGATCCAGCTGCCTTCTGAACCAATAGAATTCAGGCAGCTTCCCTATCTACTCCAGCAATGTATCCCAGTCCCAAACACACTGTATAAAAACATCCGCATTTCACTTCTGGGTCTTTGGCCTTTAATAAAGGCGCACATGAGGCTAATGTGGAATTGGAGAAATATACCGATGTGGACTGTAATCTAGTTTACAGGCAGGAATTGGAGACTGGGAATTGACCATTCTTCCAAGATGTCTTGCAGTGACCAGAAGGGCACTACAGTGAGCAGTGCTTCAGTCTCATCTGCTCACAAAGTACACTGGTGACTTGCTGCCCGTATTTCCATTTCAATTCTAACCTGCGGTGTATTTTTTATATAATTCTTCATTCTTTATAATTGTTAAATGTTTTTTTTGTATGCCATCCCCTGACAATACACCACAGCAAATTCCTACATATAACTGCACCTATATGGAGGAATAAAGTTGATCCTTGATCCTTTAGCCAGGTTAAGAAAGGATAGGAGCAATTGTTGTCAGAGTGACCGTCAGGGAAATGCTGGTGTCGGTGCTTGAGCCACAGCTGTTTTAACATTTCTGTCACTGATTTGGCTGATCGATGAAAAGTTAAATTTCCAAGTTTGCTGATGATAGTAAAGTGGGTGAGTTGTGAGTGCAGAGGAGGAGGAAAAGGGGCTTTAGGGGGATACGGACAAGCTGAGAGAAGGAGCAAGAACGTGATGGGTGGAGTATAATGTGGAGAATTAGTCTGGTTATCCACTGTGCACTTAACAGGAAGGCAGAGTGTTTGTGCGTGTTTGGGCAGTGTTGAGCTTCAAAGTCACTGTAAGTTAACATGTAGGTGGAGCAGGCAGATCGTATTTTGGCCTTCACTTGAGTTCAGAGTTAACATAGAACAGTACAGCACAGGACAGGCCATCCAGCCCTTGATGTTTTCTGAAATTAATTAACCATTTAGTCTCCCGTTAATCTAATCCTTCATCCCTACACATTGGCTATAGCCCCCCCTTCTGTCCATATCATGTGCTTAACTAAGAGTCTCTTATGCTATCTACCTCTACCACCACCCCGGCAGTGCACTCCAGGCTCTCACCATGCTGTGTAAAAGAAAATACTTGCACTTGAGTGCAGGAGGTGTCTTACGACAGTTGTGTGGGGTTCTGGTGAGACCATACTGCCAGTAATATGTACTGTGTGAGTCTGTCCTTACCTGAAAGGGATACACTTGTAATGAAGGGAGAGCAGAGATGGTGCATCTGTCACGTGAGGAGATATTGAAAATGCCAGACCTGTGCTCTCCCTAGTTTAAAATAACATGGTACGAACGTTTGTACTTAATGAAACGGAGAAGGCTCAACAGGGAAGGTGTTTCTCTCACTGAAATCTTGAATCGTGGGCCACAATCTCAAAATGAAGAGTTGGCCTTTGAAATTGAAACCAGGGGTGGTGTCTTCATTCAAAAGTAGTGAATGTTAGGAATTTTCATCCTCAGAGGGCTCAGTTAGCAATTTCATTCCAACGGGGTTTCTAGAAATGGAAGGACTGAGTTGATGTGGGGATTAGGCAACAGAGTGGTGATGAGTTAAAACAGAAAATATGAGCAGAGCACTCCTTTCAGACCTGCTCCACCAGGCAGCAGTGGCATGGCTGATAACCACCTCCCCTGCCTACCCCACCATCACCTTATTCTGGAATCCCTTTGGCAGAAAAATGCTACAGGTTGAAGTAATTTCTCCTGATCTCTGTTTGCTGAGGTTGTGATTGGCATTTGGGGACTCACCTCCTGCCACTGAGAACATCCTCCTGTGTCATGTTTGTCTGGTTTGGTTTGAAGGTCATAATTTTCTCTGAGCTTGTTAAATGGAATGGGAGGCTCAATGGGCAACATGGTTCTATTTCTCTGTTACTTTCTTAATATTTGAATGGCTTCGTTGGTTCTAATTGGGAAACTGTCTCCTGGATCTGAGGCACTCTAGAGTTGGCTGGATAAAGTGAATGAGTGAAATTTCTTTTCATATTCCTTGCTTACCTTGATCATTTGCTGCAAGTTCTCTGCTGCATGCCTCCTGACACGAGCTCTGTACAGGTTTGGGGTTGGTCAGCAGCATTGCAATCTTACAGCACTGCACTGTGGATTTCTTTTCGATCGTTTATCTGTATTCATTTCAGAGAGAATGACGATAGCAACAGTGATGTGCTCAGATTTGGATCAATTTTCAAATAGAATTTTTTTAAATTGTAATTTTCAAAAAATCACAACTATTGTGGTTATTTAGGAAGGAATGTTTCGGGGTTATAAGTGATGCTGCCAGTTTTGATGTTTTCCTTTATCCCACCATCCCCATTACTGTCATACCTTTCCTCTACTTATCCTCTCCATCTGCCTATTGCCCATAGCTTCCTCCAACCATTAACCCTCCCCATCACTTTCCCTTTATTCCATGAACCACTGTCATCTTCTATCAGGTTCTTCAGCTGTTTTTCACTTCCATCCTTACATCCCAGCTTCTTACCTTGTTCTCTTTCTTCCCCTGCCCCACACCTGCTTATCATCTCCTCACCTGGATCCACCAATCACTTGCCAGCTCCTGCTCCACCCTTGCCCCGCCATTTTACACAGGCTATCTCCCATCTTTCTTTCAGTTCTGATGAAGGGTCTTAGCTGGAAATTTCCCTCCACAAATGCTGGCCGACCCACTGAGTTCCTCCAGCATTTTGTGTGTTGCTTTTAATTTATTTGTGTGCAATTCAAAACTTCAAAGTTCTTAAACGTTGTCAAATAACAGCTTGCGTCTAGAGCATTATTATTGAATGTATTTTAAAATGATTAACAATTGAACTTCTGACTTTGCAATGCATCTATGAATTATGTGTTGATGCTTGAATTTCTCTAGTTTAAAAGGACAACAAGATGATTGTGTTTGTGTTGTTTCAGAGGATATTTGATGCACTTGAAGAAGCTCGAAAAGCAAGAAAACAGCAATGTCTGGTGAAACAGAAATCTCTCAGGTTTTCTAAACCTTGACTTTTTTTGCACTGCCTCGGTGTTGCACTGGATTAATATCCACTTCTTTTCTATTACATTTTTATTTGCGCTGCAATTTTATTTTCTTACTCTAATGAAATACAAATTCTCAGAAATATGACTACTGTGTTAGGCAGTTCTACCTCTTCCATCCATAGAGAGATGGATTGGTATCAAAATCAGTATATATTGTGATTCTGTATTTTGTGGAATTCAGTCAAAAATTTTATGCTAATCTTTGCACTATCAAAATTGATCTATTTGCTAGAATTGAATTTAAATAATACATTGCAAATAAAATAAAACTGAGTACTTGAATTTTGTCTTTTTTATCTGATCTCAAATACACTACAACTAGTTACATTTACAGAACATTGAGTTATGAATGACCATTCTGATTATACAAATAAAATAAATAATATCTTTAACTTGTATAGCTTGACCACTGCTATTTTGGGTTGGCTTTGGAATATATATAATTTAAAATTTACATTTAAATTCACACTTCTGATGTGTATACATGATCTAGATGTAAATGTAGATGGGTAGGTTAGTAAGTTTGCCAATGATATGAAGAATGGTGGTGTTGTGGATAGTGTAGAAGACTGGCAAAGAATACAGTGGGAAATAGATCAATTGCAGATTTGGGCAGAGAAATAGGTGGAGCTTAACAAGGACAAATGTGAAGTTTTTGGCCCTTGGTAGGTCAAATGTGAAGAGACAGTACACTGTTAAAGGCAAGACCCTTAACAGTGTTGATAAGCAGGGGGATCTTGGGATTCCTAAATGTGGCTACATGGGGTGATTAAGAAGGCATATGGCATGCTTGCCTTTAGTAGTTGAGGCATCGAGGTCAAAAGTCAGGAAGTTATGTTGTAGCTTTAGATTGCATCTAGAGTATTGCGCTCAGTACTTTGGTCACTGTCGTTATGGAAAAAGAACTAACACTCGGACACGGAGGGAGATCGCTTCAGAACGCCTTTATTGTAGCATGGAGAGCACATCCTCCTGAAAGCAGAGTTTGTGAGACTCTGTCTGACAATGGGTCACGCTCTTATTTATATCCCAAGCATACGAGAGAAAAACACAGAATCAGAAGGAGGATCTTCAATGGCAGCTCTGCTGAGTAGCAGGATATGTCCCTGAGCAGTTACACATTCACTTCAGTGTTAATTTCTCAAAAGAGTATATCAGACATCTGATGATTCTTAGAACAACAAATACAAACATAGTTATTTTAATCAGCCTGACTGAACGGCACATTGTCAGCAGCACAAAGTACATTAGTCACAGTAGACTTTGATTTTACATTTAAAGATCATTAACCCTTCCTTGCTTAATTCAGCGTCAGCTCTGAGTATTTTCTTCCACAGTTCCCTCCTTGTTAATCTTCTAGATTAACTTTTCTTACCGGGGTATCTCCTCCTCCTCCTCCTCATATGGGGGATCGTAAACCTCGGGAAAGGGTCTTTCTCTCGCAGGATACACCTTTTCTCCCTACCAGTGCTCTTGGCTAGCGGTGGCCCTTAGGCATCATAGGGATACTTTCAGACCCTCCCAGAACCTTCTTTATTAACTGACTGCTGCACACCCTTAGAACACCCCACACCCTATAATATATATATGACTGCCACTACGATCATCCCATGCAGGACCCAGCCGGAAGACCATCCCCAGATTCCATCCCCCCAACTTGTTCCATTAGTAAAGTTTCTCATCTGGCTTCCTGTTTCCCTTCTTCACCTTTTCCCATACGTGCTGGTTCAAGTTAGTAACGTTCTCGGAGACATCAATGATGTACGTACAACGCTCCTTCCCAATGAGGGCACAAACGCTCCCTTTCTCGGCTATCAGGAAATCTAGGGCCATCTGATTCTGCAATACTGTCTGCCTGATGGCAATCATTTCAGTAGTAATTCCATATATCTGGGACTGAGTGTCTTCCAGAGCGTCAGCGGTATTGTTAGCCAACTCTTCTAGGGTGGCTGCTAATTTAATTATTTCGGTAGCCATCCATCCCACCCCATAAGTAGGAAGTAGTAACATCCTGAATCGTTCTGCTTTGGTTATGCCTCTCTTTGCTTTATCCCAATTGGGGTGTTCCTTGGGATGCTCTATAACCCTCAGATGGGGTACCAAGAAGGCTAGATAACAACATCAACTCCATCCCTTCTGGGAGGTGGGAGTACTCATGTTGCCTCTGTCCTTCCATTCCTTTTGGGGGGTAGGGCTGTTCTCCAGGCAGTCAGGGATAGGCTCGATTCCCACACACCCACTGGGTCCCATTCACGGGACACAGCCCACCATGCCTTTCAGCGGTAAAAGTGACTACGCAGTACAAGTGCTGTTCCCCAGTTGATATGGGTCACTGACGTTATGATTACAATAACAGGTAGCATCAACCGGTGGAGGAGCAGGTGAGACTGTTAGTCCAGGTCCCAGCAAAGTATAATTCCTCAGGGGAGGCCTAAGATGTCATCCCTCAAAACAGCAGGAATAGCAGGCATCCCGGCCTGAATGTTTAGGGGTGCCCGGCTGACATCCTTCCCTCTTCCGTGTTCCATTTCTTTCCATCCATTGGATGGACTGTGTTTCACTCTCAGTGAGGGGTATAACTGTTAGAGGCATCATAGTTTTCCCGTGCTGGGGCACGTCGGACATGCACTCCTTCCTGTCTGCCCTGCGAGAACATTGCACAGAGACGGGAAAGTATTGCGGTGACCCCCGCACACAACTGGAATCAACCCTACCAGACATCTCAGCCCTCCCACCAAAGTCATTATTTTCGTTAGAGGTTCGGTGAGATGGTTACAGATTTTGTTGGCTCCATTTCTGGTGGATGATGCTGTTTACACCTCGCTACATGGACCCAGTCTTCTTTTCCGTCTACCTTGAGGGCAGTTTGGGTGGTCAGTAACACAGTGTATGGTCGGAAGGGTTTAAACTAATTTGACAGGGGGATGGGAACTGGAGTGATGGTGCTGAGGATGAGGTAGTTGGTTTACAAACAGAGCAAGGTGTAGTAAGACTCATGGCAAGGAGAGGCTGATGATAGGTCAAAATTGCAGTCAACAGGATGAGTTGCAATGTAAAAGGCAGACAAAATCGAAAATGGTGAAGGTGTTGTATTTGAATGCTCGCAGTATACAGAATAAGGTAGATGAACTTGTAGCACAGTTACAGATTGGCAGGTATGATGTTGTAGGCATCACTGAATCATGGCTGAAAGAAGATTATAGAATCAGAATCAGGTTTATTATCACCGGTATGTGTCGTGAGATTTGTTAACTTAGCAGCAGCAGTTCAATGCAATACATAATCTAGCAGAGAGAAAAAATAATAATAAATAAGCAAGTAGATCAATTACAGTATACATATATTGAATAGATTAAAATCATGCAAAAAAACAGAAATAATATCTATTAAAGAAGTGAGGTAGTGTCCAAGGAGTCAATGTCCATTTAGGAATTGGATGGCAGAGGGAAAGAAGCTGTTCCTGAGTCAATGAGTGTGTGCCTTCAGGCTTCTGTACCTCCTACCTGATGATTAACAGTGAGAAAAGGACATACCCCAGATGCTGGAGGTCCTTAATAATGCACACTGCCTTTCTGAGTCACTGCTCCTTGAAGATGTCTTGGGTACTTTGTAGGCTGGTACCCAAGATGGAGCTGACTAAATTTACCACCCTCTACAACTCCTTTCAGTCCTTTGCAGCTGCCCCTCCCCCCCATACCAAATAGTGATGCAGCCTGTCAGAACACTATCCACAGTACATCTGTAGAAGTTTTTGAGTGTATTTGTTGACATACTAGATCTCTTCAAACTCCTAATGAAGTATAGCAGCTGTCTTGACTTCTTTATAACTATGTTGATATGTTGGGACCAGGTTAGATCCTCAGAGATCTTGACACCCAGAAACTTGAAACTGCTAACTCTCTCCACTTCTGATCCCTCCATGAAGATTGATATGTGTCCCTTCATCTTACCCTTCCTGAAGCCCACAATCAGCTCTTTCGTCTTACTGACATTGAGTGCCAGGTTGTTGCTATGTATATTGAATTCCATGATTCAGGACATTTACAAGGACAGGTGTGTAAAAAGGGCCCGTAGGATCACTGGGGACCCAAGTCATCCTAATCACAATCTATTCCAGCTGCTTCCATCTGGGAAGCGGTACCGCAGCATAAAAGCCTGGATCAACAGGCTCCGGGACAGCTTCTTTCACCAGGCCATCAGACTGATGAACTCACGCTGATTTGAGTGTACTCTGTATTACGTTGACTGTTCTATTTATTATAAATTACTATGATATGATTGCACATTTAGATGGAGATATAAAGATTTTTACTCCTCATGTATGTGAAGGATACTCAAATAAAATCAACTCAATTCAATTCCACTAGTTGGCATATCTTGCTACTGTACATCCTCTCGTCACCATCTGAAATTCTACCAACAAATCATCAGCAAATTTATAGATGGTACTTGAGCTATGCCTAGCCACCCAGCCATGGGTATAAAGAGAGTAGAGCAGTGGGCTGAGCACACACCCCTGAGGTGCACCAGTGTTGATCGTCAGCGAGGAGGAGATGTTATCAATCCGCACAGATTATGGTCTTTTGGTTAGGAAGTCAAGGAGCTTTATGTCTAAAGACGCACATTGTATCAAAAGGACAGGCAGGAAGGCAGAGAGGTAGCATGCTCTATTGGTAAAAAATGAAATCAAATCATTAGAAAGAGGTGACATAGGATTGTAAGGTGTTGAATCCTTGTGAATGCAGGTAAGGAACTGTAAGGGTAAAAAGACCCCGATGAGGGATGTGTGCAGACCCCCCAAACTGTAGTAAGGATGTGGTTTACAAATTACCATGGGAGATAGAAAATCCATGCCAGAAGGGCAATGTTACAAAGTCATGGGGGATTTCAATATGCAAATAGATTGGGAAAATCAAGTTGATGCTGGATTCCAAGTGGAGGAATTTCTAGAATGCCCACAAAATGGCTTTTTAGAGCAATTCGTGGTTGAGCCCACTAGGGGATCAGCTAATCTAGACAGGGTGTTATGCAATGAACCAGAATTGATTAGAGAGCTTAAGGTAAAAGAACCCTTGGGGTTAGTGATCATAATATGATTAAATACACCATAATATGATTAAAATATGATGAAATTTGAGAAGGAGAAGCTAAAGTCAGATGTATCAGTATTACAGTGAAGTAAAGTGAATTACAGAGGCATGAGAGAGGAGTTGGCCAGAATTGTTTGGAAAAGAACTCTGGCAGGGATGACGGCAGACCAGCAAAGGCTGGAATTTCTGAAAGCAATTCGGAAGGCACAGGATATATACATCCCAAAGAGGAAGAAATATACTAAAAGCAAGATGACACAACCATGGCTAACAAGAGAAGCCAAAACCAACAGAGAAGCCAAAGAGAGGGCCTACAATAGAGCAAAAATTAGTAGGGAGTTAAAGGGTTGGGAAGTTTTTAAAAACCAACTGAATACAACTAAAATAAAGTCATTAAGAAAGTAAAGATGGAATACAAATGTAAGCTAGCCAATAGTATTAAAGAGGATACCAAAAGCTTATTCAGATGCATCAGGTGTAAAAAACGAGGTGAGTGTATATCAGACCACTGGAAAACGTTGCTGGAGAGGTAGTAATGGGGGACAAGGAAATGGCGGACAAACTGAATAAGTATTTTGCATCAGTCTTGGCTGTGGAAGACACTAGCAGTATGATGGAAGTTCCAGAGAGCCAGGGGTCATGAAGTGTGTGAAGTTGCTATTACTAGGGAGAAGGTTATTGGGAAACTGAAAGGTCTGAAGGTAGGTAAGTCACCTGGACTAGATGGACTACACCCCAGGGTTCTGAAAGAGGTGGCTGAAGAGACTGTGGAGGCATTAGTAATGATCATTCAGGAATCACTAGATTCTGGAATGGTTTGGAAAGACTGGAAAATTGCCACAAGAAGGGAGAGGCAGAAGAAAGGAAATTATAGGTCAGTTAGTCTGTTAGTGGTTAGGAAGATGTTGGAGTGGATTGTTGGAACCAATTCTTTTTTCTTTATATGTCAATGCTTTGGATGATGGAAATGATGGCTTTGTTGCAAAGGTAGGAGATGATATGATGATAGGTGGAGGCACAGGTAGTTTTGAGGGTAGAGAAGCGACAGAAGTACTCAGATTAGGAGAACAGGCAAAGAAGAGGTAGATAGAATACAGTGTCGAGAAGTGTATGGTCATGCACTTTGGTAGAAGAACTGAAAGGGTTGACTATTTTGTAAATGGAGAGGAAATTTAAAAAAAACTGAGGCACAAAGAGACTTGGGAGTCCTTGTGCGGGATTCCCTAAAGGTTAATTTGCAGGTTGAGTCTGTGGTGAGGAAGGCAAATTTGATGTTAGCATTCATTTCAAGAGGACTAGAATATAAAAGCAAGGATGTAATGTGGAGACTTTATAAAGCACTGGTGAGGCCTCATTTTGAGTATTGTGAGTAGGTTTGGGCCCCTTAGAGAGGATGTGCTGAAACTGGAGAGGGTTCAAAGGAGGTTCACGAAAATGATTCCAGGATTGAATGGCTTGTCATGTGAAGAGTGTTTGATGCCTCTGGGGCTGTATTCATTGGAATTCAGAAGAATGAGAGGTGACCTCATTGAAACCTATCGATTGTAAGAGAGTGGTTGTGTTATAGAGTGGACATGGAGAGGATGTTTCCTTTAGTGGGAGAGTCTAAGACCAGAGATCAGAGCCTCAGAATGGAAGGGCATCCTTTTAGAACAGAGATGAGGAGAAATTTCTTTAGCCAGAGAGTGGTGAATCTGTGGAATTTGTTGCCATAGGCAGTGGAGGCCAAGTTTTTATGTATATTTAAGGAAGAGGTTGACAGATTCTTGAGAGGTTAGGGCATGAAGGAATACAGTTTGGGGCTGAGACGGAAAATGGATCAGCCATGATGATATGGTGGAGTAGGCTTGATCCGCTAAATGGCCAAAATTTGCTCCTATATCTTATGGTCTTATATATGGTGGATGGGGCAGCGAGTGTGCAGGAAGTGAGGTTACAGGGTCCAGGTGAGTATTAAAGATCGTGGTAACAGGGTCCAGGTGAGTGTGTAAAGATGGAGGAAACAGGCTTCCCATTTTAGCCAGCTTTTTCAGGAGCACCATCAAGAGTGTCCTAACCAGCTGCATCACTGTCTGTATGGGAATTGCAAAGCATCTGAGTGCAAGTCCCTACAAAGGGTTGTGAGGACTCTCTTTTCCACCCATTGAGGATATTTATCAGGAGCACTGTGTACACAGGGCCTTTAGCATCATCAGTGATCCCTCCCATAGTCCAACAATCTTTTTGACTCCCTACCATCAGGCAGGAGGTATCAGTGCATTAGGATAAGAGCTGTTAGGATGGATACAGATTCTTCAGTAAGTCTATTGAACTCCTTGCCATAACCCAGGTCTCATACGTATGAAGCACCAGTAGTGATATACTGTATACTTTTTAACTTGCATTGTATATCCACATTTTTATTCACTAATTTATTTGTGATAATATTACTTTATGTGTTATGTATGTGAGTTGTATATACTGTGTTGTGCACCTTGGTCCAGAGGAACGTTGTTTCATTTGGCAGAATCTATCGGTATGGTTGAATGACAATGAGCTTGAACCAATAGTCACAGGACTCCAGTTAGAGAAGCAGCCATCTACTGCCACTCTCTGGCTTCTGCTGTGAAGCCAGTGTCTAATCCAATTTACTACCTCATCCTGAATGTCAAGCAACTGAACCTCCGTGACTAACCTTGTCAAAGGCCTTGCTAAAGTCTATACAGGCAACATTCACTGCCTTGCCTTCATCAATGTTCCTGGTAACTTTCTCGAAAAGCTCTATATTAGTTAGGAATAACCTACTACACATGAAGTCATATTAACTATCCCTAATCAGTCCCTGTCTATGCAAATACTTAAATATCCAGTCTCTTAGAATGCCTTCCAATAACTTTCCCACTACTGATGTTAGGCTCACTGCTCGATAATTTCTTGGTTTATTCTAAGAGTCTTTCTTAACCAATGGAACAATATTAGCTATCCTCCAGCACCTCACCCATCGCTAAGGCTATTTTAAATATCTCTGCTAGGGCCTCTGCAATTTTTGGACTATCCTCCCACAGGATCCGAGGGAACACCTTGTTAGGCCGTGGGAATTTATTCACCCAAATTTGCCTCAAGACAGCAAACACCACCTCCTCTATATAGGGTCTATGACTTCGCTGCTGCTTTGCCTCACTTCTATAGACTCTATACCGGTCTCCCAAGTAAATATATTTGGAATCCCTTTAAGATCTCCCCCATCTCTTTTGGCTCTAAGCGTAGATGACCTCTTTGATCTTCCAGAAGAGCAATTTCATCCCTTGTTATCCTTTTGCTTATGATATATCTATGGAAGCCCTTGGGATTCTCCTTCACCTTGTCTGCTAGAGCAATCTCTTTCTTAGGTGTGCTCTTGCATTTCTTATATTCCTTAAGTACCTCATTTGCTCCTTCCTGCCTATATCTGCAGAACACCTCTTTTCCCTTAACCAGGCCCTCAATATCTCTTGAAAACCAAGCCTTCCTAAACCTGTTATCCTTGCCTTTTATTCTGACAGGAACATTCACTTTTGAAGGCCCCACACTTAACCAAATACACCTTTGCCAGAAAACAGCTTGTCCCATCCACACTTGCCAAATCCTTTCTGATACTATTAAAATTGGCCTTTCTCCAATTTAGAATCTCAACCCAAGGACTGGACCTATCCTTCTCCACAATTATCTTAAAACTAATGGCATTATGCAAAGTGTCCCCCTGCACAAACTTCCATCAGCTACCTTGTCTCATTCCCTACTAGGAGATCGAGTATTGCTAGCTGGGGCCTCTGTGTATTGATTAGGGAAAGTGTCCTGAACACATTTAACAAACTCTGTTCCATCCAGCCTCTTCACAGAATGGGAGTCCCAGTCAATATGTGGAAAACTAAAATGATCTACTGTCACTACCTTATTTTCTTGCAGCAGTCTGCAATCTCCCTACATATTTACTCCTCTAATTCCTGCAGTCTGTTGTGTGGTCTACAATATAATCCTATTAACATGGTCATCTCTTTCTTATTCCTCAGTTCCACCCATATAGCTTCAGTAGACGAGCTCTCCAGTCTGTCCTGTCTGAGTGTTGCCATGACATTTTCCCTAACTAGTAATATCACCCCTCCCTCTTTAATCCCTCCTGCTCTATCACGTCTAAAACAACAGATCCCTGGAACAATGAGCTGCCAGTCCTCTCCCCTCCTGCAGCCAAGTTTCACTGACAGCTTCAATATCATAATTCTACGTGCTGACACGAGGAAATCTGCAGATGCTGGAAATTCAAGTAACACACAAAATGTTGGTGGAACACAGCAGGCCAGGCAACATCTATAAGGAGAAGCACTGTCAACGTTTTGGGTCAAGACCCTTCATC